>NC_051846.1:141659331-141987939 GCF_002237135.1 Teleopsis dalmanni | reverse complement strand
AAACTTATTTGTAGTTTTAATTGATATGCCAGTAAAACTATTTAATAGGGAATCATCAAAATATTACAATGTTATAAGTTCAACAGCAATGCACAGGTACTTCGGTATAATAACTTGATGGGATTTTAACGTTCAAGAGAAAACCTTTCATCAAGCGAACATATTTAAGTGCAGAGTAGAAAAAAACGCAAAGTAATTGAAAACTAAGTAACAGCTCAGAATACCTTTCGAAAGTGTTTCTATTAAATTATGGCATAACTACTGTATACACAACTACTATATTTTATTATGCGTAACACAAATACTGTAATATTTTTACACCGCATGCCCCACTTAATAAACTTGCAACAATATTCCCGCAGAAAACAGTGGCACATGCATTAACGCATGCAAAGTTGCAAGCGATGCATGCATGAATGCAGCGAAAATAAAAGCAAATTGCAATAACATAAAATGCAACCATCAACTATCGACCGACCATGAGGAACTTAGCATATGCCACACCTTATGCAAACAAAGTACACGAATCACAAATTATATGCAACATTGTAGCAAATAAGTCAAGTGGTAACTTTTTCCCAGAAGCGCAAAGAAGTGCAACATTGCGAAACCATCAAGAGCATCGCGATGTAAAGGTGCTAAGCTCTGAGTACATAAAGACATTGATGACGAAAATGGAAAATTTGGAGGAAAAAAAGGGAAACGTAGCAGTCTACTTATGTCAAGTGACTTGTAAGAATGCACAGAACACGACATCGCATATTGCCACTCACGAACGTAGCACAAAACTTATATCCTTTGGCAGTGCTCTGCAGGAACGCCAGCCATCATAATGGCTGACGTAAGTGGCATATGTGTCATATGGCGCACGTGTCGCACGCACCTTAACCCATGAAGACTATCAACACAAATACGTAAATGCGATAAGTTAAAGTTTCAAAATATTGAAATTGATTCTATTTTATTTTTAATATTTTTATTTTTCTTGTGGGAATTTTAGTTTGTTTTCGTAGAAAACTTGAGGCGATAAGAGACATCGAAATTGTGAGGAAAATAACGTAACATAAGTGTGGCACGAGATATAAATGGAATTCGGAAAAACAAACACAAGATTTTACATTTTTCCACGTGAAGGGTGAACAATAATTAATCACATATACCATAGAATATATACACATATAAACGAAGAATATGGAATTCTAGATAAATGTTTTGTTTAGCTGATGGTACTTTATGTGATATCATTGTAACGCTACAAACTGCAATAAACAATCGACAGAAAAAAAAGATCATATTATGAGTTTTGTTTTGGATTCTCTTTTTATTTTCATTTATTTTGTTTTCATTTTATTTATTTATTTATTTATTTTTTTTTTGTTTTTTTATTTATTTCTTTTTTATTTTTATCGTATTTTTACTTTATTTTTTATTTTATTTTTATATTATTTTTATTTTGTTTTTATAGTACATTTTTGTCTTATTTTTATTTTATTTTTATTTTTATTTTATTTTATTTTTATTTTATTTTTAATTTATTTTATTTTTATTTTATTTTTATTTTTTTTTTATTTTATTTTTATTTTATTTTTTTTTATTTTATTTTTTTTTATTTTACTTTTTTTTTATTTTACTTGTTTTTGTATTTTATTTTTTTTTATTTTATTTTTTTTGTTATTTTATTATTTATTTTTGTTATTTTATTATTTATTATATAATAAAATAAAAAAAATTTCAAACATAAACATTGAGGTCGACACCAATACGAACATAATAAAATAAAATAATATAATAAAATAAAATAATAGGAAATAAGTATTAGAAATAGTTCAATATTTCTTGTTGCTAACTTAATGCTAATATTAATTACATTTTTTAAAATACTTGATATTAGGTAGTAAATAAATTAGGTATTACTAAATATTAATATACAGCTATATTATGTGCAACGTATGGACGAATAATATCCCGTCTGTCCTTTTCCTCTCAATATAAAAGATCGAGCTGGTGCATCCATTATAAATATTCTAATATTGACTACAATATGCTGATTTTCAAAGTTGATTCCTTCTCTCGTCAATTCTTTCAATTCAGAAATAAAATTACATTACATTTAGTAAACTACATTATTTAAAGTTATTAACTTTGAATAATAAAAAATCAAAATATTACTTACCTATATATATTTATTAGAATTATAAGCGACGCATTTTGACGATTAGCGATAAATAAATCGTCTAAATGCTGGCTGGAGTATTATAAGTATATATTCATTTCTAAATGATCAGTACCAATAAATCTATTGATGGAAGTGGGGTGGGTGTACGCGAATTCATTGTGTATTTTTTTTATATGAACATTTTTAAAATTTTAGCATTAATATCAAGTTAAATAGTTGTATAAAATTAATGATTATAAATTATTTAACATATATGCTTCTTAGTGTTTACGCAACCAAAGTTCTAGATTTGGTATGCATTTTCCACACCACTCAGAGGTATGCATAAAAGTGCGTTACCGAGTTTAGTTGCCGATTCCCCAAGAGACATATCCACTTTTTTATTCATTAATTTTTTTTGCAGATTTTGACAAAAAAAAGAAAGAAATAGAATAATAACTACAATACTTTAAAAAATTAATTATAAATTTTAATAATTATAAACTAAAAGCAAAAAAAAATTATAAAATAAAAAATTTGATTTATATGTGCAAGACAACTGAATATTATGTGAAAAACTAAGCCTATAAATGCGTTACACGCAATGGTTTTTGTCTATAGCCAGGTATTTTCAGAAACTCTATTAAAAAATTTTAACAGTAATTATGTACGTACTCTTATAAAAAGGGTTAATATATTGTCTGTCTTGCAGTTTTGACAGCAAACATATGGACGTATATTCTTTACTTTTTGGTATAAAAAAGGTGCTATGCCTCCTTTTTGGTAACAACTACTAAAATGTTTGCAAAATTCTTTATCTAATTTTTGAATATAATCTACGAAATCTTTGGGAGGGTAAAATTATCAAACTCTTTTTCAAGAGTAAAAAAGTTTCATTTGAAATGACATTTGCTAAGGGTAGATTAGCTTGACAATTGTATAATTTCTTTACATAAATAAATGCATTTCAACTAAGAAATATATGTTCATCCATATCAATATCAAAATCAACAGTGCATGGGTTTACTATACGTATGAGACTTCTGCCAGAACGTGTCGATTACTAATGTATCACTGCATGCAGTTTCTAAACTTTACTGAGGAGAAATTGGGGTAGGTGAATTAACGGTAGGGGGGCCTACGGTAGAAGAACAGTCAAATTCAATTAATTGCTCAGTATTTCCATGTACTATGCAATTCAAATAATTTCTTAAGCCCCATCTCTTTTGAAAAAGGCAAGTAAATAAGTATGGAGTGATGCCTGCACAATTGCCTCCACCACGTCGTTTTGTCCAAAGCAATGTTCTAGCACATCTTGGCAAAGCTTTCTGGTTATTAAAACTTGAAAATTTTTTGAGGCTAAATTTTGCCACATATATTGAAGGTTATTAATATTGATAACCCACCTTTAATAAAAGAGAAGTTCTTAACAATATTGTTGGCTTTGTGGTGTTTAAATCTAATAGGTCTGAGAAGAATTTCGGCTTTTTGCAGGAAACCCAATTGTTTAATTGATCCACAAAAGTCTTTTTTAAGCCTTAAGCTACCGGTACTGCCTGAGCTGAATAAATCAAAAAGATCATTAAAAAACAGAACAAATTCAGCAGTATTAATAGTACTTGTTTAACTTGAATCATTTAAGCCAGATTTACACAATGCTTTCATTCCTGATGCAATTGTATTGGAAAAACTTAAGAAGCAAATCTGGCATAAATTTTTTTGAAAAGAATTGAGCTTAATATGTGCCTTTGCGCACATATTCGATGCTGCACATCGAATAGTTGATTTTGATTCAATATTAAAAAAAATGAACAATATCTTCCCAAATACTTTACAATTATTAAATATTACATTATTTCTACTATTTTCTAAACAATTCCTTGTACTTTTTATCAAATGAGAGGTGAATCATAAAAAAAAAATATCTTTTCATCATTGACTTTAAAAAAAGGGTGATGCACATCTACTTCTAATAACTTAGCTAATTTAATATTGTTTCTACCCTGATTACAAACGAAATGGCATGGTATAGATTAATGCCTTGAAGTTGTTGAATCACTCCAATAACATACGATTTTAGAACTTCACCCTTCCAGCTTTCATTTACAAAGAAGTATGCAAGAGGCTGAGACAGTACTTGCAATTTTGCAAGTACGATCTTCACCACCAAAATCTTCAAGCCCAACTATTTGGTCATTATGCATGTCATACTAAAGGTGACCTTTCAAAGACATTTCATCGCAGGAAATATATTCTTATTTCACTAAAAAATCCAAATTGGATAAAACCTAATTACAACATATCTATATAAATTTACCTATTTTTATTAATATGTAATAAAAACAATTTACATAATATATTCAAAATATATATTATAAATAAAAATATAAAGTAAATATAAAATAAAAATGTAAGGTAAACCTTCTCTTATTTTAACTATTCTTATTATTCCTAATTCATTTCTACAATTAATGATCACATAATAAATTATGTAATATTAAAAATGCCTATGCCATGCATCCAGTCTGCAAGTATATACAATATATCATTGTACATATTGGTCTATTGTACATATTGGCATCAACTTAGAAATTTCCTTGGAGCACGCGAATTATAGGATTTAAGAATAGAAAGACAAAACTTCGGTTTTGTAATAACTTTTATTCTTGTTGAGTTCAATCTTAAGACTAACTTAAACCTAGTTTTGTTCGTCCTTTTGTAATATCGATTTGGCACAGCAAATCGTGATAATAAATTATAATTATTTACCTAGGACTATTTTAGTTTAGTTATCAGTATCTTTGTGGTGAAATAACTAAACTAAATACTTTTACAAAATTAAATATATTTATTATCTTTTTTTTTCACACTTATGTGTTACATTTTAGAGACTTATTTATTTAGGATAAGACGATCACTTCTAATGAGTCGTTGTATGTATTATTAAGGTGATGATACATAACTCGCACGAGAAATTGTATGACATGTCCGTTCGAGTTATGAACACAGATTAATTGTTTTTTCTTTTGCTCTAGGATTGAGGAAAAAAACGAGTGAGGAAAAAAAATGTTTTAAGTCTCCGTTTTACACATATTTGGATGTATTGCTTAGAACTAATTTAAAGTGAATGTATGAAAAACGTAGAAATAATAGAATACATATATTTATTGAATATATGTAAATTAATAAATGGGTTCTTAGTTTTGAGTTTTTAAAAAAATGTATTTTATTAATATATAAAACTTAAAATATTTTTTATAATACAAGAATTTTATTTTTTTATTAAGACAACGAATTAGACCAACGAGTATCTTTATTCAATGCTTACCAACGACTGACTTTTAGAAGTTTCCTTCTAATGTCAATACCGTTCATAAGAGTTTTAGGATTGGATTTTACCAATCAAATTATAGCTTCTAAAATTCATCAGAATATTCTAGAAACTTGTTTATCTCCATCCTATAGTATTGGAGCTTCTATTTTCTAAAGCGCCTAATTTAATTTCTAATTTAATTTGATTAAATTATTTAGTTCAATGTATTTTAATATAATAATATATGTATATATATTATACTTAATATTAATTAAATATTATTTAGAAAGCAGGCAGTTTGAAAATTGTAGCTAAAGTTAAACCACTTGCAGCGCACAATAGATCTTTTCGGTCGGGGTGCATTTATAACCTATTATTTTATAATAATAATCAGCCACTTGCACAACCATCGTTTGCGCACAAGGCACAAGTATGCAGATAAAAAAGTTTGGCTATGTGCTTAGGCATGTGTGCGTGTATAGAATTTCATACAAAATTTGCGTTAAGCGTCTGTCCGGTAAGGGGAAAAATATGTAAAAGAAATCTAAAATGTTTTTGTTTTGGGTACTCTGAAAAATTAAAAAAAAATTTATTAATTTATTTGAAAATTTTAATAAAAATGATTTAAATTACATTTTTTTTCTTTCGTTTCGGTATTCATTTTTGCCTCCTGCTCTTGCCGACGGCTATTTTCCTCCTGCCGGCGGCGGTTTTCATCCTGCCGCCTGCGGTTTTCTTCCCGTCGTCGGCCACCTTCCTGGCGCCGCTGGTAGTTTCCTGGACGTCGGCGGTTACGTTGCTGCTGTTGACGCTGGGGTTGCTGAAGAAAGAGACAAAAAAATTTTATTTTAATATTGCATTTAATATAAATAATAATATAATATTATATATATATTTTAAATTATTTACATACATTTTTACCGCCAACCAGCAGTCCAATTAATACACCAGCTAGTATATCTTGATTCTGAAACGAAAGCATTAAAAATTTAATATTTATATTTTTAATATTTATTATTACTTATTTAAATTTAAATTACAAATTTTTAAATATATTTTATTAATTTAATTTTATAATACTTACCATTACTTTAATTTTCACAGACGCACACTACTTTACTGAACGAAAGATAAATGCAAACTGAATGTTGCATTTGCATTTCATTTTCGTAAACAAAAATAATTGCCTGAATATAGTCAAGCAATTTTAAATCTCATTAAATTGTACAGCAACTGAATATGTATATCTAATAATTATTGGGTGGAATTATCCAAAAACAATAATTAATATAATACAGAAGCACTATACTATAATACCATAATGTAATGGATTATCTTGTGGGATAATAATAAAAAAAATTAGAAACTTATTTCTTTGGCGATTCGAACAAATTTGTTTTTGGTTTTTAAGTTTCATTTTACTCCAAATCTAGTATTGCTCTGTTTATTCATAATTTTCACCACAATTTCGAAACTTTCGCGCTTTTCTTCTGCATTAAGTAATTCTTCTAATTGAATGATTTTGTTTAATAAAGCGGTTAGAACCGCGCAAATTATAGGATTTAAGAATAGAAAGATAAAACTTCGGTTTTGAAATAACTTTTATTCTTGTTGAGTTCAATCTTAAGACTAACTTAAACCTAGTTTTGTTCGTCCTTTTATAATATCGATTTGGCACAGCAAATCGTGATAATAAATTATAATTATTTACCTAGGACTATTTTAGTTTAGTTATCATTATATTTGTGTTGAGATAACTAAACTAAATACTTTTACAAAATTAAATATACTTATTATTACATTTTAGAGACTGTTCTAATGAGTCGTTGTCTGTGTTATTAAGGTGATGGTACATAACTCGCGTGTTGCCTCCTTTTGAAATATCTCTTTGCGGGGACCACCACTATTCAGATAAGGTTACAACACATGCATACCTCAAAAATCATAACTTTCACATATTAATATACAAATACCTATATACTCATAAAAGAAAAATAAACCTAATTATACCAAAACATCGTAATAAATATCTCATACATAAATCTAAGTTTAATGTTCTAAATACCCTAGAACTTTTGTGATATAACAAAAGTATCAAAAACCCAATAATGTGATGGCTCCTCATCGCCCCAACTTAAAAATTAACCTACTACAACTACCTATTGCAATGCAGTAATCATGCATACATAATTTTATAAAATTCTACAATATCTTAAACTAGTCTTAAACTAATCGGCACATATCTATTGCTAGATAAACCAACCACACCAACCTTGCAATTATAAATAATTGTCAAAATTAATCAGGTTTGTTCATCTTCAATATCTAATAAGCAGAATCCACTGCTATCCTAGGCCTTAAAATACATAAATCTTTTACTGCCCCATTAATACAAACAACTCCATCAAATGTTCAATAATGGGTACTCTACCTACCTCACCATAATCTGGAGTAGTTTGCCTAACTACTCCTAAGCGTTTCATCTATTCTGTTCTAATTTGGTAAATAATTATCAGAATTTAATGAAATAGAAAAATAAAAATTAATTATAAAGAAAAACAGAAGTATATTAAAGTAGTTACATTAAAACGATCAACAATTAAAAAAAAACATATTTAACTAAAAATAATAACACAAAGTTAGTTTTGTCTTTGCAGACAAAGACTTTTATCCTTATCTCCCAGTGGAGCATAGGACCTTTACCATATTTTTATATCGGATTCGGTTATGTGATTCGACATAAATCACTGGAGCTTCTCTTAATTCTTCTTCAACTGTTCTTCTCCAAGTTTTAACTGGTGCTCCAGGTCTGCGGCTGCCTTGAGGATTCCAAACAAGTAGATATGCTTAAAGACAATTATTTACTTTTTACATGCTATATGTTTTTAATGCTTATATGTAAACAATTATGTTGTATAATTATACATTAATAAATACATGCCATTGAAAACACATTCCATTTAAACATCTATTTTGTAGATTACTTGACATTTATAATCAGTAAGATTCATATTCAATTTTTATTTGCTGGTATAGGATAAAGAACTACAAGAAATATAAAAACCATTTTTATAACGATTTTTTTTTTTGTATATAATAGTTTTAAATACAATTTGATTGAAATTAATATTTTAAATAAAATTTCAAAAAAAAATTGGAAAAATTATTCACATAAAGTCAATGTTTTTATTATAAATTGTTTTTTATAATTTTATTTCTTTATCATTATGAACATGAATTACTACTTACAAATATTTTAATTAACACATCCATATCTGCTATTCCACATATACAAAAACAATTGTGTAAAACACTTATGCCACAAATTTACGTAAAACTGAAATGCAAAGTTTACCTTCGTTCCTCAGTGTTGTCTGGTAATTTATAAAGGGATTTAAACTCTTTACATCCTTCAATACACTTTTTTCCCATCTTTTTATATAAACACTGAACTTTATTTTCACAATTTATTAGTTTTTATACAGTAATAACATAATATGCTACTACTTTCAATTTTAACTACTTTTTGTTAAATATTTGCGCGGTAAATTTTGTATGATTTGGCGCAACGAAATTTTATATTACTCTCAAAAAATCAAAACCAAAAAACAAAACCACACTCTTTCTTACACTCTTTATGGTAAACTTTTCGAAATATTCCGTTCTCAAAAGTACCTGAACGAGGAAGTATCTGAAAAAGGTGAAAAGGTGAAAAATTTTAGTAATTTCAACTGGTGCACTTTTCACTAACACTTTCAAGAGCTCTACGGCAAATTGTTGTTGTGCGAAAAAACAAATTTTAGTTCACAATGGAGTTGCCGTTCTTGTGAGGTATTCCTTGGTTTGCAGCTTAAGCATCAGAGAGTGTCTTTTATAGAATGGAAACTCCGCCCACTTTAATCAAAACTAAGCGAAATTGCTTAAGAAAATTCATTTTTTTTTTTGGCATTTTTGCCACACGTATTAAGTGTGATTAAGATTAATCTACAGACTTATGTCACTTTCTTTCAGGGCTACCGCATAACTTTTTTTCAACTACTTACTGTATAAGTTTGTATTGAGGCAAATTCATAAAGAAATATAAGTATATGTTATATATAATTAAATTTTGTTTTATTAAATTAAATAGGTTTAATTAACATTAACGTATTAATATGCAAAATGTTGTTTTGACTGTAATTGTGCAAGTGACGCATTTATTTATACTTTTTTCATGTTTGGAGAATATTTTAGAAGGGTTTCAATAAAAATCTATTTGAACTTCAAGTTGAAAAAAGTATATTTGCTATAACGAAATTTAAACTTATATGACATTAATAAATATTACTAATTTACTATTGCATGTAGCATAAAATGCACATATCTATGTAAAAAAATTGTTTACTGAAAAATAGAAATCATTAATATTTATAATAGTAATTCAGTATTAGACATCAAAAGTGATATTACAAGTTATTTTACTTATTTTTAGAAAAAAAAAACTAAATATATAGCCTTGTTCACTTCAAGAAATATAAATGAGCATTGCTCGATTTTTGCCTACAAAAATTTCATTGTTATTAATTCGTAAAATGAATATTGTAGTCAGCAAGTCGGTACTTTTCGTGGTTAATATTATTAATAAATATTTTAAGTAGTAAATTAATAGGGTATTATAGTTTTTTATGTATTTACCACATCACCTTTAAAGTATACATAGAGGCGTGTTACCAAGTTAAGGTGTTGGTTCAAGCAGAATATATTAAAACTATAATATAATTAAGCAAAATATAAAAATTGCAAAATTTACTAATGCGTTACACATAAAAACTTTTATCTAAAATAAGATTTTTAATTATAATTTTAAAATGAAGTATATTCGCATCCTTATAAAAAGGGTCGAATAACTATGTGGATTGCTATTACAACAGATATAAGGGTGAATGCTTTTCAATTTCTATATAAAAATATGAGAAAAATATTGGCAAAATTCATTATCTAATTTTTTAATATAATCAACAAAGGCCTTTGGTGGATGCACTAATTGCAATCTTTAAATTTTTCGTCAAGCGTGAAGAAATAATCACTTGAAATTATATTAACTAATGAAAAGTATGCTTGGCAATTGTGCAAATTAAATATTTAATAGTACATCCATCCACAAACTTAAGTGAAGACAATTGTTTTTAAAAATACTTTTTTCCTTATGTTTATGTTGGCATCAAAATCAAAATTTTGAAGGAAGGAATGCATTGGTAAACCTGATCTTTGAGGATCCTGCCAACAAATATTTATAACCAATGCACATCATTACAGGCACTTGCCATACTATTGAACAAATCAGTTGAGTTATTTATATTATATGTCCATCAACAAAAGACGGACAATCAAACTTAAACAACTGTTTGCAATTTCCCCTTTCACCGCCTATACAAATAGGGAAATACTGGACGCTCAGTCATGCAGGTTTGTATCTCCTTATATAACACATAAGGGATAAGTCTACCATCACCCTTATGAAGACGGCATAATAGATGCGATAATAAGCGGAAATGTGCACCTAATCTACACACCAACTGGACATAATTCCCAGTATATTTAACGCAATATCGTGTGACAATGTAAGTGTTCAGCCAATGAGTAACCTTGGTTACACAATTGCGACGGTAGAAGCTTTTCTCTTATTTATTTTTATTTTATTTAATGAAGTGCTATGAGGGACACCCGTTCAATGCACTGTCTTACATGCTAACTTACAAACTAACAAATAAAATTGAATATGCTAATTAATTTATTGCTTAAAAATTAATTTAATTAATAAATTAAAATATAATTTTAATAACAATGAAATTATAAAAGAGAAAAAGAAAGCAATTATAAATGAAATCAAAATAAAAGACAAAACTAACAATAACAAAAAAAGAAAATATTAAAAAGCCAAAAATAATATTTATGATAATATTTATGACAACAATATTTATTAATATTGTTGTGATTATTCCAACACTATTTACGTGGTCGTTCGCGATCACTGGATCCTGATAAGAAATTTATGTTCAACTTGAATTTCTGTATAACCGTTTATAATCTTCTATATTTTGTGAAACACACACACTATTATTTTTAATAACAACAATATTTCAAAAACTTGTTTTCTAACTAACTGACATTATTATAAATTATCACAGTTTACTTAAATTGTGTTATATCTGCGCCCAGAATACAAGTGTACACTTTCGAGTTTAATCACAAACTAAACTTTAGCAAAAATACTGGTATACAATATAAAAGACAGAGTTACCATGTCTTAATACTTCTTAATAATTAAGTAAATGTAAATAAATAATTAAAATAAACTATTGACTCAGCTTATTTCATCCACAAAAAGAAATTTCATTTGGTTCCAAAGTCAATACTTGGTATGATACCCTTTTGCTTTTATCACTTCGTCAAGTCTCTTCGCCATTCAACCTACAAGTTTTTGGGTTATTTCTGGAGCTATTTGGGTTGTTTCCAGAAGTTTAATTTTTTGTGGGCATGCTCCTTAGTATAAGCTGCTGTGATTATTTTTGCTTATGAAAGATTTGTCTTTAGCTTCTCGACCATTAAAGTGGGAGTGTCGAAGCACGCGGCGGACAGTTTTCGCATTGCACGTCTTGCCTAGTTCTATCCGTACCTTCCTGACTATATCAGAACCCTTTAATTTTGGGTTCCACTTGATTTTTCTAACAATATATCGCTAGTCAGCTGAGTTGAAAATTTTATTTGGTGCACTTCTGCCCATATTTTGAGTCCTATTCTCACGAATAAAATAAATTAGTCAAAATATATTAATCACTAACTTTTTTACATGCTTTCGTTATTTTTACACCGTTTTTATAATTGTTTTTAAAAACAAATACTTTTTTTGCTGATCATTTATTATTTTAACTAAATGCTCAAATGTTTCAATATTGTGATTTGAATTTACAAAATCTTTTATCACAATTAATTTTTCCGATATTGCGGTTTTTATCGCGATATCGGAATAACTGGCACGTCATGATTGTTAACTTTTCAAAATAGAACTATTCTTCTTTCTATTAATCTAGGATTGTATACAAAATTTGCGTTAGGCGCCGGACAGACCGGTGAGGAGGAAAAATATTTTTTCCCAAAATAAAAAAAAATTAAAAATGATGTTAAGCGCTGGACTTAATTTACAATCCATACGTGTATACGTAAAATAGGATATATGTATACATGTACGTTGCTGCTTGTTTACGCAGTTTATCAACGACCTCATCAGCGCCTGGGCTTTTTGTCCAAACCTATCAAAAATTCATTAATATTTCATTTGTATATATTTATTTATATTCATATAATAATAATAATTATATTCACGTAACAATTTAAATTCATTATTATTTCAATGCTTAAAAAAAAATCTATTATTTACCTAATTCATTATACCTTCCCTAAATTACTTCAATATTTCAACAAAAAAAAAAAAAAAAAAAATTAAGTAAAACTACTATTGCTTATTTGGGTTTCCTAAATTTAAAGATATCCTCATCATATAGTATGGGAAGAGTCTTGTCCTTGATGTTTACTATTACTGCAGCAACCTTAGGAAGTTCTGTATACACCTGGCTTACACCTAAGTTGCAGGTTCTCCCTCTGGGCAACCCTGCTGCTTTCATTTTAGCTATTATGGACTCTTCCACTCCCCAGTCAATGTTTTTAGCAACACCAGCTTGTATTGTCATGGTGTCCTCGAATGCAGGAAATACCGGTAATACATCTGGTAATGCTTGGTTGCTATCCGTGAAACGTTTCATTTTTATTTGATTCAAAAAGGAACACAATGTGGATACAATTTCTTTTCAGCGAATACCTGCCTTAGTAAAAATAGTTGGAACGCCGGACTAACACCACCCCTTTATTTAGATTCAATAAAATCTCATAATGAACTCATACTAGTTAGAAATTATAAACATTAATAAAAAAATATGTATATATTAAAGACATGGAATAATGTAAATGTCTATACATGCGTGAATATTTTGTTATTTTGTAAAATTTTATTACTAGTTTTGAAATCATACTATAAACTTTATAAAAACAACAATTCCTGTATTTATAACAAATATCTAGTAAATAAAAAAAAAAACAAAAAAAAATATTACAAATATATTTTTTTTTTAATTCACTTTTAAAAAAGTTTAATAATATTTTTTAAATTATTTTTGAATTTTTATTCACTTTAAGAAAAACTAATGGTTTTTTTTTTTTTTTTTTTTGTTCTCTCTGTATTTTCACTAAATCTGATACTGAAATACCTGCCAATGCCGCTACTTATCCAGTTGATTGGTTTATCCTTTTGTCATCCATTATAACGGCTTGTGATAGTGGGAAATTCCTTACTGCATTTTTCTACTCTAAGCCAAATTTCACAATGTTTTTACAATTGAAATTGTTCACAATTTCGAATTATTAGCAGTCAACTGTTAAATATTATATCTTAAAAAAAACTGCTACTTTTGCATTAGCATGATCTGCCAATTTTCACAATATTTTTTTATTGTTCACAATTTCCATATCAAAAAAACTGATTTAATTATATCAAAACGTTTAGTTTTCACCAAAAAAATCTTTGCACCAAAATTAGCTAGTCTCTTCGAAATCAACCTTTCACAATCAAAATTCACACCAGAAGACCGTTTTACCTCTCCGCTTCTTTATTTATACCTCCGCTAATACTCGTAACTGCCCTTTTTCTAAACTTTTTATTCAGTTACCAATATTAGCGGGTTAGCAAAACCTTCCCCTACCGTTCTCCTAACGTTTTTGTTTTGGTCTTTTTCTACATTCCGCACATATCAATAAGAACTCCTAATTTATGTGTTTTGTTCTATTGGCAGCACTAGCATTTGTAAGTTCAAAATGCATACAGAGCTTTCGCCGCGATCTTACAAACCAAAACAAATGAAAAAAAAGTTTTTACTTATTTCTCTTGGCATGCTGATTTTTTTTTAGTGATTTTTGTGATTATTTTTTTAATGATTAAAAATATAACAAAACAAAGATTTTTGTACCGCGAGAAACACACAGTTACTGCTATGTGACCAGAAAATTATCTCTGCCTTACATATGCCAGATGCTCTTGGACAGCGTGGGACGTACGAGGTAAAGTCTCTAAATTTTTTTTTTTATTTTTCTTTTTCTTTATTAACCAACATGTTCCCTCCACATAGGTCTACATAACAAAGTGTTATCAATATTACAGTCATCACTATTTTTATTTACAATAGACTTTAGAAGATTTTCTGCCGTAACTAGAAAATTCATTTGGTCAGCAGAACTACTAAAGCCTTTCTTAAATCCTAAAGTGCCTGTGCTGCTTGAGTTAAACATATTAAAAAGATTATTAAAAAAAGAAAAAATTCAGCTGTATTACTAAATAATAAACTTGGCTCCGTCAAGTTGGAACTAAAAAGTGTTCTCATGCATGTATTACTAAACACTTGAACCGCATTTTTTGGATGCAGTTAAGTGTCACGTGAGCATTTGTTAAACGGGGTGCACAACGAATAGTTGATTTCAAATCTCTATTATAAAAATATGATATTAAGAATATATATAAAAATTAAGATAATAAAAATATATAAAGAAAAATATAATTTCAAAATACTCAAAATTTATTTTTAAATTATAATTTAATGGATATACACTGAAAGGCAGTGTATTATAGAAAAGCAATTGTTGTATTATTGAATGAAGAAAAATACTTCTTCATTTAAACTTTAAAAAATGACGATGCTCGTCTACATTAACAACTTAACTAATCTAATATAACTGGGCCAGTACAAAACAGATTATCAAGGAAAGGGAAAATCAAATGCGGCTGGTGTACTGGGTAAACTTTCCAGGACTCAGACAAAGCAAAGCACTGATAACACTGTATTCCTACAAAGACATTCTTAAATTCTCAAAATGTAATTTAAGTTTGATAACGGGTTTCAGTACAGATGCTTATGGTCTGAAATATCACCTTCATAAACTATAATTATCTGCTAACTCGGAATGCAGATTATGCCTCGAAGATGAGGAAACGACCATGCACATTCTTTGTGACTGTCCAGCTTTAATAACGCACAGAAGAAACCTCTTTCATATGAAATTTCTGTGACCCGAGCAGATTAAGAGCTCTTCTCTAGATTCAGTTCTAGATTTTGTTTACAAAGCTTTAAAGAGCTTTGTGTAATCAATAGTGAAATTGGTACAATAGGACTCTTCAGGCCGCAGTACCGGCTGTTGGGCAATTTTCACGTCTACTTTTATTAATAATAATACTCTGATCAAAATGACAAAATGACAATGGGAAAATGGGGATTAAATTTATACTCTGAAGTTTCACCATTGCAACTTCCGTTCACAAAAAAATAACCAAGAGTATCATGCAAGCCAAAACAGTACTTGTACTTGTGACCATACAAGAACGGTTTTCGTCACCATAATCTTCAAGACCAACGATTTTATTGATATTTCTATCATATTATTTAAATTGTATTATAATATACTATTTATTTGAACTATGTTTTAAAACATCAGCAATAGTATTGGTTAGCCCTTGTATGGCCTGCATCACTTCACTGCTCTTTTTACGACGTTGCTTTTCTTCGTCAGCAGCATTTCTCATCTTCATCCTAGCAATAAGAGCATTAATCATTCTATTGCGCTCACATGATAACAGTGAAGAGCTTGCAGCCGAATTCATGTCATTCTTAAAAGCAAAACATTAATTACAAAGTGGGTAAAAATACATATTGGAAAATAATAGAGAACTCACTTGAGTTACTGAGTTAACGGGAGATAGCACTGGTCTTGGTGATGGTGCTGGGCTCAGCAATGGCACTAGGCTTGGCAATGGTAGTGGGCTTGGCTATGGTGCAGAGCTGCACGATAATTGATGGTTGGATAGTCTGTCTGACAGAAAATAGTAGCCCAAGAGTTTTAATCGTCTCCACACCATCAGCTGCTGCCAATCCAAATGTCTCCAATGCCTCCACTGTCACCAATGGTATTTGTTATTTTGTGTCGTTCTAGTTTCCGTTCTATATAAAATCTTCTTTGTTGAGCATATTGCTTAAACCTTTCTTGCAATACTTATGTGTTCAAAGGCTAGTTAAGCGACGAAATAATTGTGCTTGTTTTCAATAACCAATTGAAGCACAATATTGGTTATAAAAACGTAGTCAGTACAGGGGTCGGCAAAGATATGTGTTAAAAGGTGAAATTATTCACTAACACTACTTTGCAATTGGGCACTAAAAACTTGATAATTAGTTGCCTGACATTAAAAACAACGTTGAAAGATCTGTAATGTGTTTTTCTGTCTCTTTTTCCATTTCCCAAAAGGTCCTTTTTATTTTTTTATCAAAATAATCAAAAATTGTCAACCATTTGAATGTTATTGATGCACCACAGATCTGAATATATTAAATCATTATCTTATTACAAAAATGTAAATCAGAAGACACTGCTGATAATGATTTAAGTTCAAACACATTTGTTGACTTGTACATCATATTTAAAGATCCATATGACAATTATATTCAACGATTATCAACAAAAGTTTAAATGTGTTTTATTGAATATCTGTCAAATGAACATTTTGCAATAAAATAACTTTTTCGTATTAGGCAAATTGCAGAATACGGTTTGACCGATAGTATTATCCAGAAATTACTATTTAAGACAAATAAAATATTATGTTATGTTATATTCTTTTATCGGCCATGTATCACAAGAAATTGTTTTTTGAATTGCCGATGCAATTCTCGCTAATCATTCTGTGGGTGATATTGTCGCTTTTTGGCCCTTAAAATATTACGCGAGTAATAATTTATGAATTATTACTTGTGTAAGAATCGGTGAAATTTAGCGGTTTTGGTAGTATGCAATGGAATGCATTCTATTTTAGAATACATTAACTCTGCGAGTTCATTTTTTACAAATCCTGCTTCGTATAAATTTAAATTAGTTTGTGTACAGTCTTGCGTTAGTCATTACTGTAAAATTATTTACAAGCACATCGACAACATAGTAGCTCCTTACGCCACGTTAACGGGTCCTAAAATTTTTAAGAGAAGGAATGAGAGTTTTATTATATTTATTATGTAGTTTAAACAACTGTATACATTGGTTTGAATTCACGTGTATCATTTTATGTTCAAAAACATCGATAAAAGTAAAAAATTCACTTGTAACATGACCTGAATTTGGAAAATCATTAAATTTAGATGAATTTCATTCTGATGAAACTCTTAATTACTCTGAAACATTCAGTGTGGAAGCATTGTCGTCAATAATTAAAAACGGTAATTTCAGAAAGGAATTGTGGAAATATTTTATAAGTGTTTCTCATATTGATGATATAACTGGTTTTAATGCGTAAAATTCTCTATATTGTTCCAAAATGGCAGAATTCGTTTTAAGGAAATACTTTCCTTTTCTGTCTATATCTTTTAATATTCTACCTATTTGTATAGATGAATCCAAGTCTAGAGTTAGAAATGGACTCATTGAGTATAAAGAACAATATAGTTGAAATTTAGGCATTTTTTTTATTAAAATGTTAAATATAACAATTTAATGGTCAAGCATATTGATCATGAATATAATATCTCCATACTTTTACCTACTCTGATAAAAAGTACTCGTGAAAAAAAGCAAAATAAAACCACACAAAGTAATGAGTGTGAATGTTTCAGAGTCATGTGCAGAAGAGAAACGGCAAATCTTCGCTCTAAATATTTTTTTGAAAGAGCAATTTGTCATCCATTCTGATAGAGATAAACATCCAAAGAAACAACAAAATTTGTCTTATCAAAGATATTGTCTGAACACAACTATTCTATAGTATCTATCTATAGAAAGTTGTAGTAATGTTAATCAATATCTTTTGATATATCCAATAAAGTATTATGCTCCTAAAACTACACTTTCCAATAGTATTAATGTAATCGTTTCGAATACTATTACACAGATTATAAATCTGCAACAGATTATAAATTAATTTATTAAATGATTTCTTTTTAATCAAAAAGCTTTATAGTAAAACTAATGATTTTGGACTGCAATTCTAAAGATGGATTTTTATAGTAAGGCTTAAGAATTATTTCATATTTTTAACTTTGAAGAGTACTAGTTTTATTAACTTAAAACCTTTATATTAAAAGAGGTAAAAAATTAATAAAATTGATAATAATCTAAATCTAGAAAAGATGAAATAAATATTATTGAATAGAATAGAATTATTGAATAATTTTTTTTGAAATTATTTTTGATTGAACAAAATTTATTATGAAAGCTTAATATGTTAAGCAACGGAATAAAGTAATATAATTAAAGATTAGATCAAAAGAATGTTATGTTGTTTATAACTATGTATTGAATAAGTCATCAATTATGTAGAAATCCTAAAAATGTGGGTACTCCTCAAGATAAAATTTTAAAAGAATGAAAAACATTTTAAACTTTTTCTTCTATTAAAATTTATAAAAAGTTGATTAATATGAGTTTATTTACAAAAGTAATGTTTTTGATTATTGTTCCTCTAATTATGAGAAAAAAATTATAATTTTCGATGAATTAATAACAATTAAAAAGAAAAGGAGTAAAACCTTTATAAATGGAGTATGAACCCATTAGCTTTTATAAGCTTATTTTCTTGATATTGTAATGTATATTAATATGTTTTAGTCTACGAAGCATATACGATTAGAATTCTTATAGAAATAGTTTAATTATATTAATTATAATATTTTTTGAATATGAGTTTTATTCTATTTATTATAATATTATAATTAATATGGTAAAACCACGTAATTTACTCTATCAAAGTAACCCTTTAATCAGGCACTTAATTTTGCAAAAACCTTTGCATTTTTGTAAAGTTCCTATTTTGTAAAGGATTTTAGTGTAACATTAAGTTAATAGTAAAATTTATGAATATTTAAGTTAAGCATTTACTTTATATACTTTATATATTTTGAATGTATTTATACATAAATTTCGATTTGGTTTTTTTAAAATTTTAAGTGCAAAATTATTTTAACTATTATTTTAATTATTTTATTTTAAAGTATAAATAAAAAAAATATTTATTTATACTTCTAAATTGAAGATAATTATTTTTTACCTATATATGTAACTATCAAATGATTATATTTATATAAACTATGAAATTATAACTTTATAATATTTTATAAGATTATATAACATAAATATTTGATAATCTATAAATATATTAGTAATATAATTATAAAAAGGTGCAAGATAATATATAAATTATTTACATAAAATAAAAATAAACTCATGAAATAAAAAATTATAAATAATTTATATATTTGACAATATTTCAGAATGTAACAACGTATAAACCACAATTAATAAAATTATATATACTTAAATGCCGATTTCTAGATTTTAAAATTTTTGAAATCAGGATTAATACGTAAATATTATATTTATTAATCTAAACCTAGTTATACAGTATCAATTGAAATTACTTACTAGAAGAAAATGTATCGTAAAAATTAATCAATTTTTTGGATACAATAAAATACTTCTTAAATAATAATTATTTAAAAGATATATATTTTAATTTAAAATTCATAAAAAACTAATTTAATATTAAATATAAAATTTTAATATTTAAATTAAAAATTTAAAATTAATATTAATAAAAGTTCTAAAAATACAAATCTTTAAAAAAGTTAAGAAGTATTATAATGGAATAAAAATAAATAATTGAATTAATAATTATTGACAACAAATTTAAAATAAATAATAATAAAATGATTATTAGAAATTTTATATAAATCTTAATTAAAGGGGACAAAAAATTTTAGTCAAGAATTGTTTTAATGGAATAAAAATAAATAATTGAATTAATTTGTTAATATTAAACGTTATTATTTAATTTCAAAAAACAATAAAATAATTGTAAATTTTACATAAGTTTTTATAAAAATTTATTTCAGTTTATTTTTAAATAGGTTAAATTTAGTTTTACTTGTACATTTTTGTCTGATTATCTTATAATTAAAAAAATTATTTTACTTAAATTAATCGCAGTAATTGATATTAATGATTAAAAAAATTTGGAATAAGTTGAAATTATAATATTAACAAAATTTGTGCCAACAGTTTAATTTAATTTTAAGTAAAGTTTACCAAAAAAATATGATGTATAATGTGTATGATTATTGTGAAATAATATTAAAATATATAGAAAATTTTGTTAAAAAAGAAACTTTTAAAGTTAATGTGAATTTTATTTTGTATAAATTTTTAGACGTAAAGTATTTTTCATTTATAATGGTACATAGTTTTTTAAGAAATAAATTAATTTAGAACTAATTATTATTTAATTAATTTTTATTTAAATTTATTTTTTTTTAAATTTAAATTATATATTTAATTTAACGTTTAATGAAATAAGATGTAAAACAAAATTATTATAAATTTTATATATTTAAATTAAATAAATCTTTAGAATTAAAAAATTTATTATAAATTATTTTTTTATATTAAATATTTATTATATATTAATAATTTAATAAAAATTTTGTATAAATTTAATAAATTAAGTAATAATGATGAAATAAGAACATTAAATAAAAAAGTTTAAATCAGGAACTCTGCAATTTTTATTTTCGCCTATTTAACAAAAATAACTCTGCCCATTGTATTATAAATTATTTAAAAGGCCGCAATATATCAACTGTGCGTGCAAAGGTATAAGAATCGTTAGTCTTTTATTTGAAGGCTGGAATGAATGGTTGGACGAAATAAAAGCTGCTTCATTTGAAATTTATATAGAATTGTATTTTTTTATTTAAAAAGCTAAAATATTTTTAAAAGACGAAAAGACTCTAAACTCTTTATTTTCAAATTTTTAATTTATTTTGGTTATTGTTTATTAAATAATTTTATTGGATTGATATTAAAATAAAAAGTTTTAAATAATTTTTATCATTTATATATGATTAGTGAAATTACTTTAGTTAGCGATAACAGAATAATTTTTTTTGACTGTTTCTTATTTATAAAAAAGATTTAGACCTGACAATGTTGAATTAAGATTTATATTTAAATGCAGAACTTTAAATATATAGGCTGTTCGACTTTTTATTCTTACATGATCTAGTAAGTACAAAACGGTGTAAGACGGGTAAGTTTCTATATTTGAATTAAAAAATATTTTACTATAAACGGACTTAATTTATTTTTTTTTTAAACTTATATAATCAATAAATTTAATTACTATTTTGGCAGATTAGTTCAAAAAATAATTATTTATATAATTTTAAATATTATATATAAAACTTGTTTATTTTTTAGAATTGGATTTTCACTAGCTTAACAGTCGGCCGTGTTTGGCGGGTGCACCCATTAAAGTGCAAAAGTATCAAACGATGTAAGTCTAAAATTAATAGATAAAAACGAATAAATTTTTGGGAGAAAGGTTGGAACAATAAAGTACGGTACGACATCATATAAATAAACAAAGTGGTTAAATCAAAAAAGTTGTACGCCTTAAATTTTCCCGCATTTTTCTTTTTTTTCTTTTTTCCTTTTTTTTTTCTCTTTTTTTTTGTTTTCTTCTTTTTTCTGTCTTTCCTTTTTCCCCCCTTTTGTTTTTTTTTTTCTTTTTCCTTTTTCCTTTTTTTCCTTTTTCATTTTTTCCTTCTTTTCCCTTTTTCTTCTCTTTCTTTTCCCTTTTTTTTTAACAGAACAAAAAAGGGACTTTTTTGTGGATCATATATTGATAGCCAAACTAAGGAAAACTATATAGGACGTGTGCGAGTTAGGCTAAGTTGATGCTAAACCAAATGGGACTTTTCTTGGGATTTTTTGCACTGCACACATTTAGCCATTTATCAACACGTATCGACACATCACGACATTATCGGCACAACTTAGAATTTCCCTCATTTAGAACGCAACTTAGCCTAACTCGCACACGACCTTAATAACTTAATTGAAACTGATAGAGAGACAGTCACATAATTCATTACAATAAAGAAGATAAAAATAGCCAACCAAAGTGTGGACATAGACAACTAAATAAATATTTAATTATAAAAAGTGATAGAGATTTAGTATATGTAATCCGTGTATAATAACATAGAATGCCAGAAATAAATTTTAGATAGTTGGTACACAAACTATATACCCAAACTAAGTAAAAAATATCAACCTTTCGGTGCAACAAAAAAAATATAGCATAGTTTTCAGATAATCTGTAAATTACCTAATTCAAAAATAAAAAAATCAAGAATTAATAAACGTGCATCGTACTCCATCAAAAAACCAGAAGACGACAGATAATACGTCGGCGAACGAAACTAGGAAAAGACGTACAAAAACTATGCATTGATGTTCTATAAATTTCATCGAAAAATTGAAAAATGTCGGAAACAGAAGGTAAAATGACCGTACTGGTAGAAAAAGAATGAGATCAAAATGTAGTTGAATTACTAAAAAGCACTGTTAAACTGACAGGATTTACAACAATATTTGTGGAACTAGACTTGACCTTCGGAAAGCAGCAGAATAAATGAATAATGCTTGGAAAAACAAATCCTACGCTGAGAGTCTGTAACATCGTGTTGCGGTTAGAAACAATAAATTATGAATAGGGCAAATGGCAATCATAAAAATTTAATGAACGATAATGAAAATGTGGGTGTAGCTTTACAATTACTATACGGTACTAAGGTAAGAAACATGTGTACCAGCTATATTTATCTGAAGAACAAAAATAAATTCAAAAAACTAGTAAATATTTCAAAAAGTCGAACAAACAAGACATCCAAATGATTTTTAAAAAAGCTCTTAGAAATAAACCTACAGTAAAAATCAACGCCGAGGCATTATTACTAGGCGGCAACTTCAACATATTATCATATAATATAGCCGGTTTAAAAAATAAAAGAGTCCATAGCAAATTTACGAATATATTTGTTTCTTCGATATTATATTTTTATTTGAAACACTTCTAGAAGAAAATTTGCAACAACAAGTAAGGAAGTTACATGGTTATAACATAGAATGGATCTCAGCTAAAAGAGCAAGTATTTAGGAAGAGCCAAGGAAGAGCGAACTATATGCAATAAATAAGCAAACAAATTCAGCAAATAAAGCGAGTTTTTTCTTAAGCGGTGGAAGAACGCTTGTCAAATGAACTACTGTTAATGGCAGAGCCTATATATTGTTCTCGTATATATAAACTGCAATAATTGGGAAAGCATTTTGAGAACTTTCGTGACTTCCTCCTTAAATCAATACACATTTGACAAGTAAAAACTTTTTAAACAAATTTGCGGGTGAAAAACATATGTGAATATGAAAATACCTGCAGATAATTTTATAAAACTTTTTTTTTTTTATATAAATATTTATAAAATGAATGACACAACAAAAAATGTTTTTGGTGAACATTTTATATTGTATTTAATTTTATATGAAAGTATGCATTTTTTTCGGCTTTATATATGATAATAGAGAAAAATAGTGAAATAAGGAGGATACAAGGAGTGCTCCATGCGTTCAGAAGGCAATTCGAGATAGTCAATAAATTCGTTTATATGACTTATAAGTTTTTGCTTTTATTATAATGATTATATTTTGTATTTATTAATTTATTTAATTTTTTAATAAACATAATACAGAAATTAAAAATTCCTTAATAAATAATAAACAAATGACTTCTTCACAATTACTACTAACTGACGTCTTCACTTTTTTTAAAGAAAATACTTTTTTAAAATATTTTTTTATTTTGTTTATATTTTGTTTTGTACGTACTTCTTTTTAGTTTTGGAAACTATGCGATTAGAGCTGCTTATTAGTTAAGCGGTTTCAAGAAAGTTAGACTATCCAAAAGATAGCCACCAGTGTTGTTATCTTATATGTTATTATTAAAGTAAACGATTGCTTTTTTGTGATATGCTTAAAAAAGAAAAGACCTGTTGTAATGCGAGTGGCTTATTTTTTAAACAGTTTCAGGAAAGTGGGATAATTTCTGCGAATTTTGTTTTTGCCATGCTAATTTTTAAGAGACATTTATATTGCATATAAATATAAAAAAGTATTTTTTTTAATGTAAAAGAATATGAATACGTTAGTGTATCTAGTACAAAAATACCAATTTACGAGAGTATATGGTTGTAAATTAATTGACTAACTTTATTAGAGAAGATGTGTGGAAATTAGTCAAATTTTATTATTTTTGTGAATTTAATAATAATTTATAAATAAATATACTTATTATGTACTTTATTTAATAGTCAACCGGTTTCCTGTAGCAAAAGCATACATTTTTATAACCTAAAGTTGATTAAATTAGATAAACTTTTGCCATAAATAGCGGGATCTGGCAACACCAGCTGACAAGTATTATGGTTGTGAGAGAAAATACAAAATGAAAGACGAGCAAAAATGCACAATAAATATGAGAGAAAATGTGTTTTGTATTTCAGTTTAAACGATCGTGGGAAGCGGTAAGCGTCTGTCTGTTTGAATTATTAATTAAACACGAGGGTTGCGGTTTTTACTTTTTCAATTAAAGAACAATGGATACAAGTTAGTTATTATTTTTAATAAATATTGTGTTTTGATTTTAATTTAATTAATTGGATATATTATAGCAACTGGAATTAAAGAAAAATTGGGAAAAATTTTAATTGAGGGTAAAACAAAACAAGTGTTCGATTTGCCGGAACACCCCGGACTTTGCTTGTTGCTCAGTAAAGATCGCATAACTGCAGGCGATGGCGTAAAAGCTCATGATTTGGAAGGCAAGGCAGAAATATCGAATGCCACAAACGGACAAGTATTCGAAATCTTAAATGAAGCTGGTAATGACTTCTATTAACTTTTTTATAATATGTATTAAATATGTGTATACTTGAATATCAGGTATTAAAACTGCTTATGTGAAACCATGTTCCCTGAAAGCCTTCATTGCGAAGAAATGTGAGATGATACCAATAGAATGGGTAACTAGACGTTTAGCCACTGGCTCTTTCTTGAAACGTAATACCGGCGTACCTGAAGGATATAGGTAAGTAAAGTTTTAACAAACTAATGTGTTTTTACTCATTTTTAAAATGTCCAACATCTTTAACAATAAGTTAAAAAACACATAACTTTTAATTGATCTGTAAACATGGAACTTAATTTGTAAAATCTCGTTATCACTTAAACTGTATCGCATTATAATATCAATGACCTTAACATACCCATTACTGTGTCTTGTAAACAAATTTACTTTAAAAACATCGAAGTCGTTAGGTCATAGAGATTAAATACTTTATGATATCAGTGCTGTGCCAATTCGTTTACATTATTAATAATGAAACTGCATCTTCATCTGCTTTTATTTCAGATTTTCACCACCAAAGCAAGAAACTTTTTTCAAGGATGATGCCAATCACGATCCTCAATGGTCGGATGAACAAATACTAGCGGCTAAATTTACTTTCAATGGCTTAGTTATCGGTAATTTTAAATTTTGGTTAAAGTACTAAACTTTTCAAAATTTGGGTACGGGAATTGATATATTCATAGCTTAGAAATATGGACAAAATGTAGTTTTTTTAGTTAGATCATGTTTCTTATATGACATTTTCAATACGATTAAAGTCGATTTACAATTTTTAATACACGGGTAATTTATGTTTATATGGATTTGTATAAAAATTTCTCTGGCAATTTGTTATAATGCAACTAAAATTAGATATTCTAAAATAAACAATTTTACATAGGTACTCTTCTTAACAACATACCAGTATTTTCTTACCAATATAGCAGTTTATTTGAAAGCATACATATGAAGTTCAAAATATATATACCTCAAAATAGAAAACTTATTAGTGTTTTTAATTTAGGTCAAGATGAAGTCGATATTATGAAGCGTACTACAGTGTTGGTATTTGAAATACTAGAAAAAGCTTGGGCTACTAAAAACTGTGCTTTAATAGATATGAAAGTAGAATATGGCGTTGATCCAGAAGGTAAGTAATTTACTAATATTCTTTTGCCTAAAAAATTGAAGTTAATTTTTCATTTAAGGAAATATTGTACTTGCTGACATAATTGACTCGGACTCATGGCGTCTTTGGCCATCGGGTGATAAACGTTTAATGGTTGATAAACAAGTTTATCGTAATTTGACATCAGTAACGTCTAGTGATTTGGATACTGTAAAACGCAATTTTATCTGGGTGAATGAGCAATTGAAAGATATTACACCTAAAAAAGATCATCTTGTTGTTATACTTATGGGCAGTGGTTCTGATTTACTGCATTGTCAAAAAATATCCGCAAACTGTAAAAGTTTGGGATTAAATACTGACTTACGTGTTACATCAGCCCATAAAGGACCTGAGGAAACATTACGTATTATGCGTGAATATGAAAGTGTTATAGGCAATCTGGTTTTTATTGCAGTAGCTGGTCGCTCAAATGGCTTAGGCCCAGTTCTATCAGGTAGCACAACGTACCCTGTTATAAATTGTCCACCCGTAAAGGCCGATAATATGCAAATTGATGTTTGGTCGAGCTTAAATGTGCCTTCGGGCTTGGGTTGTGCTACAGTTTTATACCCGGAGGCTGCAGCCTTACATGCCGCACAAATACTAGGAATTTCGAACTTTATGATATGGTCTAAACTACGCGTAAAACAATTAAATAATTTTGTTAATTTAAAAATCGCCGATAAAGAAATAAGAGGAGTTCACAATGCTTAAAAAGCCTAACAACTGTTATATATCATATTTCATTTTATATTTTATAATATCTTTTAAAACAAAACAGTGTTTTGTTATATTGTATACAGAAAACATTAAAAATTTTATTCCAACGTTATATTTTTATTTGATAAGTTTATTTTCAAAACCCATTCGTTAGATGAAATCACTTTACAAAAAGAGTATTTTCATAACCCTCATTAACTCTAACCGATTTTGCGAAACTAAATATAACTATTGAATTTTAATAATAATTTGTTACCGGGCTAATTGGTCAAATTTTAATATAAATAAAAAGACATTAATTTATTATTTATATTTAAAAATCGTTTATATTATATTTGAATTTTATATTTATTTTATCAATATAATCTTGCAGATATCGTCAATATGGACGAAATTGTTGTCCATTTATGTTATTCCTTGTATGATCACATACAATTGTCTTATTTTTTAAAATGTGAGCTTACTCTAATCCTGAGACATCCAAACGTTGTTCTGGTTGTTGTCACAATTTTAACTGAAACTTGTTCAAGAAATTTATTTCTATTAATTAGGGGAGTTTTGTAACCTAGAAATCTTTTGTGTCCTTTACTTAGATTCCGAGTAATATTATTCGAATTCCCTCGATAAATTGTAATATTAAGTCCACATACTAAGTATTATGTATTTATCCGATAAATTATGCCTACATAGGTATTTAATTGGATTACTCATCAGTACTGAGCAAGTTCCTTACACTTGTTTTACGTTCTTATTCTTTTCCTCACAAGTTTCTTTAGAGTAAACTCTCAGCTATGTCAGATGATAATTAAACCTTTTTGTCTTTTTAAGCAATTTTAATTGTGATAACCTTGGTCAATTGTATAGAATCTACCTCTTCCTAAGCCACATAATGTTTCCGTAGCTATAAGCAGCGACTTAGTTTCATTTCATTTCTTAAGATGACTGTTCTATAATTCCAACAGTATGGTTCCCTGCTTGAAAAATAGTTGTTTTTTTGGTCTATCGCTTTCGAGTGTTTCAGAAATTAAATAACAGCCAAATTTTTAGCAACTTCAGTAGTGCTCTGACGAATACTGAAAGACCTAATAATACATAGTCAGTTCAATACTTATGTCAAAGGAGTTTGGTTATACTAGAAAATATTTTTTGATAAAATATTGTCCTTCTTTAAATGTTTATTAATAATAGTAAGACGATTGTGTCTAAAAGAGAAGAGTGGATATACCTTCTGCTCAAAAAGTATCCAAATTTTGTTGTTTGTTAACTACTCCTTAAGTAATAGACCTTTTTGTTATGTTGGTACACCCTTTCTTGACATATGGTATAAATTTGAGCGCCATCTGTCAATTAGTTTGTTTACAGCAGCTGTTAATGTGAGACTACCTCAAGTGCATTTAGCGATTTGTATTATGGAAACAAACACGGCACCACTGTCATCGTTCAGACACTATATTCGTCAGATCTGGCACCGTGTGATTTTTTCCTGTTCCCGAAACTTAAATTGCCCCTTCGTGGTAAGCGTTTTGAATCAATTTTATCGGTAAAAGAGAATTCGCTGAAAGAACTAAAAGCCATACCTTCACGGGCCTATGAGATGTGTATGGAAGATTGGGTTAAGCGTTGGTATATGAAGAAGCATATTTTGAAGGAGATAAAAAAAATTTGGAATAAAATTTTAATTTATGTGTTTTATTTACAAAATCCGGGTACTTTTTGAGCTGGATGTAGTAGAAAATATGTTTTGCCGAAAGTTTTTCGCAGTTCACTAAATTGATTATAAGATATAGAAGTTGTTTCATTTATATACGTATATCTTTAAGGTAATATTCCTATTAATATTACTTTTAAGAGCTTCATTTAAATACATTCCTATCAAGAAAACTAAGATTATAACTCTTACATTAATTTTTTACCATAATTAAAAGCTGTAGTTTCCCTAATGTTTAATTATCAAAATTATTAGTTAATATTAGCAACAAAATATAAATAAAAAATATATGGGAATTGTTTTTAGTTTTTTATATATCGGAATAGTTTTTATTAGCTTTAGAGTACATATTATCAAGGCGAGATTTAATTCGTTCGATTAGGTTAAAGTGTACCAAGGCATACTTAACCAATAATAATGGCCAGTTGTAAACCACGAAAGTAGAGTTGGTAGCCTGAGTAATTGAGGAATATAAGGAGCTAGAAGATATGTGAAGTAACATTTTCTCTGAACTCAATACTTTTTTACGGTGACGCTGTCGGAGATCTTAAACATCATTTTAACCAGACACTATTAATATTTATAACTCGTACAAAAATATTTACACTGAGTTCTAATTTTTCTCAAATTGGTCCAGTTGTGTTGGCATGATTTTCTGTCGGTCGGTAAAAGCTTTAATGGATTTTCTTTGATAATAAATGAAGTAAAAATGCATTTTTTTTGTTTGATTAAAAGTTTTATTTTTTTGTTTATTAAATAATTTAATTTACCCCCAAAAATAATTGAATTATATGACTTAAAAAAAGCTGTTAAAAATTAGAGCTTAACAGAGAAAACAGCGTAATAATAATAATTAATTTACATTATAATTAACTTTTTCAATTTTAAAGTGCTCTTGATTTATATAATAACAAAAAATTTTGTTAAAGTAACACGACATTAATTATTGAAATATTTAAATTCAACTATCAGACAATAAAATACTATTGTGTTTGAACGTAAGTTAGAATGCAATATTGTTTAAATATAAAAACTTTAGTAAATTCTAAAAATTGTTAAATAATTGCCACAATTTTAATTCTTAATCGAGAAAACGTTAATTTAAAATTAAATAATGATCAATTTTTGTATGAATCACCTTGTTTTTTTCTTTAAATCCTTTCCTGGAACATTCATATATATTATTTATATATATTGTGTTCGCCGACTATTGGATAGAGATTTGATTACCTGCTTCATCATGTTGTGTTGAGTAGTTGTGAATACGAAATTAGAGAAGTCTTCAGCAAGTGGTAGATAATTGAAGTGTCTGCAATATGATCTTAATAAATTAATATGACAATACAACTTTCGTGCGATTGAACATTAATAAAATAAAAATGATATTTAAAAGCAATTTGCAAAAAAAAGACATTGTATATCAATGAATGGACCTATAATAAAAAAACGTTAATAAATATTTTCATGGTGAATAATGATAATTTTACATGAACTTGTGTATTAAAAGAGGAAGGATTTGGGGGTATTTGTTGATTATATTAAAATAAAGTTCCTTAAGTTGTTATTTCATGTGTTTCTTTGTTTCAAAAAACATGTTTTTAAAATATATATTAATCAATGACTATATTTCTTATAGTTTTCTTAAAGTAAACTTTCTTAAATTTAATTAAATATAATTGAACTAAACTAACTTTTAATTATTTATATTTAACCAGTTTTTATAAGTTTTGTTTTTTGATTTTATTCTAAAATTGGCATCAATAAAGTAACGACGAATATAGTTTCAACAACAGTCAACAATAAAATATACATTAGTGTATATACATACATTGCTATATGGCAACCATAAATACTGTAACCTTTATCAGTTTTTAGTTGGTACATCGAGAACCCGAGGACAAGAACTCAATATAGAAAACAACAGGAATTTTTTTTTTATGAAGAAAAAATAGTTTAACACATATATGATGTCCTGTGTAGTTTAATAATATTGATCGCCATCGTCAATATAAGTTTTGAAATTAAGCCTGGTATTAATGCGGAGTTGTTAAAATTAAGAGCATATCCAAAAAATAAAAAATTTGATTTGATTTTTTTTTGATAAATCCAAAGTATCACATTATTATTTATACTCAAGTGCGCTTTGATGCATGTGGCTGTCACTTCAACGTAGTTATATGTTTTTTATCTGGCTCATCGTCTATTGAAATACAAAGTTAACACTGTAGAAACTGAACGACATCGACCTTATATTCATACTATGCTTGTATCCAGTTATTCTTCTTTGTGATTTTTTCCTAGTCGTATAGCAACAAATATCTGATCGCATACGAAGTTGTTGTTATAGTCTGTGGAGTTTTAGGAGTAGAAACGATTATTTTTACAAGGCGAGTATCGGTTAGAATAAATGGGATGTGTGTGTGAAAGTAAAAGAAAGTAATAACAAGGACTATACCAAAAAATCACACACGTTGTACTCGTTTATTTGGTAAACTACTTTTGTTTCTTTTAAGTCTTCTTATCTTATATTCAAGTGAATCTTATTTTTCATGTTGAAATAATGTGTAGATTCTATTTTTGATAATATTTTCAATAATTATTATTATTATTATGTTGAGGCTATTTGAGTCATCGCACTTGAACACTCTCTACGCCTCTCTACGCCTTGACTGGATTTTTGTTTATCACTTCATCACACTAAGCAATAATTGAACTCAGATCTGCATACGTCCCCGAGGAGGCTGTAACGCGGTGTTGATAAGCCTGTCAAGGGCTCTATCCTTTATGTTGACATCAAAATGAATAAAATATCTGAAGAAATATCGTATATCGTGAAGGTTTATTACAATAAAAAGTGAAACTTAAATAAAAAGAAAACTTGTAGAGAAAATTGCGATTTAAGGGCAGGCTACAATTAGTTTCTTCCGAACTCAGGATAGTTATTCGATTTTATTTAATCATTAAAAAAGTCAATAATATTTATTTTATAATCTTGATTTGTTTTAAAATTATGAAAATAAAACTTTTTTAGTTGAGATATAATCAAATTTACATAAAGTTGATTAATTGGTTTATTTTAAGATGAATATATTATTTTATATATATTATTATTATTTATTATTTTTATAATATTAGCTTTTATAGTTATCATATATATTCAATAACACTAATAATACGACGTTTAAACTTTTTTAAACCACTTAAAATTAAGTGTAATCCAATATTAATAACTATACTATACTATTACTTTGTGTCAACATTATGTCTTAGGTCTAAGCTACGTCCTAGAATTGAATTACAAAAAAATTGTCCGATTTAAATACTAAATAACAGTTTTATTATATATAACTTTATGTTTTTCTCCTAAATTTCATTTGATAGTGAAAATTCACACATTTTTTTTTTTTTGAGAAAAGTATAACGATCGGAAGGAAATCGTAACTAAGATGTTATAACTAACATTTGGTATTCGACACATTGTCCAGTATTTTGTGCTTCCACTTGAGAACTTAACAAACAGTAAGTTTTGATGACGGAATTATTCTACAAAACGATAATAGGTATAATCCTTCGTTTTTGAATAAATATACAATGTTTTTATAAACTTAAATTTGATTCCGAACATGGACACATTAGGCATTCGGTATTCGCAATTAATCTGAATTTAATTGCTTGAAATCCATTCTGGTTTTGATGGAATTTAAAGAAATTATTAAGCTAAAGTTTATCTGCATAGTACAGTATAAACAGTAACGTTATTGTAATATATTGTATGGTTTTTTTTATAAGTTAAAAACAAATACTATATTGCTTTTGTGAACTAAACTCAAAATGTGTGTTTGTGATGATGAAAGTGTAGAATTATAAGATAATATAATATAAATATTAGATATGATTCCGATTTTCCGGCTTAAGCGTATCCGAGTTACAAGCGTACAACGAGTTATAGCAGAGTCAGTTATTTTCTGCACTACGCTATATGCCGATATAGCTTAATTCAAGAGATATAAAAGTTTCAAATTGTAAAATTTTCGCATTGGCTATCCTAACATACATACACCACATCTAACTAAAGTTAACTAGTTTATGCAATTTTTATAATGATTATAAAAATATAAACCGCGTCTCTTTATTGCTGAAGTTTATGCAAAAACTTCCCGATTTAAACCTGTACCTCAAAAACTAAATTATAATAATGTATAGCGTAATGAAAAATTTTTTAAATAAACAAATCTGTGTTATCGTGCCAAATGTTACATTATACTAATAAACATAACATAAGATTATTTTTACATAAATGAATTAATATTATTTTATTTAAATAAAAAAAAAATAAAGAATGAATTTTTCAATCATTTACAGTTTATCAAAATACCTTATTAGAATTTATTATTAATTTTAAATAAAAAAATTTTGCAGTCTTAAAAAATTATTTACAAATAAATAAATACAAAAATTATTTGCAAGACTACTGAAGATAAGTATTTGGCAATATTCGAAACAGCTGTATGGTCAACCAAAAATTTAATTAATTAAAATAATATAAAAATAATTTTTGTTGTTGTAGTTCAATACTTTTCGAAAATTTTTTTATGAAATACACTAATTTCTATTTAATACAATAGTCACAATGTCTTAAAAATTATGTTAAATTACAACATATTAATTTTAAATTAATTTCATATAAACATTTACTATATACTTAAACGCCTTAATTTAATATACGTATGTATTTATTTTTCATATAATCAAAATATATTTATGTAATTTTATATAACTAAAAAATTGTAATAACTAAAAAATGTGTTTAAAATAAGTTTTAATTAAATTAGTATAACATTTAAGGAACTTTATTTTAACAACAAAATCGAAGAAGTTATGTATCTGTTGAGTTCAGTGGCTATAACAACTTAATGACTAACACTTAATTGACCATTATTATTATTATATTATATTAAAACTTATATTATTTATTAATTTATTATTATTTAAATTGCATTTGTAAAATAAAACCATAATTTGTTACCTTTTTCAAAGTGAGTTCAAAAAAATAAACGATCCTCACAACATTTCTCACACATATCCACCAATAACATATCATTTTATATCTAATCCCAATATCTCTAAAAACTCTCCTCTCCTAGATTAGAATTAGTTCACAAATTTCTAGATAATGTTTACATATGTATTCAATTACCTCTGTACTTGTTGTGTTATCATGTGCGTAGAATTAATTATATTTAAATGGTAAGTCGTCATTTGATCTAGAATCTTAAATTTATAAATGTTGATACAACATAAATACAAAAAAATACACATAACTTGATTTAGGAATTAGTGCTAGTTTAAATGTACCTTATTTCGATATTTGGTAAGGAGATTTGGACGAGCGCCACACAATTAGAATTTGTGTTCTACTTTAGAAAAAGATGAAGCTGAGACACATCTTTTCAGATATCAAAATAGCTAAATTAAACTTAAAAAACTTTAAAAAAATTTAGCCTGGTTACAGATGATATTGATATTTTCTTTTTATTGTTTTTTGTTTTGTTTTTGTGTTTTAGTTGAAGTTAACTTTTAATTAGCAAGTACCTTCTTATGGGCGTATATCAATCAGCAAGACACGTTCGTGTATATGGCACGGACTACACATCCTTCATCACAGCGTTACCCACTTTTGCTGCCGGTTTTAAAGTTTTTTGATTCATTTTGTATTTTGGATTTCCAAAAATAGCAAAAAGTAAATGGACATCTCTATATCTATATCTTAAAACTAACTATTATGTTTATATGTAAATTAAGAATGTACCTGTAGTATCTCATTAATGAAAGCGAACTGCATCATTCTCTTCTGGTTTCAAACAGGAACCATAATGCCAATAATAATGCATAAGTGAAACATATTATGAAAAGATTTATTTAATTTATTTATAAGCCACTAACCTGCTAAAGAGGTTTACTACAGAAAAGACCCACAGATGGAGGATTTTATATCAAATATGTTCTAAACCAGCATAATTATAATACATTTATATTTTACATATTCTTATAACTTTATTACAAGTATGAATACTAAAAAAATGTTATAAAATTCCTAATGACAATACATGACTGAAGATAATAAAAGAGCTTTAAATTTTTATTCTGATGGATATTACTTAGATAGCCTTCCTGACACTGTGCTTAAAATTAGGTTTTAAATATTGTTCGCCTTTATTTTAAAAAGAAAATATTCTATTATATTAATGAAACAGAAATTTGTAATATTTTCTTTTAAAAAACCATATATCAGCAAAAACATAATGACAAGTCTTTTTACAAAAGAAAATGAATAAGATAATAATTATCTTATTTAAAAATTAAACTGTGGTGCTGATTTTTTTCAAAATTTTTGACAATTATTGGCCGGTCAGTCAAGTAATTGATTGATTACGATTTGAAAAAAAGACCGATAGTATGCGACGCTATGAGTTATAGCTATTTCGATCTACTGATCAGTTTTTTTTGAACCTTTAAGTTTGTTATTTTTAACATATTATTTTTATATATATTAACTATATATATAACAAACTTATTTATGAAAATATATTTGAAAAAAATTGACTAAAATTTGTGTTCCAAAGAATATAATTACAATTTACGGTCTAGTCAATTAGAAATACATACACAAGAGTTTAAGTGCAAAAGTTTAAAATGCTAAACATATTTCCTGAACATCATAAGATGTGGATATAAAAATCATCTCTAATGCAACATTGAAAATTTCAATAACACATCCGCAGCTGTGTCTTTTAAGCAAATATATTATGATCTATCAAACCAAATATTTTTTAATCCAGATAAATACAGTTTTCTTAAATACAGATAAACTCTATTTCCATAATGCCACTATTGAAGTATATTTATTATAATTGTAACACGAATCTTTTTTCGTAGTGAAAAATTAAATATTAATATTTAGTGTAAACGAAAATTTTGCAAATACTGAACATCTTAAATATGTAAAATTATAATGGTTCAGTATGTATTTCGATATATGAAGATAATTTTAGATATTTTAAGTATGTATTTCTATACACGAAGTTATTAATACATTCACACTGCCTCATTTAGACACTTGCTCATTTATATTAATCAGTAAACGTTCACACTATAATGACCTCATTTATGCAGCTGATAGAATTCTTATAAACTTTACTTAATAATATATCACACAAAAAATTAAATATATAAATCATTTATATATATATTTTTTATATCCATTATATATTCAGTTAAAAACAAAGATTTTATTATATACTTATTTCTCAGTACGTTTCTTTACAACTCAGCTGTTGTTTGTTTACATTTTACATATAAAACATATGACACATATTTCAAAATTCAGTAATTTCCCTTGTGGGAAATTTAGTTTTAAGGGTTGCATTCGACATTTTTGGCTTTAAATGGCTGATTTATTGATAATGAAAGCTCTTTGTATGGTAAATCAATCTCATTATATAGATACTATAATGAGCAAAATTACCTAAATGAGACAGTATAAATGTGGTATAACTTTTGATATTTCAGATGGTTACAGTTTTAAATTCATCCAATTTATAACAAATATATTGCAAACTAAGCAAGTAAGACATACGTTTTTTGCGGTTTTATTAATAAATAAAAGATTTAAGCTTAATTCGAATCGTGTTTCAAGATATATGTTTTTAACATTTGATTGCAGGAATAACAGCATGCTACCTCACTGTAGATTACTATATTTAAGTGAAGACTTAAGTTAATTTAAAAGTTCATAAAAAGAAATTAGAGTGAAAAAACCTCATTGAACAAATTAACTAACAACCTCCAAATTTTAACATATTGTTAATACTTCAGCTCTTTAGAAGTAAAGAAAGAAAGAACAGCAATTTTAACTAAACCGCTTTAACATTATTTTACGGATATAGCAGAAAACTAATATTAGCGGTCTGAAGAAGATTTTAAACTACATGAAGTGGACTTAATTGAGCTGTCTGTCTACACAATCAATCTAAAAGTTGGTAACGAGAATGTGGAATCAAAACAGTGTGAAGACGAAACGGTATGTAAAAATGTATTTTTACATCACAACGACATTAATTATATATTTTTAACTTTAGTACATTAATTAACAAGTTTCAAATTATAAATATATAAATAATTTTCTTCGGACTTATTTTGCAAATTCGGTTGAGTTTTCAATATATGATCGATAATCATAGAACTTAGAATGAATACGGTTCGAAATATTTTAATTAGCTCTTATTACAAAAGTTAAGATTAAATTTCTTACTAAGTACTAAATCACTAGACACTTTATAAAGTTTATGCAAGAATAATCCTACAACAGGATTAATATATATTTAACAGCACAACAATTTGAAATGTGAATTGTTGAATTGAAAGAACTTTTGACTTTTTCGCCCCTCAAAAAAAATTATTAAAAATATAATTTAAAACTGAACATGCATGAGAACTTCCATGTACACCATAGGTTTACATAGATATAAGGTGGTTCGCTTGTAAAATATTTCATACAACACTACACGTGATAAAGTTTGGCAGACAAATGTCAAAATGTCAAAACGTTAAAACAAAAATAAATATGAAAACCAAGTTGAAAATTATGCACTCACCTTGTACATACAATGCTCTGAGAATATCTGAGTTATTTATAAATTTTTTATTTTAATTTTATGGTTTTTTGGGGGGTACCTCTATCCATCATTTTAGAAACTAGTACTTTAGTAACGACTTCGGCTGCGACTACGGCTACCGCCATTGCTATGTCGATAGTTTCGGCTACGTGACCGCCGGCGATGGCTTTTGTGGTGGTCTATATAAAAATATAATGAATTTCGAATACAAAGTCTTGAGAATAACAACTTACGTCGGTGTCTCTCAGGATGGCGCCCATGTTCTCGATTATATTCACGCTCCCTGTCATAATCTCTGAAATTAAATATGATCGTTTATCTAATAAGAGAAGTATCCTTATTAACGTACCTTTTGCGGTCACGATTAACATATGCGGAACGTGAGGAACGATCTCGGTCACGGTCTTCTTTACGTAAACGTTCCTCCTCCTCACGTTCTTTTTGACGCCTCTCTTGAATTTCTTCAACTGCTTTACGTAAACGGGAATATCCTAAATGTTGTTTTCCCATCAAATGATCTTCAATACGTTGCTGGGCATCCCCAACAATTAAAAAAGCACCACATGTTTCACATACTTCCATTTGTTTTTCCGGCAATGTACCCATATCATTAATCCAAGCTGCAGCCTTTTTATCACTTTCGCAATCGCTAGGTGTTGATGGTTCGGCAATGATTTTCTCAACTGGAAGCTCGGATCGCTCTGTCGTTTGATTAATTTTACTGATTCCACTTTCATGTTGGGCAACCAATGTGTCTTTTTCTTCCTTTAGTTGTTCACAAAGCGACATTAAATCTTGTGCTTGGTCTACATCTCCACGTATACCTGCTTCCTCAGCTTCAGATAAAAGTTTCTTAATTCTAGCATTTAAATTATTTAATTGCTCCGCGTATTTCGAGACATGAATTTGTGTAACGCACTGATCCCGGTTCATTAACTGTAAGCGCTGTTTTCCTTTTTGTATCTTACGTTCCACGTCGTTTAACATCGTATTGCAAAAGCGCAAAAATTCGTCTTCATACTGACGTTTTCGAGGACTAGAACGTGCTTGGCTGTATAGTTGTTTTGCCTCGTCGTCATGAATGCGAGTACAAGGACCGAGATCAGCTCGAGTGTTAATAAAGAGATCATGAGGGCAGAATTTCACTATGTAATATTGACAAAACTACAAAAAAAATTGTTAGTTATTTTATTTGAGAAAATTAAATCGTTTAAATGAAAACATTCACAATTTTTCAATCCTCTAAAATTATTGATTTATCGCAACACTTTTTGCAAAGGATCTGATTTTATAAAATTATTTACAGTCTACTACTAGCCCAATATTAACTTACATCTGGGTCATCCCAATTCACTTTTCGGACTGCTTCCGATGGATGCAGGTTGCGGTTACGCCCCATCAGCTCATCCAGCATTTGTCTGGCTGCATCGACCATTTTTAATACCTAAATTATTTAATTCTTAATTTAAAATGTAAATAACCATCATAAATTTAAGTTTCTTACTTTTCCTTACCTTCTAATAGTTCTTCCCAAATAAATCTATAATTTTTTTACAATTTTTATATCGCGTACTTCTTTTTCCAAATTTGTCTACTACGAGAAAAGCGCAATGGCTACAGCATTGTATAGCAGAGGAGTGTGTAATGTTGCCAGATTATTAGTATATATACAATTCAGAATTGCTATTTACACAATGCTTTCTTGTCGTGAGAATATACCTGCTGTTTGGAATATATATCCTCATACAAATTCATTCCTATGATTTGACACATTAATATATGTTAAATTTCTTCATTTGAAAAAAAAAAACATTTTCTTAAATACATACATTTTTTTCAATAATAAAATAATTGGGATATTTAACTTACATACATCATACATTATATTATTATATTATAATATTATATTATTTTTATTATATTTATATATTATATCATTATATTAACATCATACACAAATTCAAGAAAATTAATTAATTATATTTTACAGACATTTGTGAATTTTTGTCCGTTGTTTCTACAAATGTCAAACTGAAAACAATTTTGTGCATTGAGTTTTGTTAAATACATTTATCTGGTAATACTAAATGTAAGTCAAAGAGGGGAAAGCAGCTGACTTTTTGTTCAATTTCGAACACATTTGTTCTGCTTAAAGGCTGTTGTGCTGTATCTTTTTACTCGTTCTAACTAATGGAAGAAACGCATTCTTTTTTAAGTGACAAGATGAAAATAAGGGGAAACGTAAGAATCAATCACATTTTAGTTTCTTGGCGTAAAAGTAGGGGAATTTTTATATCAGCTGATAGAAACAGTGAACAATTGCATTGCATTACTTGTGTTGTTTTTAGGTAATTTGCGTTGTGTGTACTTTGTAGTAAATAAACAATTCTTTACTTTATGATATGATTTATGATTTCTCGGGATCAATCGCCAAGTCTCCAAATTTCGTATTCTGCTAAATTGGCAATCGCTAAATATCGTTAAAAACGACTATAATTTCTCTTAATTTGATTGTTTTTGGCGGTTCGATTTTTACTGTCGCTAAAAGTGAAAATATTATATTTTAAACAAAGTGAGCAATTATTTTGTACGTATATAGTATAATATTCATATTTATTTATTAATTAATGTATTGTGATAGAAATAAACTTGTATTTAAAGTTAAATCCAAAAGCAAGAGAAAAGTCCAGGAGTATAAACATGCAATGGGGCTGACCGGAAATGCGTCCGTGGGCATAAGGGATTTAACCGATCTGGATGAACGGATTATTGCCGTAATGCATCCAGTAGCGGTGCAAGGCATGGTAGATGTCTGCGAGCCAGCAATGCACATTGAAAGTGATATTTCATGTTTTGATGACTTAGAGGTATGTATTGGAGGTGAATGACTTATTATCGCTTTTATTTTTTATAAAGTTTTTAATTATTAATCTAATAAATGTTTAATTTTAGTACCTTGAGGATGGAAAGGAATTGCCAAGCGGTTCAGGTCGATCTGCTTGTGTCAACGACGTGGGTTGTGTGCCTTTAAGAGCTAATCGTCCAGCTAAGCGACGAAATCGAAATCCCTCGTTAGAACAGACCAATCAAAAGTTCGTCGAGTTGCAGGAGAAAATGTTGAAGCTTGAAGAGCGTCGACTTGAGCTGGAGGAAAGAAAACTCAAACAAGGGAAAGAAATTGCAGACGAACGCGTGCAGGCGACTAAAGAGCATACAGATGCTATAAAACTTTTAGCGGATGCGCTTAATAATTTTAATAAATAGATTAAGGCTAATATAAGTTTTTTATGGTGGATAGCCCTACTGGGGGTGATGTGGAAATTTACAGTAATAAAATTGTTTATTTTTAAGGTTTTAAGGCAACAACGAATATAGAATAAAATTAATATTTTATCAAAGAATTTTTTCAATAAACTTGAGATTTACTCCAATTAATTGTTCTGACTTCTTTTGGATCACTGTTTCAGTGTTGGAAAATTTGCCATAGTTGTTGTTGATCCATTTATTAAAAAATAGGCCAAGACAAAACGTATTGTCATCGTAGTCAAAAGAGGCATATTTATTACGATAAAAATATTTAGACAAAAAGCATGTGGTGGACAAATGAATATATTTAATATAGACTAATTAAATTTTTACAAAGAAATGAAATGTCCTTTACACCTAAACTTTCAGATCCTAAAAACACATAAAGTCGAAATGTGATTTTTGTTGTGGACCAGAAAGCAGTCGACACGTTAGTTCATTTCAATTATTTTAGAATAAGTTCTATAATTAAATTTATTTCGAAATTTGAATTTTTAATTTATTATTTTTGCCGTTACTAGTCTTTCTTTTACTCTTGCATCTTTTTCCAGCAAGTACATTTAATCCCTACACAACGTATCAATAGAATATATTGATATAACTATCAACATCTATATTATTACGAGTCAAATTACAAATAAGTTGAGGTCCATTAAATAGGAAATACAATACTTATGGGTAACTTTTAATGGATTACATTTAACATAACTTTGTTATGTATATGTAAAAGTTTTTTAGATTTAAATGCTTATTCTATTGTACTTCAGACTATTATTGTACTTTAATCTCTAGGAGGGAAAAATCAATAAATAATTTTCATCTATTTAAAAAGAATTTATTATTAAATCAAATTTGCTATTAAATGCATTTTAGGACGGGATGTCCTAATTAGTACTACCTAATCTCAGAGTAATCACTAACCGTTTGGGGCGGTACGCAGATCTTAGATCAATCATTGAATAATCACGAAGATTATGAGGAATACTTAAATTAGTCAGTGAGATGGGTGGCACTCTGTAGAAACCCCCCATAGAAACCATCATAGAGTAAAAGTGCCCAAATGCACTAACTCGGAAAGGCTCAACATAACATAACTAATCGAAGCATTAATTTGTATGTAGGTATACAATGGTAGCCTATTGCAGACATTGCCAGTTTTCCTTAACGATAAAGTGACGTATCATTTAACTATTAGTCAAAGAAATTTGTAGATTAGTATCTTAATATCCAATAAATAATTACAGTCAAACTTTCATTACTCGAATTTCTCTATAACTCGAATAAAAATATCGTCACGTGCCAATAGGAATATGAGAAACTACATTCTATAAGTCGAATTTTTGTTTTAAGTATAAATCCATTTTGGTGTTAAGGGAAGTCCCTTGTCCCAGACCAAATGTTTCAATTTCTTATGTTGTTTCTTTGTGGAAATATATGGAATTTGCGTTTTTTCCGCCGAATATGACCTCTAAATTGCAACCGCTTGATCTGGGAGTAATTCAAAATTTAAAGTGTGACTATCGCAACAGAATCGTAAAAGAAGCACTAAAGCGTATAGAAGCAAACAAAAAGCAGGATATTACACTTATGGATTGCATAAATCATGTAGCAAAAGCGTGATATATTGATGTAAGTAGTCAAGCGATAGCGCACTGCTTTAAAAAAGCTGGATTTGGCAAATTTTCTACATGGGACGAACAGGACGACATTCCTTTAGTTTTCCTATAGACGATACTATTGAGCATTATAGATTTGAATTGATACATTCGATTCTACCGAAAGTGATGATGAAAGTTCGGTGAATGAAATTATTCAGCAGTCTTCCAAGAATGAAGTGGAAGACTCATTCAAAATTCTGAATTTTTATTTGCAAATGAATGATACTACAACTAATGATCATTATAAGGCTTTGAATAAATTGGAATTTCTTTTTACTGTAAATAAGAAAAAAAAATTTTAAATTCAAACCCTAATTTCTGAATATTTCGCTTCACTATAACTTCTGTGGTGTATTTGATTTCAAAAAAAATTAATATCGTGAAATGTAATTCTAGTTTCTTAAAAATTTAAAAAAAAAAATTAAATTCTCGAACTCAAAGTCTCCATAAATCGAATCTTTTCTTTGCAAAATGGTACTTCGGAAGTTATGGAGGTTTGACTGACTGTATTTAATATATTAATCGTTAAGCGATACTACAATGTATACATTTTGCGTTATTGTAATTTACAAATACATATGCTTTCTGCTATACACTGAAACTAGTTTAAGTTTAAAGAATCAGGCAAAAGCTAACCAAACCAAGCCAACTATGCTGAGATCTGTATTCTTAAGATAACTGTGGTAGCGTTTGTCGTATCTAAGTTGATTCCTATAAGAGGAACCATAAGCGCAACATTGTTCATGAAGTAAACGAAGAATGTTATGTACAGCTTAGCTATAGTGATCATAGCTGAATCAGTATAAACAGTAAGTTAGGTTTAGTGTACTTAAAATAGTGTAAACAGAAAGCTTTACTTTATGTGTAGTATAAACAAAAACTATGATATTGCGTTTTGTCTTTTATTTGCCCTAATACCAAGTAAGATAAAACTTAATTTGATAAATATGTGGTATAAGTCCACATAACATCTGTATCTAAATTAAAAAAATTATTTAATGTTTGGAGCAACGAATTTGGTTTGCTGTTAATTAATTTCACACAAAATAAACATAAAAATTCGCAAATAATGTATCGGTCAAAAAGTGCCAGAATTGACGACATTTAGATATTGTCTTTATGAAAAAACCATTTGTTTTTGAAAAGTACTTACCTCAAAACTATATTTATATTTTATTTGTTTAATAATTACCAATAAAGTCCAATGGATTCAAAGCAATTTCATAAATTAATTTCTCTAAACTCTACTTCACCAAAAGCAACCATGGAACGTTGGTTTGGTACGTGATCGTATAGGGACTGGACTAATGACGCATCATGCTCTCGTTGCCTAAATGTGACGGTTACTTATGAAGATTAAATAATTTTCAAGCATTGGAAAAGAAAATAGGATTTTGTTATTTTTAAACTACTAAATTATTAAAAGAAAATTTGTTTAGCAGTAAAATTTCAAAATACTTGCTCAAAATGCATACATATGTAATAAATTCCGAATTGAATATGAATTTCTAGAATGTTTAATGCATTTATTTTAAAATAATTTTATACAACAGAAAATTTAACATGCATAATAACATTATAACTATTAAATTCTAACGATTATTTAAAATGTATATAACAAATAAATTTAAAGGGACACATGTCAATATTTTAGCACTTTGTTGCTTTTTACTCTATATATATTTAAAAGTATATATGTATTTTAATATAAATTTATATTTTTACATTGCGTAGCATAGTGGACAAGCTAAGTATATATGTATATGTATATAAATTTTGTATATATTATAAGCTTAATAAAAAAAATTAAAATTACTTTGTATAAAACGTAGTTCTTAATCTAAATTTGGAAAATATAATTATATATAAATTCATTAAAAACTATCTCCTACAAATTAGTAAACGGAAACAATGTCAACTACAATTAAAATATGTAATAATGAAAAATTTCATTTTAAAATCTAAAAGTTAAGCTGAGCAAATCTTAAGAACATGGTGAGGAGAATACTTGCCAATATATTTATAATATATTAACTCATGCTTACACATTACATTTACAGTGGAAAAAATATTTTACAATAATAATAAATGAATAACTATTGCTGAAAAAAAAAATTATTAACAATAATAAATACAAAGATCAGATCACACAATCTTTTTGTATTAAATTTAATTTTGTTAATTTTGTATGTAAACAATTTGTATCTTATATTCAATTTTGTTCTTTTCTTGATGTTATACATGAATTTTGATTATTTCTATTTTACAAAATTCCTAATATATATTTTTTACAAATTCACAGTTTATGTCATAAAAATATCTTAGGCTAAGTCTTAGGACAATTTTAATATTTCGACAATTTGTGCAATTAGCACCAATGCTACCACATCCACTGGTTACACGCGTCTTTGTTGTTGTAGAGGTTATGGCAATGGTATTTGTAATAATTGCATCACCACTTAAACCAAATAGCTCATTGGCCATTATAGAATCACTTTTATCTGCAGCATTATTATAATCATTTTTATCTTCATTATCAACATTATCATTACACCATGTTTCAGGTTGACATTCATTCCTGCTTCCTGCATACAATCTATCACTTTTATTATATACTAAATTACTTTGTTGTTGTGGTTGTTGTTGTTGAGGTTGTTCCTTTAAATTGGTTAAATTTACTTCATGTACTTCATTAATGTTTGTACCCACTTTCAATGGCCACAAACGTTGCATGAAAGTAAAGCGTTGTATACATTTCTTACAACGCTAGTGGCAATGTTCGGTAACGTCGACAATAACTGACTTTTTCCAACAAAAGAAGAAGTAACCAACTCCTGCTCCTAACACCACAGCGATGCAAAGCCAAACGTTATATGTCATAAAAATCAACATGAGCATGAAGGAAACTGTCGTTTGAATTATGTGCAGGAATGTCTGGATCAAATGATTAACAGATAACATTGTCGGACTAAAAATAAATAAATATTATAATTAATTATTATTTTTTTTAAAAATGCTAGATATTTTTTCAAATCTATCCACAATCTTTCAAGCATGCATAACAAATGAAACATTTTTGTATAAAAGTTATTAATTTATATAAATAAACTATATAAATGAAATTATAAATACATTTTTATGTACAAATAAATATCCAAAATCTCAAGCCATTTCACCAAATTTTAGAATAACTAATGTTATTAATACAAATGGATTTATAATAAAATTCAATTAGTAATCCTTAAGTTAATATGACCAAAGAAAAACGTAGTTTTTTAGTTCCTTATTCTCAGTTAACGTTAACTCACAAATAAATAATAATATATGACCAAACTTTTTATATCCAATATAATCATCACTACATTATCACTGTAATTATATATACATATGTCATGTTAATGGCTAATTTAGCTAACTTGACTAAAATAGAATATGGTCAACCAATTTCATTATAATTAATTAATGAAAACTAATTATTTATACAGTTAATGGATTTAAAATATTAAATTTATAACAAGTATTTTTGTGCTAAATAATATTAATTTTGGAAATTGATTTATATTTTAATATAAACCAAAATACATGTTGTCAAAGGAGTTAATAAAAACGTTCATTCATATACATAACAATATCTCAAAATAGATTTATCCGGAAACATAATATTTTGAGAGTATTTTTTAGCAGTTTTTGCTACCCTATAATATTCATTGACACTTACTGATACTTAAGTATTTCTTATTAGAGCATTATATTTCGATATCAGTTTCGAAAGATGTCTGGAACAAACCCATTGTAAATCTAAAACAAGTTATAAATATGATACTATGAACGACATTATAAAGTAATAACTAAAGACGAAATTAAGAACTTAATAAAAGCATTGGCTGTGTTAGATCTTTGGCAGAATTGTTGTAATTATTGAGTTTGGCTACTGCCAATAGTGTACATTACTACTCTCCGCCAAACTGAATATAAGTATATACTGAGCTAGTCTAATTTGTACTTTCGTGATACATACCAATGACTTGAAAAGTATTTTGGCGATTCTGCTCCGCCGAAATATTATTATTTGACAGTGCTTTGCTAAGTTTAACAGTTAACATATATATATTTTATCATTTCGATTGTCGTAAAGTCGAAGTTCAGAGAGATAATTGACATCTAAAAAATATCAGAACGCAGCGCAAACATGATTTTCACGAATCTCATAATGGGTTCTGTGGAACAAAAACAATAGTGTATTTACGGAACCAAATGTTCTTTAAGAATGTTTAAGCAAAATAAACCCGTATTTTTTTCATCAATATGTGATTGTGGAATAAATCTGAGTCCACTGGAAATAAAATTCGAGCAAAACTCGCATATTATATGTGATAGAGGAATATTTTTTTTTCTTTGTGTGGTATGCCAATGAGTTACAAATAATTCTATTAATAAAAGAAATAGAAGGATTTAAACCTTATAATCGTAGTGTGAAAAATTTTCTTCTTCTTTCTTGGCATAACAGTCTTAGGTGGATCAGTGTTTCCTCAACCAATTCTATTATTAAAAATTTAAAGAAGTAAACTTCTTTAATGAGCCTAATTTTTAATGAATTTCAAAAATATTTATAAATTTGTTGAGAATACTGATGGGGTGCATTAAGCAGTTAACAGAATGGTTTTGTATATGTAATGTATATTTTATACAATGTATATTTTATATGTATATTTTGGGCCTCTATTACCACTATAAATGGTAACTCAGCTTTCAAAACTGCCTTGAATGTGAATTAAGAAAGCAAAGTTGCTCACTTAAATATCACGTAAGTTAGTATTGAGACTTAAGTTACGACTGTAAAAACGGTCTTTAGTCAACAAAACAACATTGATTTTACTGATTTTAATAATTGTATATAATAATTTTAAGTACTGCCAATTTTCTCCGATTTTTTTTTTTTAATAATTATTTTTGGTTGAACCTTTGGCTAACCATACAGCTGTTTCGGTTATTGTCAAATACCCATCATGTGGTCTTTGAAATAATTCTTGTATTTAATTATTCGTAAATAATTTTATGAGACTGTAAGTATTAGAGATTGAAATCGTAGGGGCATTATTTATTGCATGATTTTATAATATTCATTCTTGTGTACGGAACATAGTCTCGGAAAGTAATACAGAGAAATTTAATATTTCCATTTAAGACTTAAGTACTTAATATTCGGGCAATTTTAAAAGGCCATGTCATTTTTTTATATATATTATTAGAGTGAAGAATTTACATTTTTTCTATTGATCAACATGAATGTAATTAATGAATATAACTGAAGGAGGGGAATAAATAATTATAGTTCATTACTTCGTTATTTTGTACTAAACATAAACCAAAAATATTTTATTGAAAGATATTTTACTACATTTATACAAAAGATACTTTTTAAAAAATTATATACAAAATAAAAATTAAAGTAACAAGAATTTGTAAAATAGAAAATTTTTAACCAAGTAATACTACGGTAAAGGAAAACGATAGAAGCTAAAATTTCCGAATTATCCAATTAAAAATATTGAAAAAAAAAAAATAAGATCGTGCAAGTGAAGTTAACATCTAAATAGATTTTTTATCTATCTAACTTTAATTAAATAATGTGTCCTTCTAATATTCGTACTTACGGTTGCTTGTGTATGACTTCGCCCACATATCTAAAGGCGTGAAGTGTTGTGACAATAATTGTGGTGAAGAATTGGACAAAAAGCAAAAATATATTATATTAGAATATGATATAAATGGTAATACATAAAATATAAAAAATAATACATGAGAAGAAATACTTAAAGAGGCATATTATAAGACTTTGTAACTTACTGCACTGGCGAGACACTTGACGAAGGTGTAGCACGTTGTGGATCTTCAGCAATCCGTTGTGGTCCTGTTACTGGACGATATTCCAGTAAATTGTAAGTCTTCCAAAAAAGAAATTCACGATAGTATTTAAGTCCTTCGTAAAGTATAGCTACCAAAAAGATGAAAAAACATGAGCCCAGTAAGCCACCAACACTATTTATATTCCAAAAAGAAAATAGTATCGTTTCGTTACATCCAAAATGAAACTAAAATAAAAATGTTCAATTTTAATAACAAATTTATTAATAGTATATAATTGATTTTATTCAACATACCGACATGGACATCATTTGATGTATCATACCGCCTTCTTCCGTATGCATATGACTCCTAGATTCAACATCTTGCGCTTGTATTGGATCGATGGTAGTCGCTCCCATATTAGCTCCATGGTCATGATTCATATTGACATCTACGTGGTTCATTAAATGATGAGCTTTACGGATTTTATTCAATGGAATTTTATAATGACACACAACAAATGTTTATACACGTAGCAAGCAATTAAAAGTAAATCATGCAATTAAATTCAAAAAAAAAAAAATACAACAAATAAAATCAAAAAAAATAATACAAATGTTTCCAAAAATATTTATTAATAAACTTATGGAACAATCGGTTTAAAATATTAGATCTATTAATACCTTTTTACAGACAGTTAAACACAATTATAGTATAGTAAAAGTGCTCTTCAGTGTAACAGAAGCAGAAAATTTGAATATTCTAAATGGACGATTATTTTCAAATTCGAAAAAGTCTTATAAAACAAGTTAAATCTTTTATAAAAGTATAAAAAGCAATAGACAATAAATTTTGGTGGTCCAAAGTAAGTTCTCTAACACATAAAATATAAAAAATCGATTTATCCATAAAATTAAAAAATCAACAATCAAATTTATATTCCAAAAAAAATAAATATTTTGGAATAGATCCATAAAATAATAAAATAAAATAACAGAAGTATGTTTCTATATATTGACATAAAATAACCATTAATCACAACTATTACACGATTTATCTTAACATCATCTATTAGTAGTAATATCTGAATAATTGTTAACACATTTATAATTATTTGTGACTTATTAAAAATAACAATACCCTTTAAACAAAATTATTGAATACTTATGAAGGACTTTTAATGAAATACCTAAATTTAAATTGATAATGTTAATTATATTATAAATTTACTTAGACTCTTAAATAATTAACAGGGTTCTACACTTCCAAGTCAAGTAGGCCGTTACAAAATTCTAGTTAATAATTAGTTAATCTACTCAGAAATTATATATGTTAGGAACATATTTCCTAGCTTTTCTCATATGATTATATCAAAACCTTGAGTTTATAGAGAAACTAGATGCTTTTAGTATAACTGATTAGTAGTAACTGTTCAGGCATCAAATTTAATGAATATATAATAACTTGTAAAACTATAAAAAAATATAGATTGTATAAAACCCTTTGAAAAATGATCTCTTCGTTGTTGTCTTCAAAACTACTAAAACTAGTTTGTGTCCAAGGACCCAGAAAAGGACAACAAAATCGTTAAAAAACCTTTTGTATTCATCTTTACTTATTTCGAATTGTTATAATTTATTATTCATATATATATAATTTATTGATGTTTTCTTATGAAAACTAATAAAGAACATAAGATTATATAGATCTATTAAAATCTAAACCGCTATACCACTGAATTAAGCATCACATATATTAATAATTTTTGAAATGTGTTTGAGATTTTGCTTTACATCACTTTTGAAATGCTTCTTTCCTGTGTTTAGTCCCTCTGATAATAATGTCAAGAAATATCGAATTTTATGCCAAAAACTTACGAAAATTTTCATTGTAACTGATTGCCCTCGTAAAATGTCACACTATGTCACCCTCTAACCCTCTAAAATATCATAGTATTTTTCATTTAAGACCGCATATTTAAGTCTGACTCCTCAGTTTACACTACTTATAAAACAAACTATTCATAATATAGAACTCTTCATATTAAATCTACACTATCGACTCGTATTGTAACTGTGTACTAAGATCCAAATATGATATAATATGATATATATATAAAGCAGTTTACAAAAAGGCTAATATTTCTGCTCTTGCAAAAATCGCTTAGGGACTTATACATATATAACTTATACTTATATGACATATATATAAGTCATAACTTATATATGTTAAAAGCAGGGGTGCACAACTTATTATTTTCTTTAAAAAACTTGAGTTGTATTTTGTAGTCGGATCATAACAAAGTAATGGGTTTCCTCAAAAATCAATGTTCTAAATTTCATTAGTTTAAACTCAAAAACGAAAAAACTAGTTTTCGTTGAAACATAGAGTGGGATATCGATAGCTAACATATATTTTCCTCTTCTAGCGAAACTATGGTATACAATATATAATTTATAGAGTTTCGAATATTATTTTTACTGTGTTAGAAATATGTATACATATACATTTTTGTCTGCCCTAATAAGACGTTGCGTATATACCTATTAGCAATATGACAAGCAAGGTTTAGATTCAAATTCCACTAAAAACTGCTTTAAACACACGCTTTAAAAAAAATGCGCAGTTGCTATGTCTCAGGAATAACATTTCAAGTCTACTTTAACGTCTTCTAAAAATTCTACACATACATTTAACGGTATCTGGTACAGACCAATAGATCTATGTGTGGCTTACAGTTTGTTAGTTGTACTTGATCTACTCTAATATACTGCTTTAATTAATTTATACATTAATTATGACTCGGGAAGAACGGGCTTTTTCTAATTTGATTATAGTTTTCTGTTACCATTTTCCAAAATACGTCCAAAATCGTTTTATACCTTTTTTCTTAATTAACTAGACATATGGTCACACTTAGTACAGTGCAGTTAGATCTTTTACATGATGATTAGTTCTCAAAAGTTAAAATATAATCTAATTAAAATCTAATACTTATGTTCTCAATCAATATTTTAAAGTAAGAAAAAAATTTAATCTCATGAAAAAATGATGATATAAGTTTATTTCTACGTAGTTAAGCTTACGAAATTTATACATTAATTTAAAGGAATTATAAAGTGAATTAATGTGAATGGAATTAAAAATTTTATATATTAACAACGAAATTAAATTATGTAGATTCTATGTGAACTTGAATTTACATACCATGATTGTTATGTATACTGTGTTGGGAATGATCCATCGTAAATCTTTTCTACGTCCACGATTCAAAGGAATTTTCGTTTAAGTATTTAAAATAATCTGCAATTAAAAAGAAAATGTAACTAATTAGTTGAAAAATATCTGTAAAAATGTAAAATTATTCTGCATTTATACCATTTGAATATTTCATAACCATTCATGTTAATATCTAAACAAAGCGAATAATATATAAAAATTATTATTCTATAATAATTAAATATGCTTTCTCTGGATAATGAGCACAGTCAGTGGGTGCACAAGATTTAACCTCATGACATCACAACTGTTATAGAAGAGTTTTATGTTAAGCTTATTATAAAGAGCATCTAAACAAATTAATTAAACCAAAATGACTATATAACTTGGAAGTAATGTCACATATCACACGTCAGTTTTTATTTTTTTTTTTTTTGACATATTGTTAATGTCTTTACGAACAGAATAGTATTGAAATTTAACAATTAAAAATAAAAATATAATTAATTAATTAATTAATTCAATTATTCTACAGCTGGCTTATGATTTCGTTCTAATATAAACACAGCAAGCAAAATTGTTAATAAAAACTTTCACAGCAAAAGTAACAAAACTCCAGAAAAATATGCGAACATAAAAAGTCGTACTTGGCTTTGGATCAGTTGGTTAAGTTGCGCTGATTCTGAGCTTCACATTTGGCAGGACCCGAGTTCGATTCCTGGTACTTGCAGTCTCAAAAATAATTAATTACGAATAATTAAATACAAGAATTATTTTCAAGACCACTGATGATGGGTATTTGGCAATACTCGGAACAGCTGTATGGTCAGCCAAAAATTCAATTAATTAAATTAATATAAAAAATAAAATAAAATATTTGTTGTAGTTCACTAATTTTCGAAAAAACCTCTTTATGAAATATGTCTTTATTGAATCGCTTCTATTTGAAGCCTAATAATAAGTTTTAGAATCTTTAAAAAACTAATAGCATTACATTAAAAATTATTTTATATATATACATACCACAATGAATTATGAAATGAATTGAAAATTATTGTAAGGGGTTAAACACACTTAAGTGTGAATTAAACACACTTAAGTGTGAATTTAACACACTTAAGTGTGAATTAAACACACTTAAGTGTACTGAAATATTTAACCCAGATGTTGAAAACTAAACTGAACTTAATATAACCTTTTACAGAGTAGAATTTTTCACTACAAAGCACACTTCTAAGTTGTCCAGGAAATCAGAAATGTGCCTATGCATATATTACAGCAACAATTACAATAACACAATGACAGTCTCAGCAGAATAGAATAAGAAAAAAATAAAAGTCAAAAGAAAAATAAAACTGCCATTGAAATTATAATTATACCAAATAAAAAGAAAATCATTTTTTGTGAAAAACTTTCTATAAAACCTCTTTATTATTAAAGACTCGGAAAAAATAATTTTATCACTGAAACTACATTTTAAAATTTTAACCACTTAATTTAAGAACTAATAAGATACATATCTACCTCTTATTATATAGTTAAAAATTTGATTTAATTTATGTTTTTTATTTTGAGTAGGCCTCAAATCAGTATTTAGGGTAATTCAATCATGCAAAAATGACATTTGCATATTGAATAAATTATGTTACATTCTTTATATCATTAGTAAATAAATGTAGTCAAAATTATACCAGGGCAATTGCACATTTCATTTAAGGCATTTCAAATTAGTTTTTTAAATTTACTAATTTGACATTTTACACACACTTTTGTGTATTTCAATTAGAATTTAATCAACTAAATTAAACAATTATATCGAATTTACTACAGAATATATATGTTTCAACAATTTCATCGAATTGCATTATCACATCATATATTATAATTTATCAAATTATATTTTTTTCTACAAAATTTTTAAAAAAAATATTTTTCTCTTGTTTATTTTTTCTTCCCCTTCCCTTCCCCTTGGTTATGGACAAACTTTTACTCCCTTATGTGGGCGAGATTAATTTCGTTGTAATCGTCTAATCCTAATTGAAGTTTTCTTCCTTTTGTTTTATTTCGGAGTTGGTTATGGAAAAACCTTTACTCCCTTATGTGATAAATGCAATCCATCCGTATCGATACTTTCAGTTACCATCCTAACGCTAGTAGTCCGAAAACTATTTATTATCGGCAAGCTCTATATGCCCTAGATAGAGGTTATGGCTCCCACCACGATCTTAATCGTCCTAATTTTCCAAAAACAGAATCGTCCTTGTTTAAACAAATCTCATCTTTATATATAGGGTGTATTTTTAGCTACACGGGAACTATCGATATCGATAACTATGGTTTGAAAGTTGAGATTGTAAAACTTTGTTGACATTTCTGTTCAGTAATATTTAGCAATTCATCATGAATCGTTTAACTCTAAAACAACGCTTCCAAATTATAGAAATTTACTTTGAAAAAAATAAATCTGTTCGTGAAATATATAGAGTGCATAGTGCTTACTGATGAAGCCCATTTCATCACTACATCAGTAAGCAAAATTGCAGTATATGGAGCGAAGTTAATCCTGAAGTCGTTAACGAATCATCATTACATTCATTAAATTGACTATTTGGTGGAGTTCACACGATTGCTGCATCATCGGTTCTTATTTCTTTCAAAATGAGAAAAAAGCTGCCGCTACGCTGAATGACAAGCGCTATCAAGCTATGCTGATTGAAAATTTGTTTTTAAATATCAATTAGTTAAACATAGACGACAAGATGGCCCAACTTGCCATACAGCGCGCTTAAGAATCGATTAATTGCGAAATGAATTGGTATCAACTTTATTTCCAGAAGTGGTCTCGATATATGACCAGATGACTCGGTAATATGGAGTTCGCAAGAAATGGATCAGGAATACTGATACTGATACTGATTCTCCATTAAATTAAATCACCTTAAGTAGATTTATTGAGAACTCAACAGTTTAACATTTAATTTAAGCAACATTTTGGATGCAGACACAATTCGACATTAATAGATAAACTCGCCTCAAAAATTAATCAGGAAAACAAATCAAAGAAGTTAAGCAGAGTATCATGTCGGTTTCCAGAGCAATCGCTCTGGCGCAGTACAAAATCTATGTCAATTTATTACTCATATCTGCAATAAAAGAAAAACTGAATTGACTTTAATTCCTTACTTTTTAAAATTGGAGTCTATTTACGAAAAATAATTATACAGGGTTAGCAAGAGTTCCTTCCGATAAAAAAATTATCAACTTTTTGTATATTTTATTTATTTCACACCGAAAGAAGATTGGGTTTTATTTTTAGAATAACGGTCAACGACCACACTCAACGTGATTAAAAGGTACATTTTGTGATATAATGACCAAGAGCTATGAGAGAACTTCGGAGATGTGGGACGTTCGAAGAGGTACAAAAAATTTTGACAAAAAAATATCTGCATCTATAAAATACCAGTAAATACCAGTAAAGTATTCAATATTTCATGTCAATATTTCATCGGAATACTAAACTCCTATTATAATTTGCTCTGAGAATGAGTAATAATATTTAAATGATTTAATGATGACAAACTAGACGAACTCCAGTTTAAATAGGTTTGTAAACAAGTTAAACTACATTTTTTTAGCGCTCATAAACACCCACGTTCACCAATAATCATTATTGTTTTTTATGGCAGAAATTCAAATGTAATTTATGCATCATATGTCTGTATGATGAATGCAGATCCGGCCTCATGTTTGACTTCCTGTTAGATCTGGCCTTTATACAACCAGATCAGATCCTGGGAAATCATTAACAGCGACCGCGTAAATACTGCAAGGCTTGTCTAGCCACTGGCGCATAAGAATCTACACACTTCTTTTACCGCTCATTGTAGAAGTTGTGGAAGCTTGCATAAGAAAGAAATAATCAAGCATAACCTTTATAACTGGTCAGCTTTGGTTTCCAGAAAAAAAGATTTTTAAAGAAGTATCTATTTGTCTGCTCATTGGTAAACACATACAAATAAGATCTATTGAAATTATTTAAATTCAAAGGTAATCTAATCTGATTTCTATAGAAATGGTTGTAAAACGACAAATAATCGCTAATCGTGGAAAATAAAAGGATGTGAAGTGACCTGCTACTGCAAGCAACCAACCAAAGAAGATGTATTCTTAACCTTACAAAATTCACTAAAAATAGCATAGCATAGACTCGATTGTTGAATATTATATATCCTAATATTATATATAAGATGCGATGTTAATTTGCACTTAATAAACAAATATACAGGTCGTTTAAAAGTTATTGCAGATATAATTTGAGAAGAAACTTTCACACACCCTGTAATACTTATAGTTATCGCGGTCGGCAGAGTAAAATCTTAAAGTTGTTCATATAGACAGACATAAATAATCACTACTGTGACTTTCAAATTAAAATTGTTGAAAAAACGGTTTGATGAAATTTTACTTTAGAAGTTTTTTTATTATAAAAACAGAAACTTTTATAAATAAAAATATTTTCTCTAAAGCAAACGTATTTTTACGTGGCCAGCCATTAATTCTTCTAACTCATTCATAAAAATCATTTCAACTGAAACGATTTTTTTTTATTTTTTCCTGCAAAAAAGAAGCAATAATAAAATTAAACGACTTTGTTGATTAAAATATCTTTTTATATGAAATTGAGCCAATTTAAAATACTTTAAATAAATCATGAAAAAATTACACAGTTTGCTTTAATAAAATTAATAAATAAAATAAAATTGCAGACGAACTCCATATCTTTTAAATAGAAGAAACTTTAAAATCGGGTGACTGAAATATTTAATATTAAAAAATATTAATATAAGAAATATATACATATGTTATATGAACTAATAAACAATTGCTCTACATAATTTACTTAAGTAATTTAGTTATGAAATACAATTTCAATGAAACACAATTTAAAAAATTAATAACGAAGTAAACGCCTTTACTTCATTCCCGCATAAGGTCAGTGCTCCAGTTAGTTTATATTTATATATTAAAAACCTATTCATGAACAGTCACAGTAAAATTGTTATTTAATTAAACAACTAATTAATGTTATATGAGTTAAATTATTCAGATTTCAATTTCAATATATTTGAAAAATTTTATAAATGCACATTTTTTTGGAGAAATTTTCTTGACACACTCTCAGAGGATTTTGTACATGGGATAAAATTGTTGTATCTATTAAACCGAAGAATCACCTCCCACATTTATATCGCTTTAATGCAGTGCACAAAAAATTGAGCTCTCAAATCATTTTTATAAATCGACGCTTGTTACAATCCACAATCAAGTTTTAAATCATACAGCAACTTTATTATATCTGGTAGTTAACATATACCTGTATTTCAAAACATTCTATTCTAAATAGAATATGTATATCGTACCTTATCAGCATATTTAAAAATATATGACGAAGTAGTGGGTTAGGGTAGGTTATACCTGTAATTCCTTGGCGATCCACTTAGGACTATTGACCCATTTTGTTGCTGTTTAGTGTCAGGTTTTGTAATTGCTCATGATCCTCAAGAGGGGGGCCTCCTAAACTGTTGAATATGGCGAAGTAGAAAGTTCATTATAAACTGAATCACTTATATAAGAGAATAAACGTATTTAAGGTGACTAACTTACTTATGTCAAGATAGTGTTTGAAAGGAAATTACTCAGAAAATTTTTTGGTCCGTGAAAGAAAACGGAATGTATCGCATAAGATACAACCACGAGCTAGAACGGTTAGCTGAAGGTGATACAATCAAAGAATTTATGAAAAAGCAGCGATTAAGATGGGTTGGACATGTAATAAGAATGCTAGATATGAGAGTACCGCTTAAGATTTATAAGAACGAAGTACGAACGAGTAGAAAAAGAGGGCAACCAAGAAAGCAAAAAACAGAGAAGAATGGGAGACTGTTGTTAAACTGTATAGTCACGGATGATGATGAACTTACTTATATTAAGTAAATCAAGTTGAGGATTCTTGATTTTTAAGTTAATATTTTTATGAACATTATATATTGAGAACGGTTACATTTTTGTTAAATGTTAAATTCATACTTCATTAAATATATGGTCTTGCGTTAACGCCACTTATACGAAACTTTAGTTCTCAAGTTTTTAACTAAGGTATCAAATAATTTATTTTCCGTAACATAATGAAAATAGTTCCAAATGTATAATGCATTTTTCTTATGGATCTATAGTGACACCAACCTTATGACGGATTAAGCTGCAGTAAACGTTTTCAACATAGTTTTTTGAACAAATATGTACAGAGTTCTTTTCACGTCTTTGGGAAATCATAGCTAAACTTAAGTACAATCGCGGAACTTTAGTGGAAAGTACTTAAATACAGCATTTAGAAGAACGTTTAGAGCACAGGCGTGCTAGGCAGCCAGTTCTATTGTTAGTGAACAGTTAAGGTGGAATATTTCGTATAACTTTGCAAGAGATAAGTTTCTATTTAACCATAAAAAAGTTAATATTTCATCTTACAGTGAAAAATTTAATATTGCATCGTGAAAAAGATATAATGGTAGAAAAAAATATTATATCTAACAGTGAATGTGACAGTACTTCTTCATTCAGGTCGCTTCAGTGTCAAGTCGCATTCGCGACAGATCTAAAAATTTCATTTGAGTAGTGAGTTTCGCTATATCTCCTCTTACTTGCGGTTCTAAAAAGTTGGCGAAGTTTATATTGCAATTTCGATCAGTATAAAAGAAATATATTCATTTTTCTTTTTAGTTTTATATAGTGTATATATATTAATAACTAATGTTATAGATAAAATATTAAAGTAAATGTTATCTGCTTTATTTGGCACTAATTTTGACAGTTACCTTTCACTTTTAAAACCAAAAGTTAATTAATTTAATGTACATTGTTTAAATTTACTTTCATTTCTTTATAAAATTACAATCACCTCATGCAGATACTTTAATTGTAAAACTATTAAGGCGTGCCACACATTTTTTAAAATATATCGACCTACATATGTATGTGTTGGGATTGAAGTAATGAGGCTATATGGACTATTTTTAAAGAAGCAGAAATGGAACGACATAATACATTGTTTAATACAATTTTTACTACACTCAAAATATTTGATTATATTATCATGATATTATGCGGTACTGTCATCAGCCTCAAGAACAACTTGGGTCGTAAGATGCAGTAATGATGGATTGTGTCCTGCATGTAGTTGTGAAATGATGAGAAAAGTTTTCAAAATATGTACTTTATTTGTTTAAAAATTTCAAAAAAGTTAATAACTTAATCCATGTAAATAATCGATTAAAAAAAAAATTTTACTTTAAATATTAATCGTTATACTTTAACTCAATATCTAGCAGAAACAATCTTCACAAATTTTATATAAAACATTATACAGTAAAAGCTCTGTTAAGCAGACACTCACGAATGGAACCAGTCAGCAATTCTGTCCGGTTAAGAGAACTATCCAGTTTTGACCGATTATCTAATATTGGCACAAAATTTATAATTTATAAGAACTTTGTTATAGAACTCTAATATTCAGTTAGCTGTTCTATCTGGTTAAGAGAACTATCCGTTTGATAAAACATCTCCCCTACTGTTAGGAGTATGTTTAATATAGCTTCAATTTTAACAAATTTAGTAAAGCTAATGTCTATCTATTGATATCAAATTATGTACTTTGTTACTGACCTTTCAAATTCAACGCCTTTAATAATACTTGTTTGTTATAGTTTGTTATGAAAAGAATAGTTTTTGATTATTTGTAGTTTATAATCAAATTTATGAATATATTATATCTTTACAATAATATAAAAATTCTGCTTTCGAACCTTTAGTTTAGATAAAACCTTTAAGCCTTCAATCCTTCAAACCTTTAAATTGAACAAACAAATATGGGTATTAACAGATTAATTCGCAACGTTTCGTTATCAGAAATAAACGGACTATAAAAGATATAAAAAAATTTCTTAAAACTCGAATTATAAATGCTATTTAAATATCATTATTTGAGCATTTAAGGACGTGTGAGTTTACAAAAACACACACAATAGCACGCATTAATGGAATTTTTGTCTACTGCAGCCCAAACACAAAGATACGTGTATAGATAAAAATAAATGCTAATGGGTTGCGAAATACTTTAAGGACAAAAAATTCTATAAATTCCATTATTGAATGGAAGACAAAGGAAACTGGGTGCATTATTGATGAAATCAACATTTACTTCATTTTCTTTTGTCAGAAGTTATTTCAAAAAAATATATAGCGTATTTGAAGAATTTAATAACCAACAACTCAAGTCTGACATACTTTCACGTAAAAACTAGAATTTGATAAAAGTCACATAAAAGAAATTTATATTTAAAAAATAAGAATAAGTTATGCATCTTTGAGTAACTAAATTCTGGTGGTAAAATACGAAGGCAATATAAGAATTTCTAAATTACCGACATGACAAATAATAGATCATTAATAGTTAACAGCTTAACAGTATAGGAGATTAAAGCGGAAATTAAATGCTTAAACGAAAAGGACGACTATATGAGTGAGTATTTGATAAAAAAAATACACTCTATAATTGTAAAAGAGATCTATAATTAAAATATTTTAATTACAAGTGCGAAACTAATTTTTCAATGAATTTAATCACTACATCGAATAATATGCTTCCAAATAAATACTTTCTTTTATATACTACATTTTGCTTTAATAATATAATTTAAGTCCAATGCAATATTAAAATATAATTAAATTATAATGAACACATCCTGTTTAAGTTGAGAAGTGGGATAAGATAAATTATATTAATATCAATTCAATATAGAAATGTAATCGCTAAGACGAATATAATTTGCTTATAAGCCGTTAAGTTATTGTGTTCAATTTATTCGTTTCAGATCTTTTACACATTCGTTAAGCGATTTTTTAAAGTACAAGCATTCACTCAATCGATATGTATTTGTTTAGTTTTTTTCTGAGAATTAGCATAAAACTTGTATTTCTGAATTAAGTTATTAATTTTCTTGTTGTGTTCAATTTATTCGTTTCAGATCTTTTACACACTCGTTGGCCGACTTTTTAAAGTACAGGCATTCACTCAATCGATATGTATTCGTTTAGTTTTTTTTCTAAGAATTAGCATAAAACTTGTATTTCTAAATAACGAATTTTCTTGTAGTAGTTAGCACCGTCAAATAACAAATGGTCCAAAACTCTAAATCTGGCATTAATAGTTCATAAAAATTACATACGGGACTAATAAACTAATGAGCTGTTTCCAAAGACTACTGATAATCGGTATGTGGCAATACTCGAAAAACAGCTGTGTGGCCAGACAAATAAGTCAATTAATAACCAATTAATTAATGAGATATTTCTAATGACCATTAATGATAAATTTTTGGCAATACTCAAAACAGCTGCATGATTAGAAAGCTGAATATGCAAAAGTCGTGTTTGTAGCGATAGTTAATTTTATAATTTCGCATATTAAAGGTAATATTTGCAACAATGAGTAACTGTCTTATGAATAATTATTAATTAATAATTATTTATAATTACCACATTTGTAATTTCGATTGCGACGGTCTATGAGCAATCGACTTTTATAATTTATAATTTATCGACTTGATTTGTCTATTATTCGAAAGTATCTAAGATTCACTCAGTTTTAAACTGTTACTATTTAAGACTTATATTTGATGAGAATGATTAATAATTATAGTGAAGATTTTAACGTTCTTTAATAAAATTCTAATTAGTATTTAAAATTACTTTCTATAATTAGTTAATAATAACGAATAATAATAACTAGAGTTTTTATTTTATTTCAGTATAATTTAGTGCAAATAGATTTATTTTATTAATGACCTTCATGATTCAGTACAAATGGTCATATAAATAAGTAAATTCTTATTTTGGGTGAACACTGCAGCTTATTGAAAATGGACAACAATTTGCACAGCTCAAGGCTATTAGTAGTTGATAGTTCTAGTAGCGCTAGAGTCTTTATCTTGGAACTATTTATCCAAATCGAAGACCAATTTATACCAACAACATCAGCACTTGATCGTGAGCACTCTTATTTTTTTGTTGAATTTAAAAGTTTTAATACTCTACATATTATAAAGAGTATTATATTAATTTTTTATTAGTTTTCACAGACCAGTATTTTATACTTTTTTTAAAAATATTTTCTTGAGAAATGTTAATTTTATTCGCAATAAAATAATGACTAAAACAACATACGTAGTGGTTTACCGTCTTCTATTTTTTTTTTAAGAGAAATAATAAATATTTAATTCAATATCAAAAAACAGTTTTTAGATAGCTCAAATTTCACTTGAATGAAGTTACACAGTTTAATTATAAACAAAACTTATGAAAGAAAACATCTGTTGAACACATTAAAGTTTTAATAATTTGTGTATCTGTGCCATGATATGCAATATGTCATCTGTTTTCTTAACAAATTGAAATTTTTTCACACTTACACGAGCTTTAGTTTAAAAATAATTATTATTTAAGAAATTATTCCCTTTTTTGACTGACTAACTTTTAAATTTAGGTAGCGACGTCTAAGCAACGCAACCGAACTAGATCGAATATTTCAAAACCCAAAACTTCGAGTGACTACAAACGAATAAAACCCAAAGAAACAGATAATTTACAAGCAACAATCGCATTTATTAAAAGTGAATGCTTAAATGTTAAATGTTAGACAGAAATTAAAAACAAAAATTGCTACAGTTTCTGTGGTTTACCGCAATTTCTTCAACTTGAAAATACGAGTACAAAACGATATAAAAATATTTCTGCCATAGATATTTCTGATATCTAACTATTTTATGAATATGTAACGTCGATACCTACGAGTATGTGTGCTTTCTTAAACAATACCAATTTGACGTCTGTCGGTCGAATAGTAGAAGTAAATATATAGTTTGTATCTACAAAGTAAAAGGTAAAGATTTCAAGCATATGGAAAAGGAAAAAATTATTAACGGTATGCCGAACACAATGTATATTCAAATAAATAAAAGATACAGAAACACAACGAATGAGAAATAAAAAATTAAATAAGATTTGTATATAAAACCATGAGATATAAAATACTTTTTTACAACAACCTGAAGTCACATTAAAATAAATCGCTGAAAATATTAAACAAAGTTCACACAAAGTAATTTTTTATAAGATAAAATTTGGTTTGTTATGTACGAGTGAATTTAAGTAAATAAAAAGATTTTTGAACTTCAGACATACGAGTATATCAAATGTGGTTTGGACATATATTTTGATGAAGTGATTTAGAAACACGGATTATAGTACGTTATTTTAGGAGGATATAACAACACTGCATATGTGTGTTGTGTATTTACTAAGGGCTTTGAGAATATTTAGAGACTTAAAGAATCTATTCTAACAAAATAAAAACCATAGATGAAACAATAAATAAGAGCTAATTAAAAATAGAACAAACAAAACAGCTATAACCGACAATATGGCACTGTACAGATGGCCCCGACCAAACACAATAAGGACGAAGTATACAAAATAACGTTTGAAATAAGTGAACTGAATATACCTATTTAAATCTGATAAATAAGCAATAAAGAAAACTAGGAAAGGATTATTTTCAGAAAATTTGAACTCCAATAGATGACACCAGTCAACAGTTGGAAACACAGTATCAATCAAATAAAAGTATTATTCCTCTATATTTTGATTGAATATTTTATGCTATACAATATATTAAGGTTGTAAAATTATATTTTAAATTTCAACGGTTAATGTATATGTCGAAGTCTTTGAAATTGTTAGCAAAAAAAAAATCAAGAATAGTCTCACAAATATAAAGGGAAATAAAATAAATATATACAGGGTTAAGCGATTGAAGTGTTACCAACTACACATAAGTATATCTGTCAAACTGATGTTGCCAACTACGTGAAATTCATACAAATGACAGCTGTTTATATTGTTTATAAGTTACCACAAGCATTCGAAATGGAATTTGATTGCATTATTTTGGCTGGAAAATTACAACCGTCTATTGTTCGTGAGTTCAAACACCTCAAAGTGAATAAAATGTTTGTGTATCGTGCCATAAATTAATATAATAATACAGGCAGTTTCGCCAAAAGCTATGGTTATGGACAAAAAAAATAGCAACATCACCTGAAATAGTTCGGAAAGGTAACGCTTGACTTAAATGAAATCCACGTCATTGTTGTTATCAACTGACCAAAGAATTGGAAACATCTCAGCGAAGCACTCGACTCAGATTCCAAAAGGTACAAGATCTTACACTAAATCAACAAAAAGTTAGACTCAAAAAAGAAGAGAAATTGTTAGACTTGCACGAATTTCCCCATTGACCAGTTCATAAATTCTCAAAATGATCGTGTTTACTTAACAGAACACACTGCAGAAAATTTGAGACTACAAGTGGCCAACTCAAATAATAATATGAACAACTGTGATCGCTAATGGATGCTCTCCAATCGTTTTCATCGAGCCTGGTGACAAAGTTAATGCGACCCATTATATACATTCAAACAAGACTCGGTATCTCGGTTAAAAAATCCACTTTTCATTTCGGCTACACAATGATTTAGTGCAAATCAGATGGACTATTTCATCTGGGCCATTTTGGAGAGCAAAGTGAGTACTGAAAAATATGTCAGTATGGATGCGCTGAAGAAAGTCATTGTTCAGGAATAGGCCAAAATATCGGAGGATCACATTCATGAAACATTTTACTCATTTTTTAACCGTTTGAAGGCTATAGTCAAGGCAAGGATGCTTTATAGCATCGAGCTAAAGTGAATAGATCCTGAAATATTGATTATTTTCACAAATTTTTGTAATTTGTAGCCACTTCGCTATATTAGCTTGATTGTGGCTCTATTTATATTATTCCTGAACCATTTAAGAACACAGATTTCAATGAAAAATAATTCTGCTTGAAATACATACGAATATTTGTTTTCTGTACATAAGATTCTAGTATTCCTGTCCCTATGTTGCCATACTCAAGTTTGTATTATTCATCTTACTTGTACACCTTCACTTAATTGATTCAGATCGCTAACCCAACTTTCTCAATTAAGAAAGTTAATCTTGAATTTCTTTAAAAGTTTCTTAGAATCTGATTGGTAAGCTTAAGAAATAGTTCATTAAATACTATATCTAGTCCACACAAATGGCACTATTAATCTCTTTTTGTTGTTGTAGACCAAGTGCAGCAGCATACAACTCTTTTTGAATTTAGATATTAATGGATGACACTAAAAGCCTATGTGGGTGTAGTTTCTATGGGTTGTGCGATTCTTTCGCTTACTAACCTATGCACTTTATGCAAAGTGATCTCCGAAATAGTTACAAATGTAGTTTTAAAATTTATTGCTTATATGTTGCAAAAATGTTAATATAAATGAAAAATACCTTAAAACCTTAAACTTTAAAATCCACTCTATAGCTTCTAATATTATGCCAATCTACATTTAAATCTCCAATTTTGTGTTAACTATTTTAGAAGATTAATTCAAATTAGATAATTGTTGTCACTGAGCAGAAATTTGTTAAATGTTTAAATATGTAAGAATATGAGTTGTATAATCCTTTAGTAGCAACCACAATTCACATTACCCATAATTATTACTTCCCTCGTGATAATTCAATATGTTAATCATGCATGGTGTAATGCATTTGAATTATTTGCATTTCTTAATTTAAATTAATTAATAGCAACTTGACTTCGAAGCACTATTCCCATAAAACAGTAGGAATCTTATCGCAAATACGAATACATGAATTTTTTTTAGCAACCGCATTTGCAGTTAGCCTTGATATACAAGCAATGACGTGTACGGTCTCTCTTTTGTTTCCAAAGCTTATCTATTTTTCGGTAATTGTTATTTCAAATTAAGTATAATTAAGCAAATGTGATCTATGGTAGCGATTATTAAACCAAATAATCAGCACATATTACATATGCATAATTATCTGTGGATTTAGTTGCGGTCAAAGTACTTTACTCAAAGGAAAATCTCTTTAACTTCGAGAAATTGAAATATTTATCTATAATCTATTCTGTAAGTTATCTACAATTCCACAGTGGTAAGCTAACCACAAGCAGTTAATATTTTAAATATTTTTTATATATGTAGATACTTTTTAATCGTCGTAGTAATCGAAAATGTACTGTGAAGTTTAGTTTAAGTTTTTTAAGTCTTTTATTATATTCGAATAGATACAAAATTCAAACAGGTTATTTCTGGAAATCGTTATACAACGGATTTGTAATTATATGAAATGCAATAATTAGATAGAAACTTTAACGTAAACTCATTTGTTATAAATTCGCAAACCCATGCAAACAAGTTTTTTGTAGGTTTCTTTGGTAATTAAGCTTTGCAGTTTTAGTTTAGTGTACTGCAAACTACTTTTTGAAATGTATCTGCTTAATTCGGAATATCACCACAACGAAATTAGTTTAAAAATAACTAGTTAGTTAACTAGTTAGTTGTATATAATATAAAAGTATCAAATCTTCAAACAAAAACATTTTTCGGAAATAAAATTTCGAAAATAAATCTACATTTTATCCGTTGGTACATTTATTATTGTCGAGCTTATCTAGTGACTCAGCTGAGGATGGAAGACAACGATTTTGCGAAAAAGTATTTGAAACGGCTGTCGAATGAAGAAGCGGTAAAGAAACAGTGTACCTGAGAAGAGAAAAGATCGAAGAAGAAACCGTGATCACATAAAATAATTTCTGCATAATATATCTTTCAATATTTTTAAATGTTTTGTTAGTAAGTTGAAATATTTACAGAATACTCGTATTTTATTCGTTATACTAGATTTAATGTTTTTTGTTTTAAATAATTTTATTGACACAAATATTTTCCATATTTTAAACCACCTATTTTGATTTAGCTTAGAGATTTTATCTCTAAGAAACTGAGAAGTGATGGGATAAATTTTTCGCCAGTAAGATAGTGGTGTAGATATCAATACAGATATGAATTTGACAGAGACTTATTTAGAGTACACAGTGAAGACATTCGCGTCGTATATTTAATAAGCATAATGGCCGCCATAGGGACCTCCCCAATCACTGCACCAGGAAAAAAATTGAGCTCATTCCCTGCCAACTCAAGTCCAAATCTTTGCCATCTTACTAGGAGGCAAATGCTAGACTACTTCAGATGTATCCATGCCTTAGATTAGAGTTCGACAAATGTCGTACTCTACGACAATATGCGCATTTAGCTTGTTGTATGCTCTCCCCATGGTCAGCACCCTTCGGTGAATGCACTAACTACAAGCTGAAATCTACGTCAAGCACTTCTTTAATTCTGTCATTCTGTCATTCCAAGAAAGCTTGGAATATTCGCATCCATAAGTACTTCCTTTCACTCACATAACCCACCATCTACGTTTCAACCATTAACATCCTTTCCACTGACTTCTTGTTAGCCAAATACCAGAAGTTTAAATACCCAAATATCTTTTACTTTGATCAAAAAGTTTCTTTGTAATTATACGTATATTTTTGATGATATAATCGCATTAATTGGTGGCAAAAAAGATTCGAATCAATTGTTCAATTAAGAAATTGTAGACAAGCTAATAGTGAGTGGACCCATACTACCTCAGCAGTCAAGTCAAGGTGTACATGGTTAATCTATTCCAAATGGGAAACCTCTGACTTGATACACAAAAGCAAATCAGAGGCATCTTGGTTAATACTTGTCTTTACAGGCAATGGACTATAGAACGGCATGGAGCTAGACGCAACGTATCCTGTGGTATCTCGTGCAACACATGTCTACCAACTCTTGAAGAAAAGACACCAAAACAACTGTTGTGTCTGTGTTTAGGCTTGGTCAGAACTAGAATTAGAACTAGACATTGGGGGGCCTCATTCTTTAACCCACTCAGCGATGTCTCCAGTATTAGCATTGGCCAAACTCTCGCCTTTATATATGCTTCTAGCTGGTTCTAGTTCGATCTTCTTCTACCCATTATTACGAAAAATTGTGGATTCAAAATGGCTTTCTTAGCTAATTGAGGAGGATTCGTTTCTCTCTCCACTTCAACTTCCTAGCATTTAAAAATTTGCCACATTTAAAAATCGTATTAATTTGTCAATATTAACAACATTCATTGTATATGTAACATACTGCTATAAACTAATTGTGTAAGATATGAAGCTACAATTTGTATCACAATCTGGTAGTATATAGTTCTGAAAACATCATATCTCAAAATATGAGATCGTTTGCAATATACAACTATTATTAAATTATTATTATTAAAAGAGTAGAAGTGAAAATTGCCCAACAGCCGGTATTGCGGCCAGAAGAATCCTATTGTACCAGTTTCACTATTTATTAAACAAAGCCCCTTAAAGCTTTGTGAATAAAGTCTAGAACTAAATCTAGAGAAGAGTTCTTAATCTGCTCTGGTGACATAAATTTTTTATGAAACAGGTTTCTTCTGTGCGTTATTAAAGCTGGACAGTCACAAAGAATGTGCATGGTCGTTTCCTCATCTTCCAGGCATAATCTGCATTCCGAATATACAACTAAAAGGATACCATATTAAATTTAATTTTTAAAGTCAATTATGATGAAAGCAACCATGTTTCTCAATAGAAGCTATTGTTTTAATAGAGAAGTATTTTGAACAGTAGTGAATTAGAGCAACAAAATTTTATTATTCATAAAATAATTTAATTTTTGGCTGACTATACAGCTTTGCAAAATTCAGGATTCAAATTCGGATGCAAAAATTTCGGATACATCCAAAATTCAAATTTCGGATACAGGAAACTACACGTAGATGTTTTCAGCATTAAAAATTATATATTCCATATCTAAACTATTTAGTCGCAGATAATATATAAAACCATAGCAGTGAAAATTCATACATAATAAACACTAAATATTTCGGAAATTAAAATGATTTATTCGTGGAAAAAAATGTTTAAATTTTAATCATTTAAAATTTTTAATAGCTGGTTTTGAGTTCGCTTAAAAATGTAACACGTCTAATAACACGAAAAAAAAGTAAATTTCCAAAATTACCAAAAAGTTCTTAATACTATTAAAATTGTATTTTATGGAAATGTTAAATTATCATCTGTGAACGACTAGTTTAGACTGAAATTCACTGTTTTTGCTATAGAAACAAATGGTGCTTTGTCAGTACGAAGGACACAAAGTGCAGCAATGAAAAAGTTTTGTTTCCAATATCCTTTCTAAAATCGTGTTCAAACTGCAAAACTTAAGGTCTAATTATGTACAAGTGTAGAAAATGCATGAAGGCATTCCATACACAAACACTCTTTTGGATCTGAGAAGGAAGCTCTTATTATAATTAAACACGTTGCACTTCCACAATCATCAACAAATTTTATTTGAAAGTTTTTGATTTTCAAAAATCTGACACTCAATAAAGTTAGATTAATTTTTTATTTATTATAAACTTTGCAATTTCAGATTATTTTGTAAGCAACAGTTCTTCATGTCAATTAAAATACTTAAATGAGTGATTCATTTAACTTTATTTTTCAAGTTTGGCACACATTTGAGACTAAAACCATAAATGTCGAAAATCGCCAAAGTTTTAATGATCGAATGACGGACGTGCACATTAAATGTGAAATGCACATCATTGGTCATGAAGAGCGAAACAGAATTTATGAAAAAAATAATGTCTCTGGGATGTAAGAGGCAAAAGCGTGTGCCCCAATGAAGGAGTGATGCGAATATATAGCCTAGCCTTCTCAACTGTCAACCTCAGCTGCCCGTGGTGCATCCTGTTTTTCACATACGAGGCTCTGGCGACCAAGTACAGGCGGTATAACCTGAAAATATATCGTTAAGCGGAAATTCTCTAACTACTAAACACTAATCCTATCTCCAGGTTAGCATATAAGGAGATCTGGCCCTCCAGGCTGGGGATTGATCGCAAGCCCAGCAACCTTGTATCGGAAAATTTTATCGCTACGCAATTCTCAAAGGGAGGCCAAGGTTCACACTGGACTGTAGTGCCAAATAAGAAGAAGGAATAATGTCTCTACAAAATAATAGTATTGAAATTTAACAATTAAAATAAAAATATAATTAAACTATTCAATTATTCTACAGCTGGTTCATTATTTCGTTCTAATAAGCCACAGCAACTAAACTTGTTAATGAACTTTCACAGTAAATTAATAAAACTCCAAGTATGAGCATACAAGTCAAATACGATTTTGGGTCAGTTGATTAATGAACAATGACCCTAAGTTCAAATTTGGCAAGGCACAAGTTCAATCCTTGGTACTTGCAGGCTCAAAAAATTATTTACGAATAATTAAATATAAGAAATATATCCAACACCACTGATGATGGGTATTTGGCAAAACTCGAATCTGACATTCGTTCCGATACTTGAAGTTCGTTTCCAACTTCACAACAGGTGGCAACGCCAGAACAAAATCAATTATATTTTGTATATCTGGCAATTTTTAAACGACAACTTTAGTTTTAAACGGACTTTATCAGATGTTTGGTTAGCTTTTTGCAAATAATTTAAATAGTTCACCTAAGTGATTTTTTAAATAGAAAAAATTGTATATCGTTCAGTAATAAAATTCCTCTATTTTAAAGGAATGAACACCGATGCAACCAAATTGGAAATGGATTCGTTAAAAACAATAAAAAATCCACGATATTGTGTTGGATGATCCAAAAATTAAATTGCGTGAGATAGCAATGAAGACAAACATATTATATGAACTTTTTCTTAAATATTTCACATAATTATTTAAGTATGAAAAGTTTCGGCCAGATGGATGTCGCAATTGATCAAACACGACACCGAGATCGTCATTCAAAACATGGTTTGAAAACGTTTATGTGCAATCTAGCTGACTGTGAGCGTGGAGTAGTGACATTATTATTAGAGAAACATGAATCCATTATTTCACACCTGAGGGAAAATAATAAGCCAGAGCATGGCTAGAGTGCGGAGGTAGTGTGTCTAAATATACACGTACTCAAAACTTTTGGCTTCTGTGTTTTGGGATTCAAGTGAAATAATTTTCAGAGACTATTTGGAAAAAAAAAAAAATAACTTCTTACTCTTATTGCATATTATTCGATCGACTGAATGAGGAAATCAAGAAAAAATGTCTATATTTGCCGACGAAATAAATTTTGTGTTTGCAGAATAACGCACTCGCTCACACGTCAATGAAAACCATGGCAAAATTAAATAAATTACGACACGAATTGCTTCGTCACCCACCGTATTCTCCAGATTTGGCTCCCAGTGACTATTACATGTTTCCAAACTTGAAAAGATGACTCCAGGGAAAGAGATTTGCATCAAATGATAAAGTGGAATGGTACACTGAGGTATATGATGGAGCACTTGATAAATCGTTTTATTTAAAAGGTATCCAAAAGTTGAAAGATCGTTAGACTCGGTGTGTTGAGCTAAAAGGGGACTTTTATGCTTCAAATAAAATAATATTTTCCAAAAAAAAAATACGTTTTTATTATTTAAGCTCGGTATTTATCAATCCACCTAGTATATGCAAAATTTTATTTATATATCTGAAAAACTAAGAGAGTAGTACACTTTGAAACAAATGAGATTAATAGACTGGTTTACCTCATTTCTTTTAGTTGCATTTAATCTAATGATTTAATTATTTATTAATTTTTTTTTTTTGATTATATAAATCGGTATAGGTACTCGTGATATATGCATTAACATCACTTTAATAAACAATTACTGTTATTTAATTTTTTAAGCAATTATTTCTTGAAACACTACAATTTAAGCAATATTGCATTAATTTTAGTTTTAAAATTAAAATGACAAAAGATTTTTAAAGTTTTATTGTCGTTGCAATTCATTATTTATTTAAAATGCTATTAATAAATTGTAAAAGGAAACGTAATTTATATGGGAAAAATTTGAACAATTTTATATTGCATTTAAAGCAACTGACAAGAATTTATTGGCAAAAAGGTTTCAATATAGCAGATATTGCGTGTAGTGCCGAGAATTGTTATTTCAAAATTCCTTTATCAAAGTTATGAAAATTGCATTTAATGTCGACGTGGGCCCCGATGCAATATGTCACAAGCAGTTGGACAAATATGTTACATTAAAGTCAATCAAAATCAGTCCTGCCTGTTGTATTCTTTGAATTTCAAGCAAGCAAATATAGAACAATATTATGTGGACTTTATGAATTTTAACCGTAGAAGGTTGATCAATATACAACTTATGTAAAGGCGTACAGAATAGTTCAATACATTAGCTTTATTAAGCAAGTCAATGATGCTGAACTGAAATCTAAACTGTGGCCATGTAGAAGAGAACACAATTAGGTGGAAATTATTTGCAAACTGCACTGCTATTCAAGGATTCTTGAAATGCACTGAATGAAATTTACTTTGTTGCGCATAATAAATATGTTTACAGTGCACCTGTTGTGTAAAGGTTACACCTGAAATACACATAAAAATACAAAATGAATATTTTGTCTTGTATTTTAAATAATTGATTGGCTTTTAAACATAATATTTCCACAGTTTTTTACATTTTGCATTACATTATTAATTAAAATAAATTAATAATGAACCATTTGGTACAATCTTCTATACATATTTTTCCAAACTTTTTATAGGTCGATGTAGATATAACCTTTAATTGATTCTGTGAATTAACTTTTATAGTTACCAGTGACTGGAAATGCCTTTCTTGAAGTAGAAAAGTCAACAAAAGTTGTTTGCGCTCAAAGCATTTCGAAACAAATGGTCGCTTGTTTTTTGGAAAATTGGTCATGTGGCAACTATACGAGTACTATTACAAAAACTATACTATTCGGGCAATTTCGAATATTATACAACCATTTGTTTACCGGATGTTGTCAGTGAAGTATGAAAAACAAACAAGCGCCGTCGGATCATTCTTCATCAAGATGATGCGAGTACAAACACAACTCAACTAACAACCGACTATTTGAACATTCAAAAAATCGCATTGGTGGGTCATCCGTACAGTCCTGATTTGACACCTCATGAGTTCTTCGTGTTCCCGAATGTCAAAAATAAATTGGATGGACATCGATTTTTGTCGGCGAAATTAGCCGAAGTCGTTGTCGCATTTAAAAACTATATTTTGGAAGTGTCTAAAGAAGATTGGAAAAAAGTGTATCAATCCTAAAGGAAAATACTTCGAAAACAATAAACCAATCTTCCAATAGGTTAGTATTTTTTCATTATTAGGCTCAAAATATAAATAGTGACCCTCGTACATAATTTCAGAAGTGTTTTTTATATATCATGCGCCTTTATAAACTCTTTGTATAATATTCCCAACATAATCGAGTACCTTTGCTTCGTTTACCCTTTGCCAGTTTTACAAAAAAATTCATTTATAAAATACATTTTATTGTCGCTTGAAAAAATCTTTGCTTCGTAACCGAATTGAGTCTAAAAACATCCAACGGAATAGCAAAATATTTAGAAGTAAGCAATCAGTTATCAATATTACACGTTTAAATAGAAAGAAAGGTTATCAATCAAAAAATATAAGACTAGATTTAAACCATTGCAAAAAATTATTAAAATGAAAAAGTTTTTATTAAAAAACGTCATAAATTCAAGAAATAGCAGATGAAATTATTATATATACAGCAATTATATACTAGTATGACAAATGCGTCTATCGCCGCCAAACAACACCTATCAACCAGTATGTATATCTAAGCGGAGTCATCTCAAATGCAGAGTAACATTTGCAGAGTTACGGCATTTCTTTACATGTCCTTACATCCACGAAACAACAGTCTATACAGTATCTGTACCACTATATAAATGGAAAACCTAATTAAAAACATAAGCCTTAAATATCAAATTTCAATCCTTTATAAGCATATCTTTGCGACATTTATTAAAAATTTAATTTAATAATTTTAAACATCGATATAAGCTAAAGTGTGGAATAGAGTCGGTATTAAAGAAACTCAAAACTTAAAACCGAAATGGATTAGACATATGCCATGCAAAGTTTCCACAGAATTATACAAACAACAATGGCGATAATGATATAGTATGATGGGGACGAAGTCTATAGAAATAACTTTTAGAATCTCGCAAATAATTAATTGAAATCAAATTATCAGCAAAAAGGATGTTTTGGAGAGCCCCTTTGCTTCAGCAGCACAGACGTCCCCATCCTTCAGTTTATTATGAGTAGTAAACTGGTTATTATTGTTCTTGCATTGAGAATATATATTAATGCATATATGTGTGTTAATTTTTTTTTTTTTTGTCGAATGTGATATATCGAATGTGATGACGAAAAGAAACTATAAGGATTCGAACACAAAAGAAGCAACAACAAAAATTTTATTAATTTATTGAAATTTGGCTGATCATAAAACACTGTTTCTAGTATTATCAAGTACTCATCATCAGTGATCTTAGGAAATATTCGCATTTTTATTTAATAAGTGTATAGCACGTATAAAATTTGTTAGACTGCAAATGTCAAACTTAGAACTCGGGCCTATCAAATTAGAAACGATGACTAATCGTGTTATTCCATAAGTAGCCAAGACTACACAAACTTTCAATGCTTAGCTTTATTTGGAAACACAAGTTCAACGAATTGAAACTTATTTTAGTAGTTGCCTATTTTTATTTCAAAGCTGTTCTTAATATATATGTATATTTAATTAAATAGAACTTTTGGGATTTCAAATTAAATTAATTGGTTTGGTTACAAACATAAATTAACCATAACCAGCATTTTTTTAATTTTATGAAAAACGTATTATTGTCTATGCAAACTGAAGTACCATTCTGGTAATAATGGTAAACGTCAAATATTAAGCATGAGATCAATTTCAAATAATTCAATATTTTATTCAGATAAATCTGTTTTTGATTTTTATCATTATCCGCTAACTATAGCATGATCATTGGTTGCTTAACTAAATACGCTCTTGTCAGTTATCACTTTTCAAAACACAGATTCAATGACAATAAAAATGATTAATTCCTCCATTGAACCGAATGAGATCTGAAATTTTCAACTAAGGGATACATTTCGGTTTATCAAAAACATTTATTGGACCAGGTTCGTTTAGGAGACTTTTGCAAGAATAATACAACTGATTTCACATCTCATAGCGTACGATAGAGGACACTGAAATTTGGAAATTCTTTCATTGAACCGACTAAGGTCTAAAATATTCAACTAATGGATATATTTACAATAGGTTTATCAATAACATCAGAAATTTTGAACTAAGGGATATATCGCATATGTGGTATTCAGTGGCGTAACTACAGGGAAGCGACTGGAAGCCACGCTTTCGGGTTCCCGAATTTAGGGGGCCCCATTACAAATTTATGTATTCATTATATTTATTTTTAATAAATTCTCAAAAGTGGGACGAAACGTTTTTTGTTGGAATACAATAAATTTTGGTCTTTGAATAATGTTGTATTTGTAATTTCAAGAAAATCTTTAAAATGTCTTTGTGTTGATATTTAAGTGGAGCCAAGAAAAAAAAGAGCAATAAATAAACATTAAATAAATTATTAAAACTAGACAATTTTCTAAAAATAAATTAAAACAAAAGTGAAGAAGTAAACAATTTAGATGATGTCTTTGCTAATTGTGATACACAGAATAAATTGACACATTGTTCAAATACTGAAACAATAATCAAATCAACTGATTTGGGTACTATATTAATGTCAAAATTACTGATGATATTAAACGCTTATGAATTAATAATTCTTCCGACCACCAGAGATTACAAGGGCCATTTCCGAAGGATCCTATTCAAGAAAATAGAAGTTTCAATGCTTCAAAGTATAATTTAAAAACAAAATATGGAACAGTGCCACGACTTTGGTTATACTTAAATAGTATAGTTATTGGAGTAAGTCGTACTGGTTATTTTCTAATCAAACAAATTAATGGCGTTCTGAATTTCGGGATTGGAAAAATTTGTCAGGAAAAATAAAAATACATACATTTATAAGAATTAGTAGGCTAATTTCAATTAAATCAGATGGTGAACAGCGTCCGCTCCCGAAAAGTATGTGTGTAAAGTTTCATTCGAAGAGTTCAAAAGCTGAGAGAGTGCTTTGAACTGAAAAAGTATATATACACATATACTGATATATTCTTTATGGTATTTTCGACGTTTCCTTTAATGCGTTACGAAAAACTTGACAAACCTAATATTCATTTTTTACACTTTTTCGTGTAAAGGGTATAAAAAGATGTTAGTAGGAGGATCCAAGTTAGAATTTGCTTATGCGCCTAAAAAATGTAGTAATATAAATAATATAAAGAATAATTATCGGACGATACAAGATTTATATCATTGCCTTCAGCTAAAACTGTTTTAATTTTAATTTTTATTTCATATTTGGGTTGTCTTAAAATATCTGAGATATTTGCTTTATGAAGATAAAACAGTTTCTGTTCGCATTTAAATTTACCAATCAAGTGTGTAATTGCAAATAAAAAATATTATTTACAATTTTTTTATCAGTTAATAAAGTTATTTCCAGTGTTAAGTTTATACTTTGTTTATTTGCTTAAACACAAGTAAGTATCTGTGTGCATTCTTTGTGTGCGAGTGTAGGTTTCTTTATCAGTACGTGTTGATGTACGAGTATTTCAAATGTAAAATCAGCGCTTCGCATATGAATTTGCCTCAATTTTATTTTTAAATCAGAGTAAATAAAATTTAAATTAGTTTATTTCAATGCACATAATTACATTTTATCCACATTTGCATTATACTTTAAATTGTCAAGTTTTATTTACAAATTGCGTATCTTTTGGCCTTTGGACTGGTGCGCTTCTATTATCACATTTTTCAGTGAATCTGGTAAGAAATTTCCCGACTTGTGGTATCAATTTTCGAAACGCCCACTGGAGTATTTTGCCCTTGTTTATGTATTTAATAAATAATTTAATTGAAATATAATAAGTGAAATGTCATATTATTTAGTATTAAGTTCAACACATTTCACTACTCGTGGTTAAGATTTTTTTTTACAATGCAATGTAATGCAATATTTGTGTAGAAATTAAAACTGAATTCCTTTCCGCCCTTAAATCAATGAGAATAAAATGTAAATATCAATTAATATTAAACTGATTTCAAATAATTTTTTTAACATATCTAAAACTTCTAATAAAGGCTGTCTGATAGACGGATTGTAAAAATGAACGACCAATCTACAACATGTACACCTTTAGAAGTGATAATAATTATCGGCAATTTCTTAGAAAACTGACAGTGTCAAGTGACAATAAATTAGCACATTCCAACATACAGAAGAATTGAAGCGAGAATACTTTTGGGATCTTCAATCTTCTGTCAACAATATTGTACAATGTTGTCACTGCAAATTTATCCAAATCGCAGAAGAAAATTATATTCTATATTTAGCTGACATAGTGAATAATGTCATATATGGGTCATTCTTTTACCAATTGAACGGATTTTGGCTTAAATTTTTTAATACGAGCTCCTTTCATAAAATAAGAAGACCCGTATCTCGGGAAAAAATTTTGTGATTTTTTTTCTAGGAGATGTAGACCCATGGGATTTTGACAATTAGCATTGTAGATACTGATACCGTTAAATGTCAAAAAAAAAATTTTTTTTTTCCAAATGTATCCCGAGAATGTTCACTTTTTATATTTTAAGGATATAAGGATATATATTAAGGATATATATCTTTGGCAGTTGCAAAACGCATGCTGTTTTAGCGTTGTTGTGGGATGATGAGAATTGGTCACCAAAATCATGTAATTTGCTACTACAGTCAAACTTCTATAACTCGAATTTTCTATAATTCGAAGCAAAAACAGTGCACTAAGGTTTCAGAGAGGAAATTACATACAATTCTGCTTCCATAACTCGAACTTCTATAACTCGAATTTCTCTATAAATCGCATAAAAATTTTGTCACGTGCTGATAGGAATATAAATCGAATTTTTGTTTTAAGTATGAGTCCATTTGGGCGTTACGGGAAGCCATTTTTCTAAATCAAATGTTTAATTTTTTCTTTCTTATGTTGTTTCTTTATGCAAATACCAGTCACTGATATTTGTGCTAATGCATAAAATTGGCATTTTTCCGCCGAATATGACCTGGAAATTGCAACAACTTGATTAGGGAGTAATTTAAAATTTAAAGTGTAACTATTCTCTAAGTCGAAGTTTCCATAAGTCGAACTTTTTCTTTGCAAAATGGTACTTCGAGTTATGGAAGTTTGACTGTACTAGAATTTTGTTATGGGATTACGAACGAATAGTGTTTACGCAAACAAACCTCAAACCGTAGATGCTTCCAAAACAAACCCCTCTCAAGTTATGACGGAGCTATCTTTAACAATGTGCCAACAAATCGTCGATAATTACTTCAAAAACATCCAGTACTGTAGAATGTTCCAAAGAGAACATTTGGATAAAAATACTGGAATAAAAATCTAATCGAAACCTTCATCATCACGTCACGTTAATAAGTTAACGTTTACTTTCGGAGCTTCAGAAATCCTATATAAGAAAGGACAACGCTAATCAACAGAATCAGTCTCAGAAACAAACTACGAAGCTATAGATATATCAAAACACCCGCTGTGCTGTGCGGATGGGTGACAGATACTAATGTATACCAGATGTGTACCATACATTAGAGTTTCAAAGTGTTTAAGCAGTTTGATTATAATCGAATATGAAAAATGTGTAGCGAGGAATCTATGACAACACTATCTAAGCTGAGCTAAACCAATATAATATCGAGTGTTACTATTCAGCCCCGATGGCTTAGTTATTGTCGTGTGGTCATATATTAATTCTCTTAATTCATATATTAATCCAATATAAAATTCAACTACCCAAGATAATTGATGAACCGAAAGCAGCCATTTGGAAAAGCACTCCACAAATAAATTAACGCGCAACAAAGGAAATCAAATCTATTTTAACTTCAATTTCTGTTTAATTTTTATAATTAATTCTGTAATTTGTATTAATTTTTCGCACATAAAAGTTTGGAGCAAAAAAAAACATTTCATTCTTAAAGTATATAATATATGCACGAACACGGCCACATGTGCAACAAGTCCATTTTTTTATAGTATATTTTAATTTACTATTAACATATATGCAAATTTATATATCAGTTCTTATTTAAAGAATGAATGTTTTTTATAGAGTGGAGAAAAAAACTGAGTTGCATCAACGAATTAAAATTTGAATATAAATAAAATACACGTAAATTTCGTTTGCTACTCAGAAAATTAATGACAAAAGCGCTATTGTGGGTGGCGAAACACCCGCCACAAAATGGCACAAATCGTCAAATAATCGGGACGAGTGTTAAATTTCTCAGAACATTTGAGAACTCTTTTGATCCGTATTAAATTTGAATTCATCAAGGGATTAATTGCTTAATTGGCATTTTATTTATCTATTTTTTTTCTGTGGTGGACATAATATACTTGAAATAAAATAAACCTGAAAACTGAGTTTCCAATTAAATAAAATAATAAGGAGAATTACTGGATTTCATCAAGTTTTTTTCATTTGACATGTATAAATCACAATTCAATGAATGAAATAAAATTCAAATATTAATTTGTGGTTTTAATGGAAAATAATTGAATGAATATAAAACTAATTCGCTCTTATGTATATTATTAAATTATATATATGGCAGTGCAGCACAGTGCTGAGCTCTATATTTATCTATATTAACATATTTATATAAACATTAAATATTTTACAATTTAACTATCAAATTACTTTAAAGTCATTTATTTTGGTTCAATTTATGGACATTTGCCTTTTGATTGCTTTGTATCACTGAACTAATTGTCACAACGCAAATCAATATTTCTCTTCTCTCGGCTTGCGGTCACAAATATAACGTAAACAATCACAAGTTCAGTCCAGCTTAGAAAAATGTGAATAATCTGTGTATACCTCTTTCTATATGCTGAACACTTTCTGTACCGAACAATTAAATACAAGATGAGAGCGACAAATGATATATAATAATCTGTGTCTAAGTTGATTTCTCTTAAATAGAAGAATCCTAAATAGATTGAGATACCCCGTAAAGATATGAGTTTGTGACGGATTAATGTAGCTAAGGAAACCATGTAACAAGATTGAATATTCTTTACAATGAGTGCTAGTGTTACTGTTACAAAGATTAAAGCATGATATAGACAATGCTACATATCTGCACACCAAGTATGAAGTTCAAGTATGCGCTTTGCTATACACTTTGAAACAAGGTATGTATCAGGGTTCGTATTTACTCACTCATGAGCAGCTCAGGCTCATGAGCAAGAGCCAATTCTCATGTGAGCCCAAAACACCCAAAACCCTCTAACACCAATTATGAATTCATACTAAAAACAAAAATTCGACTTATAGAATGCACTTTCCGCCCTTCCTATTGGCATGTGACAATATTTTTATTCGACTTATAGAGAAATTCGAGTTATAGAACTTTGACTGTATTTGCAATATAATAATTATGAAAATTTGATAACATTTTTTCAGTGGTTGCTGAATTTATAAAAATTACTTCTACAAATAATTTAATCTGTTCTTTACTTTAGTATAAAATGTATTTTTTATTTTATAATGCAAAAAATATTTATTTATAAAAACTTTTAATTATTTAAAGGCCATATATTTTAATTATTTTTAAAATAATTTAAAGCTTTTTACTGGCAACAAAGCTTTAGAAAGGCGAAATAACAAAAAATAAAAAGAAAAAAATAAAAGAAAACAACGTCCGCAAAAGACGGGTTTTGCAATATGCAAGACTGAGAACCATAACGAAAATCAATGATTTCGTAAATTCATTGCGTATTTCCAATGTATTTAAATACTCAAGTCACGTGCAGTTAAATATTTTATTAATTGATTTAAAAACAGAAGAATTCGGACAACAACAAAGTGCTTGTGCTGATCAGCTGTTAAGAGGTCGAAATTTACAGCTATAATCTAAAGTTTTTTCCAAAAACACAGTGAAAAACCCTTTGTAGAGTGAAAAACATTTGATCAATGCTTCAATAAGTTTTATTTAATTTGAAAATATTTTTTCTTTAGAATATATTTTAACTGCAATTATGCAGTCTTAGCGGAGTTACATCATCCAATAGTTTATAAAAGTAAAAAATTAGTATTAAATTAAAGAAAAAACAAATAGTATTTAAGAAAAGTTTTTTTTACACTATTTAGCCGTAATTGTATGTATGTATTTTATAATTTAAAAACAGAGATATTTATTTTTGTAGCTGATAAAAAGTTTTGATAATAAAAACAACTTGTAACTCACCGCGCTATAAATTACGGTTCACTTAATGTATTTCGTTTTAATGGTAAAATGCAAGGAGGTTGGGATTGATATTAATGCAACATTTATAATCTGTGTTACACACATATATATTTAGCACTACAAACTTGATAATTGTATTAAATTCACACTTCATGAAAACATTACGCTTTACTATCCATTTATTATAAACTTGTTCGTAATGGTATTTATCATTATATCACTTGTTATGGAAATAAATGAACCGAACTTACTTAACCAGCACTTCTGCACAAGAGGTTGATTATACACTGATTAAACAATTTCCATTTATATGTCATTGTCGCAGAATCTGTCAAATTCACTAACTTTATTGTGAATTTTGCGTTGTTATTGTGAATTTCTTTGTAACCCAACTGAAAATAAATCCATGCTTATGTTAGAGAATGATCCATTCAACATTAGGTCTGTTTCACGAGCTACTCGTAGTAAAACACAAGTAAAGTACAAACTAAGAAAGTAACACAAATAAAATGCCAAATTATGCTCTTCGCACAAACAAAATAGAAATAAAAATTAAAAATAAGACCGCGAAATAAATGTTGAAGAGTTTTATAATAATAACTGCAAATATTTTTAAATACTTTCTATTTTAATAAAGCGAATTAATATTCTGTTTTCAGTTAGAGTTGGAATGAGTTAGAACTATAAAATTTTATTTTATGTTATTATTACAGACATAATGGAGGAAAGAACATCAACAACTTTTTTGCAATTGCAAAACAATAAAAAATTGTTTTTACATATTATAAATCACAATTATTTAACGCATTTTTTAATAGATGATAAATTTGTTAATGAGATATTGATGCTGTTTGTTGTTGAAAAGGAGAATTTTTTAACTAATGACTTTTGAATATCTTGTCGTCATATTTCGAAACAACATTTTGTATGTAATTTTTTGCACACTCATTTTTTTTTCTTTTATATAAAATGAATTTACCAATTCTAAATCATAATCAGAGTCACCATCTCGAAGTGTATTAATTACTTTATATTATATTAATGTATTTATATTATATATGTATTATTATATTTTTATCCATTTCACTATTTATTTGTAACTGTTGGTACAATTAAAATTTCAGAATTTTTTTAGTTTCACCAGTGCCGCGGAAATAAACAATTCGAAAATCTAAATTCAAACCAAAACATCTGATTTACACATCACACAAATTTTACTTGAAATAAAATGTACGAGTAAAGTCTGTGTAGCTTTTTCAAATTTCGGCAGAGATGTTACACTCTCTAAAATGGTCTCATTTACTCGAAAATTTGTTGGTAGAACGCACTTGTGCATATATAGTATTACTTAAAGTTACTACGAGTAACTTGTGGAACAGACCCATTATATTCGTCTCAGTTTTAAAGCACAATTTCGTAAACTGACTATTGCAACTGGAATATATTGAGATGGTAATATGAAAGAGGAATAATACGGCGTTTACATTGGCCGAAAATGGCTCATTTTGGTCAAAAATCGAAAATGAGTATCGAATGGCTCATTCTTGCATATAAAATTTCAAGCACAAAAATGAGCTATTTTCTCACATTCTGTATGAATGACGTTCGAATGCATTCCACATACGTTCCAAATGCAAAGGAATCCATTGAACATACCCTAAATGAAAGCTCTTCATGGCATTTTGACAGTTTGAAAAAGCTTTTTTTAACATATTTACAAAAAAAGGTAAACAAATGTTTGGTGGTTGCATTTTCTTGAAAACGATGCACTGCTTTTTAGAACTTTTACTTCCCAAAAAGTAATTAATCGAAGTTAAAAATATGTTTTAAGTTTCTAATGTAAGGTTTGGAGGCATATTTAACCTTCATGCAACATTTTTTTGGCACAGGCCAAAAATCAAATCAACATGCAAGTTGAAAAATCAGCTGTTGAAATGAGAACAAATGAAATAGAACGAATGTAAACACTTTCAAATGGCTCATTCAAAATGAGCCATTTTCGGCCAATGTAAACGCCGTATAAGTCTATTTATTAATGAGAATGTTTTCGAGTACAAATTGTCTTGTTGGAATGTGGTTACATTCCGCGTTAAATCATTTTTTCGTATTATTTTATTAATTTATTTAACTTTTTATCGATTTTTATATTTAGCTTTTAATTGATTAAAATTTGTTTACAAAATATATTTCTTAAATAAATATATTTCTTAAATAATTTTTGAATTAATTACTTAAGTCGATTAGATCATTTTTGCACCATTTTTACCTGGCAGTACTTTTTATTCTATAAATGACATTTATCGTCACATCTTATTACTTGTCAAATAACGAAATTATTGTGGTTTTATTAAAATAAAAACGTAATTTATTTTAAAAGCGAATAAAAGTCGGTTTTGAGATCTAGATTATTAATATATTATTTATTGATAATTGTTAAATATACTTTATACAGTTTTTAAAGATTCTATACCGAACACCAAAAAACACGTGGTGTACATTTGGACATTAAATTATTTTTAGTGAAGAGTTATTAAAGTAAAGCTTTAAAAATGGGTATGGTACAAAAGCGTAAAAAGATGCACTCTGGCGACACACATCTTCGTCGGCGCTGGCGTGTTCGAAATCGAACTCGCGATCTGGATCAAATAGATTCTGACATAAATACACAGAGCGCAGAACTTATTAATCAACCTGTTGACTTGGAGCAACCTGGATTTGCACAGTTTTATTGTATACATTGCGCAAAATATTTCACCGATGATCACGCAATGCAATCACATTTCCGTACGAAAGTACATAAGAGACGTTTAAAAGCTTTAGAAACTGAACCGTATAGTGTTGAGGAATCTGAACGGGCTGCTGGTCATGGCAGCTATAAACAGCCGAAAAAACGTGTTATGGAAACACAACCATCTAAAGATGAAGTAGTTGCTGGCAAACGCATGAAAATTGAAGAAAAAGTAGAAAAAGAAAAAATAAAAACAAAGAAAATGGAAACGGGTTAAAAACGTACTTTAAACATATTTTAAACTTTATAGGTAGTAATATTTCTTATTTTTAAATAAATTCTAAATATTTAAATTTTTGTATTTATTTTTTTTAATTGTATAATGTTCAGATTATTTTGATTCTATATATGTTAAAAGAAGGAACAAAATAATATGTATGTATTCTATAGTAAAGCTAATCTTTCTGATCTTTATTTCTTTCAAGAAATGTTTGTTGATTTAAGCTTTAAATTTTGTGATTGAAGTACAATTTTTAAAATTTGCAGTTAAAATTTATTAACGCATTTAAATGCTTAACGGTTACCTAATATGATTCCTATATTTTCCACCAAGTTTTCATGCATACAGTCAGTGTAGAAAAATGATGGTCAGTTATGTAAATTGTAACTCTGTATAGCTTTACCCTCTGTCAATCATTTATTGAATTTGTTTAACAAAAGTGATGTAACTCGTAGGGATCTGATTGTGTAGTCCCTTTTTTGGATATGGTGAGCAACACTTAATCGTCCAACTCGACGAATGACCGGACGTAGATCCGACCGTTCTTGGAAAGTGAAAGTGATAGCTCACGCAACATACCAGTAATTTATGTATACTTTCTATATCCATAGTTATCCTAACTTAGATATGCGTATAGACAATATATACGTATTAAGAAAAATTGTAAAAAATTATATTTTATGGCCTTTTACAAATCCATTTACAAATCATCATTGATATAGTTCATATAGAATGAAAACTTTAATATTATCTTCGCATCAATCTACTTAGTTTATATAGATAATGGTAACTGTAATATTAAACTATTTGAATTTATTTTATTGTATCGCAACATAAAAGAAGATGTGAAATATGTAGTTTCTAAATTATGTACTTTATTTTTTACTCAACAAATTAATTAAAAACTTAAAAAATGCATTAAATAATATATATACATATAATACAAATATATAACAAGCACTGGTTCAATAAAAAAAAACTAAACAAGAATCAACTTTTATCATTGCATGACAATATTTGCTTTTGTAAATCAATTATATAACAAAAATATATATAAAACTAATTAAGTAATTGATTTTTGAACAAATTATATAAATATATTTAAATATTAATTTGTGTGCTTAAGGAAAATGTGTACATTTCTACTTATAAATTATTAATTACAAATGTAAAAACATATTTTTTATTATATTTTACACTTTAGAATTTATTTATAAATATCTTAGAAAATTTTTTACCTTTATATACTTAACAATTTTGCAACGTTTCAATATTTTAAAAAATTATCAAACGCTTTTCTAATTACAAACAATTTGATTTATATCAACACAATTATAGTCGAACAACATTCACAAAACTCTGTTCAACAACTTTTTTTTGTTTCTGCGTTCAATATTTAACAATGTTAAAATCTGTATATAATACATATTTGCAAATATCATTTTAACAATTAATATTTAGTGATCCTTCCTGGGGTGAGTATCATCTTCAATAGGTTTTGGTGAGGTAGAAGAGTTCTTAAGGCTTTCGAAAAATGGATGATTCAATGCTTCCTCAGCAGTAATACGTTTGTGTGGATTGACTTCAAGTAGACGTAGAAGTAGATCATAAGCGCTGGCAGGGAACATATCATCATCTTTATCAAGAGGTTCTGTATTGTAATTGCTATCCAAGCACAGACAGTTAAAATAGAACTGATCACAGTTTTTGCATATCTCACATGATCCATCCACACGCCGATATTTCTCCAATAAAGTTGTTGAACTGAATTTAGCTCGATTTCGAAATCGTACACATAGTTTACGTAGGTCTAATGGTTTTGACCGTTGACTTAGTGTAACTAATCTATCTAGTGCAAATGCAGTTCTACGTATACACTTATCACCAAATATTGTAACCATTTCAGCAAGAGCTACGTAATCATTGGGCGCTTTAAAAAACGGATAAACCGAGGACATTACTGAAAGCAAGATCACACCAGCAGCCCAAATATCAACGGCAGTAGTTTGATCAAGATATTTCAGCAACACTTCTGGTGGTCGGTAGCCTGGTGTACCGGCGCGGGATGCATGCATCTCTTTCTTTACAAGGCAAATATTACACACTTTCGGATGACCATAGCAAGAACATTTCGCCACATTACTTGATATGAGATTCCGATTCGTGATATATTTGCTGGCAGCGGTGTTGGCCTCATTACCTGCAATAGGAGCAACCATTGTAGTACCGGGATTTGAAGATAAATGTGTACTTTGCGTATTTAAAATTGCGTTTTGACGCATATTTGCAATAACACTTTTACCTGGAATACCTGGAGGTGTTTCATAAATCAAATTTAAATTGGAATTATTAACAACTGGCTTTGCATTGGTTGATATTTCGTTAAGTTGTTTTAATGGCATCTTAAATTGACCAGTGTTGTCGATAGTTGCAACCTTAGGAGAATTTCCAGAAGTAACAGAAGATGTAGGATGATCACCCTGTGGTCCCATTCGTATACGTTTAGGCGGAGCTTCAGTTTCACATTTACCATTAGATCCATCTATTTCTCGCTGTCTTTTGCTCTCACCTGTGGTTCCTGGTATCGCTAATAACTGATATTCACTATTACCAAGTGTTAAAGAATCTATACTTAATTGCTGAGGTGGGGGCACATGTTGCGCCAGCCCAAAATCTACGAGAAGAAATTGTCCCTTCCGTCTATTGTATAAAAAGTTGCTTGGTTTAACGTCACGATGGATTATGCTAAATTTATGCACGTGTTGCAAAGCAATCAATAGGTTCTTCATATACATCTTAATTTCTTCTAAATTCATTTTGGTGTAGAAATCATGAAACCGATCATGTTGTATGTACGGCATAATAAAGGCAACAGATTCGTTGAAGCGAATGCAACAATTAATACCAATCACATTGTTAGTGCCACTAAAAAAAAAAATATTTTATTATTTATATAGTTTTAAACAAAATATAAGTGAGCTTAAGTTATTCAATATGAATTTGTCTATTTGTGTGTCCAAACCTCCAGTTATCTGCTAACTGGAGCTTTGTCACTGTCATAGCTCCATAACCATGAATAACATGGTGTCATGCCCACGGTGTATTACCTAATCATAACACCCGGTCACGGTGAAGTCTAGTCACCGGAGAAACGCCTAAACAAAAAGGTATATACTTAACCTTACAGACTATAATCTATCTGGGGGCATACTTTATCCCCATCCGCAAACTGATAAGTATATAGATAAAAATAAAAACAAAAATTACACAATTATAACTATATATAAATTAAGCTATATATAATTTAATAAGCTAAAAAATATAAATATAAAAAAATAAAGATAGCTGTACGTGTAAAATAAATTACTATTGATGTAACTAAAAATATAAGTAAGCGGAAATATAAAAATAAAAAATACAGATAACTATAAATTTAACTAAATTAAATGACCATTAATATAATTAAAAATACAGCCAAGACTTCGTACGTTTGTGTTTTTTAGCAGGAGGCTACAATATAAATAGATATTTAAAAGTCATTTCTTCAGTCCTCTATAATCAATCTGAATTTGGTTTCTAAGTTGATACACTTGTACAGCAGATTGGTAGAATCAAATACGAATGAATTAAATCATTTCAATAAATAAAAATATGTACATGTTTATATAAAAAATGTAACGTGTAAATATTTCAGAAAATATCTCGTGTATAGTAGAAAAATTAACAACGTTCAGAAAATCCCCCAACATCATTTAATAAAATGATAAAACCTTATATTGAAAATATCACATTGTTTATAAATGGCACTTATATTAATTACTAAAAAACCTCTTTACTTTAGACACGCATGCAGGGAATGCTCATTTTATATGTATATGATAAACTATTGGGTCTTATATATACAATCCCTAGCACTTACATTTGGTAAAGAACTGCACCAAATCGGCAAAACTGGATTAGTATATAAGATATATTAATAAAAATTCTTGCCGCTAGAGTCATTTAAGGTACTAATACGAAAAAACTTAAAAATAGACTGCAATGACAACTTCAAGATGCGTTCAAATAATACTTTATATGTACAAAAATCGATAACGCAATAGACCATTTATTTATCTATGCTACTAAACTTTTATATACACATGAAATAAACTATTGGAGATTCTCAAATGAATATCGTGTAAATCAATATATGTATTTCTTCTATTTTTTAAATTCAATATTTACAAATATGCTTGTGGTTATTAAACACCATTAGAATCCTAAAAATGCAAATATGCTATACAGGTATATATATTTTTTTATTGATTACTTTAATATTTATTAGGAAATTTACTCTTGATATCTTTATATCAACATCTAAAGCTGATAAAAATTACATATCAACCACTGCCACCTACAAGTTAAGTACTAATGACAAAAACTGTTGACGTTTTGGTTTTTGTACTTATTGCACACACTATTGTATAAACAATTTATTTACTATAAACATACATGGAATGAATGAAGAAACATACAAAAGTTATAAAGTTTTTACCTTCAACCAAGTTATATGTAAAAATATTACTCTTATATACAGTGAGCCGGCAGAAGAACGTACGTATTGCTTACTATTGTATCAAGGTGAGGGTGAAGGTTGATATGAGTATAAACAACGTGCTGCGGGAACTGGTGGTGTGTTTTTATTTATATATATATATTTTTTTTTTTTTTTGCGTACTGATGACGTCAATGTCTGATAAATTGTAATAAGAAGTTGTGCAAATGATTGGTGGTGGTAGGCACTGTTAAAATTGTAGGCGTTTAATATAAATGTACTGCTGTGCAAATATTGTGCTATCTACGTCATCACAGCCACCAAATGGATTTGCGTTCAAATATATATGCATATATTTGGCTTTTATTTGTGTCTTTGACATATTTTATTTAAGTGAAACGAATTCTACTGAATATTGATGATAAATAATTTGAAAAAAAATTCTTGGTATATTTATTTTTATTAGCATATTTTTTAGTTTCTAAAAAATATTTGATACATGAGGACATTAGTTCAATTTAAAAAATCTCCTAAAGAATGATATTTGACCATAAATCCCTATACAGTAATGAATTCTTGATAATGCTTTCTTTATCAATAACTAATGATAATACTTTTATAATACATACCCCATAGTGGCCATACATTGCAATTCCTTTTTTATACGGTCCGGATGACTAGTCGGTATGTGATGCTTTATTGCATATTTTTTACGCAAATGATCCGGTAAGTGCTTCTCTCTTTTCATCGTAGCAAGTAAAACCGTGCTAAAAGTGCCATTTCCAATGCGCGAATGGACATCAAATATATTACTGATTTCAGGGATTCGCGTCAGCAAATCACTGACAGCCTCTGTTGAAATAGCAATATAATATATTTTAATTTTAAGTTGGTTAACATTTACAAGAAAATTAAAATAAATATTACACTGCATAAGTATTTTAAAATTGACGCATTTAAAAGTAGTACCTTCATTTTTACTTCGCTGCATAGATGCCGCTACTTCAGGGGTCAAACCTTTGACCTGTTCAACCGCTTTTTCGGTGTTTTTATTATTACTATGATTTGGTTTTGCGGAAGAGTTTCTCTTTCCTTTATTTGGTAATGTTGGTGCCAGTTGTTGTGTTGTGTATTTACAAATTGTATGATTGGTACGATGGGTGTTGTGCAAAGGGCTAGTTACCTTCGACTTGGTCGCATGGAATATCATTTCATTTAACTTTTTTGCTGTAGATTTCGCTTTACAAGTAGGTTCCGCAGCGTCCGCTATTTTATGTGATTTTTTTTCTATTGCGTTTACTTTCGCCATTATTGCTCTCTAAGGTATTTTCAATCTTTGGTTTATATTAAAATAGAACAGATAGAACACGTGTTCAGTGTGCAGCCAGCTGCCAAAAATAGAATTCCCAAATGTTGTCTTATATTTTTAATCTTGGTATTGCGAATTACGTACAATTTTTCGAATAGCATGCGGCTTCAATGCGTTGTTCGCAAGTTTGCTTTTCTAACTTCAGGTTAAGCATTCGATAAATTTTGATCAAAACGTTGATTTTGAATTCTGTTCTTAAGGCTAAACACTGGGAATTTTGCTGGGAAACGGATATTGTTATATGAAAATTTTTTAAATATTTACAAACTAAATTTAAATAAATGAAATAAAAAGTAAAACTAAATTGAAATGATTGGTTTGATTACAGAACTGTCAAAGTTGGAGATGCCAGAATTTTTCAAAAAAATTGTTGTGCCAAAACTTGTACGTTCATTTATGAATGGCACTATTGCTTGTGTACTGGTAGCACTAGAAATTTGAAAATTTTTTAAATGTTTTCGGTTTTTGGACAAATATTTTTTTTTAATTTTGTATACAGTAACAAATAAGCTATGGACAGCTACGATTAAATTTTGTAATATATTATAAGTGATAATTATTTCGCTCTTATGACTGACAGATATAAATATATAGTGTATATATAAATGTAGAATCTTAAATTGTGTCTCCATTAATAATATGGATACAATTCTAACAAAACTTTAGTAGTTTTAAATCATGTTTGCATGCTATTGGTTTAAAACTGTGGGTTTTGATATTCAAATTGGATTTATTATAGATGCTTTCAGCAGCTTGCTAAAATAGCAAGTTGTTCGCGTAATTATGCTAATTTATACGTAAAACAACAACACGACTGCAGAAAAAAAATGTTACCAAAGCAATAAGCGATCTATTGTGAACTTTCATTGAAAATTTTAACGAATATTACAGTCATATGTTAAAAAATTGTAAACAAAAAATCAAGCAAAATTAAAAAATCACAAATTTAAAAATTTTGAAAATGAAATATTTCAAAAATATGCAAAATTGTTTTAATGTTTAATACACATACATATAAATATATTAAAAAATTTTTAGGAGTACGTGAAGAAAGTATAATTGAAAAGCGGTTTAAAATTTTTAACTTTACTTTTTAAAGCATAAATAATGTAAACTATTAAGAATTTAATTGTGAAAGGAAATTTTAATATTTCTTGTATTCTGAACATTGCTTCATTTTAATGTTCAATTTTATTAATTAAGATGTTGAGGCTAGTTGAGTCAGTGCACCTGAGCACTTTTACTTTCTATTAACTGCGAGGTTTCTTCAAAACCCCTCTTAGCGCCTTGACTAGATTATTGTTTATCAGTTCATTAGACTAAGCAATAATTGACCTCAGATCTGCATATCTCCCCGAGGAGCCTGTAATTTGTTTATATTATGTGCACATATGCAAGATTTGGTTTTTGCGAAAAGATAACATTTGACAGATGATGCAGTGATGCCAATATCTCGCTTAGTGTCTATAGTAAGCAACTTGCTATTTTTTACCATACTGAGAAGCTGCTGAAAGCATTTTATATATATTTATAATAGCTGTTATACCAATTTCAAACGATGTATATCATATATTACATTTTTATAGCTAGATTTTAAATAAGAGGTTTCATTTTCCAAAAATTATTTTATTTTATTTATTGTAATCAAATAAAGTAACATTTCGAGAAAAAATAAAAGTCGAAAAACCTGCAGTGCTTTTCTCTATCAAGTATTATGTTTATATTTAATACATATCACGAATAAATTAGTAGTTTTTTAGTAAAGGTTGTTATTATTGTGTACATTTTAGCAAAATATTTAGTATATATTTATCAAATTTAATAAATAATAGTGCATTCACATTGTATCATTTAGGCACTTGCTCCTATATATTAATGCGTGAACGTTCACTTTATAATGAGCTGATTTATACAGCTGATAGAACTTTTATAAACTTCACTTAATAATATATTACACAAAAAAATCAAATGTATAATTGATATAATTGATAATTGAAATCATTTATATACATTTTATATATCTATTACATATTAAATTATTAAAAAAGATTTTAATAAATACTTACTTCCTCAATTCCTTTTTATATAGCTCACCTGTTGTTTGTTTACATTTTACATATAAAAAGTCCACATTCGATTGAATGGATATAAAATCACAATGGATTTTATATGGAAAATGTAAACTGCTAAGCAAAGAATACCTTATATTCTTTGTTGCAAAGTATTTGTAAAGTGTAAGTATATTATACCTGGTAAATTGAAATTTGTGATAAAAACGGTAGACTTATTTTGGCTAACTGCAAAGCACCCGAAGTTTTTGCCATAAAATGTTCGGATTTATTAACTCAAACGCCTCTAAGTCTAGCCAATTGACTACCTTTGGAATCTACTGACCTCTCGTGAATGTTTTATTGGCATATACTATTTAAAACTACTAAAAAAAGTTTTTTCGATTTCGTGAAATCGATTCAATTTTTTTACTTCATGTTTTTTTATATTTAAAACGTTCAAGTTAATAAAAAAAATTTCGTTAATAATTATTAACAAATAATAATATAAATATAAGTAAAATTTGTTATTTTTTTATTTCTATTATTATATCTTTTTATATTACTTTCTTTATTTTATCTTCATATACCGTATTACTGAATGCACCTATTATATTATGATTCTAATATGGCATAGATATCACAGCTGACTTCATTGCACAGTTGTTATTTTTATTGTGAAAAAAGAAATAAGAGTTTAAGAATGTGAGAGCAAAGGAAGAAATAAATGTTATGAAGAAACTGATAGAAATTGTAAATTTCATGTTGTTGTTGTTGTTGTTGTGATTTAAGTTAGTGCTATTGCGCACTTTATTCCTTTGTGGCTGGGGGCTTATCCCTGCCCCACACTAAACTTTAACTATACTAGAATCATTATTATTTATTGATCTTCTAACTGATGATGTTGTACAAAAGTACAAAAAGCAATAAGAATCAAAATGCAAACCTTTAAAAAAAATTTATTTATTTACTTCCGATCTAATCTAATTGCTAACCGCCTACCCTATTTTCAAACCATCTGTATAAATCTATAACTATTCATTTAGTATAATGTTGCTCATTGCCCAGTCTAAGTAAAGAGCTTGCGAAAAAATGGGTTACCAAAATATGCATCCGTGTAGAAGAATAGCCTTCAGTAACACTAATTGAATTTAAAGGGTTACGCAGCATTTTAGACCCCAATTGCGACTTACGGCTTTTCGGACCCTTTTAGATATATTTGATGCCCAGCTTAGTTTAGAATTTAAGCACGACTTTTCACTTGTTGAAATATGTTAATTTGAACGTTATCTATTTGGAGAGAATAAAAGACGATATTTTGTACCTATCTGCGAAAAATAAAAGCAGTAAGCTACTACGTTGCAGCCTAAAGCTTCCAGTTTCAGGAGGTCATTGAAGCCTTTATAACAATGCACACAGAACACAGTCTTGCGGAGTACTTCGAATAATAATTTTACAACTAAGGATAAGATATTATTGTTTTGCCGACGTTGAAGTTACATAGAACATTTAATACTCATTGTGGGCAGATATTATTAAAATAATTATTTACGTATAGAAAGGCTGCCAAATTATACTCTCTAATAGCAATTGTTATCTTATGAATTCAGTGTAGACATAGGTTAAGCTAGAATGACAACTATTTCAGCATTAAGAGAGTACCTCCAATTTTTTATGCGATTGTAATGAAAAACATAAAGCACAAAGCATTGAAAAAACAGAAATATTCTAGTCTAATAATTAGTGAACTATGTTGAAGTGATATTGCGAAATGTTCAATATAAAGTATAAATGTATAATAAATATTACAAAAGCCTTACTTATGATGATATTAATACATACTGTTGAGTGTATAGTCTTCATTTCTACTTTGAACGTTCAATTAAAATGGCAAGTCGATGTAGCAAGCCAAATATTCGCTCAGTCATCTCCTTTCATGCCCTTTCTGGTTAAATATAATATTTTATTTTAAAAAACGAAATATTTTTGACATCTTTTGCACATATATACAAATATACTAAAAGAAAGAATATGAAACAAGTAAAATTTATTACAATTAATAAAACATAAATATCAATTATTTTGAATATTATAATTTGTTATAATTTGTTATTTTATATATTTTTCCAGCAGTTTAACAAAAGATAGTGTCTTCTACATACATAATGCTATTGTTTTATTACTTAAACTAAACGGAGCCTCCCAACATATTTTATTGTAGTCTGGCAACATTAAAATTTTGCAAAAATTCATTTCGTGCGTTCCATTTTTATTGCGTCTGCACCTAGTATTTTTGAACCAATAAAATTCGTTTGTTTACAGGGCATCTCAGAAAATATTTTTTGAAAAATATTTTAAGTGCTGTTTTAGAGAAAATATAAGCAATATGTTATTTATAAACTGTAGATTATTCGTAGTATATATTTAGCATCTTGTATATGGAATATACTTTGTGACATTGTAATCATAATATATTATTATATAATTAAAAATATAATTTTATTCAGTTATAAATCATAATTTTGCTTGCTTTAGATATACTGCAGTTATATTAATGATTAATATAAATTATGTTAATAATATATTAATTTCTACAACCCACATAAACTTATTTCCTCTTGTTTTAGTTCTAGAATGGTAAAATTTATACACAGAAAAGTAATTAAAATTTATATAAAATGAATATAATTATTACAATAAAGCCGCATAAAGAGCAATAACTTACTCTAGAATATTATTTTGCAAAAAATGATTCTTTACGGCGTTAATTTACTTTGCTAATTTATAAAATTTTTCGCTACTATACAAACTGGAGTAAGGAAAAATAGGTCTCGTGAAACAGACCTATTAAAATGTCATCATAAGCATACATATAGCAATTATTTATTTTTAAGTATAAAACCTAATTATACATGGGTAGGTTAAAATTATACACAGTGACATGTGATGTAGTAACAAAATCTTCAAGTATTTTAGATTTACCTTTAATGACATTTGTAAAAGCTTGCTTAAGCTGACTTTAATTTAAGGAAATTTTTAAAAATAAATTTAAGCAGGTCATTTTGATTAATTGCAATAAACGAAACATTTAGTTTTTTTTCTGAATTAATATTTCAAACTATATTTCTTTAAGTTTGACATCACCAATGAAAAATTGTATGGCAAATTTTAACACTAATTATGTTATTAAATAGTTTCGTGGTATACTTTAAGTGCAAAAAACTGCATAATTGCGATTATATGGTTATCGTAGTATTGCAATAAATGTGTAACAACAATTGCATGACAGTTATTACCATTTGTTTTGCATATAATCGTAAATAGGTTATAAGTTTTGCAATTTTAACATATACTAAAAGTATTTAGTAGATGTTTTAAATCTTTTTTATTATTTATTTTAACTGATTAGGGTTTATAGTTTGTTTATATATATTTTTCATGTATTTACATAAATTTTATCAATATGAATAAATAAATATATTTGGATTACAAAAAATTCTCATCCGATGTATTTAGGTATGCTCCGTAAATCGATAAAATTTTATACAAATTTGCTATTTTGAAATGACTATCTATTGACGTATTAGGCTTTATTATTTTTTGGTATTTTTTGGTAAAACAATAGCCGATGCATGTAATTGTAGAATGGTTCACAAAATTTTAATAAAATTTAAAATGTCTGAAAATAATTATATGTATATAAGAAATTTAATATTAACAAATAAAATAAATTAAATTTTCATAAAATAGTTGACATTTTTCTTTGAATTGTTTTATTTTTTTTTTTAGTAAAAGAAAAGATAAAAAGTAGAAGCTTTAAAAAAGTATGAACAGATGTTTATCATATGATAACAATATTTAAAATTTAATTATCTATCACTTTAAAATACCACAATTGATTTATAGCTGATGTTAAAATAGGCCATTATTTGCCTACAGTACAAATTTATTTTATGATTTCTGAAATAAATGAATACAATAATAAAAATTTTTATATTTATAAAAACACAATACCAAAAATAATTGTAAAACACACATTTTCCATAATCTTGAAATTTATTTTAATCTGAGGAATGGTAACTCTGGTGCACACAGAAAAGAACAGCCGAACAAAAAAAAGAAACAGTACCACCAGTAGTCTCTCGTTGTCGGTCGAAAAATGGAAAAATCTGTGTGATTTTCATTCAACAAAACAATAAAATATTTTGTCAAATATATAAAAAAAATTGCACAAACATGTGCAAATATAACACGTCAGTGAATATATAAAAAAATATATCTAATATATTGCAGTTATTTTGTATAAAATTAAGTAATTTTTTGGGCAACGCCGTGCGGCGGTGATTTTCTTCTGCCTCATTTTAAGTTGCTTTTTATGCATCGTCGTCGCCTAATAAATGTGTGGAAGCTTTGTGAAAAATATGTATAAATGTTATAATTCATCTATTATATTTTTTTAGTAATTTTATATAAAATTTGTGAAAAATGCATGTGCTCTTTGTTTTATTACAAATATAAGAAAAATGAATTTCCTTGTTGACTGCGGCTGCTTTGTTTGTGGAACGCAGTAGCGTCGTAGCAATCAACTTCACCATCGACAAAGAATATAATATCTCAATAATACAACGTACACAACGTTAATTAAATGAATATAAAGCTAAAGGAAAATTATGTAGCTAAATTGTTGGAATAATATTTTTATTATAAGGTAAGCAATAGCTTTTTTTTCATTATTTGATGTAAATGCGTGCACATTTATCTGTGTTTGTGCCACACAAAGCATATGTATATATTTTATACAAAGTGTAGACATTATGTGTAAGTACTCAAAGAGAATTGTGTCTATACAAAGTAATGTTCAAAATATACAAAAACTTGTGTAAACAAGTACGGGTTGATTCCGCAAAGTGGTACAATTTGATTACGAAAATTAATTTTGTAATAAAATTACGAAAAGGATGTTTTATTTTTTGTAATTAATCGATTTAATTGAATAATAAAAATTGTTCGGTAAATTTCTGCTTTGTTGCGTGTTCAACTTTCACTGATGGCAACTCTCATGTTAATACATACTTTTTGGATTTTATTTCTTTCACAGCACCGGAGCAAACTGTTCTATGCTCTCCCAGACATATCTGTAAAGCTACCTTCTGTTATTGTCTGCACATTCAAGCTATATTGTTGTTGTTGCTGCTGCTGCTTTGCGGCGTTGCTTTTTCAGCGTTGTATTTTTCGATCAATGTTGTTTATGTTGTTTTATATTTCCTTTGCAGATATGTGCAATAAAAATGCTTTCTGCAGCTGAGACAACTGTTGTTTCATAATATAAATTTTAGTTATGATAATTAATGAAGCATTAAAATGTATATTGTAAATTGCTTATTTGTTTACCACTTTTTGTTACTTTGTTACTGATTCATGTAACGTTTGAATAAAATGATATTTTCTTTAAGAATAAGCAGGTATTTTCTATTCTTTGCTAAAGAAGAATTCTGCAAGGTTTCATTTTTTTTATCTGTGTTGCATTGCAGCAAAACAGCTGTTGTTGAGTATTAAATTTTTTAACCATAAATGCAATTCATATGTTGTTTTTTCTTCAACAGCACATTTTTTAGAATTTTTAGATTTAGTCCCGATAAGATTACTAATTAAATATTAAACTGCTGATTAATATCACGCTTTGCTATTTTTGAAGTATCTATGACCTCATGCGCTAATATATAGATTTATATAATGCGTTCAAATAAAAACTTTCTTTGTTTTGCTACTTTCATATTGCATATCTTTGTTTAATTCTTTGTATCATTTTTCTTTTGCGCCTTATTTAGAAAAAAATTAAAAATTTAAAATTTTTTGTGAAATGGCGATGAAATTGCGGCATTAATTTTTAGGTCATTGTACCCGAATTATTTTTAATACTTTTTTCGTTCTCTTTTGCGCATTTTATTATTAGTCGTGTCGTGTTTTTATACTATTATTATTATTGTTTGTTGCTTTTTGTTTTTTATTTTCAGTGTTTGTTTTTTTATTTGTTGTTACTTAAATCAAGCAAAAATAACCATAAAGAAAGTCTTCATATAAAGCTACAGACAAAAAGCTTGGCGTTACGAATAACAGTTCACAAATGTACTCAATTCCCATACTTTTATTTGACGCGTTTGAGAATAAAAATAAGTTATGTGAAACATTTACCTTTCCTTACAAATTTATATTTTCATATGTGTTACTGATGTCTTTAACACTCAATGAGGTTAACAATATTTTCTACTTTTGCCAATTAGAATAAAAAATTCCGATATATGTTTTTATTTAAGATTGTTGATTATACCTAGATCGTCTTTAAATACTTTTTGTCCATTATAAAGCCAGGACCCAGCACTATTGGGTTTATACATCTCTATTTTATTTCTGAAGGTATTTGCTATTATTGCGGATTGTGTATTATCTTCGAGAATAATTCTCATTTCCAGGTATTCATTCAATTTAGTTAGTTTTATAAAGATTGCAACAATTTGGTGAAGTATTATTATTTATTAATAATATATATTTGAAACAAAAACTTGGAACTTGAGCATGGAAAGTTTGTGATTAATATTCGTTTCTAATTTGACAGGCACGAGTTCTAAGCCTGGCACTGGCACTTGATGTCTAAAAAATTATATACGGACTAAAAACTAATATATAAAGAATTTGAAAATTCACTGATCACTTACTTGGCAATACTTGAAACAGCGTTGTATAGTCAGCCAAATTTCAATAAATTAAAAAAATTTTTGTTGTTGCAGTTTCTTTACCCTTCTAGCTTTCTTTTCGTTATAAGGCGCGTCACATTCGACAAGAAGAAATCCACCCTATTTTTATTTATTATTGATTCAAAGAAATTGATACAGCACATACAAAACTTCTAAAACTTTACTTTAATCTATATCAAATCTGTCGTAGCTGTGGGGAAGACGATGAGAGCGCCTCTTATCTTTTGTGTTTTTGCCCAGCTCATGCACAGCAGCGACGTAATACTTTAGGAGCCCCCTTCCCTGAGAACTTGGACCAGTTACAGAACCTGACTTTAAATAGCATTTTATGCTTCGCAAAAGGTTCTAGGTGGTTTTAAACCCTGAGTTTGCACCCTATATATACGGTAGTACAATGAGCCAATAGGCCTAAGTGGATCCGGTATAACCTAACCTAACCTACTTCAATCTAAATTTGGTGAATTATCTGTTAAGCTAAAAGTGGAAATAACTGTGTACAGAAATTATTGTCAAAGAAAGGAAAACAATTAAATTTTTTGACTTGGCTGTCATTATCACGATCTACAAGTCGATCATTAAATAAATCACGCACTGTACATATGTGATATCTGAGTACTTTTAATTCTTTTATTAAGAAGTTTTTTTCTGAGCACATTAGCATTTTAATATATTTTATTGTTGAACTTGTTTTGCAAAGTTATCTATATCCAGAAACTGAGCCGGTTTATATCTAGTGTCCTAGGCGTTTGTTAGTGTTGTTCCTTTTGGTAATGTTGAACGGCACTTGAGGATTCGCGGTGAGGATCCATCCGATCTTGTAACCTATTCACAGCGTCACAATCTTAAAACAGTGACCATCGATCACTTGAGCTTTTCCGTCCATAACTAAGTTAAGTTACGTCGGAGCCTTGTGTTAAAACCTTACTTAAGCTCATATATAATCTTTTATGATCCTACGATTTGGGTTGCTTAAACGCAAACCGAAAGAATCCTAAAAGAATCGCAGTGGTTAGCGCACAAAAAACGCTAAAAGGCACGATTCTTTCATTCAAGTGAAAGTGAACCAATCTGACAGTTCTATAAATTTGGCCAAGTAACTAACTTTGCAGGATGATAGCTCCGTCAGTTCAGTAAGAAAAGGGCACATAAGGTAGAGTGCAGTTTCCTCCTCATATGCACAGCATAATATGTTTTTTAAAATTTATTATACGCTTGTAAACATTAACATCAGCTGTTTTTAAGCACAACGTGAGCATAAAGTTGAAACTAGATTAAAAGCTATAACTTTTTGAAGTTCTTCAAAGCTCAAATGAACCTCCCTGTATATGAATAAACTACACATTTTTCCGAAAAGAAGTAATTAATTATATGCGTGAAAACAATAACATTAATCTTAACATTATTATACGGATATAAAATAATTAAATAATTTTTAGGATATAAAATATTTAATATCTTATTGCTATATCAGTAATTTCTTGCTTTTTTTTTCTTCAGACTTGCAAACAATAACTATTAGAAATCTGTCATTAACGTAAAATTTTACTTGCGTGAAAATGCCTAACAAAGTCATAACTTTAGTTAAGTAGTTTTGCAATATCCTTGTACAATTTAACTTACTGCACTGCATTTAATTGGCATGGTTACTCAAATTGTCTTTTATCGAATTTAAATTAGAGGTTTGATCAGTACAAAATCATTACTCTTAGGAGAAGAACAACATCTAAGTAGGTGTAGTATTGCCTATTGAATATGCACAATCTTATTACCTTCGTAAATCCACTGTTACCACCTGATCGAAAGAATTGTTGTTAAAACATCTTTTATATAAATTCTACTTCATATTTTTTTTTTATTTAACTTTTATAATCAGATAACATGTCATTGTTACTTCTATCATTATTAGCTATCATTATTTGTACTAAAAAAATTGAAATATTTATTGTTATGATATATCAATTCATTGAAACTACACTACCTTGTCTGTCTACCTTGCCGGCTAAGTTCTGTTTTTGCGCTAAAGTCGTCTGCCATGTTTGGAATGTTCAAAGTCCTCTGTTCCGCGCTCACGTGTTTATTGAGACTATTTTATAAAAATTTTTAAAATCAACAAATGATATTGTTTCACAACAAATTCAAGTCCAGATTGATTTAATTACTGGTACCAGCGAATATAAACATAAATACTTGACTCCACTTCTAGTCGGGGAAACCACAGTATTTATCATTTACGTAGTCAGTTATAGCAATGTTTGCTTTACCGTTAAAATAATTGCTTGTATGTTTAGTTTTCGAAGATCTTATACTATCTAGAAACACCTATGTACCAAACAAACCTTATGTTAGCTCCAATATTTTAATTTCATCCTAAGGGTTTTAAGGGCAATGCAGCTTTGCACATGACTGTAGTTCTACGTTCCATCCCAACAAAGGCTGTTTTTAGTAAAACAGCAAGTTAAAATAGTAGTTACCAGACTTAATGATTTATACCGATGATCTGTACAAGCTATCATACTGAATCTGAATTTGCTAGTTTCTGTCTCAATTGATTAGAATTGCTTTAACCCATACATCTATGTTGGGCTCGACTTTCTTATACCTAGCAGGGAAAATTGAACTCTGGTTAAAGTGGCTTGTAATAACAAGGTAGATTTTTGCACTACCGACTGCAAAATATGCCATATATTTTCGATTCGAAAGTGATATATTTTCCAACAATCTGAGCCTAACCATATATCTTCGACTACTGAACCATTGTAGTGTCTTTTAGACAGAATTAATAGCGATTTACTACGAAGCAGAATGGTTCTAACCTACAAGATCGCGGATGTGAATATCATAATCTTCTGATATGATACGGTTAAGCTGCCATCAAATCTCTAGTAGGCGCTATAGCCACATTCCTAATAATTAGAGTATGCCGGGTTCTTTTAACGCGTTCGCTAACGTTTCAGTGTCCAGCTCTCATGGGTACTTGGACACAAGAACATCTCAGGCAACTGTAAGACAGACGACCTTACCAAGGCAGCACTCAATTTCCAGACATTCATTTCGCAGATATTGGTATCCCACTTGCAGTAGTCAAGCTGGCTAAACTTTCAGCTTAAATCACCCTGTCAGTAATGTGGTGTAAATTCTATTAGATTTTCTGCCTAGGGTAATGAGTTTATTTGCTATTTTTGTGACCTGTGATCGGGTTAATAGTTTTTAAATTGGAATTCATCCCAATACCTATGTGGTTCTTCAATATACTCTTTGGTAGAGTACATGCATTAACTCTACGTTCCGTTTCCTGTTTAGTAAGGCAGTCAACACTTTTGTTATTGACAATCCAACACAAAGTGGGTCTGTTTGCGAGTAGTGAGAGGAAATGATTTGTTTAGCGTACTGACAGTAAATGTAGTATATTTCGAGCAAGATATGTATTTATTGTTGTCAAAAATTGTTGTTATTATTCTTTAATTAGAAAATTTGAAATTCCATTGTATTTATATATAATTTTAAACAATCAAATTTTTTTTAATAAGAATTACTGATTACTAACAAGTAATTTATTTTACTAAATTACTAAGAAATTTTTAGTCCGTCAATAAGACGAGGTCCATTATAGGTAATAATGTTCAATATTCTTTAGAAAAATTGCGATTAGTTTTATGCAATGAACAGCAGCAACAACACAATAGCAACAACAACAACAAAATCAAAATTACCGCGCAATTCATTTGGTTTTGTCAACAATTTGTTTATTTCCGCCGTAATTTTTCCAAAACGTCATAAGAGAAGAATTGTTGCTTGTTTGTTTTTGTTTTTGTATTTGTTTTTGTTGCGTCGTGGCTGTTAATTTAAAGCTGTACTTTTTGCATTTAACATGAAATCAAGTGCAAAAATGACTCACGCTTTGGAAACATTTTGTTTGGTCAAAGATATTTTTATCGTTTTTTAATAGTCGTTATTTGGCTAGTCTGGCTTTCAAATTGCTTTTGTTTCTTTGCTTTGCTTTGCTTTGCTTTGCTTTGTTTTTGTGTTTACTGTTGGCATTGCTGTTCATTGTTGTTGCTATTACTGCTGCTGTTATTGTTATTGTTTCTCTTACAATATTTACCGATCAATGCAATAACGAAGTCATTAACAGAATTGCTTGGCATTCATTCTGAAAAGTTTATAAATATTCTATTGCTTACAGTTGCTGCTGTTGTGTGTGTATGTGCCGCGTTTGTGTTTGACTGTATATGTGCGCATCTTCAATCAATTCTCATTGCATGGCAAATGCAGTTCCAGTGGCTTTTGTATTGGCATTTTTTTTTCTTCTCATCAAAACAATATTTAAATAAGTTTCTTTACCTACAATTTGTTTTTATTAAAATTCCATTCTTTATTAAATTGCTTTTCATTGTTATTGGCTTTGAAAACTGTTTTATTATTGTTTTTTTTTTTGTTTTCTTAACTTTTTTTTATTTTTTTTATTTTTGAGGAATTCGAAGAAAGTTGGAATTCTTGTGACATTATTTCATGTGAATCTCATATTTAAGTCTGATAAGATATTGCTATTGCTTTATATGTGCTTTGTACGCTTCAAGTGTACAAGTGTATAGACGAACGTTTTTGACGTCGTTGCAGTTAATATTTATTTATAATTTGAGGGTTTTTCGTAGCTGTTTTATTTTTGCTTGTTGTTGTTTCCATGCTATTTTTTTTATTTAATTTTTTTCCTTTTCGCCTCATTATCTTTGCGACTATTTATATTTCATTTAATATAAGTACATAGTTTTGAGAACACATATAAACAAATATAGTCAAAGTTCTATTTTCAAGTGAACATGATTAAGCGTTTTCCACGTGATCTCTTCGTGTGGCGCTAAACAATTGGGTAGAAATAACATTTATTTAATAATCAAATAAATAATATTATTACGTTGCTAACGCATATATTATCAAACAGTTTCATCCCTTTGAGTTTTATAATTATTATTTAAATTAAATTTAAAAACAGAAATAAAATTGAATAAGTTTTTAACCGAAAAAATGGTTTTTTATTGTTATTATTGTTATTATTATTATTTATTTTTTATTATTGAACTATGTTAAAAATAAATCATTATATATGCAGAATATTCCAATAATTGCAAGTTTTCAAATTGTATGATTAGGTAGGCCTTATACATTAAACTCCATTTAAGTTCAAATAATGGCCTATGTTGATACCATGGATTAGCGTTGTTAAAACGCAGAGTAGAAAAATTCCCGAAACTATAGCATACGACCAATGCTGAAGGACACGACTTTCCCATACAAGTAAAAGTGAACCAACCTAATAAGTATAACAGTCATCTGTCAGGACAGTAAGAAAAGAAGCTCTGAATATTTAATCTGGTTCTGATCTTAATTTTACCATGACCCTAATTTTGCAGGATAACAGTTATCTGTCAGGTCGACAAGAAAAGAAGCTCTGAATATTTAATCTTGTTCTGATCTTAATTTTACAGGATATGAGTCTGTTAGGTCGGTAAGAAAAGAGAATCTAAAGATTTTAAATTTTTTCGTAGCCAACGATGAACAATGACACATAAGCTAGAGTAGAATTTCTTCCCCTGTCACAGAGTCATAACCACTATAAAAGGCACTAGGGTGACTTTTAGTACGCAGTGACCTGTCAGCACCCATACCATAGTACTGAGCAGGTTAGGCATTATTTGAAACAAGTGACTGATATGTTTCTTGTCTAGTTTGAACCAGGTCGACTTTAAGATTTTTTAGCTTTGTTTAGAATTTTTTGTTTGATTGCCAACTTTGCCGCTGTATGTGGGAAATGCTATATTGTTGTATTATATTGTTATTAAATTTCAATGAACCAACGAAAAGAAATGTTGACAAACAATTACATTTTTTGATATGGCCGCCTGTAACTCGTATTATAGTTCTGAATAGATCAATAAACAATTTGCACGTCATCATCAGAACATCATCTGCATGTGACCTATCTGGTATTTGTTAGGGCTGCTAAAAATGACGTTGATTCCAACAAACTTCTAAGTTTTTATAATCATATTACATTGTCTTATCCCAAAATTGATGGATAATTTGTTATAATATTATTCAATATTCTGAACATATTCTGTTTTTATATTAATGTCTTATTCTAGAAGTGAAATGGTAGAAAGTACATATTAAAGGAATATGTAGGAGATAAGATGAGCAAAAGTGGGTTGGGTAAGTGTAAAAATCGCTTATCATTTTAATAAGGGTAAGTCGTACGGTAATAGGACTCAAATTCATGCTTACAGTTGGGTAGAAAAATTGATAGGAGATGTAACGAGGAGTACTGTTTGCGGTTAGGGTACAACGTTGTAAGTTACACCAGTGCAGTTCGCGTTGCACAATATCTTTCAAATACATTGAAAATTGCCATAAAAAATTGACTATGATAAATGTATAATACTTATAAATTTTCAATTTTGTTTCCATGGACTTGATTGTTACATAGAAATCAATTTGTATTAAACTATGTTTTTAATTTAAGCTTGAAAAGGAATTAGGAATCTATTCTGATATTTTTAAAGAAAATATCGTTATTTGTTGTACTTCTCGTATTTATCATCTAATGTTTATAAAGAAAATAATTATAAAGACAATTATGATAAATTTTACATGAATTTTAAGGTACTGTTAAGAATTTTGTTTCTTGACTTTAAGAAGACTAGAGGATAATTTAAAAGATTAGCGAATAAATATAAGAAAAAAATTATTAAGGAATTATATGTTTATCATTTCATATATCAATACGTATTTATATAACATATCTGGTGTATATTTATTATATTAACAAGATTATTATAGAAGCAATTTCTTTCATAGGAATATTCATTTCTTTTATTAATATGTAATATAATATTTACAATAACAATGGTTAATCAAGTACGTATATTAATCAGATATATTCACTAATTATGAATTTCACTTAAGTTAAACTTAAGATACAATAATTTTAGATTATTTGTAATTTTTTTTATCCAATAGCCAAAATAGGGAAACCTATTTTTACAATTTACAAACATACAATATCAAAATAAAAAATTCTCAATCAAGTGACTAGAATAATGCGAATATGAATTAAACACAATACACGACCGCTAAAGTAGAAAATTTTGTTAAATATTTGTGTGGAATTTATATATAAAATAAAAAACGTTTGTCTATAGCAACAATATAAAATTTAGGTCAAACATGACGAGCGGCGGTGGCGATGACGATGACGAAGTTGCTGAGGCGGAAACAATACTGGCAACAACAAAATTTGTAAATTAATCAGAGCTTCTTGGAGTGAAAAGTGAAGGGAATATAAAAAATAAATTTCTCTCTTGTGAGCAGGTATAGCAAAAATTAGATAGAATTCAGCATACCCACGTAGTTATGAAGAGCCAAACCGAGCCGCAGATACTTCTGTGTTAATAACTCAGATAAATGTAGTGATGGATTACGAAAATTCGCGGCGGCAGGTATAAACATTTATTAAAATAGAAAGTCATATTAAAATCTTTTCATTTTCCACACTTAAAAATTTTTGAAAATTTATCACTCATGAAGTGAATTACAAAAAATATGTGATGTGAGAGTTTCACGAATAAATATTCTACACATTAAATTTATTTAAAGCAATTCTTGTAGATTTGTAAAAATAATAAATATTTTGATATTAATAACATCAATATTTAATTAAATTGTATTTGAAACTCGTTTTTAATTAATTGCGTTTTTCAAAATCTTCTATTAATATTAATTATGAAACTCATAATGTATGTTATCGTCACGTTTATTAACAGCTCGGATGTACAGATGTTACATTTGATGACAATTTTCGTTCAGATACTTTACGAAAAAAGGTTTAGTAGTAGCATGTGAAGTATGAGCAAAATGTTATAATATTACATTGTTTTGGCTGCTAACAGCATTAAACATATCGATTTATATGCATGAATCTAATGTAACCGTCAACGGAAGTATTCGAGCTATATTAAGTAGTTTTCATTCTTTACTTTAAAACATTTAAATTTATAGTTCCTTATAGCACAAACTATCATAACTTAAACTATCTAAACTATCTATAACTTAAAGGTTGCTTAGGATTTGTCAGCTGTAAATTAAATTTGAGCCGTTTTCAGGGTACGCCTTAAATTGATTCTGAGGCACAATAACACTAAAAGAAATTACAGGACTGAAAGTTTCGTCAAACTGAGTACTACTAATATTTTCCTGAACGCAAACAGAAGCGTTATTAAAATTCTTATTGCCATCTGCAAATTGTTGTAGAAACATAGTGTTGTGCAGGAAACAAACAGGTCTTGGACAAGTAAAGACACCTGTGTAATATCTAGGCTAATGTGATCGATACTTGATAGCAAAAAATCAAGGAACTTACTTAACCAATCAAGAGAACTGACTGATATATGAGAATAGTAAACAGTGGATATGAATAAGATGGTTAAATAGACCATCTTGAGTTAACCTAACCTTCCATTAACTTTCCTATGGAGCCGTTTATGTTGCTTAAATTGTTGATAATCTATGGTAGAAAGATAGAAAGATGTAGATAGCTTCAACGAATTGACATAGTTTTGTTGTTAAAACTCAATTGTTTCTTGTTACAAAGAGCTGCAGGTCTATGGGTTCCTGTATATAGGTGCACTAATTTCAATCTCTCTCTTATACCATCTTTCTACTGCTTACTTAGTAAGTTACTTCAAGATTTTGCCGTGTCCATTGAATTAAGTTACTTATTGCATATGAAAGAGCTTTTATGTGTCAGAAAAGTGCTGTGAAAGCTTTAAGGGTAGCTTTCGACGTTTTTGGTCTAATTTTCCTTACTTTATTTTTAAGTAAGTTTAAAAGCATGGAAATTCATATCGTTGTTGTGAACGGGACGATGAAAGAGCCTCATATCTGCTTTATTACTGCCCAGCGCATGCCCGGCGTCAATTTGCTATTTTAGAGGATCTTGGCTAACTCCAAGACCTTCCTTTAAGGAATCTAAAATATTAACAGGTGCAGAAAATATTCAAAGTACATAGTTTTCATATCAAAAGTAAATATATACATGAATTAAGGCAAATGTTGAGAAAAATTTTACTGATTCTTGCAACCTGCAAACTTATGTTCTGCAATTTTTTACAGGTGTAGACTATCTTTTATGTATAAACTGCAAATTTAACTGTCAAACACTATATATAGCCACAATAACTAACTCCTGTGTATGTGTGTGTATATCTACGTGTTTTTAGGCAAGTAAAAATGAAGAAGTTTCAAATTCAAGTTAAAAGCAACAACAACAACAACAACAACAACAACAGTAACAGTAAGAGCAACAGCTGCAACTTTGTTATGTATTGACCGCATCAATAGTGAACGACTGCAGAACTCTGGGCACAATTGTAGGTATTAATTTTGTTGTTGTTGCTTGGGTGTGGATGGATGTGTTTGGAAGTGGAATATAATACAAAACCGTAATGATATAAAAACAAACTTGAAGGGTCGATCGGTTGCTCAGTTAATGCGGCTTTTAGTTTTTCTGTCTATCATTTTGTTCTTCATACAAATTGTTCAATTCATTCAAAATTGCTTAAGATAGAAATGTATAAAAGTGTTGGATAAGGCAACTCAACTCACATCATACAAAAATAATATAAAAATTAAAAAAAAAAAAAAAAAAGAACTGGTTTTGCATATCCAAATATTGCCACAGGATGATGACGCCATTGTGAATGATACAAGATTTAAAAAGGTGTGATGATGAAGTCAATGTATAAAATGCTTTTAATATGAATATGCAATGCATATATTCAAGGAAAACTATATGGATAATCTTAAGCGATTGTTAGTCATAGATTTTTGATTCAAAAATAACAAAAACCCTGGATTAATTATTTTGTCATTGATATCACATGATGAATAAGCAATGCATATAACCTAAGGAAAACTTTATGAATAATCTTTATGCATTTTTTTTCAAAAAGCGTTAACGCTGAATTAAATATTTTGTGGATTGTTAAAATAACCACTTATCTAAGCCTAAACCACATAATAAACACTAAACATATGAAAGGGGTTGATGAAAAGATCAGGGCAATAGTTTGATTTGATACTGGTTAGATTTAAATATTTTATATTTTATTAAGGAAAATTTTCAAAAGTTCATGGATTGGAGTCAGATTTTTCTACCACTTTTTAGAATGTTACTGAAGCAGTAATTAGCAGAAGTTAATCTTATGAATGAAATATTTTGAACTTGACACAAATAACAATTTTATAACTCCTGTTTTGGTTCCATAAACTTGAAATTCAATTAATATTCGTAAATAATAATAAGAAACGTCAATCGCTACATAATAAAAATAAATTTAAATAAAAACATAAGTGTATGTACGAGAAATTGTAGCAACAGCAGCAACTGTTAAAGTAAAATCAAAATCAAAATCAAAAACAAAAACAAAATTAAAAGCAAAAGCAATATTAAAGTCAAAAGCAACAGCAAAATCAACAGCAGCAGCACCAGCACCAGAATCAGCATCATCAATGTAAAAATGACAAAAACCAGAACCACGCACGTTTTACGTTCACAAAGTTAACAAAGCGAACATTAACCTTTTGTGCTAACGAACGGATGGCAACAACAACTGAAATGAACGCATCAGTCCATTTGTCTGTTTGTTTGTCTGTCTATCTTTTCCGTTCTTCCGTCATACGCGTTTCTTTTTGTTATTTGTTTTGTTAGTGGCTGCCATCTTATTCAGATCGACCGTGTCTTCATTAATTTTGTTTTGCTCTTTTCATTAAATCGGGAAAAATATGGGAAATATGGGAATATATTTGATCATTAAACAAAATTGTTTTATAATATATGGTACTTATATGGTTACACACCAAATAAATCCCAATCCCAATCTATAAAAATTTTTATTTAACAAATTGCCGAAATTTATTAAATACTTTTTAAATGGTACCTCTGATTTATATACATATTTAAATAAAATTATTTAGAATTACTTTCTTCATCACATATTATGATAAATCACATTTTTATAATCTTTTATACTTATTACTAATATTTATTGCTTATTTTTATTATAACATGTACTTTAATGATATATAGTATTATCATTATAACGTATATATTAATAATTAATTATTATTATGATATATATATTATTAATATATTATATTATAATATATATTAATTATTATTATTATATAATATATATTAATAATATATATATATTATATTATGATATTATTATTGTTCACATATTGAAATTATTATTATTACAAGCAAATTAATATAGTTATGTTTATTATTATTATTATTGTATATATTTTTGATTGTATTATTGTTGTTATTATTATTATTTTTCGAATTTTTTACAGCCAGTCAACTGACATTTATGCTTTTCGCGTCTTAGACCAAGGAAACAAGCTCTGTGATGGTTTAATCCTCTATGCTAGAACCTATCTGATTATGTTGGGTTTTTTTTATAAGTGCTGCTTCTGCATTTCTGTGACCACATATTCTTTGATGAGGAGTCTACTATTGCTTTTGTTGTTGTTGTTGGTATAGTTCCTAGTGAATTTATTACCATTAAAATTATTTTTACTATCTTAAGGTTTTGCTTACTTTTAAAGTACTATGCTAGTTGTTCATATAGTCGTTATTATTAATTTAATTATTTAATTATTATTAATATTATTAATTATTATTTCAGTTATTAATTATTAATTATTAATTATTATTATTAATTATTATTATTATTATTATTATTATTATTAATTATTAATACTATTAATTATTTATTATTGTTATTTATAATTATTATTGTTAGTTAAATATTATTAATTAATTATTATTATGATTATTTATATAAATTATTTATTATTATTTATATTATTATTATTATTATTTATTATTATTATAAATTATTATTATTATTATAATTATTATTATTATTATTATTATTTTATTATATTATTATTTATTATTATATTATTATTAATTATTATTATTATTTTATTATTATTATTATTATTAAATATTATAATGACTTTTATAATTATGACTTTATTCAATGACATTTTATTATATATTATAAGTTATTGTTATTATAAATAAGTTATTACTATAAATTATTATTATTATTAAATAATAATTATTAATAATTAATTATTATTATTAATTAATTGTTATTATTAATTATTATTACTATTAATTACTATTATTAACTTGTATTATTTTAAATTAATCAATTATTAATATTACAATCATAATTATTATTATATTATTACAATTAATATTTTTCACATCTACTGGATGCATATATTAATGCTTAATTAATTTCACTACTTTGCTATTTCTTAAGAAGTAGCTCTTGTAAAATATGTGACCTTCACGATTCGTCTATTTTGTTAGTGTTGTCGTTTTTTTAACAACATATGTTTTTGATTTATAAGTAAAAGATACTAAGAAGTAGTATTAATGCATTTTTTGTAAAATGTTTAATATTAGAATATATATATTTTGTTCTATTACTTTTCTTTCTTTCTCTCTTACACTTTTAAAAACCTTACGATCCTATTATCACATCTGTTTTGTGATTGTATTGTATTACCTGTTTTCTTGTATTTTATCACATACCTATAGATTTTATTATTATGTTGAGTTACATTGTATTACAATATACGATATAATATATATTAAAAACGTCTGGATAATCAGTATACCTAATAGTGTTGTGCGATGCATTCGGTTGAGAACTATTAACGCGGTTTTTTTGTATGAACTAAAATGTAGAATTTCTAATCTCTGATGAATGTAAATCACCACTCGAAAGGATAATTTTTTCAGTACGTAAAGAATATAATAGAATTTTGCAATTTGAATGTATATTTCCTTCAGTTAAACTAAAAAAAATAAACAAATAAGCTAATTTTTTATATTGTTTTGACAATTTTATTATTTGTTTAATTTAGATACTTTCAGTTTTTAAAATTATTAGTTGAAAAATCGTAATATGTTTATATATATATATGTGTATATCTATAATATTGCTGTCAGGAAATAATACAAAAAACCTTCTTTTTTTATAAAGAGACTAACAAATGTTTGCTTCGTTCGCAATGCGGAATAAATTTTTAACAAATATATAAGTTTCACAGAAAGCAATAGAAATGGAACCAGGAAGACCCAAATTTAATGATAAGGAGTCGGTGCAAATTCTACCGCCATCGCAGCAAGAGATTCAATTTGTCATTCTTTACAGATATTGTCGTAACCTTAAGCATGTGGAAATATTTAATGAGTACTAAATAGCAAATGTACAATCGCTCATCACGGTTTCATAGAAATTAACACGATGGTTCCTCAAATTTTAACTGAAGCTCAATATCTTAATATCTCCTTCAAAATTTTTAAAATTGAGGGTCCAGCATTTTTAAGGAAATTATAAAATGTGATGAAACTGGTTTCTACAAGTACGACCCAGACATAAAATAACAGTCGGATGGTATGCAGCACAGAAGGTATTAAACCACACCTTTAACTCAGGCAACAGAAGTCATCAACAAAACTAATAAGTCAATTTCCTTTACCAAAAGGACAAGTTGTAGCTATTATTTCTTGTAAGATTTCTTTATTCCTCTGCTGCTTACCTTATCAGAAATTTTTAAAAATTAAGTCGATACTTTTTGCTTCGCTTTAACGCACTAACTCATACTACTGAACAACGAACAACTTCATTGCGCTCTAAGGGATTATATAAATTCTTCCACCACTATATTCTTCGAACCTAGTGTGATGAAGAATAGAAAATGAAAGGAAAAAATACCAACATCAAGATTCGCAGTCATTAGTAAATACTGTTAATCTATTTAAGTGTGCAAGATTTTTATTTCGTCTCCTATTAAATAGATTTCTCTCGATGATAAAGACAATAAATTTCCAGAATTAACGAATATTGAATATAGATTTATTGGAGTTGTAATATTTTTCGATTCTCTCAAAAATAACATTTGGTATTTATTTAAAATTATGGTTAATCAGTGTTCATCTAAGTACGTACTTTTAAGTACGTATCTATTATGAACCTTTCGACAATTCTAACAAATCTCCTCAAAATCTTTAATAATGTAGAATAGTATTATATAATATAGTATTATATAATATAGTATTATATAATATAGTATTATTTGATATAGTATTATATGATATAGTATTGTATGATATAGTATTGTATGATATAGTATTATATAATATAATATTATATAATATAATATTATATGATATAGTATTGTATGATATATTATATGATATAGTATTATATGATATAGTGTTATACGATATAGTATTATATGATATAGTTTTGTATGATATTGTATTATATGATATAGTATTATATGATATAGTATTATATGATATAGTATTATATGATATAGTATTTTATGATATAGTATTATATGATATAGTATTATATGATATAGTATTATATGATATAGTATTATATGATATAGTATTATATGATATAATATTATATGATATAGTATTATATGGTATAGTATTATATGATATAGCATTATATGATATAGTATTATATGATATAGTATTATATGATATAGTATTGTATGATATAGTATTATATAATAAAGTATTATATGATATATAAATTTAGAAAGAATTTACAAGTCCAGTATTCAAAATAATCAGAAAGTTTTTTTTGTGCAAAATAAATTAATATTACTTATTTTTAAGGTGTTTTTATAGTATTATTATATATCCATTAATGTTATTAAATATAGTTATAACATAAAGCAATTTATACTTATCGAATATTACTTTCTTATTTACAGATATCTGGCTGCATCTCCTAAAGAATATGAGATAATGGAAATATTGAATAAAAGAAAACCTAGGATATAATTCATAGTTCTTTGTGAAAGCTGTAATTGTAAATTGAGTGAATTTATATAAAAGCGAAATAGATTCCGGGCTGGCTTATACATTGTAAAATGTTTCGCTGTCATCATTACGTCGCTTTATTTCTTAATGTTAAGAACTTACATAGTACTTTACATAATAAAAAACGTTGCAGTTCTGTGTTTTGTGTGTTTTTGTGAATTGTGTGAGAAAGCAAATTCTGGGTTCTAAGAAAAAAATTAACTAAAAATAAGCTGCAATTGGATAAAATGCTTAAAATACGCAGTTGTGTTCATAGACCTTAAATAAGATAAAAAATTGTTTAAATCGAATTTAAGCATTAATTCAATGAAATTTAATTGAAGAAGAAATATCTTCAATAATTGCAATTTAGTTATCTTCCCTGGTGTGTAAAGAACAACAAAATATATATGTATAGATTAGAGGATACAAGTGGAGCCGCAATGGATAAAACGAAGCAGAAATGTAAGTTTATTTTCATTTATATTAATTCAATTAGTATACAGACAGACTATACGATTTAGACAATAAAATTATTTCTATTTTAATTTAATGTAAATTATTTTTAAATATGGCATGTACTTTTGGAATGGTCTTGCTGAATTTTTTTTGTAAAACAAAAATGGATTTATCTGACTATGTTAACTTTTTCTAATGTATTTCTTTTTAAGTACTAAGTATTTGAGACCTATTTTACATAAATGGAAGAAAAAATTTATAGGTTCAAAAACTAAATAAATTGTATAGGAAAAATGTAAACAATACATTTACAATGTTAACAATGCTAGAAAGTATCAAAGAAAATTGTTCTCAAAAAAACGTTCAATGAAAAACCCTCAATATTTCAGAAATATTGTAATTTGTCTAATCTAGCTTTAATCAAACGTTAATGTTTACTCCTACATATGTTTTTTAATTTGGCACCTTATAAGAATTCGTAGGATATTTACGACTTTAAGTGATATACAATGTTAGGTGATTGAAGTTTTAATGTTCAAATTACAAAAATTTGATCTTGCTCTCCAAAATGGCTCAGATGGAATAGTCCATCGGATTTGTGTCTGGCGAATTCGAATGTTGATGATTATGTGGATGAAATGAAGTGTTGAACATGATTTCTTAACCATTTTTGGTTCACACGAGCTGTATGAAACGGTGCCGAGTCTTGATGAAACGTCAATGATCTACGACCGATCAAAATATTTTTCCAATAATAAGTAGCATTGCCTTTGATATCAGGCTCGATGAAAACGATTTGAGAGCGTCCATTAGTGGTCGCAGCTGTTCATATCATTACTTCGGCAGTGCGTTCAGTTAACTAAACACGATCATTTTGAGAGTTTATGAATTACTCAATGGGGAGATTTTCCTCATCAGAGAACACAATGTTTGGAAATTCGCCACGTTCGTACAAGCGTAACAATTCCTTTGCTTTTTAGAGTCTAACTTTTTGTTGCTTTGGTGTAAGATTTTGTGCCTCTTGGAACTTTACCTTGAGTTCGTTTTGGAATATACGTCGGATGCTTCCCTTGGATATTTACAGTTTTTTGGTCATTTGATTACCACTATAACGTGGATTTCGTTCAAGTCGCGCCTTCACTTTCCGAACCATTTCAGGTGATGTCGATGTTTTTTTTTTTCATTCACCATCATAGCGCTTGGCGACGTTGCCTGCACTATTATAACCATTTAGGGTACGATACACAAACTTTTTATTCACTTTGAGGTGGTTGGCTCACGGACAATAGCTGGTTGGAATTTTCCAGCCAAATATAACGCAAGCACTCTATTATGTTTGAATTCCATTTCGAATAATTTTTGTTATAAAAAATTTAGACGCAAATGCTTGTGGTAGCTTATAAACAATATAAACAGCTGTCATTCGTATGAATTTCACATAGTTGGCAATATCAGTTTGACAGATATACCTGTGTGTAGTTGGTAACACTTTAGTGACCTTATACTATATTATTATATATTTCGTGAGTGTGAGATGTTCAATTGGGGGATAAATTTCGGGCGTATTATTTTTTAGTGTACCATAAACTAACAATTTATTTTCAATTTATCTACTATGGTAAATAAGAAATATATTTCCTTCTATCATTTTCTACTAAATTTCTATTAAAATCATTATTGCAGAGTTTCAGGAATTTTTTTTTGAAAGACTGAAGTAGGTACATTAGCGATGCTTTTTAATGTGGAAATATAATATAGTCAGTTAATACTGGCCATTTAAGATATACTATATTAAGATATACCATTTAAGAATACTATCGGCAGTAAATATTTTAGTTAGCTATTTCGTTAGGCCATAGTAGCATATAAGCATCCAATCGGTACAATTCCATCAAATGCAAAGCAAACGGCATTACACTTTTAAGTGAATCTTACTTCTTTGCGATCAAAATAGTTTTCTTAGAAGGATGTTTTCCATTTTCCATTTTTTTTGTTTGGAATGACTTAATTTCATTCCGTTTCAATGGTAATTCATAGATGGAATTTTAGTACATTAAAAATTACACCTTCTGCAACCAGCTTTATGCCAATGATTTAAATTATCATTTGATTGCTGATCTTCGGTTCTTTAGCAGATTCATGATTGCTGACATGCTGGTCTTCTAAAACGTCATCCACAATTTGATTAATTTGATTATAATTTGATTCCCCACTTTTCTAGCCAAAAATTCTAGAACATAAGTAAGCGCGACAATTCCTGGCAAAGCGATTGCTTCAACCTAGTTTAAATCAAACAAATTTTTTTTCCTAATTTTAGTTTTTTATTTCGCAATAACTTTTAACACTAAATCAGTCAGTCCCCAACAAAGAATCGCTAGATACCTCATCCCAACTCATTCTATCTATTATTCTATCTTATTATTTGAATGTCATCGTTTAATTCATAGGGTTGCGAAAAACTGAGTTTCCATTTTCTAATAATAATTAATGGAAAAATTATAGATAATAACAGTCGATTCCTGACTCTTGACGTAAATCACTTCAATATGATGCTTGAAAAAATTTCGCATGGTCGTTAAACCTTTCAAATTAAATTTCCTTTTATACTCAAATATTTTGCCAATTTTATATTTTTAGATTGATACAAAATCAAAAAACAAATAAATATATGTGAATGTCTATATTATCAGATGAATTTGTATCGCATCAAACGTCAGTCAGTATATTTATTTTATTTGTATGTGTCACACGTTGTCAGGTTGTCTATAAATTTACCTGTGACGAATTACACAAAATGAAAAAATCAATCCTTTTATCTATTTTTTCACTCTGTGTGATTAAGCGAATTTTTGAGCTATATTAGGATACAGTAGTGCTAAAATATATATAAATATATGTATATATATTTGATGTGTGTTCATAATGTTAAGATTACAGATCAATGAACCCGAATTAAACGCATTAAGTAGCTTCATTTATAAATTTCATCAGGTATTAAACGAAATTTCTATGAAGTGAAGTACCACCTTCCTTCCTTCAGCGCTTTTTTAAGCAATATTTGTTTGTGAGAACCACCTGGCACTAGTGACGAATTCCGAAATATAAAAAAAATAAATAAAAAGTTTATAAATAAAAAAGTTTGTATAAAATTGATTCACGCGAGTCACATGCAGCACTCATTTAATTATATTTTAAAGAATGAATTATGGATATTTAGTCATTCGAATTAAGAAACAAAATAGATACACTATATACAATACACATTTTCCCAGCTAAATATCTTAGACATATATTTTTAGTTATTTAGGAATACGAATTAAAATAAAGTGAGTACGAGTCATGATGGATATTATTAAATAATTTGCTTTTCTGGTAACAGCAGTTGAGAGTTTTTTTTGGGTACATAAAAAGAAAGTCTTAATAATTAATTAACTTGTCTTGTGAAAATAGAAAAATATTACACATATAATTTTGTGATTATTTATGTTGCTATGTGTTCGAATAGAAATTGGACCAAACGCTGATAAAGATAACATATTTGCAATCAAATCGTAATTTATAATCACATGCCGTAGTAATTTTTGCCATTAGCTGAAATCTATATTTGTTGTTGTTTAAATTTAAGTTGCGACAAACCGTATTTCAGTCACTTATTCGTGTTTAAATGTTTGCATAATTTTATTATTATTATTTTATTTTATTTTATTTAATTACATACTTTTAAAATGAGTCAGAGTAGTGTAATTTTTTATGCAACTTTTGACTGGAATATAAAAAATTTCGTCTCAAATCAACTACTTCAAATAATGTTTAATATTAAAATTGCTATAGTGTTTTAAATCGTTTCTATTTTCTACCCGATTCATTTCTATTTTCTAACATGATTCCTTAGTTTACAGGTCACTGTACAAAGTCCAATATCTCTACATAGTATCCCAATGAGAATTTTGGATTTGCTTTTATTGTAACGTGGCCAAATTGTATACAGATGCATACATATCGTTGAGTCTTCCCACCTTTTATTAAAAATTTCAGTACAAAAAGAACTCAGAACCAGTTTGCATAATTGGCTACAGTTAATTGTTAAAAAATATCTACTTTAGTCGAAGAACGAGGAGAACTCTACTCAGCTGAAAGTGTAGAATTTAAGTAATATGTATTTATGTATTTATTTCTGGAAGACTAGTGCTGTCCTTCCGTGCTCCAGTGAAAATTTAGTTATATAAAGAACTTATTGCATATATATTTACTTTAAATTTATTAACCATAAATAACCATAACCAAATTTAACTATAAATTTACATAGAGAGGTGTGGTCGCCTATTTTAATGTATATTCATTTCAAAGTGTTACCAAAATATTCAGTCTTGAAAATTTTGATTATTCGTGATAATCTGTTAGCAATAATTTTAAATCAGAAGAAGAAAAATTTACTATTTTCTTTGAGGGTTTTCTTGGTCAGGTGTTAAGTTGATTGTTATAACTTCAGTTAGATTTTGATCAGAAGAAATCAGATTTTTCTGCAACTGCAGTTAAAAAATGTCACTTTACTTGCTATATAAATTCATTTAATATGTATTGTCACATAATAATTAGTGACTAATGATTAATGGCATCAGAACAATCATGTCTGGACCCATGATTTCTTACGGTTTGTTATAACTTATTCAAATAGCTTGGTTTCAATCAGCGTGTTCTTCGTGATATGTCGTTATAGAGATGCTCTAGAGACGCTATGAGGTAACTAATGTAATTTTCACTGTTGTGTATTTTGGAAGCGATTTGCTGTAAGTTCGTTTTCCGGTCGCTCTAGATAAAATAAAAATCATAGTACTTTTCGATCTACCATTAACAGAAGCGTTACAATTTACTTTTACTATAATTCGATTTTAGGTAAATTCATCAATTTACGTTGTCAAACAGTTTAACTGTAGACTATACACTTAAAATTAGTTAGTAGCATATGCAAACAGTACGCTACATTAAATGAAAACTAAATTAATATTGTAATATGAAAATATATAATATTTATTTGTTATAAATACATTTTTTGAATTTGATTACGAATAAAAGCAAACACTAGCTGACTGCTGTCTTTTCAGTTTTATTTTATCTGGTTTTCTATTATAAAAGATTTGATGCGATTGATGTGTTCTTCTTAATGATTTTAAAAATAAAAAAATAATTTTATGCTCTTCTTAATTTATCCGCGCATGCGCTTCAAGAAACGCCACACGCCGCAGATAAAATGTTTATGCCCCCTTCTTTTATAAAAACGCAAAACGAAATAAAACTGTTTTTATAATAAATGCAGATACTCTCTAATCGGTATTAAGCTATTAAACACGATTATGTATTAAAATAGTTTAGTTTATAAGTTATATTTTGTGTCACGCTCCAAATAGCATCCTTAACGATATTGCCATGATTGTAGTTGCAATTCTTTGTGCAGATTTACTTAAATATGAAGAATTGTTTCTTTATTAAAGGGACTATAGATATATTTATATAAACTATTGTTCCTGAAATCCTATACACCTCGGACATGTCTCTTGTTAAATCGAAACCTGACCTCCGAATTAATTTTCCATCTCAAGTAATGGTATGGGCAGTTGTGACCGCTGATGGATGTTCTCCAATACGACTAAAAAATACGCCAGTATGGAAGAAATGCGCTGAAGAAAATGCATCCATTCTTCAAAAATCAAAAGTTAGCCATATCGAGTTAGAGTGAATGGATTCTGAATTTTTGAACCTTCTTCATATAAAATCTCTCTCTCTCTCTCTTGGTTGTTCTGCAGTAGAAATTGGGGTTCTAATACATTTTGTTAAGCAATGTCAATCTATGAACAATATCTGGCGATGGAATCTGTTAGGGTTTTTCCTAGAAAATAATGCTCCAGGCCTTCTGGACAAAATGGGCATAATTGTGTCCAAATAAACTTCATGTGCAAATTGTTTTCAATTTAATTGTCAATTTAATTTTGAATAACTATTTCTTAATTTTTTTTTAGAAATTTATACCAAAAATAGTTAAAGTCATTTTGTCAACTTTGTTTATTTAAATATTACCGTGTCTCTAAGAACTCAGACGTCTATGCATAGCCTTCAGTGCTAACCAATTCAATCTAAGCTATAAATTTAAATTATATTCTTAGGAGTTTTTAATAAAATGTTTGTAAACTTATAAGTGCGTCTAAATGTAATTTTTGTAACTCTTACTGTATGTGTCTAAGATGTCAGATTATTGTGTCCTCTTAAAAAAAGTAACTCTTTGCTATATTCTTTATGATTGTTTTATTTTCATTTGAAGCAGGAGGAAAATACTGGAAGATGAAAGCTGATGAGAGACATTCTGGCTTTTATTTTAAATGTTACATGTCTTATGCTCGATTACAGTTAGGTTTGGTTAGGTTATACCGGCGATCTCTTGTGGATCCACTTAGACCTAATCACCCATTGTGTTACTGTATATATAGGAAAAACCTAGGGTTTAAAACCACCTAGAACCTTTGGCGAAGCCTAAAATGCTATTTAGTGTCAGGTCTTTTCATTGATCAAGATTCTCAAGAATGGGGGCTTCTAAAGTGTTGAGTCGCCGCCGTGCATGAGCTGGGCAAAAACATAGTAGAAGAGAGGCACTCTCATCGTCTTCCGCACAGCTGCGACAGATTTGATTGAAAGGGAGGCATAATCTTCTAGCATGATTCCCTAGTTTACTGTGACCTGTAAATAAGCATACCAAAGGTCCAATGTCTCTACGGGGTATCCCGTATGTATCCCGGAACGTGGCCAGATTGTATACAGATGCATGCATATCGTTGAGTCTTCCCATCTTTTATTAAAAATTTCAGTACAAAAAGAACTCAGAACCAGTTTGCAGAATCGGCTACAGTTAGTTGTTAAAAAATATCTACTTTAGTCGAAGAAGGAGGAGAACATAAATTCTGCTGAAAGTGTAGAGTTTAAGTTTGTCTATAAGTATCTCGTTTTGTAGAAAAGTGCGGATAAATTTTTTATTTAAATATTGTGCCCACGATTAATGAAATAAAAACAAATTTTGTTATTTTGAAATGTTCATTTATCTTTTTTGCAAAAAAAGAGCAAAACGAAAACGAAAAGTATAAATAAAATATATTTTCTTTACGCTGCGACAGCTACAAATCCTTTCAAATGCCAAAAATGTAACAGTGTGGAGTGAAATTTTGGTCAATTCAGTAGAACGGAATTTTGTTTAAAATAAGATTTTTTCTTTTTCCTCTTGTTTTTTATTGTTTTTAAAAACATATTTTGAGTGCAAAAAAAAAAACATAAATATATATATTAAGAAAAACAATAATATACCAAAATTATAAATATTTTCTTATATGCACAAATTAAAAAAAAAGAATAAAATAATTCAAATTAAGTTAATTTTTAACCTAATTAACGTATTTGCTGACGTTAATAAATAATACATAAAAAAAAGAAAAATTTAAATAAAATAAAAATTCAGCATAAAAAATTTTAAAAATTGTAAAAATTATTGACGGTCGACGGTGCAGTGCAGTTTTAGAAATTAGTCTCTCCTCCTCCTACAAGCTTTTAAACATAAATTTGTAATTGTTATTTAATATTGAAAAGATGTCAACCGCCGCTTTGTGTTATTGGCAATCAATCACCTCCAACATGAAACTGAATAATGATTGGGAAATGGATGGCCCAAGGTGTGAAGGTGTAAATGTTGATATTTGCGTTGGTGATAGCAGCAGTCATAACAAAAATAGTGATGTTAGAGCAGCTGATTTTGATGGTCACCAATTGATGAGGAATTGTAGGTTACTAAATGTATCTGCATTTTTTTCTATATATTAATTTGTAATAGTACTGTAAGCCATGAGACTCTCTCCTTAACTAACTCTCTCCTTAACTTTTATCAAATTTGAACTCAGTTAAATATCGATTTTCTTTAACGATACAGGCACGTATTTGATACTTTAATTTGAAAATTAAAAAGCATTGCGTACGTATGTACATAAAAATATTTGTGCTATTTTAAATACTTTTCAGTAGCTCACTGAACACAATTATACTCAAATTATTTCATAAAAACATAAACTTTTTAAACAAAAAATTAAAAACCAGAAAAACCAAATCATTTTAGTTCTTTAATGTAAACCTATTTGAATATAAATATATTTCGGTACAATTTTTCCATAACTTTGAAATAGATTAATAGATGTAAATCCAAATGGAATTGTGCATATATACTTACTTAAAAATTTGTTATATTTGCTTTACCATGCCATATCATTAAATAACATATTAGGTATAGTATAACGTACATAAAACTGCATAGAGTATTTATAATAAAAAATATATATTTATTAATCGGAAAGTACTGCTGCTAAGACATTAGATATTTTGTGCATGAAGCATTTGGCTTCCTCAGTATCAATGAAATATACAAAATAAAAATTTATACAATCTATTTCTGTCATGCCCTGAAATAGTAGTCTTATCCTGTGTAGCGATGTGTATTTAATTAGTGATATACTTTTGTTACGAGACAGATCTTCCTAATGAAGACAAAGAATAGAAAATAGATTTTATTTTTGATTCAAAGATAGATATTATTTTTCTTAAAAAATTATCAACTACTTAAACCATTAAAAAATGGCAATCGTATTTCTTACAATATACAATAGATGTATTGCCAAAATTTTGTTCTGCTAAACAAATATATTTTCTCTAGACCTTAGTTTGGTTTCAATAATTCTTTTACGCTCAACTATGGTTTGTTGAAGTAACCTAGGAGGTTAAACTCCATTATGTTTTTGGATGTCTACGGTCAATATCAAGAAAGTTTAATTCTGTTGTAATTATATATCGTCAACTTTAGTTTAGTTACTAACCACTTTCATTAAGCCGCACTTCGCTTTATCATTCTAAAAAAAAAACATTGACTAAAGAGCAAAGATCTGACGTTTTCAATGCACATATCTTTGTTGATAATATACAAATTTATATTTAAACTAATTATAATATATGTTTCAGACTTTTACTTTTTAAGCGTGTCCATGAATATTTGTTATATTTTTAGTTTATCTCTTCCGTTGAAATTTAGTTCGTAATTAATATAACATTAATGGTTTTGTTTAATTTTGATAAGCTATACAATTTATACTTAGTTTTTGGTAAGATTATTTATATTCCGACTTAAAATAAAAATCTGAAAGTATACATCTATCGCTTGTACTTTTTATATAGAAAAATAATCTTTTACATCGAAGTATTATGTTTAAAAATAACTATTTCTGATGATTAAGATATTTGTGACATTAAGGGTTATAGCATTTGTGTACTGGGGAATATTTAAAATAAAATATTTTAACTTTAGATAAAACTATAAAAGCAAATATTTTGTGCCTCAATTTAATTTACTTTTGTTTCGATTTAGTGTATTTTAATTTAAATATAATCTTAAAATCTCTCCCCACTAAACTGAATATATCGAAAACGAAAATTGTGTAATATTTCTAAAAGTTAAGTAATTTGGTCTTCTGCTTTTTTCTGCTATGTAAATCACAACTTTTGGCACAACAGCAAGACTTTTTGTATAGAATTCGATAAAATCTATGGTTTCTTCATAAAATTTCTGTATCATATTGTATACGCAAATGTATTATGGTTGACAGGTGCTGTATTGTAAGTTCCTGCATCGAACAATGCACGTCTATTAAAATTTTTAATATGAAAAAAAATTTATTAATTTTTATAAGTAAAATTTTACAACTTGTTTTTCTTGCAATAATTAAATATGAATTACTTTTTCCGTCTTTTATATTATTATTTTATCGATAATTGAATAAGTCTAATTGATCATCATTTTATAATAACCTCATCCGTTCCTGATTGTAGTATCGAAATCCGCACAAAAACTATTTTAATTCGTAGATATATTATAAATGAAAATGGAGTCTAAGTATGTAGTTCAAACTATTTAAAATATTTTTTTGTCAGTGTTCTATAATAAATTTATTTAATTTATAATAAATTTATTATTATAGAAGACGTAATTATAGGAGCAATTTTTTCTTCTATTTTGTTCTACTTTGAATATACATATATATTCTCAAATCTCTTTTATACATAGCAGAGTCTCGCTTTAACGAAAACTCTATACAACGAAACTTTTAAGTAACAGACGATCGTATACTTTTAAAAAATCCATCCTACTAAAAAGTTTGTCTGTACATTCTCTGTACGAATGCTACATATAAAACGTATTCGAAATAATATTATAAAAGGCGTAGATAATCTCTATTATATTTTTGTCTTAAAACTTTAGCAATTTAATAGGTTATTCTAAGGATTTACTTAAACCTGTTGGTCAATAGGCTTATCGGATAAACTCTGAAATGGTTAAAAACCACTACATATCTATAATCAAGCCCTCTTAAGGAGAGGTGCTGCAATTAATAAACGTATTCTTGTATTAGAGGTTACTATCGTAGGAAACTATAATTGTTTGTTCGTTCTTACTTTTTCTAATCGGTTCATATGTACATATATGTGGAGCTGCTTGGAGATCTTAGTTTAAATTTAAGATAATGTTAAATTCTTTCCATTTCATAGGAATATGGTGTAGGTAGGTGGAGGTGTCTTCTTCCTGTTTTTAGAAAGACTTAAGAAACAATATAGTAGCCAAATTTTTGTTTAAAATTAATTTTAGTAATTCCAACAAGTCTGACACATGTGTAGATTCTATGTATCAAAATATAGCATTTGATAGAATATAGAGTGGGTCTACCTAAAAAAGTGCTTAGTTCATGTTTTCTTTTCCCTAACATACAAAAGATTGATCCTACTGTTTAACATTTCCAATGTCGAGTTCTTTGAATAAGGACTTTGTTAATAAGGACTCTGTTTCTCTTATTTTAGACGCTATTTGACATATCTTTTTAACAATAATCATTAATACTATCGAAACCATGTTACCAAAGAGAAAATACAGGAAATGCAAATATTATTGACGAGACTCCTAAGTTTTGTGGTAACTAACAAAGTTTTACAAAGTTTTACAGGTGTATACTATTTTTCACATAAGTACTGTGAATTTAATTGTTATTACTACTATGATTGGTTGGATTTTTATTATGAAAAATAAATCTTACTATTGTTGAGTCTACCATCATTAATTTCTAAACCGCCTGTGCAAGGGTTTACATATATTCCTTTGTTTATTATTTTTTGATTACTAATATTTCTCTATCTTAATAGTCTATATAGACTTCCGGGAAATTTTTTTTTTTTCTTAATAGTCGGTTTATATAGATTTATATTTTTGAGTTGGGTATTTCACGTATTCCAATTGATGCAGCTTAAAAGGTTACATACTATATTCTTACATACTATATATATATATAATTTTTTACTCTAAAAGATTTTTAAAAAATGCTTTTAAAATTTGTTTTTATCTATGTATTTTTAGTTTCTAGTGTTCTTAGTTGACTTATGAGTTGTTTCTTGCTTTTATGAGTTCATTTAGTGTACCCAGATTTTTAAGATTTTTGATGACTTTTAAATATATTCAGGTTTTTTTTTCTAACTAGGACGTGTTGATCACTGAGAGATACATCTATATATCATTTGCATAAAAGTGAATATTGCTCCATTTACAGTTTGGTTTAACTATTTCTTTTAACCATCTTCGGACTAATACACACGTTCTTATAATGATATTTTGCACCTTCAGTAATTTTTGTTCTTCTACAACCTCACTAGTGATTTTTAGCAAAAGCAATATATATTTCATTTGATATCACTTGATATAATTTAAATTAACTAGAATTTGTCTATGTTTACACTTTTGAGTACCCAAAATTTGTCGAAACTGTTCTTAAATTTTAAATTTATAGATTTTCTTCAGAAATTTTATGATAATTATTCATTACTTTTTGGTGCTGCAAGCTGGCACTATGACTTTAGATTAATTGAATGTTTACATTTGAAGTAAGTTCAGCACTCTCTACATACATGAGTAAAATGAGGAATTTATTTCATAAGTGATATGAATTAAAAAATATAATTCAACATTAAGACTGTTTTTAACATTGAAAATGTATATATAGATGCGTTCGATTTTTTTATTATCTCTGCTCGGCTGCCAAAATTCTACAAATTGATTTCTTGAGTTGTTCATATAGAAAGAAATTTGACAGAACGATATAACCAATAATTCTTATTGGTTGATGTAAATTCTAATCAACTTCTATGTTTTCTTGAAAACGAACGATCAGAACATTTGTTTATCATATACTATAGAATTAAATTATGCCTCTCCAATCTGACCATTATAATAAATTTACTACCTATTTAATTATTAAAATGCAGTCAGTACAAATTAATTAAAATATATTCTTTGAAGTTTTAAATTACATTTTTCATTTATCTCAATTTAAAAAAGATATTACAAACCTATTATATATATTTATTGCAATTTTTATTTTAATATGATGAACTTTAAAAAAAAATGCAGAAGTTACTTTTAAATTATTTTCTTTTATTGTTATCCAATAAATTATATATTTTATTTAATTAAACATAAAAAATATTGACTAATAATATACGTTTATTATTTTATTTATTTAAGTGTCTGCAGCTTATGTATCCAGTGCGGCTTCGGGGGTTGAGTCTGGTCGCCAGAGGCATGCCCCGCTTTATGGACGCTTTGTGGTCGAGGAGGAACTTCCCGCAACACATCGAGATGTAATGCATCACGTGAGTACTTTACCACTTATTCTATTGTTGAAAGTTTTATAAAATTTTTAATTATTTAAAAATGTGTTGATTTATAGCGATCTAGTCCAACGTCGTCGTCTGAAGTGCGAGCTATGCAGGCACGAATCCCAACACATTTTCGTGATCCAGCAACAGCGCCGCTTCGAAAACTAAGCGTGGATTTAATCAAGACCTACAAGCATATAAATGAGGTACGTAACAATATAATAAATGTAATTAATGAAGAATCAAAGTGCAATCCAAATAAGAATTTGTTTATAGAGTTTTGAAAGTCTCATCCATTCATTCATAATCAGAAGTAAATACAAATTTGCTTTAAATATTTCTTAAACTATTTTGAGATTTGTTGAAAAGTTATTTTTGTACTATAAAAAGAATAATGTCAATTAGATAAAAAAAAAGCTCATCTTATAATTAGTTCTTAGTTCTCTGTATTAGACGTCGTAGATACTTTTTTTGTTTACAACTGTGTTAATGTGTAGAATTAATTTATCTATATTATTTGCATATTCGTATGTAAAATATTTATCATTTCTATTAGATATTATAATAATTAAAATATACGATTGCTTGCAATTGCAGTAGTCTTTCAATCGAATCACATGTTCATATCGCATTTGTTTCGTCGCACACGTTTCAACAATGACAAGTACATACTAAGAGTTGTCAATGACAGAACGCCCTTGACCTGGGTATATGTTTCATCGACACTGCGTCTATAATAAGTTGTTTTTGCTTCTGTTGGTTGGTGGTCTTTGTTGCTACCTGCGTCATATATTGCCACTTTGTCTTTTGTGTGTGTACATTCTAAATGTTATTGAGAAATTAAAGAAAAAACTAACCAAACAAGAACGTTTTATGGGTAAAGTCCGCTTTTGCATAACGAGATAAAACGCTATATCAGAATGCATTACAAATAGTTTTTATAATCAGATGTGAATAAATAGATGCGGCGCTTACATAAAAAGTTCAATAACTGATATTAAAACTAATGTATTGAATTCTATAAAATCATGTTTGTGTGTACGTAAATTCTTAGAATTTGTATGGTTTAGTCCACATACCACATGCCACATACCGCTTCAAATGTTGCACATGTTTTGAGAGCTTTTCGTCTGTCTATGCGTCCTTTTGTTCTCCAAATCAGGAAAAAATGAACATTAAACGTCGCCGTCGTTGTTAGAATACACCCATTTTTAAGCGTTCTGCTTTACAAGTTATGCCTTAAATACCTTACCAGTGGTTGCTTTGTGCAGACTTTACAGTTCTCCCTCTTCTGCAAAGTAATTGAATCCTGCACATCAGTCGGTACATGTGCTCACTATCTGTCCATTTTTCTGCAAACATAGCCCTTTTACGGTGTGTGTGTAACTTGACTCTCTTCTGCGCTGTTATGTTAACATTATGCACAGCGACTCTCTCTCTCTCTCTCTCTCGCAACCTCCTCCTACTCTTACAATTTTTTGCTAATGTTTTCGTTAGCAACAACTTTTCAAACTTCATTTTATGAACTCATTATCCTTACAATTTTTTTATATACGTTTTCAAATAAAATACAAATACTAAAATTTTTGATTTTACATTTAGATACTAGTTTTTTCCTAAAAAATTTCTAATTTACTTTAGTAAATTGATGGAGAAGTACCTATAATGCTATTTTTAATTATTTACTTATTTATTATTAACTTTTGTAAATATAGTAAACAAATATAATTATTTTTATATTTGTTTGGCTGAGGAACATTTTTAAAGACACTCAAAAGTTAAAGAAATTCGAATAAAAGTCCAACTATTTCACATACTACCTGGGCGGGCACTCGACTTAACTTCATTACTTTTTGAGGATAAACTTTTGGTGTGTTAGTTTTTATAATTTGTTTTAAAAAATTATTAATAGTTTTTTTGTAAACAACGAATCTTCTTAAACATCATTCATATCTCCATTTATGTCTCAAGCTCAAACATTAGAATAAACTTATTAATTTTTTTAGTTAATTTTTAAGTTTGTGAGTAAGAGAATGAGGAAAGAATTTATACATTAATCATGCTAAGATAGTAAAGTGTGCCCACACACACTGATATACTTATTCTTTGCCATACTAATTACTACTGGTATGGTGTCAAAATAAAAGTAATCTACCAAGAAAAATAATTCACTGTACTAGAACCATCGTGCCTAAATATACTAGAGCAAGATTTTTCAATTGTCGATTCTTGACATTAGCACATCACTAGCACTTTCCAAAAAAGCTTTTAAAATAAAAATAGTGTTTTGAACAATATCAGTTTTATTTTTTTAATTGGTTTTTTTTACAAAGCAGTACATTTGAATTTGATAAACACTATATTAAATCAAACAGGAAAAAATTGTTCTATTATTATTTTTTTTATACACGAATTAACTTTAATATAAAATTCGTCTAGTGTAACTTTAATCAAAGTCTTTAAAAAGCAATACTGTGTGCTTGGAGCCATATAGAGTAGACATTAACTTATTCATAGATCTTTTCTATTAACTGTGGATCTAAAATTAGTTAGTTTTTATTCTACTTGCTGTAAGCTTTATATCCTCCATCACCAATTACCATTGCTCCCTTCTCCTCTACATTATTAATATAATGTTTTTTACATATATTTTAAATATATGAAAAAATTTGAATATATATTAAATTCTCAGTGGTAAATTTTTGTAAATCGTTCAATGCTAAATTGCATTTTATCATTTAAAAGGCTTGTTCCGACTTTCTGAAGTACTCCCTAATCAACGATCTAAAACACTCTCGATATGTTTTTAGAACATGCAAGCCGCACTTAGTAAAATAACTATTTCGACCTATTATGTATAAAAGAAAGGTTTTATGATAAAAAAATTATTCGTTAAACTTATATAAAAAGTTCTGTTTATTTGAAACATACCTTGTAAATTGAACACAATTTTATATATCTTTAAATAGGTATATAATATATCTAAAAACGAATTTTTGAATTTGAAAGCAAAAATATTAAATATTTAATAATAAAAATATTTTATATGATTTTTAGGTTTATTATGCGAAAAAGAAACGACGCGCTCAACAGACTCAAGATGAGGAGGATTCTTCAACTAAAAAAGAACGTAAATTATATAACGATGGTTATGATGACGATAATCATGATTATATTATTAAAAATGGAGAGAAATTCTTGGATAGATATGAAATAGATTCTTTAATAGGTATGTATTTTTATGCAAATTCATCTATAAATTCGTTAAACTTAATTAAATTTGTTAACATACTTACATATATAGTATTAAATGTTAGGGCTTAGAATTAAAACTAAACTGAAAACTGAAAAAAATCTCACATTAAAATAAATAGTATATTAGTCCGGCACCGTATATTTCGGTACCTATTCGGTACGTTAATTCCTCTTATTAATACTTTAATGAAGCTATTAATACTTTAATGAATGAAGAATTCAAAAATAGTTATTATCTATAATAACACAAATTAAGTTTTTTAAAACAATGAAAAAAAACCTTTTAATAGTTTAAAATACATAAAAAATATTTAGCCGAAACTTTAATTTTTCTGGGTTAAAAGCCGAAAATAAATTTTTGAAATTGAACCGGAATTAAAAAATTTCGGATTCCAAGACCGTTAATTACACATTACTCTGTTTAAAATATTTACACTTACTAAGGAGAAACAGAGTTTTAAAAATAGATCTCACCTTTGTCTATAAGTTTTTATGACATTTTTGAAATGGTTTTCATTACAAATAGATTTTTTAAAGTAAAGACCATTAAAGTTTGGAAAGTTCCATATTCCAATGGATGATCGAATGCGGCTCGCCCCATCCAATAGGGGTTGCAAAAACCGCGAGATTACTAAAATTTTATTGTTTAACCTAAGAAATTCTTTTAAATATTCAATATATGTGACTGACATGTACTTTTAAGTTTTTATAATATATTTTTTAGATAACACATTTTTTTTTTTTGAAAGACCTAATACTTAATATTTTTTTAGGTAAGGGAAGTTTCGGACAGGTGGTTAAAGCCTATGACCATGAAGAGCAATGTCATGTAGCGATAAAAATTATTAAAAATAAAAAACCGTTCCTAAATCAGGCACAAATTGAAGTTAAATTACTGGAAATGATGAATCGCGCGGATGCTGAAAATAAATACTATATCGGTAAATATAGTTTTCATTTGATGTAATAATGATATTAATATGTGCTTTATTGTTTCAGTAAAACTAAAACGGCATTTTATGTGGCGTAATCATTTATGTTTAGTGTTTGAACTGCTCTCCTATAATTTATACGATCTGCTGCGGAATACGAATTTTCGTGGTGTGTCCCTAAATTTAACTCGTAAATTTGCCCAACAGCTTTGCACTGCTTTACTCTTCCTGAGTACACCAGAACTGAATATAATTCACTGTGATTTAAAGCCCGAAAATATTTTACTTTGTAACCCGAAGAGATCAGCAATTAAAATTGTGGATTTTGGTAGTTCTTGTCAGCTGGGCCAAAGGGTAAATAAAACAATTCAAAATATCTATATAAATATATATTATAAATTTTTTTATTATTTTTTCAGATATATCAATATATTCAATCACGTTTTTATCGATCACCCGAAGTCCTCCTTGGCATACCATATGATTTAGCAATTGATATGTGGTCACTGGGTTGTATACTAGTTGAAATGCATACTGGTGAACCACTATTTTCTGGTTGTAATGAAGTTGATCAAATGAATAAAATCGTTGAAGTGCTTGGTATGCCGCCAAAGTATTTACTAGATCAATCAAATAAAACGCGTAAATTTTTTGACATAATTGTTTCGGATGGATCGTATGTATTAAAGAAAAGTCAAAACGGTCGAAAATATAAACCTCCAGGATCACGTAAACTTCATGATATACTTGGTGTAGAAACGGGGGGCCCTGGGGGACGTCGTCTGGGTGAACCCGGTCACTCTGTGGCGGATTATTTAAAGTTCAAAGATTTAATATTAAGAATGTTGGATTTTGATCCGAAGTCACGTGTTACACCTTATTATGCCTTGCAACATAATTTTTTCAAACGTACTACTGATGAGGGTACGAACACAGCAGCGAACATAGCAATATCATCACCGTCGGTTAGTTCGACGTCGTCTTCAGCCATTGGTCAAGGCCAACAGCAACTGTTACCAAGTAGTGCGGTGCAACATCAAGAACAACAAAGTCATGGTAAGTCTGAATAATGCATACTTAAAATATAAACAACTCGTTTATGTTAATTTTAGTTCAAATATTGTTTTAACTTATGTTTGGAATAGTAGGATCGTTCACGTATCCATTTTTTGTATACAATTTTTACAAATAGAATATTTTTATTATATTCGGATTGATTCTCTTGTGGAAATTATTCAGTTGCTTAAAATGTATTATATATTATTTTTGTTGGTTTGATTTTGTTTTATGAAATGAAGTTATTTTAATTTAAAGAAATTTGTTGATTTCTTTATTTTTTATTTATAAATGTATATGAGTCCATATAGAAAATAGTGTACATTTTGAGTGTTACGTATACTTACTTTATTATGTTTTTGTTGTAGTTTGAAAAATTTTACCAAACCCAAACTACTGAAATCTTACTAACTAAATATCGTCATTTATTTTCTTCTCTTTTATATATGCAAACATGTGTACACTTTAAATCATTATACAAATCGTAAATAAAAATTCACTAACAAAACCACGAAATGGTTATGAAATGCAAAATGAATTTTAACATATATATATATATAATAAAAATATTTAAAACTTGACAAATCATTGCTAAAGACGATCGACGATGACCGGTAGTGCCTCGGGAGCAGAGCAGCTTCACGTCATCATCATCTACAGCTTCCTCAGGTTCGGTATCAGGAACGACGGCAACAGGACAAATTGAAACCAAAACCCATTTTGTTTAAAAACAATAATAACTGTCCTATTTTAAAATCATAGCAAGCGACAAGAGTTTATCATGTAGCGCTATATACCATACAATTTATGCTTCAAATAGAAATATGTACACATTATACCACATATACTACGTTCCATGGAACAATTAATAATACAACAAACTATGTTCATTGTAAATTAACAGATATGCGTCAGAAGAAGAGCTAAGGTGTTTGAATGAGAGAGAACTATGAATGTGTTATATTGAATGTAGGACTGTGAGTGCATGTTTTAGAAGTTCCATTAGTCAAATAAACAATGTAAAAACATATTTATAACTCATTTTATTTGTAACAACTGTATAGTTAATTTTTATTTATATATATTTTCAATCTATTTATTAGAACCTTATATTGACTGCCATCAACTAAATTAGTTTTATAAATCTATTACATTTAAATAATTATACAAAAGAGTTATTATGTGTGACTACTAAAATTTCCTACCATTTAACATATAATTAAATTAACAAATAATTATGTGAATATATTGTATACATATATATTTACATAATTGCAAAAAAAAAACAAAAAAAAAATTAAACAATGAAACTAAATTATGAAGGCAACTTTAAAAGATTAGTTGGTTTGACATTGTCGTAATCGAAATTATCAATTTAAATATTATATTATAAATTAAATAAAATTTCATAGACAAAAATTATATAAAAACATATTTTAGGTGATTTAAATAAATACACTTGGCAAAACTATACTAATAAAAAAAAACATTATTTTAATAAATAAACTATAAAATGTAAAATATTTTTGGATATTAAATATAATTATTTACCTTTTGGCTAATAAAGTTTGATCTTACTAAGAAATATACACTTCCTATATTTAAATCTAAAAATCATATATATAAAAAAATAAAATGTTCAAAAATGAATAAATTAAACTTTTTGGACACTCTATGGCAATGTTTATCCAATTAATCATTTTCTTTTTCTTTTTTCTTATAAATACAAGTACATCTGTTTCATAGAGGAGTTTTCTTTTTCTTTTTCTTTTTTATTTTTATTTTTATTATTATATTTTACTTTTATTTGGTTAACATACATTATTTAATATGCAGTATGCAGTTCTAAGAAACGTACTTTTTTCTTCTGCTTATTTATTTAAACTCTTAGTGATTATATCTTAAATCACTTTTGAATAATTATTTTTTTTATGCTTCATTACTTTCAAATACCTATATTTATTGTTAATTGTTTAAGCTAAAAAAACTCTAATTGTTTAATTGATAAACAAGATATATATATATATTCGATTTATATCGATTTTTCTTTTTTTATTAGTTTTAATTTATACTGCAATTGTAATTATTTTCTTTTTACTATTATTTTCATTTCATTATTTAATTATCATTATTATACTTATATTATTGCTATAATGATGTTATTATTGTTTTATTTTATTATAATTTTTTTTTTATAATATTGTTTTTCTACTTTTTTATTATTACTATTTCGTTTACTATTTTCATATCATTGTAAAATGATTTTTTATTTGTTATATATATTAAATTTAATTGCAAAATTAAATCGAATTGCAATTTAAAATAATTTAATTATATTTATGTTACAATTTATTTGAATTTTTTTAATTGAATGGAATTGATTGTTTATTTCATTCATATTTTGATATATTCCATTGTGTATACTTTAATTAAGAAATTATTATATATATATATATATATATATCATCAAAGATCGAAAAACTGCATTTATAGTTAGTTATTATAAACTGTCATTAACTAGAACAAAAACACATTTTGATTTATTAATTAAAAGTAGGTTACAAATTTTAAGGTCAACAACAATTTTGCAAATATCTTAATGGATATTTAAATTTATTTATTATATATTTATATATTAATGTATGCGAACTTCTTGCAGATAATTTCACTTATATACATATATATAATTAATATTATTTATGTTGTAAACAGCATATTCATATATTGCATATATATATTTATATATAAATAGAAATGCGAGCATATAGGGCAGTAATTTTTAGCAATTAAGTTTTAAGTTAAGCTTATAAAGATATTGTAAAAAGTGTAAAAGTTATGATAAGGATAAGGATAAGGAATGTTAAAGTATAGAAGAACCACTAAAATTAATTTATAGTAAATAATATAAAAGCAAATCATAGTTTTTAATAAGAATTGAAATATGTAAAAATATTAAAAAAATTACAGTTCTTTATATTTAAGAAAAACTCATTTATTATATACATATTCTTAAATATTAGCATAAGTATATATAAGTATATTTAAGTTAATAGTTATAGTTTTTAGTCTATACATTCATTTAATTTATTTAGTTGCAGAAATAACATAAAATAATATTTAAAATATATATTAAACAGAAACATAGTTAAACATAATTAATTAAATAAAAAATGATAAAAAATAAAGTAAGAAATAATTGTATTAAGAATAGTGTTATAGGCTAGAGAGATCTCTTTCGCAAAGTTTTTAAGTTCGTTTAAAAAAAATTAATTTATATATTTATAAACAGAAAATTCGATTTAAAAGAAACCAACATAGAAAGGGATAATAGCAACTGTAGATGTGAAAAAAGTGTGAAATAAATAAAAAAACCAAAAAACAATTAACAAAGATGAATGAATATTCTACACTTCAAAATAGAATGAGGGATACAGCTTCAATAATATGAAGAGTTGTATAAAATATAAAATAAAAAATTTTTACAATGATTATGTTTAAATATTGCAAAATTTTAAATTATATTATTTTTTAAAAATTTTGGCAAAAATATTACTAAGCATATATATTTATATATTAATGACGTTACACTTTGAAAGAGGCAATAGCAATGAACTAATAAAATAATCTATACAAGAGACGAGAAAAGCACAAGTGCACATCGAAACTGTTAATAGTCCTATGTTCTTAAATCGGAACAATGTAAAGAAGATTCCTTCAAATAGTTAAGGTAACATTCAAGCCCTGGTCGGACATTCAAATTCTTCAGTAAATTTATTTAGGCAATTAATAACGTACCAACTCAAATATATTTAAAATTATTCCATCAAAATATTTATTAATGGAAAAATCTTTATTATGATTATTATATGTTAATTTTATTAATTCATGTTAAGTAAAAAAAATGATTTTATGTATACAACATCATTCCTTCATTGAACAATTGAACTTCTAAATTATTTGATTATTTTGATTTTAAATTAAGAAACTCATATACGAGTAAACTAAATAAGCACAGCGAAAAATATATTTTTATTTTTAAATTTTATTAAGAATTGTGATTATTCTATTGTAATTCTGGTTTAACGTCATTATTAGTAAACTATGTGCAATATTAAAAAGAAATTAATTATCGCAACGTTCGTACGCAAAATTAAATAAAAAACTATATTGTAAAAAGAAAGTAATTATATTATGTATATGCTGTAAGTTCAAGCAATGTTAGCAAAAGTTTCGAAAGCAAATTAGTACATAAAATTACAGTAAAAAATATGTTAAATAATTTTAAAACTATCAAAAACATTGCATTCAAATATAAATAATGAACTAAGAAGAAGACAGTATTTAAATATAATAATGATAGTAAAAAATATACATAAACTAACAATTAAAAATAAAATTCAAAGTTGATATATTTAAATATCTCATAAATAATGCATAATAATAACAAGAATTAGTTTCATAATATATATATTTAAAAAACCTCCCTTTTAATTAAATTGAATGCATAAGAAAGTTACAAAAAAATATATACACTGGTAATGAAAAGTATAAAATTTATAATTATATATTTATAATTATAAAATAGGTTTTCTTTTTTTAATATTTTTACATTTATTGTGAAGTTTTTTACACAGGATAGGCCTAACATGAAAAGACAGCAAAGAAGCTCTATGAAAATATATACATTGATACTGAAAATATATATAAAATACAAACAGTATAAACAATATTTATTATTAATTACTTTACTACAAATAATATTAATAATATTATGATACACTCACATTATTACAAGTTTAAGTTACGGCAGCAAAGAAGTAACAGAATATAAAATTATACAAAATATTAAAAAAATTGCAAAATTCTAATAAAAAATTTATGATATAATCAACCAAAACAAGTGTTCCGTTCCTATAATTTTAAATATAAGAAACTTAAATTAGAGTAACATTTATATTTGAGCTTAATTTACAGGGGGTTAATAATACTTCACGACCTTAACGTAGTCTTAATCACTTCTAATCCTTGAAAATATCTCACTACATACATTTTCTCTTAACTGTTCCCTTTTCTAGTATAAAGGTCCGAATAGTCATGACCTTTAGTTAGGATTTAGTTAGGAGATCCTAACTGTTAAGTAAATAAATTAAATTCTATTATTTTCAAAATAAAATATTTTCGAAAATACAATAGTTTTTTAGATACTCCATCACAATGAAGTGTCTAAAATAACAGAAGAGTGTCCAAAATAACCGGGAGTTTCGTGACTGAATTAAACTAAAACTAGCTCTAAGTGATCAATGATTTCTTTAGTAAATGAAGAATTGATAGAATTCGTTTTTTTAAAATCCTTTTAATAAAACAGTTCATATAAATCAGTGTTTCACTTTACCGATACGTGCTGATAGCACCATAAAATAATGTATTTTTGTCTTTAAGAATATTAGGTTTTTGCGAAATACATATTGTTACCGATTATTGAAAAACACGTTACATATTTGTAAAAACACATTGAAATCTTTTCCAGTTCACAATAAATATCATTGTGTACATAATGTATATCAGAAGTACACAACAGTATCCAGTGTACTTAATAGTACACTACAAATGAAAAAAAAAACATATCCGAAACACTAAAGTAATGTAGTGTTCCTGACGTCTTATACAAAATTTTTAGTGTTCTCGTTAGTATTTTTTTCACTAACCTAGTTATTCTTAAAATAATATTTTCCCGAATGTAGTAAAATTGTTAGTGTCTGTAAAGATGGTAATGTACTTTTTCCTTAGTGTACACTTCGAGTGTTGTATACAAAACAGTATACTACGTTTGGTACTGTGCAGTTTATATTCGTTCACTGTTTGAGAAATACTGATATAAACTATTACACATCAGCTGACGTTATATATAATTTTATCATTTGAATTAATAGTCTAATAACCATTTAATTAAATAATTTATCTATCTCAAAAGAAGAAGTGAAGTATATATTTGCAGTTATTGCTTTCAATTATAATTTAAAAATGTTAATTAGTGAAATATTAAATTTTTAGTATTGTTATTTAGTTTTGGATTAAATTAATGTTATTGATCGATAAAGCAAATAGGCCTATGTTAAATACTATACACCGCTTTCAAAAAAAATTATTAAAATGGTACCAAGTGTTATTTACCAAGATTTTTATGAGAGTTATTATGTAATTAAAATTTTTCAATATTGAAGATTTTTTAATATATTAAAATTATTTTACTTTTTACAGGTCTACTGTTGCATCCGAATGTGCATTCATCTTCATCCTCCTCATCAGCCTCAAATATATCTGCGCTTAATAATCAGCAACCTAACAGTTTAAATAGCTTAGGCAATAGTATGAGTTCCCTGCAGCAAATACCATTAACCAATCTGATGCATAGTCGTAGTGCTATACGTGGCTCTTCAAAAATGGGTTATGATCATCCTATGCTAAAGTCAATGTATGAGGTACAACAACAACAACAAGCCGCAGCGTTAATGGCAGCGCAACAAGGATTACAAGCTCTTCTCTCACCATCAGCGAATATTGGTGGAAATAGTAGTGGAGCAACAGTCAATCATTGCAATAGTAATAATAATTATCCGCATGCTATGGATTGTGATCCGCCAGCCTCACAAATGCCACAACCTCGTTTCATAACTAGTAATTCAATAGGAGGCGTTTCAAATACATCATCTTCACTATCTTCCTCGAATAATAATGCTGGAGTTGGTAGTAATGGCTCCAGTCGGATGCGGTCGTCGCATCATATATTTAATACGCCACAAAAAAATTCCCAATTATCATTAATTGGGCAACATGGAACACCTAATACAGCGCAACAAATGCAGCATCACAATTATGCTCCTGCTTCTTTACCACTTGATTTAGTCAATCATCCATTGTCAGCGGCAGCATCTCACTTAATGATGACTGACTCAAGTGTAATAACAGCATCAACAGGTAGCTTATCTGGTCCCTCTTCGTACTCCTCATTACTTTATCAACATCAACAACAGCCACACAGTTTCGCAATGTCAGGACCTCAGTCAACGCACGGTATCGGTATAGGTGCTGTAGATATGCCCCCGCCACCAACTGCATTGCTGCAGCATCAACAAAGGCGTGGCGAAAGCGCTTCACGTGTTCTTGGTGGCGGTGGTAATGTAGGAGGGCCCGGTAATGGTGCGGCTGGAAATAATGGTGGCGGAGACTCCTCTTCACCTATGGTTGGTGTTTGTGTTCAGCAGAGTCCTGTCGTAATTCACTAGATTTAAGAGCGTATTAATATATCATAAAATTTCAACACTGTAACACTGTTTTTCTGAAACAGTCCTTTGAACATGCATACATTCAAAACTAATATGTATTATATACGTAAATATTTTTAACCAACCACATAACAGCTACTTCCTATATAGCCTTATATATGCATGTATATATTCCTAACTTCTCACATGTCGGTCACACTATTAATTATAATAAATTTAATTATTAATTAATTTAATGCATGTAACAATGAAATTTTAAAAATATTTCTAAAACGAAATGTTAAGTACGTTTTTATTTTTAAGGATTTTAAGAATTAATTCTTGATGACGTAAATATTCCCTTAAAATACAAGTACAAACAGATCCAATTTATCTATAAATGTCCTATTTATCAAATTTCTTGTAATCGCTAGACATCATGAAAACACATTGCAAAAAATTAAAATGACCCCACAAAATTACCTGTGGGGCGGCATGATTGATAATTTTATGGAATCGTTATAAATTTAAATGTAGTTATTTAATTTATTTATTTTAACTTGAATGTTTTGATGTATTTAGGTTGTTAGTACCTGTACTGTTCTTAAATTGAGCGCAAAGATCTACAGAAAGTCATTGGCGTATTACTTTTTCGCTTCAGATTTATTGCAGACTTGCGTATTATGTATCTTTGCTTTCATCAACCAAATAAAGTGTAGAAACTTTAAGATAAATGCGTTCAGATTCGTCAATACCAGATTAATGGTATTGAGACATTTCTGAAGATCTTATTGAGGACATATTAATTTTGTAAATTTTTTGTCTAAAGCTTACAATGCTTGTTGTACCTCATAGGAATCTGTTTGTAAAATCCCTTTGGAGGTATGAAATCCTTTTTATCCCTTTTCGATAAAAGGTCGGTATCTCCATCTGGATCAATTGGAATATCTCATTGATGGGAAATTATAGTAAGAGCAATGAGTATCCCGTGGGTAATTACATTTTTTTGGTAGAGATTTTATTCTTTTTCATGAAATAAAATGATCTGTCAACAAAATCGTAAGAAAGTATTTCATTATCGGAAAATAAGTTCCATCACTTTGCTTTAACAATTTCAAAATCATAGTCGATGTATCAATTTTCCACGCATAATCGATTTTCACTGTAGACAATGGATATCGATGTGTATAAGTGCATTCAGTTTATCAGGTATATTCTGGGTGTTCTTTAGCCCCGCGAGCTACTCTCCTGGCTATGTGGCTATATGACACAATAATAATATATATATTTATAATATATAATATATATATATATTATCTCTGGGCGTTATAAAATTTAATGCACGAAATTAAATTTAAATTAATTATTTTTTGCAATTACAGATGTGTAAGTGGTTATAATTGAGTTTGATTTTGTTTTTTATTTTCATATCCGTCCAATTTGTTAAAAAAATTCCGTTTTAATTTTACTCGCATCCGAACTGTCTCAAGAATTAATATTTTATAATTTGTAACTAGTTTAATTTATGTAGTTTAAGCAAATATTTTTATGTGTTAAATATAAAAGAATAATTTAAATTAATTTAAACCACAATATGTTGTCAAAAATAAAATCAAATAGTTAATATTTAAATTCATAATATTTAAATATATGTAATTAAGTCATAATGCAACAACAAACAATATTTAAAAACGAACAATAGCAAAATTTTAATTTTTAATTTATTTAATATGTAAGGTATTTTTACATTACGTTTATTAAACAAAAAAAATTAAGAAAAAAGATATAAAATTTTTATTTGTAATAAAGATATTGCCTAATAAATGCCTAAATTATGTTACAAAACAATAAGAATATGCTTAAAAATTATTCAATAAAACCTAGAAAAACAAGAGAAAAAAGTACCTACATACTTAAATCGACGTTAGAATATAAAATCACATATCACATACTATTATTGTGACGGTGGGACATTTTGAATGTTCACATAATACCAGAGTCAATAAATATGGATGAAATCGTTGCTTATACATCAGTGGCGGTGCTAGATAAACCGTTTAAGTTGGTAATATCAAGCCCTATTTCCCAGAATTAGAGGGAAAACGTTAGAAGAGATGAATACGTTTAAAGCATAATTGAATATAATAACAATTGCTATTGAAATTACACAAACAGAAATTTAAATAAACGAAAATTTTAGCTTTAATCGCTTGTGGTCCTTCTCAATTGGGCTCTGTTAAATTCTAGGTTTAAGAATCTTTTTGTAGCAGATGTGGGAACTATGAGCATTTTTCTGATTGGATTATTTTTTTTCTAAAATTATATTGAAAAATGTATTAGGAATGTTTATTTTATATCGTTAATGAAGTCTAGAGAATTAGATTTTATACAAAGGAATTTTCCAAATAGTTCGAAAAGTTATAAGTCGCCGTTTTCACCTTTCCGAAGTATTTTAATTCTAAATAAGTACTATAAATAAGTACTGCATTGCAAGTAGTACTTGAAAAGATCTGTATAAAATTTTTAATCAGCGCTTTGAAACAAATTTCGTTACCGATATTAATAGCATCGATTGTTGTTAAAATATCAAATTTGTTCTGCATTGAAACGTGTTCTATAGATTCATCAATATGGCAAATATCGAACGAAACAGACGAGGAACCAACTCTAGCTAGCTCATTTGCGCGCTCGTTGCCTGCTATTCGAGTTACCTTGGAGCTTTTGCGCACAGTGTGTTAATACATCGTATACATTGTTCAACTATTTTAGACAAAATACTGCCTGCTGAAATAGCTTTAATAGCTGCTTGACTATCAGTGAGAATATAGATTTCCTTTTCGTATAGCGAAAATTTTCATCTGAAATATTGAATTAGAGTCACAAATGTGGTAGGATTATTTAATTTCAAGGTCCATGGAATTAATTCCGGCCCTTTATCTATCTTTGACCTGTCACTGAAAACTGTTATTCACGGATTAATTAATTCCAAGGCCCGCGGAATTAATTCCGGCCCTTTATCTTTCTTTGACCTGTCAGTGAAAATTGTTATCTTCCCTTGCGTTGCAATCAGCCCAGCCTCACAATCCCCAGTAGGGATGCAAATCTATTTTCAAAATATAAGCCGGGACAAAATTAATCCAATTCGCTATTCCCATCGTTCGAATGGATTGATAATCCTAATTACCAATTAATTATTAGATATCAATAATTAGATTATCAAATTGTAATGTCAACCAGTACCAACAGTTTTGATTTAGAATTAAATCATGACTATCAGTTTTGATTTAACAAGAATATTTTATCTAATCTCTAAGTGTATGACCCTTTCAAAAACAAAAACTTAAAGGAAACCACTTAATTATACAAGGATCATTATTTTATATTATATATTAAATGAGTATTAGTTCTTAAATACCCGGCATCATCGAGCTATCTTATACGTGGCCTACCTCTGCTGCAGTCATTATACGGCGTGAAATGGAGTATTCGCTTTAGTGGTCTATCGTCCGGCATTCTCATGACGTATCCTAACCATCTCAAGCGTTGCGACTTTGCGAACTTCACCACATCTTCACCATACCCGGTATATCTTCGAATATTTTAGTAATTGGGAAATTAAACATACTACTCGGTTGTTTTATATTTTTATTTGTTTGTATGCACTGTGAACTAAGATCCTGTAAACAAGATGATTTAGCTGACTAAAATCCTCTAACAGCAGAACACGACACTTTTACTACATTTCATAACAAAAAGTTTTATATTGGCATAACATTTTAATAAAATATTAAAACATCAATATATTCAGTCTATTTCAGTAATATAATACATACTTTCAGTTAATAAGCGTTTATTTTATAAAACCCGGTATATATATATTAAAAGAAAAAATGGCTTAGAATAGAACTTGTGGTCGATAATGCTTCTGTAATTTGTTGGCTCTGCAGCCTAATTTCATTTGCCACTTTGCTTGTACACGTTTCATCAGATGTATGTCACGTGCTTTGCGTGCCGCTGCTTGTTGTTGCGTCGATGACCATCCTAGTGCGCGATATTCACTTAGTACTTTATGGAGTTTACGATCACTTTTTTTCGGTACTAGAGCTCGATTAGGATTTAAACGTTGTTTATAGTAGCGAAGTAGAGATCGATGGCCAATCACTGCGCCAGATGGCAAGACTAATTGATATTCGTCACCGTCAAGTAAATCTGGAACAACTTCTTCATCAATGTCCATACCCTCTTCCTATAACATAACAATTTTATTAAAATTTATTATGAATTATGTAAAAGATTAAAACTTACATGATCAGGATAACTAGAACTGTAATCATAGTAATCAGCATATTCAGCCAAAGCTATGCCTTCGTGTAACATTTGACAATGCCCCTTATCTACCATATGTTTTCGCACAGCATCAAGGGAATAAAATGTTTTACCTTTATCGTTACACCAAAGACAAACAAAGAAATTGCCAACTTTTTCAGCTAAGTATTGAAGTAAGCCTTCCATATCAATGCAGAATTCAGTGTCGGGAATAAAGAAAGAATGTGTTACAGACATATGCTTCAAATTTTCAACAACGTTTTCACTAGTATGAGTGCAGAATAAGCAATCATTAATTGTAATTGGGCATTCTGGTATTTCATCCCACTCTTCATCGTCAATCTGAAATTAAATCGTATTAATATGATTTTTATTATCTACATTGCAGAACATACTTCCTCTTCTTCCACATCTTCATACTCATCATCATCTTCATCATCCATCTGCACATCGCCTGTATCATATTTAACCTTTTGTTCTAAAGCTTTTGCTATTGCTGGGTGAGGTCGTTGCGTTATCGCAGTCCTAACAGTAACGTTTGTTTCATCAGTCAGGTTTTCCTTCTGGTAACGTTCCAACGCTTCCTTGTGCTTTTTACTGTTTAAATGATTATCATGCGCATTTTGATTAGTAAATTGCTTGCGGCACGCATTACAGTAAAGATTTGTTTGACGTTCTTCCTCCGCTTCAGCTTTTGCATTTCGTAAGTCTAAAACACGCTTTTGAAACTCTTCAGCGGTGACCGGAGGCAACTGCGCAACAAGCCTTTTTAAATTATATCGGTGCCAATCAGTTTTATAATGGTCGCGTTGTAAATCTGCTGAAGCAAATTTAGCACCACAATGCAAACAAGTAAAAGCGCTCATGACTACTATGGGAATTTCACAACCAATAAGAGGTAAAACTAAAATATGTCTGATACCAAACAAAGCAAATCACGTTCTGTTTAGCGGATAAACGAACCAAACTGTCACTATAAAAATGTCTGTTGACATTTTATGTACAGCGGCTACAATTTAAAATTACAGATTTACTAAAAATTTTTTAAGTAATTTTTTTTGACTGCAACTTCAAAATTTTTTACAGTTGTTTATTTATTGCATATAAGAGATAAGTTTGAAGTTTGAAGAAATTTATTTTGTTGTTGTTTTGGCTTATATGCAAAGGTAGACACAAGTTGAAATTAAAAAAATATTAAAATCGTTGCAATATATATATATTTATTTATACTAACAGCCACTATTTTTAATATATGAGATCCAAAGATAAATTGACCATTGGCTTATTATATAAACTAAATTCTACTAAATAGAACGATGTACATTATACTTATGTTATGTTTAATTATGACCGTATGTGAGTTCGAGTAAATTGAGTTAAAATAAATTAAAATTTCCTAGAGATTTTTTGCACTGCAACATTTGCTATCATACCGACATAATTTACTATTTCCTTCAATTTACCATCAATTTACTCGAACTCGTACACGGGCTACAAAATGCTTTCGCTACTATATTAAACAACATGCTATTGAAAGAATAACATTAGTTGGAATGCCAAATGCAATAAAAGTCATGTACTTATTTTTTATTAGATTTATTAAAATTCTTGATTTGTACCCTGTTCTCACTGCAGTTAATTAATTTATAAATTAATGTTATAAATATTGCTTTAATGAAGGCGATGGGAAGATACTATTTTTATTATTAAAACGCTTGGTTGAATTTAAATTTTGTAAGCCTGAAACACTGAAAATACTCAACGAAATTATTAATGGATATCAATTATACTAAAAGATGTTTTTGATATTTGCCATGTAAACAAAAATTTGAAGTTTTTTACATTTTGCATCAAACGAATATATTTTTTTGCAATTGCTGCCTTTCAAACTACTGCCTAGTTTGATATAATTCAAATAAATTTAATTAATTTATTACAAATCTGAAAGTACAGAGGCAATTATTTCTGTTTTTTTATTTTTTTATTTTTTTCCACAAATTATATTTTGGCAACAATTTATGTTAAATATACAAAATGTTAGCAGAACTAAAATATTTGGTGTTTTGTTAGTTCCAATTAATCAAAATGGCCAGCTAAACATATTTTAGTTAATTGCAATACTTCTATTTGTTGTAATACATCAATGCTAATAGATGAACATAAAATACTATTGCTTCATGGGATGCTTTGAATTTGAAAAGCTACAAGCAAATTAGTGTGAACCATGCTTAAAATCAGTTAAAGTTGGCAGTGCTCACCTGTTGTGAAAATAATAATAAGGCAACATTATGAAATTGTATTTTTGTTGCTAGCATAAAACATATCTACGATTTCGTACGCACTTTGTTTTGTTATATCATTTGATATACGCTTGCATTTGTTTCTGGTTGTAGTTTTGTTTTGAATTAATCATAATTATGGTTATCACATATACATGCATTACATGCTGCGTTAAGTTCGCAACAGCAGAAATTCAGCGAGATCATTATAAAACAGATTGGCATTGCTTCAACCTGAAGCGACGTGTGTGTGAGTTGGCACCTGTTACTGCAGAAGACTTCAAAAACAGAGTATTGTTCCAACAAGCCATAAAGGTGCAAGAAGAGAGTGAAATCAATCACTTTTGCACCTCATGTCGAAAGCAATTTGCCAATCAAAAAGCATTTAATAATCATCTGAACAGCAAAAAACATAAAGAAAATCTTAAAAATAAATATGAAAAAAAAGATGATGACGCTAATAACAACATTGATAAGTCATTCGATGTGTCTCAGAATGAAGAAAGTATGCATAATATGACTGTAAGTTGAAAAAACATTAAAACAAAAGTAATATAAGTTTTAAATGCCAATTTCATTTAGGAAAAATTACAGTCTCTTACGCTTGCAGATGGTGTTTGCATATTTTGCGTGCACACCAGTGCAGACTTAGAAGAAAATCTTAAGCATATGTTTGTGGCACATTCGTTTTATATACCTGAGTCATCAAATTGCAGGGATGTGCGGGGTTTAATAGGTTATTTGAAAGAAAAAGTTACTAAAGACTTTATGTGTCTTTGGTGCCATGAAAGAAAAACCTTTCATTCAGCCGATAGTGTGCGAAAGCATATGACGGATAAAGGACATTGTCACATGTTTGATGAAGACATAGCATGTTCTGAGTATAAAATTTATTACGATTTTGCGCCTGCCAGAGAAGAGGTAAAATATATTTATTCAATACAAATCAAATAATTGAAGATTTAAAAAAAAAAAAAAATTACAGATCCAATTAGAAGAAAAGGGCTATGAGCTTGAAAATGATGTGGATGGGTGCTTTGTATACGAACTTGTACTGCCATCTGGTGCTGTTATTGGACACCGTTCATTACTTCGCTACTACAAACAATTCTTTAGATATAATAATGCATTAATACCTCACAAGTCGCCAGAATACAAAGAGCGCATTTTATATAAACGAGATATACCTCTTGCCAGGTGGCATCCCATTTTTCTGGGGCAAAAAGTTAGACCTTAGAAATATGTGAAGAAATACATAAGTGCAATAATTAATATAAGAAAATAAATTTTTTCACTTTATTTTTCGTTTCGGTTTTATTATTTTAGCCATAAATGCAATAATCGTTTTTATAACGCAGTAAATGGTATAACTTCATAAATAGCCTTCATTTAATTTTATTAACGCTCTCGAAATCATTTAAGTTAAAAAGTAGTCAAGGTTATTGATAAGTCAAGCATCTAACGTGAATGACACATTTTTTTCTAGCAAAACTATTTCAAGTTTTTTACTGAACATCAGATACATGTATGCTAGCCACCTTCATAAGACCACAATTTACCTTTTCAACTAAAAATTTATTTACTAATGTTACAATATATGGTTTCTAGCTAAAAGTTTACGAAAAAAAAATTAAACTACATTCTTTTTTAGCATTTTGTTGGACTTTATAATGGAATAGGTTTAAATAGCTTTGCTTTTTTTCGTTACATTGCTTTATGGGGATGTTCTATTGACATAATACGGATCCCACTTTCTTGCATCCCACTTTATAATTTGATAAACATAATAATTTATTCGTTAAATGAGTTTTCCATTATATAATGAAATTGCATGATTAATACGGATGGAACTTGTCGTAACATGAAAAATATCGTTTTTCTATAGCTTAAATTGAACTTGTTCAGAATGAATTCTTAGAATGAATTAACATACTGATGTGGTGAAGAACCTTTAGAAATGTGATTTAATAAAGTTATTCAGGACAAATAACGATGTTTAAATATAAACAAATTACAGAGAATTAAATTTAAATGCTAAAGTAACTTTTAGTTATTTCGTTAAACATAAGCTTGGTATTTATTAAAAATGGAAAACTAATTTATTTCGTTTTACAAGCGCATAATTTTTACTTAAAAGCATAGTGGAAATTTGATTAACATCAATGTTTTCATATTTATTCCGCAAGTACATCGTCGAGCCATTTTTGATCATCTTCTATGTTACTATTTATTGCTGTATCAACTGTTGTTGCTGCGACACTTGGAGCATCAAGTTGCACTTGACTAACTTGAGCAGCAGTCATATTTAACAAATCATCCAATTCATCAGTAGGGCCTTCATCAATTGCTTCAGCTAGTGGGTCTTTTTTTGTAGCGGTGGACTTTGCGGAACTACCTTTTTTAATTTTTGGTTGCGATAAATATTGCTTAAGCACATCCTGATATGCTTTTTCTGCATCTTCGGCGGATTTCTCCATATTAATAATTTGATTATTTGTAAAAAACCCTGATGCATAATCCATGCGTTTATAAAACGGTATGGTTTTCAACCCTGAATTCAAAACCTTTAGACTCAATGTAAAATATTCGCTAACCTCTGTATTATCAAAAAGATCATCATTGTCTGTGTCCCAATTTTTTTCAGACGAAAACTGAAAATGTCCACCAATTGATATAGGCAATTCGGATAGTTGTTTGAAGTCTGCTGCCTGTAATTGCCTATTTCCCTCATTGTCGTCATCAATATCGGGTGGATAGTCCATTGGCTTTTGTCGTCCAGCTTTTGGTACAATTACATCGAGATCACTGGAATCCGCTATATCTATAATGCCACGGGTGTCGTGTTTTGATTGTGAACTGGATGATGACTGTTCATGTGCTCCTCTTCTGTCATACTTTTTAAGATTTTTACGTTTTCTGTTTATAAAAGTTAAATTATATTCATTACATTATATTATTAAATTATTCTTATATAACTAGAACATACCCTTTCATACGATCGTCCTTGCTAGCCATGGTGTCTTTACTGATGAGTTCGTTATGGCTTGACTTGTTTTGTTTACAATAACTTTGGTTCCTCCGGCAACACACAAATAGGTGTTCCAAGTTTTTTGATTTTCTTGCGAATAATATTAGTGTTGTAAAATGTTCAAAAATGTGTGGTGCTGTAGCATATTATAATTGAAATATGTAGATAAAAAATATATTCGAATTGAATATAATATTTAAAATTTTATAATTATTTAAATAATTATAATTATATTAATAATAATTGCATATTACATTTTCAATTATATTTTATATTTTATTTATAATAATCATTTGGCTAAACATTGGCAAAATTTTTGATTGCACTTTAACTTTATCAACAGGGGTATTCACTTTCTCTTGCAAACTCATTTCAAGGTGCACGAAATGCACAGATTGTACGAAAATGCAAATAACAACAACAAAATACAAGCACAAAATTTCGTGCAATTGCGTGCAATCTTCCAATACTAAAACCTATAGAGGTACTCACTCTCTCTTGCAAACTCATTGCAAGGTGCACGAAATGCACAGATTGTATGAGAATGCAAATAACAACAACAAAATACACGCACAAAATTTCGTGCAATTGCTTGCATTCTTCCAATACTAAAACTTATGTATATTTGCTTGCAACGAAACAGAAATGACAGAAATCAGCTGTTTTGACATTTGTTGCTTCTCATTTTTAAATTTGAATTGACGGCTAGTAAAATTTCGAAATATGTTAATCTATGTGTTATATCTGTATAATTTCGATATTTATTTATACAAAAATCTCCTAGTTATTATTATTTCACAAGTTCAAAATAACTGACAAAATTAAAATGTTAATTCTTCTTTATATGTTATCTGTCATCCTTGGCAGAGTTGCCAACACTATGGCTATGCTATATACATGCGTTTCGTTCAATGATTTAAAACGATGTGGCCATTAATTAAGTTTTCACAAATATAATATTATATACATATACATTTGTGAATTAATTTATCTATTTATCAATTTCAGCGAAACTTACAAAAATTTGTCCACATTTTGAACTATTGAATGAAGTTTTTGGACGCATGTCTAATTTTCAGGTGCTTTTGATATGTACGGACACATTGCCACAGCCACCAGCTAGTTCTGCGCTAGGCGACAAAGTTTATTTTCTTGAATCGTCTGCAGACAATACATCATCCAGCTCTGCACCGAAAGTCGTGCGTTCTGCTGTGCAAAGCCCCACTACCCCCCTCGATAGAAAATATAACAAATAACAACAACAAATTAAGAATTAGTTATATTTTTATTATACTAATTATTTTTATATTATATTATTATTGCATATATTAATATATAAATACGTTTTTATACGTTTTTATACATTATTCTTGTTTTGAAATAAACCTACTGGAAAAAAGTAATGTCGCAATTGACTTCTTCTTTTATATATTTGTATTCGTAAATTATTGATTGCCGAACATTAAATTATACAAAAATTTGCGCTTCGAAGCTCCTTCATTGGTTCTCTGACTAGCTTCATTCCGCTTGAGCTCATCAGATTCTTCGTCGTTGTCATGTACGTAATCCACGTGTTCCGTATCATCACATGAAGGTCGCAAAATGTTGTGCAATATGCAACAAACAATGAACCAATACAAAAATTATGACTCGTATCTTTCTGAATACGGATTCTTAACTTCTTAAGACTACCGAAGCGTTCCTTCAGAAGTCCAAAACAATGTTCAATCGTTACACGAAATCTGCTATGGTGTAAGTTAAAAGTTTTACGTTTAGAGTAGTCAAGCTGTTGGGAGTTTGACAGAAACGGAGTTATAAGAGTTTTAAGTAATGGATAAGCAGAATCGCCTACTAACCATTGTTCTGAAGAAAATAAGGAATTTTCTTGGATGCAGATAGCGCTTGTACGAAACATGCGAGCATCATGTGCACTTCCAAAGTGACCAACTGCGACATGTCGAATCTTCAGCTGATAGTCACATACGACTTGTGCTTTTATTGAATACACTTTATTTTTTGAAAAATAGGATGTATGGTTAACCATTGGTGCTTTGGCAAGTTTTATTTCAGTACCGTCAATATATCCAATATGGAGCGAAGGACTCTTCGGATTATCTTATAAATTGTTTCCCCATATCCAACACCACATAATGTAGCGACTTTACGAATAGCCACATTTTCGCCTGATGAACCCAAACGATATAAAACAATGGCAAGTTGGAGATCGAGCGGAAATCGTTGAATTGAATGTGAATTAATGAACTCCAAACTAGTGTTTATTAGTAAGGGTATTAAGGAAAATTCGTTTCAATTTACTCTAAGCATCTGACGAAAAAGGTCTTCATCAAATTCTTGAAGAATGGTAGAACTCCATTGAATAAATTTTGGTACGGGTTAGTGACTTCCGTGATGGTTTACTAACGTAAACAAAAGGTCTTCATTTAATTGCTCCATCACATCCCAGTAATTTGCATCATCTAACAAATAGAAACTATACAGCAGTGAAAACTACATTAACTACATGTTAATACCCTCAATCAGAATATTAAAAGCAATATTTTCAATTAAAAAATTTATACATTTTTGTATTTCACTTGTTCGCGTCATTGTTATACTTTTATTTTTCTTTGCTCAATGTGATATGGCTGCAAAAACAGCTGATTCATTTTGATGATGCAATTCTGCAACAGAGGTGTTCTCGCAGTCTTGCAGTTTTTTTTATAGCATTCTTGCATTTCGTGCTCCTTGCAATAAGTTTACAAGAGAGAGTGAATACCCCTAATAAAAAAATAAATTGTAATCGCAAATAAAATTCGAAAATATTTTATATTTCCATGCGAACATAAACACCTTGTCAAAGTGTAACTAATAGAGAACCCGTGTTGGGGGGTGGGGGTTTAGCAGAGGAGGTTGTGAACATAGATTAGAAAGTGTCAGATTGCGTTTAACATGATAAATGTCAGCGCGATCCTAGTCACTGTTCTCTCCAAGTGGACACACAGAAATATAAGGCTGAAATTACTGCCATCCAGAAAATGCGATGTAGGGGACCAGGATGCTCTAAACGAAAACATCTACTAAAGTTGCCATGCAACAAAGCATGAATTCGGAGTCGGATTTGCGGTAAGCCGAAGGTTGAGATATTTGGCCTCAACAGTTGCACCAATAAACGAAAAGCTTGCCAAAATCCGTATTAAGGCAAAATTTTTCTACATCAGTCTAATTTGTGCGCATGCCCCTATGGATGATAAAGATAAAGATATCAAGGAAACTTTCTATGAAGACAACATGGTTGTCACCTGTCAGCCTTCTTCCATTATCAAACAAAACACAAGATCTCAAAGACGAAAAGCATGCTTCCAGTGTCTTGGATGTACGTACTATCCGCGGAGACAATATTGACTAGGATCATTATCTTGTTGTAGCCAAGATCTCAACACGATAATGTCCGATGAAAAAGGTACGTGAACAAGTACAGCAAAAGCTGGACGTCAAAAAGGTGCAATCACAACAGACAGCTAATGACTTCGCTACTTGACTCTCTCAGTATTTGGAAAATGAATCTGAAGAAACCGCTGTAAAAGAGGTGATTGGTTATCACCTTAGACAAAGAAACAGCTGATACGGCTAAGAGCGTCGTGATGCTACCGCAGAGAAAGCCACCCTGCAGTCAGTTTCAACTCGTGATATTAAAGAGAACGGAAGAGAAACGTCTTTTCAAAGAAAGAAGAAAGAAAGAAGCAGAGAGACATGAGTACAAAGAGCTTAAGAAACTGGACGACTGAAAATGAAAAGTCTGACCAAAAAATCAAAAGTCTGACAAATGGTTATACACCCGGAGTTAATTTCTGCAAAGATCGAAATGGTAATTTGGTGATAGATGTCCAAATCATGCTTAAAATTTGGAAGGATCGCTTCTTGAACCTACTAAATGGCGGTAGTAGTGATGCGAATAAAAACGAAGATGATCCCGAATTTGCACTCCTTGACGATGAAATAATCGTCCCACTACTAAAATGCCATAGCTGATTCGCAATATACGGTCGTTTGAATGCATGCCCAACGATTGGAATTTAAGTGTGCTTTGTCCAATCCACAAAAAAGGTATTCCTGCAAACTGCACCAAATATCGCGGAATCAGTTTTTTAAATATCGCAAAAGGCAAATATTTTTCAATAAATAAAAAGTTGTCAACAAAGAGATGGTGTATGTTGATTTGATTTTCTTGGGTCTAAGAATATCTGGTCTGGAGCTGGATTTGTCAGCTCTGATAGGGTCTAATCAGTTGCATGACGATTGGCTTCAATCTTTCACATAGTACAATTATCAGAGCTGACAAATCCAGCTCCAGACCAGATATTCTTAGACCCAAGAAAATCAAATCAACACACACCACCTCTTCGTTGACAACTTTTTATTTATTGAAAAATATTTGCCTTTTGCTTTTTGGACAACTTTTCGTGGAGTGCAAATCTGAACAAATAACACATTCACTGTTGAGTTTGCAATAGGTCTTAGTGTGACGATACTCGTTACAATTCAGGCATTGTACTGGTTCTTTTCGCTTATATGGCTGCTTAACGAAAATTTTACTGTGAAGTAGATATTGTAAAGAATACGGATGAACTTCACCTTTTTTAAGCTTGCTTTCGGCATAATTTAACTCAACTTTATATAGCGGTTGTGGGATACGTTCTCTATTTATGATATTATAAATACTTTTGACCATGCAATTTTTTTTCTCTAAAGCTGATTGAATTTCCCCTTTATCTAGACCTGGCTCAATACCTTTGATGATCACTGACAGATCTTTGTTGCTTTTTAGCTTATATGAATAGAATTATTTATTTTCTTTTTCCAAGGCAGATACTAGTTTTCTGTATTCATCTTCAGTAGACCCTGTATTTTAGTTTCATAAATATTCCCTTATTTTGAAGGGGCAACATAAAAGCTGTATTTTTCTAATATGGTAGTTAAAACCTTAACTAATTCATTTGAACTTTTTTCTCTTAGGAAAATTGGTGGCGGTTTGTACAGTTTAATTTTGTTTCTAATGGGTTCCTTTTCTTCATTATCGGTGAATATAGCAAACCTATTTTGTGCGTTTTGACTTTTGTTCATTTTAAGTGAATTTTTGTTTGCAGGAGGAGAAGATGGTTTAAGTTTGTTTAATGTTGAAAAGTAGCGATCAATGCCAATCTGTTTATTATTTGATATATTGGAGCAGTTTGAGAAATCGGACGTAGAATTAATTTTTTGGCTGTAAGCAAATTGTAATTGCTTTTCCTTTTAATGGTTGACTGGGTTATAAAGTGTTTTTTGTTAACAGCGATTAATAAGCCAATGTATCCACATGTATCTTTTAAAAAGATTACATTAAGATTACATTTTTTCTTTAAAAGTTTTAGTGAAGTATATGAATTTCCTAACAGAATACTCCTAAGAGGTTGAAGCAAGAAGACCCTCAACACCCTTTTGAGGGTAATCAGTTTGATAGTTTCACATGAGTAAAATTCTTATATTGCCACCAAAATATAATAATTTTATAATTCTTGTAAATTTACTAAATTCCTTAAAACAATTACATATTAATTAAAAATGAATTAAACAATATAAATATATTTAAAAAATGCGGAAAGTATGAAGCCCCTATCAGTTATCTTTCACTTTCTTTTCCTTTTAATGAGTTTAAAGTGTAATCCATCTAATAATGTCGAGATGCCTATGAATACGTGTGTTCATATACTTATAGATGTTTATAAGCTCGCTTGTTAACATATCTTATATTCGAGTGAATATTTATTCGATCACCACTATGGAATCAGTTAGCTGCAATTGCGGATGAGGGAGTTTATTTGAAATCTAAATTAGAGCTTAATAAATGTTCTGAAGACGACGCACACTGTGAAGAACCCAATTAAAAACTGAATCCATCTATGGAACGCTTTTATCCTTTTCATGCATTTCGTCGTATTTGTATTATTATTATGATTAATAATAAAACTCATTATAGAGAAAATGCAAATATCGCATTTTGCAAAAACTGTGCGGGATAAAAAAGTGCATAACTTATGATGCACTTTTCCCCATTTGTTGTTGGCGTAGTAGTAGTTGTTGTTGTTGTTGACTCGAAAAGTTGTTAATTTTTTCATGTGCATGCATAATTAAAATGAATATAAATGAAAAACAAATCTTAAAAAGTTGAAGCAAGAAAGTGGCACAAATCATAATCGTACGTTGCTCGTTATGCAGTCCTTTGCGCTTTTCATGAGCGCTTAAAAGTATTGCCAGGTACCATTGCACCATGGCACCATGGCAGCAAGGCAGCACAGGATGTGAAACAAAACTGAATGGAGGAACCAAAAAGAAATCGCTAAAATATAATTGCAAAATATGAATGCATAATGAGATATTTACAAGTACATCCTGTAAGGAAACTTTTTAGTGAGTTCTGGGTGTGAGAGTAGTGGGCGGAGATCGGGCGAAAGAAGAAAGTTGTACAAGGACATTTTTTACTTAAAAATTTAAATGCGATGCGCTTTTTAAGAATGTCGAGTTTGACGTTTTTTTTTTAACTCAAACGTAAATAGCAGTTTCCATAGTTCACAGTGAGAAAGGAAAAAGGCTTCACTTATAATATTTATTATTTTATTTTTGTGTTAAGGTAAGAGTATGCATCTTTACGTTAAAATGGTTAGAATAATTAATGTAAAGCAGTTTAGCCTTTTTCAACGAATATGGACTAAGATCTGCTGATAATAATTTTAATAATAATTTATACTTTGCCAGAAATATGCTATTATATATATCCTTCTTTAGAGAATCTGAACACTGTCCATGTAAAAGTTATCTACTTCTTTAACTCGTTATTTTGTATTATATAATTTCGAATTTCTTAAGGGACAATTACGAGAGTCAGTTCTTAGATGAGGTTAGCTTATACCGGCGATTCCAGGGATCCACATAACTCTATTGGCCCATTGTGTTACCATATGAGCAACTCAGAGCTTTAAAAACCACTTTATAGCTTTGATAAAGCTTTTTAGAAGAAGATTCTGTAGTTGGTCATGATATTCAAAAAAGAAAGCTCTTAAGATAGTAAAACTTTGCCACGCATGTTCTAGGCAGTAATAAAGCAGCTATGACGCACTTTTATCCACAAGTACGACAGAAATAATTAAAAGGAAAATTCTATTTTCTAACAAGGTTCGCAAATCAGCTGTTACCCATAAGACAACTCAACACAAGACTGATTTATTTATGGGACATCTCAATGAGAGTACTGAATTTTTCTTAAAAATGCTCGGCCAAATTACATAAAGGCTTCTCATATCGTTGAGTCTTTCAATTTTGTGAAACTTTTCAGCACAAAAAGAACTCAACAAATGTTTGCATGATGTCAACGATATGCTCAGATTGTTTAGGTATTCAGGATGATTAGCTAAAGCACCTCGTCTGGCCATCTCATCTGCTTCGCATTTGTCGAAAATAACCCTATGATCAATAACCCAGATTATAGAACTGTTAGAGTGTGTCGACATCTCGTTTGGAGATGTAGCAATCAAAAACCGTTCAGGATGTATTTTGAACTGTGCTCGCTTGACTCTCTGTTAGTAAGTATATATTCTTATTTAATATATTATCCACTTCCAGACGAGCTATAGCTTCCCAAATTGATATCACTTTCGCCTGAAAAATACTGCAGTAAACAGCAAACTTACTGATTGATTTATTCAATCTTTTTGATTCTCTCTAAAAATGGTAGAGGTTAGCCAATATTTTTTGAATTAGAACTAAAAAGATTAAGATGGAGCCGTAGTAATATTCACTAGCCTTTCACGAAGTAGCGAAGTAGCTTTAAGTGTAAAAACAGATAATGCTGCTTTTTGTTTACTTATAAGACAACTTGTAAGCGGCGTTAAATGAAAGATTAGGTCCAACGCAATGGATTGTGTGGTACAAAAGCACAACTAATACAAAGTTAGCCCTACTTTGCACCCTGTTGAGTAAGATACAGTAAGAAGATTTGTGCAAGGACTGTCCACTATATTGTGATGCCATATAACAGTATAGGTCTTATGATAGAGTGATTGAATTATGTGTAATTTGTAGCTTCTATTTTTTACCAATAGCTTTTTAACATAAAAGAAGCGTAATATTAGCTTTCCTAGTTCGCTCGAAAGTATTTTGCCTCCAACTAAGATTTCTAACAAAAAGAATACATAAAAATTTAGCTTTATTCGTATATTGCAGCGCAGAGTCTCATAGAAAATATAGAAAACGATTACGAACTGTATGCTCTCTGGTAAAAACCACAAGCTCAATTTTATTGGAGTTAAACGCAAGGTTAAATTTTTCTAATTGTCCAGGATATTAAGTCCTTATTGTAAATTATACTTTATAGTGGTAACAAATTTTCTGGTAGTCTGTGTTTATGCGGCGAGCATTTTAAGCCGTAACCTGAAGAGTACCTTACGCTGAGAGCGGTTTGTCTTTTGAGAATGGTTTTGAGAGACAAAAGATGTCTTGTAACAAATGAATCAACTAAAAAGAAAGTATGAAAACATTAATTTAATAAAATAAAGGATAAAGTTTAAATAAATGTTAACACTTTATGCAATTATATAAATAAAATCAAAAGTGGAACACTCTATATGAAATGAATCAAAAGTGGGTACAAGTGAAATGTGAGAAGACTGGTTACGAACTTGGATATGGATACTACGTACCTGGTACCTTATACTGCGTGTTTTATCATTGACTGTTATGTATGTATACAATGACTTAGTTGGTATCAGTTGCATGAATTCTGAACTTTACTTTAAACTTGTGTAAAAAATATTCTATTCTTTTCAATAAGTAAGACTTTTATATGTCATGCCTTAAGATTATATTAAAGTAAGAATAATGAACTTTAATTGTGACATTATATAGTACATTATTATTGTTAGGTCAACACAATGAAGTCGTATTAATGATGGGACATAAATTTTTAAAAATATTGAAATCATAAGCACAATAAATGAATTATTTATTTAGTATATAATTATTGTTGGTTTAAAATATAACAAGCTTATCATTTTTTATAATGCTGTATTATTATTTTTATTTTAGACTGTACAATAGAATTTTATTACAAAATTATCCCCCTCTCTCGCTACCTTTTATTGAGTCCTCAGACTTCTTATAACAAAAATGTGATAACCTCATACATTTTACATCAATTCAGTTTAAATTAACCGTAAAATTCACAGATTTGTTACAACAAGTGTCTATTCAAATCAGCCCCTCTCCTTCCTCTGAACAATATTACTGACATCAACAAGCGAACAACATCACAATAATGTCAACGACATCAGCTACGAGTATCAACGTCAAGCAGAACACAAAATTTATCAAACAAATTAAGCCCTTAATGGGGTAGTTTCGGTTGACGTCGCCGCGTTGTTTGTTAATTGTTGTTGTGCCTTCGTAAAGGGTGAATTAGTGCTGCAATACAGCGAGAAATATTTTGGCTTTAAGAGTTCTGGGTTCATCTCAATTACACGTCGTATTCACCCTCCCACTTTTATAAGCTGAATGTTTTGCTAATTTGGCTATTATATTCGCGAGATTTTAAGTCACTTACTTTTCTGATTACAGATAACATTCGGCAGTAATAATAGTAGCGATTCATTTAATTTCGGTAACAAGTGCAATTTCTATTATCACATGCGATCTTCCCTTCTACACAGAAATTGTTATCCATGTGACAATAAATTTTTGATTTTTTATCATAAAAAATTGTTAGGAGTGATTCTTTCATGAGTGCTTTAAATACGCACTTATATTCATGTGAGCATATTTAATTTAAAGCCTATTTATTGAAAGCGTAAATATATTCCCATACAGGTTGCTAGGTATGTTCGAGTATTGGTAGATTGGCTCATAATCTTAATATAATTTTGAAGAATATATAAATTAGTCAGTGAGAAGTGTGGGACCCTGCAGAAATCCCCCGCTAACAAAGAGTAAAACTGCCCAGATGCACTAACTCTGAAAAGACTCAACGTGATGAATATAAATAAAATCTTCAATATTTTTAATCAAATTATTTTCTTTATATGTGGCATAATATACAATGATTGTAATTATACATGAGGTTATAATCAATTAGTATCTTTAGTTCCATTAAATTTACACATTACTCCGAGGCAGTCCGAAATATTTGTATAAAAAATATTTCTATTTCAACTATGTTAAAAATTTTAATAAAATTTTATTGTTACTTATTAACAATTAAACATTTTATAACTGACCTTAAGCCCGGTTAAATTAAATTTTATATAAGATTATATAAGTTAAACAAGGAAATAAAAAAAATTTCAATTATTCTTTTAAAATGATACAAGGATATTGATAACGTAGTTCAATTTTTTTAACTCCATTATCTAACAACAGGTGGGTTTCACGTTTACAAGTGAAACAAGTTCCATAAATATCATTTCTGAACTTCATGCGGTTTGTCTAATTGTTTGCAGATCAACATACCAAAGTAACATAAAGTAATTGAAAATATATTATTTAAAAGACTAGAATCAATTCTCTAACAAAATCTAATATCGGTTCAACAATTTTGGTTTCGTGAACAATAATACAAGAGGACCATTAACGTATTATTGTTTGAAAAGGGGTAGTGTTCTGCGGCCTAAAATATCTATTGTGCCCCTTACTTGGATTAGACCATTTCTCCAAGATTTCTTTAATGAAAGACTATATAGAACTTATCTGTCCAAGTCTTTAACTCATGAAATATCCTCCTAGATGTTTCCTCCGCTTGTGCAGCAGTGCCGGCACTCGCCAAGAAGATGGTATGCTTGAAGATCATGGAATGTTAGAAAATTTACAATGAATATTGAAGCAAAAACATACACAGTCTCTACATTATATATGTTACTTGTATTTCACAAAGGCCTTTGATAGCATTTATCGTAAGGGATTTCATCAGTGACCTGTAAATTACTGTGAATTTATAACATGATATGTGAAAAATAGGTACGTCTATGTTAAATACAAAGATGTCTTCTATGTAAAAACAATTTGAGGTGGAATCTAACAAAGTGTAGTATGGTATTTGAATCCTTTTTGTATCTATTTATACAGCGGCATTCCTAACCCAGGGTTTTCAAGACATGATAGTGACATTTTTAGATGAAATAGTCTTTCTAGGATCAGATTAATCGATATCAATTGCTGTTTCGACAAATGGAGTACAAATATAAATTTAAAAAATAGTATTAATGCCGTAAATACCAATTGGTAAATTTGAAGTGATCTAGAAGTCTAAATAGATGCCATGCAAAAAAACTTTAGTGTTGTTGATTAAAAACTAATTTTAAAATATCACATAACACCTAAGGGAATCAGTTGAAAGAATAAGGAATATATGAATAATGAACTTGTAATTTTGAAAACAATTCCGATTACAATCTGGACTTAAGATCTTGAGATTTGGGGCATAGCGAGCACATCTATTATGCAAATAATCGAACAGCAGCAATTAAATGTGCTAAGGTCATTTGTTTACTGTGAATGGTAGATCCTCCACTATGACATTCAGCTTTGTAACATATGCAATAGGAAAAGTCAGTCTTAGATGCACAACTAAATAGATGGTCGACTCAAATGTTGAGATTAGGCTTTTACGGATAAAGAAAACAAGATAAAGCAAATTTTGTCAATAGAACTAATTAAACTAAATTTAAATTAAATTAAGAAATAATTAAGTTCAACTTATATCGTGCATATATACAAATTGTAAATATTGATTACACAAAACTGTTATGGTTGATTAACAACTATCATTCTTTATGTATTTTATTCAAAGTATCAATTAATTAGTATAGATCTCTATTGGTCAGTTCCAACTTAAAATAACTAATTCAATCGCTAATATATCATGGTATATAAGAAACAAAACCACATGAACATTTGGAACAGAGGCCTTTTTAAAATTAGGTATTTATAGTAGTTGAGGTCTTATACCTACTCCTCTAGGAGAGAAAGACAGCAGTAAGTAAATATGTAAATAAATATGTAAATAAGTATGTAATATGTATGTAAATTTATTGGCAATTATATGCATCGATTTTTGAACCACTTGAACCAATGAAAAACTTGAGTTCTGTGGACGTATAAGTCATATAAGACATTAATACTGAAACCCTGAAGTACATCTTGCCTGATCATGCAAAATAAACATTGTACATTATAAATCGGTTTTGTTTTTTTATTTTTTTAAAAATATTAACCTTTATTTAGAGCGTTAATTTTTCGTATGTTTGTATACGAATTTCGGCAAATTCGCTTTTGCTTTCATCAGGAGATTCCTAATATTGGATATGCTTTTAAAACAAGCAAATCGCTGTATTGAGTTTGAAATGAACTAGTTGGTTGACAGTTGTTGGTTGGTTGCTTGCACTCGCAGGCCATTAGATAACTTCCACAATTAGCGATTTTTCGACGTTTTGCTACCACATTCCTCGCAAGTACTCTAGTATAGAAGACTAGAGACTAAATCCATCACCGTCGAATTTAAATAATTTAATAGGTCTTTTGTCTTCACCGATGAACAGTCTGATAAAAATCCATCACCGTCGAATTTAGATAATTTAATAGGTCTTTTGTCTTCACCGATGAACAGTCTGATAAACTATCAAAGAAGTATCTTCCTAAAAACCTATATTTTCTGGACGCCAAAGACGGGCATTAACAGAGAAAATGCTTTATGGTTTCTTTTTCCTGCGAGTTTCTACAACTTCTGTAGTGAGGATTATGAGAAATGCGCAGTTTCTCTGCGTGGGTTCCTATACACCAATGACAAGAAAAAACTGCAATAAGCCTTGCAGTGTTCATGCGGTCTCTTTTGATGAGTTCCGAGAATCTATGTTTATTATAGATGGGTTATGTTAACCTGGAAATCAAACATGACCTAAGTGCTTTCCATCTGTTATTGGCAAGTTGCAGAAAGTAGAAGAAGGTACTCCTCTTAATGGTGTTTAAGGTAATATAGACAGTTGTAGTTTGAATTTATTTTTCATGCTATATTAATTTTCTAATTCAAGAAAAAATAATTATTACTCATTTTAAAGAGCTATTCTTCCTGATATATGTGGATATGTCAACAAACAATATTGTCGCATCAGGGCCACAAGTAACTTGAGAAGGACCATTGCGTTTAGAAAGAGTCTACATGGTGTAGCATTTGGTGAGTGTTAGACCCGTATATTTTTGAAAATAATGCATGTGTCACACAAACCTTCATTTTGATTGCTGGAGTTAAAATATTTCCAAATTATTTTGGCGTGAAATTGAAGATAAAATTGTGGAAGATAAAGGTTGGTTTTTGTTTTGACTTTATGCTTAGGAAACTTCCATTATTTTTAAAGTTTTAAAGATGTGATGACCATTTGTTACCTCTAATCTTTATTAGTGGGGTCAATATTCAAATTTTCGAATTTGTGAACATGAGCATTCTTAAGTTATAGACAAAATGTGCCCAGCTTAGTTACCAAAAGTCATCGAACATAATATAGAAAGGGTCTAGTACTCTAAAATATCGCGTAGAAGAAATTTAAATAAGTTATTTTGTATCTGATGGCAAACTAAAAAAATATGTTGATATAGAAATTCGATGGAAACAATTATCTGAAATGCGTTTTATTTACGTGTATTTTTGAGGTCATAAAATATATAAACTATGTATAGTTATATTGTTTGAAAATGTATAGAAAAGCCAAAAAAAAGTAAACATGGTTATGATCGTATAATTTTATTTAATTATAACTGTGATATATTGAACCTTTGTTAAAAAATATGAAAAGTGGAAACATTACTTTCCTCTAGCAGGTACTGCACTGTACTGTACACTGTACTGTACTGTACTTAGGTGCTGTACTTAACCACAAAATTAGTTAATAAGTTTTGTGACATATGAAATTGTTGAGTCATAGTTTGAAAATAGTACATCTCCGAGGTAAACCTTCTGCTCAAAAAGTACTCGGATTTTGTAAATAAAACACAAATTAAAATTTTATTCCAAATTTATTATATGTATTATAAATATGTAATAATATATTATAAATATGCTCCTTCTAAAGCGATACACATATGCCAATGCTTAACCCAATATTACATACACTTTTCGTAGACCCGTGAAGGTATGGCTTTTAGTTCCATCGGCGAATTCTCTTTTACAGATTCAATCGACTCAAAACGTTTACCACGAAGCGGCAATTTGAGTTTTGGGAACAGGAAAAAGTCGCACGGATCCAGATCTGGCAAATATGGCGCCTGAGCGATGACAGTGGTGCCGTGTTTGGTCAAAAAATCGCGTACAACAAGAATTTTCCATATTACATTAAGACCGAAAAGTTTTCGGAAATTCTCATTTAAAATTCGCGCGCTGTATATTTTCCGATATTTTAAGTTTATGTAGTTTGGCAGCACTGTCCTTAATTACTATGCCAAAAATGAGCGCGATCTGTCAGACAGTTCGTTTACGGCAGCTGTTGAAACCAGTTCACCTCAGTAGGGCGTTGCGAAAAAAACAATGGAAAAAAATATTGAACAAAGAGTTTGCATCAAATTTTGTGTTTCGAACGAAATTTCGTGTGCAGAATCGTTGCGAATGCTACAAAAGGCTTATGGGGAATCAGTTTTATCGAAAACTCAAGTTTATGAGTGGTACAAAGCCTTCCAGGACGGTCGTACGACCGTCGAAGACATTTCGCAACGCACTACTGAGGTGAACTGGTTTCAACAGCTGCCGTAAACGAACTGTCTGACAGATCGAGCTCATTTTTGGCATAGTAATTAAGGACAGTGCTGCCAAACTACATAAACTTAAAATATCGAAAAATATACAGCGCGCGAATTTTAAATGAGAATTTCCGAAAACTTTTCAGTCTTAATGTAAAAATCGCTAAATGCACTTGAGGTAGTCTCACATTAACAGCTGCTGTAAACAAACTAATTGACAGATGGCGATCAAATTTATACCATATGTCAAGAAAGGGTGTACCAACATAATAAAAAGGTCTATTACTTAAGGAGTAGTTAACAAACAACAAAATCCGGATACTTTTTAAGCAGAAGGTAATTCTTTATATAGATTACAAGCGTAAATCATATTTTAAATCAAACCGAAATAAAATATTTTCTTCATGTAAATATGTAAATCATCCTAAAAATGGAGTCATTATGTAGTAACGGAAACTCATTAAATATTATTCAAAATATATAAATGAGAAGTTAACATTTTGTATCTTTTAATTCTTCCTTAAATTATATCCCATCCCCTAAATTAAGTCACAAGTGAAATACTAAACAAAATCCACTTTAAAAGGAATACCACAAAACAATTTTAGATTTTTAACCTGCGGCAATTTATTTTAATGATTTTTAAACTTTTCTACTTTTGTTCCAACAACTCCAACAACACGAGAAACAACACGAGAAACAACACGAGAAACAACACGACAAACAACAACAAAAATAAAACAACGAGAGTAAATAAATCTGAAAGATCCTAACAAATGACTATTATGTCATCATTAGTGCGCCGCACTTGACTTCCGGCTGAAGGACTTGCCATATTGCTTTAAAAATTGCGCATACACCACCAATTTGTGTGCGCTTTAGGAAAGCAGCTCTAAATTGTTCCATAACAATGTATGAATTGTGTGCTATATACTTGCACACTGCTGTCTGCTGACGTATACACTCCTATGTATCTGGAAGATATATTTACGTATATATAATTCATAAAATTTTTAAACAATATTTAAGTGTGTATACGAATGAACTTGATGATTACCGCCTGACTTAATTTTGTGGGCTTGAATGTAGCCACATTGCACATATTCATAACCGCTAATGCGATGAGGGTTGAGGTGTGGTTGATTGTCTATATGAACACCGTAAGGGGCGGTTATTAAAATGTTTGTTATTTGTTATTATCCGTTTGGAAAAATGTTACAGATTGTATTTGCGCTTCCGGGCATAAACTCGTAACAAAAGTCAAAAATTATTATAATACCTTTATTTATTATTATTTTTTTATTCCTTTCCTTAATTCTTGCCTTATTATTGATAATAATAGCACGCATTATGCTCTGGAAAACTAATACCTACATTGCTTTTGAAACCGTATACATACTTAAAAAATTAAATTTGAACATCTATTTTTCGAAGATTACCAAAAAGAAATGGGGATTCGATTGGTACATACTTTCTTAATAAATTTATTTAAATGATTTTTTATATTATTTTTATTATTTCAGCTATATGGTATAATATTTGTTCTATTTTTAATTTTTCACTTGAATGAAATATTGAATGGCAGTCCTTTTTATAATGAACATATATGTTCACTATAATCACTAAAGGGAATTATTGCATTTGATTTACACAGTAAGCTTAGCAGCCTGGATTATGCAGGTGACATAGAATCTGATACAGGAATCTCTGAAGGTAATTAATATAAAAACAAAAACGGTAGATTATGAATGGTTTTAAAAACTTTCTGTTTTATATGGCCAATCGGCTCAAGTAAATCTCCAAGACCGTCATTGAAACATAACTTATTAAAGACCACCTTGCTAGTGGGCTATCAATATAGCCATAATAAAATCGATACGACTAAATAGTTTGCACTGAAAAATGATGAACCAGGAAGTTCAAACAATCGGAATGTATAAAATTTTTTATTGGTGTGATGTTGGACAAATTCATTCTATTATTTAGTTAAGTCTTACTTAAGATTATCTGGTATTTCTGAGGACAGGAGGCAACTGGGCATACGAAACGGATTTACAAAAGTTAAGCATATCTATTGAATTCTTAATAAAATATGGTAATATCCGAGAGACTCTTTCTCATTCAGAATGTATAACTATTCTTTATTTATATTATTTTCTGCAAGTTCATTATGTTATTTACTTAACTTTTATTTAGAATGATCTGGTCTGTCTAGTGGTAAGAGGGAATACCTATTAGACTCTTTATAAAATATAGAGTTATTCAAATATATCTCTTCACAAGGAAATAAGATCATTCAATACCAATGTTAAAATCCCACTTTTATAAGACAATTAGAGTTCTCTTTGCCATAGCTTCTTCATATTCTGGCCAAACATTATTCGATATACCGACTAATGTTTCAAGTTAGAAAACATTTATCGACAAAATAACGACTCCAGCATGATTTTTGAATTTCTTTGGAAAGTTTCATTGAATTCTTTCGCATGGGGTCTCAAAATGTCTAGGTTGTCTTATTGGCAACGTTAATCGGTATTATACTCTGTCTCTATCTATAGGCTAACAAATTGTCCCTTAGTTGATGGCAATTAAATTAATTTATTATGATTAACTAAAATGCTTTTATTAGATTTTAGAAATTCATAAATTGCTTGTTATGCTGTTTAGTTTTTAAGTTTCTGCTATTGACTATTTGTGAATAAATCTTTTTACATGATTTATTTTTTAACTTTTCCTTTAGATTTCATTAATCATTAAAATTAATTAATCCTCAAGTGCACTTTTAAGGTTTAGTAAATCGCAATTAAATCAATTCTAAATTGAATACATTGCAAATGAACCAAAATAAATTGCGATGATTGGAAACATGCGAATCTGTGCACTTGTGCTCTGCAAGTGGTTCGCTTTTTCTATTCCAAGCCTTTCAGTTCCATTCTGAGTTCAGCAATCAGCAATCAACAGTCTGCAGTACAACCAGTGCTTCATGCTGAATTTTATTCGCATTATGAGCTTTTCCGCCAATAAAAAAATATGATATTTTTTAAATAAATTTTTTTATTATTTACATTTATCTCATATCTATTTATTTCTGTTTTATATTTTTGCAATATATTTCTGTTTTATTTAACAGAATAACGAACTACAAATGTGATGGAATAATATCGTTTCATATAATCAATATAAAGAATTATTATATTAACTTTTTATATTATTAATTTTTTATAAATTAATATATTTTGAGTTTTTCAGTTGATATTATGTTTAATAGAAAATATATTCCATATATTCTATTAATATAATAATAAAATAATAGAATAATACACAACATTAGAATGGACTGTGGGTCTAAATGTGTTCGGATTTAGTTGTCTCTGAAATCATTCTAATACTCATAAAACTACTTAATATAAAATTTTAGATCAATCGACTGGTATTTAAAGGTTGCTTATAGAAACTAAATTTTAGAAATGTTTTAGGTTATATATATATTAGATACCTTAAATTGTATTCTGAATGCTTCCAATCATATTAGAAAAATTTCCTTAAAAACGTAGCCACACATATACCTATATTACCTTCTAAAATAAATAAAATATAGAGAATACTAACAGGTAATGATTGTTGCAATGACGTTGCAATAATTTGAACTGATTGACCTGGTGCTTAAGTTGTGGTTGCGAGAAAATAGATTCCGATGGTATTGCGATGATCATTAAGGTTGGTAGCGGTTACATGATTAAGAGGAGTAGTTTGTGTAGTATTTCATATTTTTCTCGAAAAGTGAAATATCACTCTCTAGTGTTGTTGAGAAATGAATTATTGGCGGCTTTATCCTTACAATTATTAAAACTTTTCATATATATGTCGGTGCACATTATTGGCACTACTTCAATCTAAATATATACCTTCACTTCCATGCATCTTAATATTAAGGATTTATATATACGTTTTATGTTTTTTTTTATTTTGCTAAATTATTATTTAAAGTATATACGAAAAAGTTATTAGTTGTTAAATAGAGTTATAAGGTTATATATGATAAAATGCTGGAGCTGAATTTTAAAACATCTGGATGAAAAAACTATCAACAAATTTGATAGAATCAATTATTTATTGTATTTTTATTGGATGATTGAATAAATTATTTTTTTACAACAAAATTAATTATATTTTGGCTCAAAATCCCCGTTGGTTTCCTAATGGAATTATACCTAGCATCAGTTTAATAGTTCCAAGAATTGTCTGAAATGTTACTCCTATATTCTTACTGTTCTATACAGAAGCGTTTTAGTACCGCGTTCTTTATGTTTTTTATATATAAATTAAGATTACTTACTATAGTCTTATTTTATCGGTAAAAATAATTTTGTTATATATTCTAATTATTTAAGCTAGCCCAGATTACATTTTTTATTAATATATTTGTATAAGACTAAATAGCATCCAGTCGTAATATATTTTTAAATTATGAAATTTTATTTGCCTAACATTTTTAGATTTACCAAAAATGTTTTTAAGAATAAGCTTATAATTAATATGTAATCGGAGATAATTTATACTAACCTATGATATTTGCATACTGGAAACTTATATTAGTCCTTAATAATTAATTAACTAATTTAATTAATAATTGAACATTCTTGTTAGAACTAATATTTCAACAGAAAATATCGATCAAGTGCTTTTTGGAAAGATTCGCGGAAACCTATTGTAATAAATTTTAGGTACTCGATTCTAAATTTATATTATATGACGTATGAGTGACATTTTTTAATAAATGGTCAGCATTGGGTCTATAAAACAGCTTCTTTTTTTTTTTTTGGGGGTATTTTCGATGTTACTGGAGTCAATGAACTTAAATTTATAACTAATTTCAAATCATAGTTCCAGTACTTTTCCAATTTCGATTCAATTGACGTTAAATAATAAAGCCAGGAATATATATATATATTCCGAAATAATATTCTCTGCCTTGAAAATGTATTTTTTTGTTGATTTGTTTAAATGACTGACTTCGAAAAAAATCATTTTTATGATTTTCTTAAGGTAAACGATTCCTATATAAATTATAATAATGTTTTTTCATATATTTTATAAATATATAAATATATTTAGGTTGGGATCCTTAGAATCCCCAGCATAACCCAATATGCTGGTGATTCTAAGGATCCACTTATGCCTATTGGTTTATTGTGTCACCGTATAAAAAATCAGAAGCCTATAAACCTTTAATATTTTGTGAAACCTAAGGTACTACTCAAATGGTTCAAAAGCTGTTCAAGATATTTAATAAAGAAAGCCTCTTGTATTGTCAATTAATTCGGCGCAAGCCCTGGACAATAACAATGCAGACGTCAGCTACTTTTACCGTTCTCCTCACAATCGCGACGGATATGATTGAATGGAGGATTCAATCATCTATTATGGTTTCCGAAATGGCAGTGACTTCCCATCAATAAATCTATCACGAAACTGTTAGCGTTTTTTAAATAAAACGTCATTAACTTGCATACAGATACCTGCATATTATTGAGTAAATTACATGATGGGAATTACATTAAATTGCTCAATATAGAAAGATTTCAACAACAGTTTGCATGATGCAGACCTTTTAGTTGTTCCAAATGATTAACTGATGCACCTTGTGTGGCCAGCATAACTGCCTTACAATCGTCGAATATATCCCTGTGACTGGGAACTCAGTGTAGAGAAATATTAAATTACGTCGTAATCTTCTTTAGTCAAAAACCATCCTAGATATAAATTGCACTGAATTCATAAAATTTAGTGCAACTTGATTGTCTGATAGCATATATGTACTTTTATATTAACCACTTCCAGAAAAGCTATAGCTTCCTTAATAGTGATCACTTTTGCCTAAAAAACACTGCAGGAGGCTTAAAATATATTTTAATAAATATTAAGAATTCTTCTGATGAAGACAAAAGCGAATTTGACAAAATATATATAGAAATATTCTAAAGATAACGATCGAATAACGATCTTCCGAGAAAACCTCATTGCCTACACCTCTATCTATTTTAGAGCCGTTAGTATATTTGGGTAAACACACTTCCAATTAAGAATCTAACCGTAGACATGTCTCTTTAAATGGAAAATAGAGCGACATTAAATTTCATGTCGAAATTGAGAAAAAGATAATTTCTTGGAGTAGACTTAAAAAGATTAGATCTAATGCAATGAGTGGTATTTAATGCATTAATATAATATTAATTTCAGGCTACGTTGAGTACACCTGTTAAGTACAATAAGGTACGAAGATTTGTCCTAGGGAGTCCTACATACTTTAATGCTATACAAAAGTATCGGTTTTATGAAAGCCGTATGGAACTCTTAAATTATTTGTTATTGCAGCTTCCACTTCTTACTTATAACTATTTGATATAGAAAAAACGCGGTGTTAACTTTTCTAGCAATGTGGAAGGTATTTTGTTTCCCAATTAAGTTTTCTAGCAAACACAGTTTCTAAAAATGTTTCTGTCTCCGCAAATTGCAGCTCCAAACCTCGATTGAGAATTGAGAAACAGAACAATAGTATGAACCCCATATTTTATGGTAAAACCACATATTTGTAATATATGTTTCGGTAGCTACGAAAGCAATATCATACCCATATACAATAGCCTAAGTTTATTAGGTGAGAGAGTACTCTACTCTTAGGGTGTAACCGTTGTTGCCCGTCGGTGTGCCGTTGATGAACTCATAGTAGTCTCAATAAAAAACTTAAAATATTTTCATTCTCTAATCTACACAATTCAACTCTTTAGGCATCACTTAGAAGTAGCTATGTAGCTCATATCGCAGTTTTCATAATGTATCCTTGTTTCTTTTACTGGATTTGGCAGTAATATCATCAATAAAAGAGATTTAATTAGGATTGTGCTTTGAGTAAATACAATTTCGTTCTTCATATTATAAATTTATTACTTTTAATCCATCTTCTTAAGTGTTCAGCTTCAGCTTTATACGAGTATGGTGAAGCATTTCGCCTGTCTACATACTGGGGCCGAAGGAGCGTATTTTGCGAAATTTATTTTTATTTGCTTTTTAATAATTTTACCTTCGCATTGGCAGAAAACTAAAGGAAACTAAATATGCATAAAAATGTGTTTCTGCATCTCATTCAATTGATGCAGTTTAATTGCGTTGCGTTTCCTGCTGTTGTTGGAGCTCTTGGTGGTTTTCCAGTTGGCTGCGTTCTGTATCCTTTTCCAGCAAAACCCCGTTTCCATTTGCAGTTTTGTTTCACGAAACTGTATCTGTGTATCTGCTGCGCGACTGCTGCGGTGGGGGATTGCATTGCGAATGTTTAAAAAACATTTTTTCATGCATCTTCAAGTGGTAGAAATTGTAAAGATACAAATTTTTTAATAAATATATTTTTTCTTTTTGTGCATAAATTTTTATGGATGAAATAATTTTTTAATCGTAATAAACTCAAGTGGGCGGGTTGTTATTTCACTTTTTTCTCCTTCTGCATAGTAATTTATTTATATGAAGTTTGAGTCTGTGAGTGAAGATGCTCGTTAATCAAAAAATTTCCTTTTTATTTTTTTTAATTTTATTTTTTATTTTAATTTGTTTTGTATAAATAAAAGGCACATAAAAGTTTTTAATATTTTCTTTCAATTCGAAAAATTTTAATTAACAAGCAAATAGAGAAGAAAAATACTTTATAAGTTTTGAACAAAGGCATTTACATCTCGGGAAAATGTTAAAATTTTTTTAATTGATTGAAATTTAATTTAATTTATTAATTTCTCGGATTATTAGACTTAAAATTTAGTATTTATATAAAACTTGTATCGTTTTCGGCTTGAATATGTATAACATATTTAGTATTTAAATAAAGTCAATGGTTTCTCCATAGGTAGAAACTTTTATACTTCTATAAAACTCTTAATATTTCTAAAAAGAATACAAGTATGGAAATTATTTAGCATGAGTGCGAAAAAGAATCGTTGTGCAGTTTTGGTATTAATCGGGCTACAGAGTACTAAAGAAAGATAAATGCGACACAGAGTCCTAGCACCAAGAAAAGAAATCATATCGGAGGTGTGAAAATTTTTAGTATTAATCGGAATACAGAGTACTAAAGAAAGATAAATACGACACAGAGTCCTAGCACCAAGAAAAGAAGTCATATGGGAGGTGTGAAAATGTTTAGTATTATTCGGAATACAGAGTACTAAAGAAAGATAAATGCGACACAGAGTCCCAGCACCAAGAAAAGAAGTCATATCGGAGGTGTGAAGAAAGATAAGTGCGAAATAGAATCCCAGTATCAAGAAAAGAAATCAAACGGGGTTGTGAGCATTTTTGTATTAATCCAAATAGTGGGAGAAAAAGAATCATTATATATTTTTAGTATTAATCGGAAACAGAGTACTAAAAAATGATAAGTGCAAAACAGAATCCCAGGACTGAGATAAGAAATTATAAGGGATTGTAAGCATCTTTCGTATTAATCGGAATAGTGAGAAAAAGAATTATTACATATTTTTAGTATTAATCGGGGTGCAGAGTAATAAAGAAAGGTAATTGCGCAACAGAATCTCAGCACCAAGAAAAGAAGTCATATGGTACGTTTAAGAATTAATCGGAATAGATAGTACTAAAAAGGCAAGTACCAAAAAGAATTAGTGAATCAAAAAAACAAGTCGTAAAGGAAGTGTAATGATTTTTAGTTTCAACCGAAGTGCAGTGTACTAAAGAAAGATCTAACTAACGAGGATTTCTGTTTAGTCAGATATTCTTGATATCTCAATAACTGTTCATTCAAATAGCTTGAATTGTAAAAATTGGTTCAGAAACTGAATAGTTTAAAACTATTTTAAAAAATTCTATTCGGAAAATTATTCGGAAAGTCATCAAAGTGGTTAGCAAAGTCATTACTTAGAGATGATCAAAAGTAGTAACGTGTTGAATATTACGCACACAATTTACACAGACTTAAACTCAATAAGTAGGATTACTTCGTGCTACATGTAACCATGGCTAATACATATTCCTAGCCCTATACTCCGAAGACAAATCGACAGGCAGTTGAGTTAATATCAATTAGGGAAAACTTAGCAAAGCAACCAAAGGCGTAATTGTAGGTTGAAAATATTATGATATCCATATCTTGGGATTGCGTGATACAGTATTTGTTAATAATCTTAAAACAGCAATTGCAATTGATAATGATTATTGTAAAGCAAACGAATTAAAAAAACATACTTTTCCTTCAATATCGTGCACCGTGTAATAAAAGATTCATAATAATGACCAAAATATATAAATTACAGGTTGAACTTTTTGTCTATCTAGTGTATTCTCAAGTGAGTGTGAAAAATCCTGCAAAAAAATAATTTGGATAGAGATTCTAATAATAAATGATCATTGACATAGGAATCTATGTTAGAATTGTCAATCTTTAATCTTTACTTAAATATTGCGGTTTAACATATAAGCCAGATCAAACTTCTTTTTTCCATTTTGGATGTATTTATTTAATTGCTGTTGATATATAAGTATAATAAAAGACCTCTTAGAGTACATTCGAGAAGAGCTAGATAATAATTTTTTTTCTACATTTAACTGCACCTAGAGAACTAGTTAATTGATTGAGAAGGCATTCAAAAAACAGTTCTGCAGTGCTAACACATCTCAGTTTCCTGTAAAACTTATTGGCGTATTATTTTACAAAGAAAGCGGGCTGGTTTCATAAGTTGAGTGTCTTTATAGTTTGTTTCTGTTATTTCAAGGCCCGAACTAGGGATTAAATGATTAAATTTATTATTGCTTCTTTATCTTGGTAGCAATATTTGCAATCGTCTGCTTCGGAGATACATCTGTGGGACACTTCTAGATTATGTCTGTTGAGTTGTTGTAAGTTTCTTTTACTTTTTTTGCTAAAAAATAGTATTTTTTTTTGTAAAATACAACATAGTTCTTATAATATGTCAACATTCTTTAATATGTGTTTATACTCGTATAAATTTATTATGGCATTAATGTCAGAGATGATTCGTTGGATCAAGTAATTTTGTGCTAAAACTATATATTTCTCAAAATTTCTGTAAAACCCTTTATTTGATTTTTGTATATAAGTACCTCATAGTCTTCCAAATGTGTTTCCAAAACGAACTACATTTTTTATCATATAAGAAAAAGTTTTTAAAAAATAATTTAGAAAAAGTTGTTTAAAATAACCGATTCTGATATAGTCCCCAATCCAAAGGGCCTTTTTTTTAAAGGTTCTCAAACTCAATGTTGGACAAATATGTCTTTTTCTTGATACAAAAAAATTTTTGTTCTTCAACCTTTAATTTGTATATAACTTATATTTCATTTTAACTTGATATTCAAATTTTTTTTTGCTTTCTACAGAATTTGTGTTAAAATATATTAGAACTAAATAGGGTCTTAGGAGTAATCTTATTTAGGGTTCATTTTTCAAAAATGTGTTGAAATTTATAGATCATTGAGTTTTATAAACTATAATTTAGTATGTCATCGTCTACTTATAGAATTTGTGTGTAGATATAGTGTATTTTATTGTGTGCTCCCAATATTTATCCAAAATTCAAGTCTGATCCAAATTCAACAATTAAATTTTCATTCTATCCACTAATGACGTTTTTTCTATTGCTCAAAATTGTAATAAACGTAATCACAATTTTTGAACCTTTTCTTTATTGTGACGCTATCTGTAATAATAACTGTCATGTTCAGAATTATAACATTAATAAATGTAAACAGATATTTGTAGATACCATATAGTTTTTTTCTGGTAAGTACATAAGTAAGTAGACAATTTTTTTAGTACTAGTTCATTTGTTACTGGTCATCGTTAAAATTTTTAGCAATTTAAATAGAAATTTGCTATGTTTATGTTAACATGTTTAACATATTATCATGATATATATATAAACCAACGAAACTCTAGCAAATAAACTATAAGCAAAAATAAGCAATCCTCCCTGAGGGTGACGAAAATAAATAAGATTTCATTCCAATTTTTAATTTAAAATCAGATTAGCATAAATAAATAATTATAATTATATACTGTAGTTTAAAACTTGAACTAAATCTATATCCATATCCAAATAGATATGCGGAGCTATGTACACTAGCAAAAATTAGACTCTTAAGTCACTAGACTTCAAAATCATCTTCATTCCAAGTGAGACTCTAACAGGTTCACCTATGAAATAGAGTAGAAATGTTGATTGACACCAACTCGAATAAACTATTTATAATATACAAATATTTGTTTTTTTTATACAAATTTAATTTTTTTATTAAATTGTATATGTAATTATGAATCTAAATTTAATTAATAAAAAACACAATTGTTTAATTTATCATAAGATTTTATTAATTATGAATTCTGGAAAATTATGTTAAAACTTTAATTAATATTGCACAACTAATTAATATATTTACACTTGATTCTTCATTAAATTAACTAAATTAAATAAAAACTTTATGTGAATAAATTCTCAACAATTCTTAGCCTCAATGGAAATCGAATTTACAACGGACATCCGTGTACGTAACCGACATTGCGAAAAATGGCAGCAGCTGCAGCAGAAGTCAAAAAGTTACATGGATTCGAAGGACTAAAAGTTGACAACCCTGTTGGGCAACAGCCCAATGCATTACTAGTACCATTTTCGCTAGCGAACTCCTTCTCCAAAGAAGCTTGGTGACGCAATTGCTCTAAACGTAGCTGATTTTGACGTTTCCATTTTGTTCTAAATAAATTAGAAGAATGTAAATTTCGGAATTATAAATTCATATAGATGAAAGCCCTTACCTTCTATTCTGATACCAAGTTTTTACTTGTGTTTCAGAAAGATTTAATGTCTCCGCCACATCACTTCGGTCAGCTACGGATAAATATTTTTGGCAGCGAAACTTCCGTTCCAAGTAAGCAAGTTGTGCATGCGTGAATGCTGTGCGTCTTCGTCTGGGCTTTCTACCTGATTTACTTATACCTGGTATTTTACTGTGTTCCGAGTAACCGTTGTGACTCAATTGAGGTCCTTCAATATTTGGCGAATGTTGTGTTGACTCAACGCTTGACTCATTGTTACCAAAATGCATTTGTGCTGCTGAGAAATGGCTGTAGGTATCATTATGACAATTAATTGCTTCGGAATCCGGTGAAGATCGATCCTCAATATCAATTTCTGAATTATCATTTGATAAATCGGAATCTGTAAATAAATTTTCACTAATTTTATAATTATGTATAAAGAAATATATAAATGTGCACTATTATATTAGTAAATGTGATATTAGTTGTAATTTATTCTTTCAGAGTTGTAAAAAAACAGTATTAAGTCTGGTAATGTTAAATGCTTATTTCAGACATATTTTTTTTGTTGTGTTGTATACAATATGAAATATAAAAATTGTAAACACTAAAAATTAACTAGTTTAAATAAAAAAAAAAAAAGTATGTTAAAAGGGCAATGGTTAGCATTTTTTGTTATATATTTAAATTAATTTATTCATTTATTTATTTGAATTTATAAGTAAATGAAATGTTCATATTTTAACACATATGACAGATGACTGGAATTTTGCAGCATACTTCCATTAAATATTCACTATAGTCAATTTTTGAATTTGGCTAAAAACTTTGTTGAATTTGAATTTGTTAAAACTTACGACGTAAAATTTTTTGCGAGTAAAACCTAACTCTGAAGATTTTAAGAGCATTGTTGTTGCTTCACATATTTTCTTTCGTAAGTTATGAGTATTTTTTTGCTACTCTGAAAGAAAAAATTACGGCTATTATTAAACAATGTACTCAATGTGTAATTTAAAAGTCGGTTTTTGAATAGCGTAGTTTTCAATTCTGGTTCAATAAAAAAATTTACTGCGTTTTTTCCTTTTTAGCTCTAGCAAAAATATCGGTTTTTCAGTTTAATTTCGAGAGAATATTTTTATAAATTTTATATTATAATTTTGTCATGATGAAAATCATTTTATTCATTTTTTAAACATCTTAGGCTCATGTTATATAGATAATCATGTTCATATGACCAAGTGAAATTTTATTTATTTTTGGATGAGAGTAGAATTTTCAATTAAAAATTGGTCAAGGTGACGCTTTCTGTGTGTCGTCACTTTGGCCAAAACAGTGTTACTATATAGTAAATTTTAGAATTTGCGCCCATCAGGAGTAAATATTTGTAAAATATGACCATTGCAGAATATGATAGATATGATGATATGATATCTAGATAGATACGACAGTTCACGATATTTAATCGTAACACATGTTATCCTATTCAAAACTATTGACTGGATGGTGCAGGGCAAAAAAAAGGACAACTGCCACAACAAATATGTATTACATTTTAATGGAAGAGCTGTATTGTGAAACTGCATATCGTACTGTATCTCATATGTTTGTGATTATAACGTTATATCTTCAACTCATTTCGTTAGTTATCGTCTGATTGTGTGACATCTGACATATGTTTGTGTTTATAACGTTATATCTTCAGCTCATTTCGTTAGTTATCATCTGATTGTGTAAACCTTAACATGTTAATGAATGTGCTATTTTCTTTTTCTCAATTTTCTACAAGATATCAATGATGGATTACGTCGCCTTGTATTCTAACAATAAGGACATTTCTATATCTGCACGCTTTTATATCTTACACTCAACTAGTTTGTTATCCACCACTCTTTTCTCAGAAGACATACCTAAATGAGGTACAATCTTTAAACTCAGATAACATCAAACGAGATTTGTGGAAAACTTTTTAGTGTGTATTTTTTTTATGTAAATGGTTTTTATATAATAATAATCCCAAATCCCAATAATGTTGATTATATGGTAATTCTGTATCATCTCAAAAGTACTGATTCTCTTCTCCGATTCGAAAAAATACTTATACCAAGATTGAGTCAAGTCATCACCAACAGTTTGTTTCTCGCAGGAGTCATGGACTACTAAATATGATCATGGAGTTTTTAGTCAGATTTTTGCGCCAGAATCAAAGGAATACTAAATATGATAAAATAAACGTATATATCTAGAGTAACTGTCACGTTCCAGCTTATATAAAAAATTTCTGAAGCTAAATTATTAAAATATAACACTGTTTAACAGCGATAAGAAGAAAATTTTTTGTATTTAGGCCGCGTGCGAGTTCGAGTAAATTGAGGTAAAGTAAATTAAAATTTTCTACGAATTTTTGCACTGCACTTATGTAAATATTTATTTATTGCACTTATTTGTTATTTTTGGTTTAAAGTTTTTAAATTAATTTATTTATTTATCAAACATTTTATAAAATTTTCACAATGGCAACACTTTATTTACTTTATTTTTATCTAATTTCCCCTACTTGAAATTCTGGTAAATACCAACATTCGCTGCCATACCGACATAATTTAATATTTTCCATCAATTTACTAATACAATAACAATTGAAGTCAAATGCAAAATCGGAAATTTATGTTGTATTTACTTTTTAAATATTTAAATTTTAAAAACCATGCCGTTATGTTAAATGATATTTTAAATTACAACTTGAGGTTTTTTTTCGTTTTATATAACTTGCTCATTATTATCCCGTTGTGCAGCTCGTGTAAACGCTTAAACGCCCAAGCAAAAATTTATTATCAACTTAAAAATAACTTAGCAATTTAGTTACTCTACTTCTCTACACGTTCCGAAAGAAATTGGAAGAAATTCAAAGAGACATTTCAAGTATAAATTAATGTACTTTCAAGTGGGCGACGTCCATTGTAAACCACTAAACATCTTTCACATATGCTGACTGACTGTGCCTGACTGTTCCTGACTGTGCCTGACTGTCTGTGTGCCACTCATCGAGTGCTCAAGTAGCAAATTGTGAAATAATGCGAATCAATTTATGTGCCAATTGCTTTTAAATAAATAAATATAAAAAAATAACATAAAATAATATAAAGCATAAAAATACGGGTATCAAGAAAAACATATCAACTTGTTATTTATATCCGCCGGAGATATGCATATATCCTGTCTATCCTTTTAACCCTCACTTTGACTTCTTGTACTTGTGAAGAAGTACGCTGGGCTGATTAAATTCACGTGTCGTTCGTGGCTTTCATACGAAATGCTTTTTTCCGTTGGAATTTCGCTAAAAGCATTTTTTAGTTGAGCCGAGAGCTCCAGTATGCACAGCGTAGGCCATCACGTGTGCGTCTGTGGTAGCGAATAATTTGGCACAGCGGGCACTGATCATGTGGTACAACCCCGATTGATGAATTTGTGATTTTATTTCCCTTGGTTTATTTTTATACTAATTTCATGTGTGGTTCAGTTACTTTTTATGTCCTTTGTTGGGACAAAAATACATTTAAAGAATGTCTGTCAGTTGTAAGATTTTAGTGCTTTAGTGCTGCACAGTTAAATTGTTCAAACAAAAAAAAAATTAAGTAGAAATAATATTAAATCATGGAGATTTGTACAATATGTTGCAAAATTCAAATATATAAATAAATTAAATAATTTAAGTATATATACAATATAAAACGGCTTACTATTGCCATTCTAATATTTATTTTGTTTTCTTTTATTTAAATTAATTAATTTTTAGTGTACAATTTTTATATTTTACAACAAAAAACATATGTCAAAAACAATCATTCAACAAATTTTAAAAGTGATGCCAATTTGTTTCAACCAGACTTAATGTTGTTTTTTACAACTCTGAAAGAAAAAATTATGGCTAATATTTTGATGTTTATATTAGCTGGAATAGAACTTGTAATGTGGAAGATGGTGTCATAACAGATTGATGTATGGCAAGTGAATAACTCTTCATTAGCCAATTTCAGTATTACCTATTATATAGTATATATTTTACTTAGTTAAAATTTTATCCATCCAGCTTATATGCACAATACAATACACTATATACCTAAGTATATGCATCTCACGTTTTGGAGTTTGAACCAGGCGATATTATTAGGTTTACAATAGCCTTAATAAAGGTAAGATTAGTTAAGAGCAAATTTTCTCCACAATATATATTAAAAGTCGCGCCGTCCTAATACTCTTTTTAATAATTATAATGATAGCATATACATATATTCGACTAATCAAATTAATATTAATATATATTAATAATAATTTATTAATAATTTAATAATATATACATAACTAAATCAAAATATATCAAAATCTATATTTAAAGATATATGGAACTTTTTTATATTTAATATTTAATCAATACCTTGTTATTACCTTGTTAAATTGAAATAACAGAGAAAAAATATAAATCGACATATAGAAAAAAATATTTTGATAACATAAGAATAGTTTTCATCGCACACTATTAATGTCTAGTAAAAATATTGCATATCCTTGGAGTTTAGAAATAAAATACTATCAAGTTTGTGTCGTTTAATAATTCTTTTGGGTTATGAAACTGTGTACTCTGTGCTTTACCAGATTTATAAATTTATATTATAATATTATGAATTTGATTATTACAGATATTTCTACAGTTTTAGAATGATATTCTATTGCCTTAAATCTTAAACTATTAACAATATCTGTTCATACCATTTTTGGGCTCAGAGATGATAAAATAACTGATAGGTGCAGGACATTTTCTTAGGATTGATATAAAAGAAAGCGAAGTAATTTATTGTTAGAATTGAAGATTTTATTTCAGATCTTCAGAATACCCTGAATATGAGGATAGAATATAGTCGTAATATCGGTTCAAATAAAATGTTTTAAAAAACCAAATTTTTTTTTAAAAAGTGTATTATTTAACTATTGATCGATTAGCCCGATTAAAAAACAAATTTATTAATGTTAATTTTTTCTTGCCGAGAGTAACACGTCTTTATGACGAAAAAAAAGTATTTAAAAGTTAGATGGATTCGAATAACAAGGAAAAGACAAGAACAAAAATTTAGTTAATTTATTAAAAATTGGCTGGACATACAACACTATTTCGACTATTGCCACTTACTCATCATCAGTGGTTTGGGAAAATATTCGAATTTCTTTTTAATTAGTTTAAGGAAATTATAATTCATATAATTAATATTCATAATATTCTGGAGTATTTTCAGAAATGGAAAATACTCCAGACAGAATCCGTCGAGCGGGAGAGTGGGTGATATGGTTTAAAACTGGGAGGATAGCGTAAAATATCTCGGCATCACGTTGGACAAACGATTCACATGGCTTAAACATGTTCAACTGAAAAGAATTAGCTGTGCCAAGAACAGGAAACTGATAAATAACCAAATAATTCGTCTGTCACTTCTATGTTATATGGTTGTGTAGCGTTTAGCAAAGCTTCAAACACTACTATTCACTAGCTAGAAATTGCACAAAACCAGGATCTGAGAAGACTTTTCAAAGTTCCATGGTACATAAGTACGAATGACATCCTCAGGGACATCAAGCTTGATCCCATCAAAAAATACATTAAGGACAGAGCCCTGAAATTATTTGCGAAATCTGACAGAATTACCAACACCGCGTTATCAAATCTCAGAATGGTTACAGGCTCCTCGGGGAGGTATGCAGATCTGAGGTCAATTAATGCTTAGTCTGATGAAGTGATAAGCAATAATCTAATCAAGGCGCAAAGAGGGGTTTTGAAGAAACCTCGCAGTTAAAAGAGAGTAAAAGTGTTCAGGTGCACTCTAACTCAACTAGCCTCAACATAATATTAATAAGCTGTATACCAGAGTAAAAATATTGTAATTCTTCTTCTTATTTGGCACTACAGTTCAGTGTGAATCTTGGCCTCCTACACAACCTGCCTGCCTCGGGTAGCATTAAATATATTGGTTTGATTTCTTTCAGGTCCCATTCTTACAACATGAGCTGCCTATTGCAGTCTTTGTGCTTTGACAAATCTTACTATATTTTCATTTGTAAGCAGATCATCAATTTTTTTGTTCGTCTTTTGAATGTCTCGTCGTCCATTCGAATAGGGCCATATACTTGGTTACATATCTTTCTTTCAAAAATCTGCAGCACTAAATATTGTAATTCAATATCAGTTAATTTCTTGTTCCAAATATCTTGGAACATAATAGATAATCGTTAACAGATTTGCTAAAGTAAATCTGCCAGAAATTAAAAATACCTTCAATCGACTTATTTCAATTGTAAAAATTAAATAATAAATTTATAGTACTCTTAAACTAATTTTGAGAGATTTATATCGCTTATAATAACAAAAAAATAACAACTCACCAAATAATAGTAATAAAAAGTTGAGGACGAAATATAAAAGAGAGCAATACATCATAAATATTGACCTCTCATTATCCAAATTTAACAATATAAGTCGGGTAAGGTCTTTTATTTAATAGTAAAGTCCTGCTACAGTCAGATATTAGGAGCAGGAGAAAAACAAGAAAAATAAAAAATTTGTGTGAAAAGGAAATATAAGGAATCAGAAGAAAAATTTCAGTGGCTTCTGCAATAATAATTATTATTTTACAATGATATTATAAATTAGCTCCGGTTAGAGCTGAATTTTTCCGTTTTCATATGACTTTTATTCCCATACAATCCGTCTGCTTAAGACATGTGAAAATAAAGTTTCAGATATTCTGAAAGTCGAAATCTGAAAAATGTCACGTTACATCACTTTGAGCAATGATTTATCATTTAATAAACACTTGACTTACTGCATGCTTACCTAAAGGATATTTCAAGTTAAAAGCATAACATATTAAAAATAATTGGAAATAAAATATACAAGTATTTATTAAATATATTATAAATATTGAGATTCTAATAATAAAAAAAATTGCTTTAAAAAATCGAGTTAAATATTTGTATTATTAATTATTAAAGAAATATCGCCAAAAATTTATGATAAAAATACTCAATATACCCGTACTTTACTACAATAATTAAGTCATACATTGAAAATTATCACTGTTTATTCTATTAAATTGAATATGTATATTAAATAATGCTCAATATTCCACTTAACTCATATGCACACATTTAAATTTTATTAGGGTTCATAGATATAATTATTTTGTTTCTTATTTAGTTGCCTATTACAGACGTGAGTCGTCCCTGGCCGCGTCGAGCATCCTCCGCCAGCCAACCCGATTAGTAGCTCGCTGTCGCCGTTAGGTAGTACCGAGCGCCTCTAAGTCGTTGGTTCTTCCACTGAAGATGCGGACGTTTTCTACTGTATTTTTCACCTGCGGGTACTGAATCAAACACTTTTATAGCCGGGCACTTTTTCCCATTCCCACACGACATGACAACCTAGCGAAGCTGCTGAGTTTTTATACGTTTAACTATGTCAATGTCGCGATATAGCTCATACAGCTCTTCCTTTCGATAGAATTATATGATCCCAATAAGGGATCATAGATCTTCCGAAAAATTTTTCTCTCGAGTGCTCCTAACGCCTTGTCATGACTGTTGATAATTGTCCAAGTTTTTGCACCATACAGCAGGACAGGTATGATAAGCGATTTGTAGAGCGTGTTTTTTGTTAGTCGAGAGAGGGTTTTATTTCTTAATTGCCTATTTAGACCGAAGTAACATCTGTTGACAAGAGTGATTCTTCGTTGAAAAAAAAATAATACAAATATGAAATTGAACTTTGAACGGGTGCGATAGCTTCAATTCTAATTATTTTTTTCTAATTATTGTTATTAGTTATAGTATGACTATTTGCTACTCAATAGTAGTTAAATTAAATTAACTATTAATTTAAATTAACTATTAGTTTTCTCTAAATTTTTTTCAACATTTAGAGAGTATTTAACATTCAGATATTTTCTACATACACTTTAATTCAGCAATTGGTTGAATTATTGGTTTTCTTTTATTTTATTAAAGAATATATACTAATTACCTTATTCGAAAAGTTCACAAGCATTGTTTTTTTTTTTGTAACTATTCAAATATATGGTAAGAACCATATACAAAATACCGCAAGGCTCATCTCAGAACTAAATAACTGACTAGCAAGGGACTTCGGTGAGGTTAAATACTACCTTACCTTACTACCTCACTTGTCTGGTTACAGATATTTCGACAGTTACCTTTACTGCATGCGGAAAGTAGAGTCACCAAATTGGATATATTACGGAGCTGAAGATGACACATTCTTTGAGTGCAATAAGTGGCTGCCCGAACGAGAAGCACTTTTCTCCCCAAGGACGATAACAGAAAAAATGACCGAAAACAAAATAAACTGCGATTGCATAGAAATGTTTGCTGAAAAGATACTTAGGTTGAAAAAAGTAGGTTTCGACAGAAGTCAGCTGAAGCAAACAGATGTATCACACCAAGATGAAGGGCAAGGTTAATCACCTGAAGCAGTAGCATATGCAGTCTCATTATTCAGAACTAAATTTCAAAAAATTATAACTTTTGAGCTGATTAAGAAATTTGAAATGCAATTAATTATTTAAACTATAAAATTTAAGAGCTTTAAAAAAATGTATGTGCACAAATAAATATACATTTTTCTATTTTACTATAAGTTTAGCCATTTACTTATTGTTCATGAGATGGTTTAACAGGAGTTTGTGGTACAATTAAAGGCTCTGATCTGGTATGATCTGGTGAAAAAAATTTGATAAATTGAGTTATCTAAAGTTAACTATATTTTTATAAAAAGTATCCATGAATTATTTAAGAGGAAGAAACATGAACAAGTAACACCTATCCACTTTATGGGATATATAGTACAATTGAAGATATCAAAAAACTGATAGCTATAAAATCAAAAAATTTTAACAATATTTAAAATAGATAACCGTTGGATTGTATTATATAGTCAGTCCAATATTGTGTAAAATAATCAAAGCATATGTTAAAGTAAAATACCGTTAAATAAATGATCTAATTATTAACTTGGTTGATAACATATACATCAAGACGTATATATGATAAGAATATACATCTTTAGGAAGCTGTTTCTTAAATTTTGTGACTTCAACACCCATAAACACATATCTATTATTCTATATCTTAGTGCCCAATTAAAAGTATTTAAAATACAATATTGATCTTAAGATGTATTAATAATGATTGGTAATCATTGAACTTTGCATATTAGTCTATGAAAATGTTACTAAATATTATACAAAAGTCGAAAAAAGAATAAAACATCGTTTTAGAGAAGAAAATAAATAGCTTTTGTACCAGAATTTGTTGAAATATAATGCACTCGATTATGTACAGTTTATGCAAAGCTGTATAAATATAATTGATTAAGGATCCTCTATGGGTTCGGGGATGTGAGAATAGTCCAATAGTAAGGTATGCCTGTCGTAAAAAGTGACTAAAATCCAAAACGTGTTGGAAAGGGTCTCGTGTGAGCATAAGTCCATAACTATGTGAACATAAAGAGCGAAGAATGTCTGGTATATCATCATCTAGGCTCACCAGCAAAGTCCATTTCTTTAGCGTATGCGAACGTCTGGCACGATAAAACCAGACATATGGCTTGGACGCTCCCAACTATCTAACTCAGTAAAAAACAATCTAGTTATGAATGTAGAACAGCAGCTTCGGAAAGAATGCTGCATAGCTATGGATGATATTGATAGTTGATAAATGATGTTATTTTCAACATCACCCTAAACAATGTTTTCTATTTTAGGTTAAGTTGAAAAGCATAGAGCAAGCCCAATATAAATCCTAGTTGGAAAGATTTTCATAATAAAAAATAAGTGCGTTAAACTTATAAACTTATTAGTAAAAATTTTAAGCTAATAATTTGTATATTGTCAATATAAATGGAAGAAAGTGCTCCGGCTAGAAAGCTTTTTGATTCGGTGCCCGTAGGTGGAAAACGCGGTAGAGGACGTCTGCATCTTCAGTGGAAGGACCAGGTGACCAATGATTTGGGGGCACTCGGTACTATCAACTGGCGACAGCGAGCTACTAATCGGGCTGACTGGCGGAGCCTAGTCGACGTTGACCATTACAGACACGAGTAAGTAAGTAAGTAATATATGGTAGGTACAAGTATTCATTGAGGAAACAGCATTTGCGATGTGTATAAAATGAAAATAAAGTTAAAATATTTTTTCCAATGCTTGTTATTATTTGAAATAAATTAACTTAAAAACACAGAAATCGTTTAATGAGATTTACTTAAATCATTTATCACTGCGTTTAATGGTGAAGCAGTTATCATTGTTGGATCTAAAACTCAACAATAATTCACATTTAACTCGTAAATAGTATTTAATTACTGAAATAATAAGTTTTCATATCAAATAGCTAAACTTGACTTAATGCTGAAGTAATTAACATACTAAGCTACTCTAAGAGGATAATAAGGTTTGTACACTATTTCGTATTAAAGTGTGGAGAGGATTTTGCTTGCAGCGTGTGTGCATATATGATTGCTTGCGTTTTAATTGCTGTTTAACAGACACACACATACACAAGCTGACACAAACACATTGAAGCTAGAATACAATTCTTCACACCAAACAAAAATTTGAACGAATTCATGTGAAATGTGCGCAAATTCTGAGTCCTTCTGTAGTCCTTGTCGATGGGTGTTCGCTCGTATGTGCAGAACTACCATATATACAATATTTTATTCATGTTGTTTGTGCACTAAAGTACTTGTACGTGACAAATTGCTCATGAACACGTTAACTTTTCAGATCCACAAATTAAATTATTGCCTTCAGCGGTCCTTTTTGTTTTCCATTGTGTTTTTCTTCATATCAAACAAAATATTTTCCTTTTGTGTTAAAAGTTGAGCTATTAAAAATCAACTTTGTTTATTGCAGGGCTAATTGATGTCTATCCCATTAATTCATATAAAGAAATTTGCAGAGCAGCCTTATTTTTAGGTTCTTTCAATCTAATACAGAGTTATTAGTTTAGCAATTAACTTTTTACGTGATATATGCAATTAACATATAATTCTCTATTATTGTCTATATATTATATATTTATTATACATTTATTTTAAAAATATTATATTATTATTATTTTATATTGAGAAAGTTTAACTGCTTTCCTAATAAACCACCTAACCACCTAAATTTCACTCCAATGAAATTTAATCGATTGACTTAATGGATAGGGCCGTCATATAAGGTTTACTTATTTTATTTTATATTATACAATGTATAGTAAAAATAAAAAATTGTAATATTACAATAATATTACAAAGATACAATAAAGAAATCTATAAGTATTTAAAAAAAAAATATTATATTGAGAGTAAAAGAGAAATAATAAAAAGTGTTTAGGTTAAAATTTGTTAGTTAAGTTAGTAAAGATATTTATGATTTTGAGTAAAGACTATGTTATGCACACAGTTATGGTCACGTCAAATGTGAAGATGTTGTTGTTTTCAGTTTAAATTAATAAATTGACATTGTGAGCAAAGAAAAAATTCCGACAAAACTTTGGTCACGGTAACATCTACTTCGTCACTTAAGTCAAAACAATATTGCTTACTAATTATTAGTAATTAGTCTATATTTGCTAGATTTTGGCGATATTTCTGTATTCGAAAGGAAATGAGTATAATTTTCAACCTTTGCAAACAAAAATTTGTATGTGTCAGCGTATAAGTTATAGTGTATCCACAAATCCTGCCCTATTCTAAAAAGTATAGTGCAGAGTAAATGTCAGAATTCGCACCTTTTAAGAGTAAATTACCATAAAAACTGTCTAAGTAAAATGTCTACACGGTTATGATCAGAAAAAGTGTTAAATTAATGTAACCATTTGTCATATGACTGACTGAATAACGAGGAAAAATAAATTTCCTTAAAGACAAAAATATCCGTTGTTTTAATTTCAAGAAAATCTTGAATGAAGTAATATGAAAGTATGTATAATATATACTATGTAAATATAAAAGTGTATTAGTTTAAATTAGTAAAAGTTTACTAATTTAAATTTTTGTCTGTCCTTCTGTCCATCTATATCAGTTCAAACTAGTTTCTCAGTTTTTGCGGCCGGCGACTAAGATGTGTGCAACCCACGACATGTTTCTAATCTACCACAACTAGGTAATTTTTTTTTGTTATATTTTAGTAACATTACATTATTTTCTTTTTATGATATCCCAAATAAATGTATTGAAATGTTTTACATTATTTATTACACTTCACGTTAATTTTCTTATTTAATTAATAAAATATTTTTTGTATGATAACAACTAATGTGAAAAATACTGATAATGAAAAATTTATAAAAGATAAATTAGTGAAGAATTAATAAAATTAAATTTCTCATTATCGCCCTAGTTTTATCTTTCTCAAAAAATGATGAACGTTTGTGTTTATTTCTGCGACTTTTCAATCTATTCAATGATTTGTATTGAAGGAGTATAGTTTTAAACACAGATTTTTAATTAAAATCGGAATTGATTCTGATTGAATCAGAATTGATTTTTCTGTCCTAGTGATGAGTATTTTTATAATATTATATATTTTTTAATATATATATTATTCATTTAGATATGAGGTACATTACTGATATCATTACTGAATCGATTAGTGAAAATTGAACTGTCCCAGCGATGCAATCTAAGGGGGTTGGGCTTAACTTAAATATTACCATATTTAATCATACGAGTAATTAGATCTTCATCCATAAACTTTGTATTGCAATCAAAATTGAGTTGATGATTAGGTTTAACTTTTTATACGAAAAACATTTTTTATTACATTTCTAATCTGAAGATTTTTGTTAGTTGATTCCCATTTCCATTTGTAAAAAGTTTTAAGATTTGGATATTTCATTTGTTTTTGCTATCTACAACGAATATAAAAGATACTTTAATATCTTATGTTTTCGTAGGGATCTACAGTCAGAAAAAGAGCTAAATAGTCTAACTTAGTCCAAGTCTAAGCCTTTTAAACTGATTTATTTTTTAAAGATTGAAGTGCATTTTTATTTTTGACAATTGATTTTGTTTTTTTAGGACAGTTTTTGTATATTAGGTGTACTTTGTATGACTGTAATAAGTGTGGTAATGTTGATTAGTATTATGTGACGGAATCGTTAGATTCTGTTTTGTTAACCATTCAATATATGATCACTATTGTAATACAACTATTATACTTTTAATATTGCATTATTATTGTATTCAGTTGGCAGTTGTATATATAAAGGTGTCTTATAACTTATATTGTTATATGAATGTCAATATTTACGTAAGGATATTGCCTTTACCTTAAAATTTTTAATTGTTTTTATTTTTCCTTGCAATGTAGATAGTCTCTATCACAGGTTTAATAAAGCTCGGGTTTGTTTCATTTTTCCGTATAGGTTATAATGTTTGGGATATAAGCAAGTAAGATAAAACCGTGCTTTTTTCTCCTTGTAATAAACAAAGATATCGTTATGTTTTGTCTCAATTCTGGTGGCTTAAATATATTCTTCAAACAAACTTAACTAAGTTTCTTGAGACTACTCCTTATTTCTTCACTCAACACACTTACGGGTTTAACTGAGTGTTTGAAGGTGTATATATATATATATATTTTAAATGTGGTGGTGAAATGGAAACAGTTTATTTGTACAAAAAAATTAAGTAATAGGTCACTATTTTCGCTACAAATTCACATAACTATTTCTGTTTAGGTTCTTATCAATAAAAGTGTTTTAAAGGAATATCAGTTGGTACCTATAGTTGTATATATTTATGATATTTTATTTTCTACTTGATATCTGATGATGTTTGATCATAGTTAATGTTGTTACTTAAAAATTTTTTTTGCGATTTAGATACCTATAGTCATGTGTTATTTTACAATATTAGGGTTTTTCTAATTATTAACTTTCTAACTATTAACTTTCAAACTATTTTATGAGCGGGCAATGCTAAAGTTCTTATAGTTGTTTCATTTTATTCGATTAGTTATTCGATTAAATTGTAGATTATGTGTTCATCTTAAAAATTGTTTGCGCATTATTATTACCAATAAGCAAAATATGTTGTTAACAATATATAATATATTTTTTAATCGTGTGAAATCGATTTTAGTTTTGGTATCGATTCGAAGTTATACTTCTGTTATCGAGAAATATCGTTATCGATTCAGAGTTATAGATTTATTATTTGACTTTTCTGATTTAGAACAAAAATCAGTAAAATGTGTATTAACAGAATTTTCCAAATCATTTCTGATTTGAATTTTTTTTTAGCTTAAATTTTCAAGCACTTTCAGTGCGAATTCACTTCGCCAGCATTAGTCGATCTGACTGTGAAAATATTTTATTGATTGCAATTTAAACATTATAAAATTCGTTAATTATACTATACAATACAAATAAAATTATTTGTATTGTATAAAAAGTTTCATACATTAAAGTCTAGGGTTTCACAGCCGATGGTCTATTGACCGCCAACGGACTATAGCGTGGTTTCTGTAGTTGAACAGAATTAAAAACACTGAGACTATATTTAAATTTGAAAATTATTTATTGTATTCTGTTTATTTCCTTAATCAGGAAACTAGAAACTTCTTCTTGGAAAATAATTTTCTTACTAAAATTTTCCAAATTTTGTATTATCAATATATTTGAATTGTAATTCAGCTTACTGTGATTATTGAGAATATCGACAGCTACAAGACCATAAAATACTTAATCTTTGCCTTTAACGATATTATTGGGAAGATATAGAACCCGATTTTGGTAAAATACTTTAAATATTTTTTTTAATCTGCCGTACATGAGTTGAGTAACAGTGATATAGGTATATAGTTAATTTCATAAGGACATGTTATTGAACAATAACAAATTACATAATAAAAAATTAGTTGAAATCGGTTTCACAATTTATTTCATTTTTACGTAGTTATCGTCGCTGCTTACTGTAATTCGCTCTATCAGACATACATTAGACATATATATCCTAATGAAGATATATAACTTCAGTGAGTTTTCACAAATTTTATTGCACTTCGTATTTCATAATTACATCATCAATAAATTTATATGAGAGATTATTAAAGATTCTATCCAATATTTGTGTAGAGATTTGATTTGAAAGGAAATCTCTTTCAGATTAGGTTATCGTGGCGATCTAAGCGATCCACTGTAGCATTGTTTTATTATACCATAATTTAGATTAAGTTGTCAATATTTTTAATTGCAGAATTGTCATTTTTCATTAAATTTAATCATTTGAAAAGTAGATATTTAATATCATTAAATAATTTAAGACCTAATTTTTTCACTTTTTAAAATCTTTATATAATTATGCTTTAAATGCAATGCATAATAATTTATTAATGAATTAGTGAGAGTTATTAATTTTTAAGTTCGTTGTTCAAAACTAATAAATTTTTCGTACCAATAAAAAGTATTTTCTTTTTTTTAATATTTATAAAAAATTTGAAGAAATCTATAAATATAATATTAGGAAAATTAGCGAAATTATATATAAAAAATAAAAATTCTTTTATTTAATAAACTTTAAAAATTTATTTTAATATTTATTGTTATATAACACAATTGAAGTCCTTACCGGAGTCCGGCTGTGTTTTGATTAAATCCCCAAGTAAATTTCGTATCATAAATGACTTAGAATTTTGTTGGTGCATTTTGTTTTTATTTCTCTTTTATATAAAAACAATTAACAAATATAACACGTATAAGTATAATTTTTTTTCGCTTTGTATTGTTTAATTTATTTCAAATAATTTTAATTTATTATTATTGTTTTAGTAAAAAATATTTTTTCTTATTAATATTTTAATATGCCGCCGGTTCTGCAAGCAACGCAATATTTTTTAATATACTATTTATATACATTTTTTTAAAATAATCATAATCCTTTTAATATTTCAATTTCAGAGCGCTTAACTGTTACCGTTTAAGGCGAAGTCAAATGAACAACTGAACGCAAGGATTTATCCCTTTAACTGTCTGTCAAAACATTAACATTTCATAAAAACTGATGAAATGTCTTCAAACAAATTAAACGAAATTTATGTCAGTTAAAAAGCAATTACATACTCGAATATGCGTTTATGTATTTCATTACTCTCTCTCCTCTCACACGCTGACATGTCAGCTAAGTTAACAAATATTTAACACATCCTTAACCGTTATAAAATGTGGCCTAACGAGGGAAACATTCTCTTACTCTCATTGCAAACACCTCATGAATGAAATGCTCTTCCTGCGAACAACCACCCTCAACGTTAGCCATTTTGTTTTGCGGCATTTTAAAAGTCATTACTTCCTATGCGGCATCCCTTTTGCACTTTCGTGAACTTTCAGCTCATGACTCTCTATTGCAATCACATCCATTAACCACCCACAAAAAGTTTACAATGCGCGTGTCTGATTGGTCAAACGTTTAACAACCCCCTGTGGCTTAAAAACTTTCGGTAATGTTTCCGCAATTAAAAAAGTATTTCATTTCATAATTGTAGTTTAGCATATAGCGCAGACTGTAGCAGTTTGACGTCGGTCTATGTTATTGCTTTTTAACACCGATTTTGTGCAATTAAGCAGTCGAAGACATTTATTCTTCTTAAACGTTGCACAGTTTGACTTAAATCGTTGATTTAAGTCTATGATTTCAGCATATGCTGAAAGGAAGCTAAAAAGGAATTATGAATTATAGTACTATCGTATTTCTTTATGTATTGTTTTTATTTTCAAATACTATAAAGGTTTAACTATTATACATAATATACACATTTGACACTCAGCCTTTTATATACACATTAGGTTTTCGCTGTGGACCCTTTGTAGTCATTTAACGCTAATATGGTAGCTCCAATTAAATGTAGGGATCCTGTTACGAGCACATCTAATTCCGTTCTATTATACAGTTTCTGTATGTACGCGAAACTATCTAAAATTGTTGGAAATACTTTGGAGTTGTCTGGTTCATTCGCTTCTGCACAAAGACTCTTCCAAACATCTGCATGTACCTGGATGCGTTTAAGTTGTTCTTCAGATCCATACAATTTCGATTGTACATCATTGATATTTGGGCTACTAGTGGCAATATTGGGCACAAAGCAAACAAAAGCGAACTTGTTATGTTCTCTTAAGATATTCATCAGATTTTTCGAATCACGATCACCAGTCGTATTGAAGATAAGTATTTTAGGATTTGTACTAAAGAAAATATTTAAATTACATTAGAATACTTGACAATTTTAAGATATATGGTTTAATAATAACCTTTCCGCTGTCGTGTCTTTAAACCACTCCTGGCATACTCGCATACTCTCAATTGTATGAGCTCCATCAAGATGTACACTGGAAAATATAATATGAAATATCGATTAACTTTAAATTAGCATTTAAACTACTTTAAACTTACTTAAAATTTAAGTACTGTACTTTTTGGCATCTACCGGGCCAATTACAATATAATAGACCTTCTATTATAGCACTGGAAAGCTGCGACGTAGAATTAATTCCGTAATTTCTATGAAATCCATTCTTATGATTACGCAGCCAATCACAAGCTAATTGTATCGCTAAGGAACCATTTAATTTGATAAAATTGTTCAGATTTGAAAGCAGTTTCTGTGTGTTTGGATCTTGAAAGTATTTATCAAAATCAGGTACGATGTATAATTTAGCCTATTAAAGAAGAAACAGTTTTAGTTCATAGTTAGCATTTTTATATTTAAGTGTTTGATGAGTAAGGGCATTGCACATATATATTATAAAGACTAGGAAAGAAACATGACAATCTTCAAGAAATGTTTTGTATTATTGAAATTGTACCTAGTCTACTGAAACTAACTAGCAATTTCACAATATATGACTATAAATATAATTGCATAAAATGAAAATAAATAAATAAGTGGGAACTAATGAAGTATAAATAAACTCTCACTATGCCTGAGAATATACAAAATTAAACTTTAAAATATTAAACTTACATTGTTTTCAGCGACCCGCTTTTTAATGACTTCCAAACATTCCGGTTGTGTAACGGTTGTAAAAACATTGGAATTTTTTTTGATAATGCCAGCTTTTTGCCAAGCGATTTCTTCCAAAGAATTACCTAAAAGATTTGTATGCTCTAAACCAAGTGATGTAATTCCAATAATTTTGGAATTTCTGCAAAAAAGTATGTAGTAATATTAAACCAAACCCATTAAATAAAGGCTATCTTACCTTATTATGTTGGTGCAGTCCAGTTCACCACCGATACCCACTTCTAGTATCGAAACATCAACCTTTTCTTCAATAAAAATGTGAAAACACAATATCGTAAGGAATTTAAAATAGGCGGGCATATCATAGACGTTATCGGAGGCGGATTGCAAGCGTTTAAAAACTCGCCAAAATGCTCGTGTGAATTTCTCCTTCGATATTGGCGCCCCATTGATACGTATACGCTCTGTAACCGACACCAAATGTGGTGAGCTAAAGAAGCCAGTCCGCACTCCATGAGCACGCAAAATTGACTCGGTGAGTGCACAAGTGGAACCCTAAGTGTACAGAGGAATACATGTTTACTTGAATGAATAAATTCATTATTAATGAAATTTGAGTCAATAAATTTATGAGTATATTATCTACATTTTTATAACGTATGATTTGCAAAAACATATCTTACAAGAAAAAACCAGTTTAATGAATAAAAGGTTATCTTGCGTTTTTCACAAAACGTATTTGTGCGTTTGTCGACTTTCTATGTATGTAAACATAACTACGAGTATTTAGAATTAAATTAAAAGTATTTAATTACTGTTTATGTTATCTAAAAATGTAGACGTATCATTCCGAAAAAAACTATGTAAAATAATACTTTCGAATGAATCCACTAGATAAATATATAAATATAAAAAATGAGTGTTTTTTAATTATATTACGCTTTACGCAAATTTTTATGTTTGGGTTAAGATGTTATCGTGATTAGATTGAATAGTTCAGTTAAAAATGTTTTGGTATAGGTTAATTGCTAGAAGGTTTTACTTGTACACACTAAGGCCCATTATTATACCTCATTATAACTAAAACGTATAAAAACTTTCTTTGCTAATAAGATAAGAAGCATGTTAAAACTTTACAATGCAATTAATACTAATTTTTGGATTTTATAAGGGGTGACCATGACAATCATTGTAGAATCATATAACGCTTCCAAAACGATAATGCAACAATGTGACAAAAACTGTTGTCTTCACCTCAATTTCCACGTCTTTAAAAATAATTGCGCGATGTTTCCACTGGCATCGTTAGACCAGTTAACTTACTTGAGATTCAAGTAATTCAAGCAATCTTAAGTAAATTAATTGGTCTAACGAAGCCAGTGGAAACATACTACAATAGTATATCTATGTAATCACTTTTATCCTATATGTATACACTTGTTATAATAGTAAACTATTCAATAAAAGTTGTAGTATGTAGTATTACACTTAAAATTATTCGACCGATAAATATTAAATTATATTGTATTTCTGCAACGCTCTTTGTTGCATGTAAACTTTTTTAATGCAAAAAGTAGAAATTCATGGCGTGAAATTATAATTATATAAAATATAATTTAATTTAATATGTGGTGAAATAAGGTAAAAAGTTTTAAATAATAGATAAAACTATATTTCTAGTTCAATTTGATTAGCATTTTAGTTAGAGAAGCTTACTTTGTCTTATAATTAATATTAGCGATGGAAGATGGTAAATACCAGTTATAATTAGTTTAATTTAGTCTCGTAGTTTAAACAGTATGGTCCTTTAGACCTATTATGATATTATGATATTATGAATACTTATACACGGAGACAACTGTTGCCCACTGTAATACTCCTAAATTTCCAAAAGAAGTTTAGTTATACCCACCATTGTTTTCAATATAGCTTCTTGTGCTTTGATTTTTAAACCACTAAGTTTTTCAGATGAAGTTAAGGAAATCCAATAAATCTACTTTCGTTATCTCTGTCAGGACAGTGAAAAACGTTGTCCTACACATTGGACTTCGTCTGTGGACCCGAGAAGACACAGAAAGTGATAGATAGATTTCATTTTTTCTTCTTTATGTCAACTTCTTCAAAGAATTTTTGTTCGCATGCATCAATGTTGAAGTATTGGTTCAATAGCTTACTGACTTAAGAAAATTTAAGTGAAGATAAGTGGTATCTACACTTGGAAACCGCTATAACAAGCCATTATGTAAAATCGTAAAAAAATTACGTTAAAATATTAAATTATGTTCTGTTACTAATTTTAAATATTTTTCTACGAAATATTTTTGTTTACTTCACAGAACAGAAGTAATCTATAATAAATACTGGAACTAATTTTGCTTCAAATTTAGAATATATTCTCAATATTGAATACAATTTAATACAATTTAAATAAGGTAACACACCAAATGAGTTGGCGGCACAGCGAGTTATATCAAAGCTAAGTCTCATTCATGACATTACATGCTCAGTTTAAGTTTGTCATCTTATAATATGAAGCGTTTAACAACCACTGAGCATGTAAAAAAATGTTTAAGTATAAAATCTTACTACAAAAATGGTTTCGTTAACAATTTCGTTGAAATTTATATAACTAGTTTATATTATTTAAATTTACTTCCGACACCACAAAATGGATAACCCTGTATAATTAGGTGTAGACATTAATTTTTCAGTTTTTAAATATATTTAGTTATTGCATAAAAAATGCTTTAGAAATGATTTTAATTAATAAAAACAAAAATGTTTGTTTTTAAATTGTAATGTTTTATAAAATACATATAGTTTAATAAAAATTTTTAATATCAATAATATTATTGTTTTAATGCTCAAATAATTTTTAATAATAATTTTATTTTTTAAATTTAAAAAATTTTCTAAAAAGTGTATTATTTAAGTTGAGCAATTAGTCCGTTAAAAATCAAAATTATTATTAATACCAATAAAAAAATATTGTTGTCTGTAAATTTTAAATTTTAATAAAACTATAAATTTAGTTAAATTTATTAACTATTTTCTATTTTCCCTTAGTTCGTTATGTTATTTAGTTAAATTTTATTTCGAATAATTATGTTTATTCGAAATAAATAATAATAATGTTTTTTCGATTGTTTATTTCGTTTTCTTAAACATTCTTATTGTTATTATGTTATTTATTAATTAAGATGAAAAAAAAATTTGTTTTCCACTGAAGCCATGAACCAACGAAACTTTAGTTAATGTTAATCAACGCCAACGTTAAGTTGAGTTTATAAATAAACATTAAATAAAAAGATAGAAAAAAGTTCGACTTTATTTTTATCTCAACCTAAAGACCATATTAGCCTACATAACACATAATGTTTTTTATTAACAAAAAAATTCTAAAATATTACTAAAATTTACTTTATTTTGCAACGACATAATACAATATAACACAAATTATTTAATTATTTTTGATATAAAAAAGTAGAAGTTTGAAAACTAAATTATCTGTGTTTTTAAGATAAATCAATTTGGTGAAGAGATATACACCACACTTTGCGCAGAGCTTGTTGAATAAAATTATTTTAAAGAGAGAAATAAAAGCGCACGTGAATCTACATGCTGTCTACGATTTGATTCGAATAAATAAGAGTAATAAGAAAACTTCTGTGTACATAATAATTAAATAAAAGGGTTAATAAAATACTAATTAATTGTTTTATATTAAAACTAAATAAAATTACACACAAGTTAATCTTTCTTCTTACATACATATGAACGTATTTTTTAGTTAAAAAACCCCATGAACTATTTCATAACTTTGTTTACCTTTCCTTTGGTGCCGGATACATGTATGACAGATAATTTGTCTACTTCCTCGATATGTAAACCACTTCTGTTTAAATATATGTACATATCATCCAATGGTTTTTGTGTGTTGTATGCGGTAATTGAAGTGCGTATTGCCTCTGCGTTCGATTGTAGAGTATTGAGTGCCTTAATAGCTTCCTAATTGTAGATCAATTATTATTATTAATAATAAAATCAGTTAACAAAATTTGTTTGTTTAAAAACTCACCGCGTATTCAGCTTCCACATTTTGCGAATCATAATTTATCTGTCTCGTTTGTTTTTCATTTATCTCAGCTGAACAAAATTTTCTACCGATTGGAACGAAAACACGTTCTTCGAAGTTAGAACTACCGAGCATCGCTTGCGACAAAACACCAATGCAACTGGCTCTTTGCCTACTAACTGAGCGCAGAACGCAAACCAACAACATTTTTATAGAATTTTTCTTTTTCAACGCGCTAAAATTGGTCTGTTTTGTTTGCAATTATTCACCCATGCAGAGCGGAACGGGAATAAATCAATTGTTGAGCAACAGTTGTTCAGTTCTAGCATATGCTTTGCGTATTGTTTTCACGACGCAGTTCTCTTAAAAGCGTTTATGCTTCGGTGTTTCATTGATAAAAATTTACTCTTAAATATTGAAGTTAATTGATGAGCATCGAATTGATAAGAACGAATTGTGTGACCAAGTGTACTTAATAAATTTGCGAACTATTGTTAAGTATATATAATAACCTTAGATAATTTAAATAATTTTAATTTGGGAATGAGTGTTTCACTGATTAGATTGCGAATTATTGCGCGAAACCGTTTGTACTTTCTAACGAAATAATTTTATTTGTTTTATTTATTTGAGACGTTGAGACAACGAACTGAGGCTTAGAGCAAAATTTTAGTATTGATATAATTAATAATATAAACAAAAAGTTCGAAAACATTTCCTATATATATTTTAAAAGTTAATTTTAAACTAATAGAACGACATCGATATCAGTGGAAGGCATATCCGCAGAGTTGAATAATTTATACTATATTGAAGTAGCTTCTAGGCCTATCTGTCGTCTCTAGCGCGCTCTAGCACTCATTGCTTGGACATATTCTTTTGCTCTATTTGTTTACCAAATGATTGGAATTGGTAAAATATTTATACTACGATTGGACAGATCGTTGGATAATTTAATAATCGAAAAACAGTTTCTAAGCGATAACTTTTAAAAAAACAAGGTAAATGAATAGAAAATTCTGAGATTGGTTAAGTTATTCTAGGATTTAAAACAAATAAGTGATTCTTTGCATTTAAACACTGAATAAAACAACGGTAATTGGAATAATTTTAAAATAAAAGTCAAAGACATCCCAAAAGATTAATTAACCAACCTAACTTATTTAAGTATTGAAAATAAAATATGAATATTAAAATGCCCTCTAGGTATCTAAAGGTGCATCCACACCAAACCGAATAAATCGTACCTGCAAAAGTTCTTTCGTTCGCAAGCGTTCGCTTTGGTGTGAATGCACGTTTACAGGGCACTAAAGGCTTACTTGCGTTGGAATAGGATGAGACTCTCATAGAACAATATATACCGTTTCTATGAAACAGCCTGAAATGGAGCAGCAGTAGGCACATCCATATCCCCGTTCCATAAAACATAAAGAATGAAAATAAATAGTCACCTTTATTACAAATCTAATTTCCTTAGTTCCCCATAAATTGTTTTAAAATCCTTAAAATCTATCTTAGACTCACGTAAATATTCTTAAAAGTTTGTTTAAAGCATTTTTTTTCTTCCCGAAAACAAATCATAATATTTTTAAAACAGACTTTAAAATTCAATATAATAGTGTTTACACACTAGATTTAAACCTCCTTTTATAATTGTTGTCAAGTGATAGTTGGTACTCAAAATTCAAAACTATTTTTAAGATGTTTACATAATATATAAAACCATTGTTTCTTACTGTAATTGTCGTCAAACTACTTTTTGTAAGTGAAAACTAATTTTCAATACAATTTTTTTGAGAATTAGGCGTACCTAAAATCAATTTCAGGAGCCAAACAATCTGAAACAGCTTTTAAGACTTACAAAAAATTGAAGACGAGAGTGTAGATTTATCTATAATTTTTAAGAATTAAGAAAAATATATAAATAATCAAAACAAAATGATATTGTTTTTACAATCTCTTATTGCATTAGATTAAGAATATTAACGAAATAAAGTTTCTTTATCTAAACTGCGTCATATCATAGACACATTTTATAAAAATCGTTCATTCCATTCATTCCTTGATTTAAGATTTTTTGTAAACAAATTTTATCTAAATTATATCTGTGTGTGGAATGAAAAGTGTAGTAACGAAGTATTAAAAAAACAAGATCAATTTCATGTTTTTTAGAATAATTCAAAAATAGACATCTACTGATATATTTAATATGCAAGTGTGCTCTTCATTACATATTCGACTTCAAAATATCATATCTAAGAATTATTTCTCACTTACAAATGAATTGCTATATAAATATCACTCTTCTAATTATTTCTATTATAAATACTTATTAAATATTTTGTTTATGGTCTGGAAGTGTAATTGGAGATAAGTTTTTTAAAAATGAGATTAAAATAATCTATCGACGATTATAGAACGCAAATGATGAAACGTGTCTACATCTCGTGACAATCAATTTCTTAAAAGAAAGATGTAGAAAGGTGACCGTGTAAACAGCTATCTCAACTAATCGTCAATTTCATGTGCATTTTTCGTTGATGGTTATGTTAAATCATTAGTTTATCCTAATAAATGATAATTACTTTTGAATCATTAACATATTCTTGTTGTTGGTGAAATAAGTACAGTTCTATTTAGAAAAAACTGAGCAAGAAATTATGCTCCAGAATCAAATTTTTAAAACATACAGAAGCGATCATTCACATAAAAATATTTTTAATGAAAATGTAAGAAATCATTATTTAAAATAAAAAAATCTAATTTTGTGAAGAACAGAAAGCTGATCTAGATAATCAGACCAGCACTACTCTATGGGTGTGTCGCGTATAGCAAAGCAGCCAACTCTACTATCCAGAAGCTACAAGTCAAGCTCTCCGAAGACTTTTCAAAGTGCCATGGTACATCCGCACGAATAACCTGCAAAGAGATCTCAGAATAGACCCGGTCAAAAAATACATAAGGGACAGAACCCTGAAACTATACATGAAAACTGACAGGTGCCCTACAGAGCATCTAATCTCAGAGCAGTCACTAACCGTACGGGGCGGAATGCAGATCTTAGATCAGCCATCAAATAATCAGCAAAGCTTGTGAGGAATACATAAATTAATCAGTGAGGAAGGTGAAACTCTGCAGAAACCCCCCAGCTGTCAAAGAGTAAAAGTGTCCAAATGCACTAACTCGAAAAAGACTCAACGTGAAATAAAAAAAAATCAATTTCTTTTTCACTCCATTTGATAACTCTATATTAAAATTTATATTGAAAATGTGAATATTTCACTGATTCTAAAATAACTGCATTAAAATAACTGATCGGCTTAGCTCAGTTGTTCTTTTAAATTAGCTAGCACGTATGAATTTATTAATGTTTTGTTTATATACATTAATCGATTCACAATCTCAAGTAAAGAACTCCAAGTAATAACTGAGTAATATAAGCCGTAATTTTTTCTTTCAGAGTAGCAAAAAAATAATCGCTACGTACGAAAGAAAATATGTGAAGCAACAATAATGCTCTTAAAATCTTCAGAGTTAGGTTTTACTCGAAAAAAATTTTACGTCTTAAGTTTAAATGTAGCCAAATTCAAAAAATAGTCTATAGTGAATATTTAATGGAAATATGCTGCAAAATTCCAGTCATCTGTCATATCTGTTGAAATATGAACATTTCATTTACTTATAAATTCAAATACATAAATGAATAAATTAATTTAAATATATAATATAAAAATGCTAACCATTGCCATTCTAATATTCATTTTGTTTTCTTTTATTTAAATTAATTAATTTTTAGTGTTTACAATTTTTATATCATATTGTACACGACACAACAAAAAACATATGTCAAAAATAAGCATTTAAAATATTTTAAAAGTGATGCCAATTTTTTCAACCAGACTTAATGCTGTTTTTTTACAACGCTGAAAGAAAAAATATCGGTTAGCAGTACAACTTAGCAACCATAAAATATTCTCGAATTATGTTTTGTATTCCAGTTTTGCAGTGTGTTTAATACTATGGTATTTAACTAAAGATCTCGAATACTTATATTGTAGTCTTAAACTACAAGAAAATTTGTTCATTGGAAATAAGATCAAAATTTAATTAAATAAATCTGGCGCTGGTTATATATACAATTTTCGAAATTAAAATAAAATAAGCACTGCTTTCGATCGCAACTCTGGATAAAATGGAAATTTTGTTAGGCTTATATGTAAATGCAAAATAAAAGTAATAAAATTTAATGTTAAAATGTCGAAAATGAATAATAATTCTTTAGAATTATTAGTAAGCATATTTTTTTTACATGATTGTGAATAAAATATATATTTTCATGCCTTTTAACAATAAAATAATAAATAGAAAAAATGAAGTGACACGAAACGCGAATAGTTAACGAAATCATTCGTTGACAGTTAACTAGAAATTTTGTATGTACTTCCAAAAATCGTTCACAATAGACGAGTTTTTAATCTTGACAACCATGCGATTTAAGCTGCTTATTAGTTAAGCGATTTCAAAAAGGTTGGACTAAACAAGCTAGCAGTGTTGTTGTTTCATATGTTATTTTAATAATAAGCTTTTGTTCTTTTGTGATATATTTACAAAAGAAAACGCCTAATATAGTTTTGTAAAAACACCATTGTTATTTGATTAATATATTGGTATTTTATATACCATATTGGTATTTTACACCATTGGTATATATATAGACTCATATTATCTAAATAGGGCTTTATTATTCTACCTATCAATTTCTCTTTATTGTTATAATGAATATCACAGTATTTTAGATTGTGTTTAGATATTTCAATTTTTAAAATTTAATTTAATGCACTAATAACATTTATTTGCTCCACTGTGCTACAGTTTTCTATGCTAGAGAGAGCAGATTTTTATCCAAACGCAAAGAGAACAAATTTTTAAGCACATGTGTTGTTTTTGACGTTTATATTATTTTTACAAATTGGTGTGTTATTGTTTATATCCAAGATAAATCTTGAATTTACACAGACAATTATTTTACAATAATACGTTTTCTATTATATAAAATTTGTTAAACCATTATTTATAGCTTTTCGCTATTGTGATAATTAAAATATTAAGAAACCAAAAGAATTTTGGATAAAAATTTAGTTATGTTAAGGTTGTTTAATTTATTTCGTTGATTTGAGTTTATTTGTATTACTTATATTTTATATAATTTAAATATTACAACGAAATCACACTGAATATCCGAAATCAAATAAAAGAATATAATAAAACAATATTTAATGTGAACTGCCGCAACCGACACAAAATCACTGATGTAATATTTGCAACACATGCTCAACGTCAACAAAATCACCAACAACAATCTACAATTACACCAACAACAGTAAACAACTGTGTTTTGTTTTGAAAACAAGCAAATAAATTTAATATGAAACGTGGTTTGATAGAAAATTATGTCTCCAGTGACTCCGAAGATGAAACAACAGCAGAAAATAAAATGTAATTTTTTTTTTTATAAAAATAAAAACAGTATAAAAAAGCAATATATATTTTGCATATATTATGTATATCATTCATTACTTATACAATTATTTTACTTTTTATTAAATTGAATAACCTTATCAGTCATTTTTCTTCATAGCAAATCAAAAAGAAATCGCTTCGGGAAATGTGAAGTCTGTGCTGCCAACGATGCCATTTACTCTTGCCCAAAATGCGAGGTTAAGACGTGTTGCGTGCGCTGTGTAAACATACATAAGAAAGAATTATCCTGTGATGGTATTAGGGATCGTACTAAATTCATCCCACTCTGTAATATGACTAAAATGGATTTTATGAGCGATTATTACTTCTTGGAAGAGTGCACACGCTATGTCGAGGATCGGAAACATGATCCGATTAAAAGTATAACACGTTTCAATAAATTACCAAGTTTTTTGTATAAACTGCAATGTGCTGCTAATAAGCGGAATATAAGGTTGCAGTTCCTGTTGAAGAATTTCACCAAACACAAAGAAAACTCCACAATTCTTAATTTTCAGACGCAAAAAATAAACTGGCATGTTGAATGGGTTTTTGTAAATGCCAGTAATTTAAAATTCGTTGATAGACGATGTCCTGAAGATTTGCCTTTGCATAAATTACTTGACAAATATGTGAATCCTGATTGTATAACAGACGTTCCCAGAAAAAAGGAGTTAATATATTATCAAAGTGCCGGTATCTTCAATTTGAAAGTAAGTTAGTTAAACAATTTCCATAACATATTTCCTAATTTATTTATTACTATTTATTTAGGCTTCTAGACAATATATAAAGTAAATTTTTTTATGCATAATATTGAAATAAATATTATAAAACTTATATAGATTATATATTTTTACTTCAAATAAATAAATATATATAATAAAAAATTTAGTCATTAATATAGAGTACAATTTTTACTATAACGTAAATTTTTGAATATATATATATAATTTTTTTAATTTAATAATAATACTAATTTTATTTAATACTTTTTCAATAAAGTTTTATATATTTTAGAACTATTTATTTAATACTTTTTCAAAATAGTATTATAATACATATTTTAGAACTAATAGTACTAAATCAGGCATTTTATTATCTTCTCTTTTCAATTTTGAAATAACATATATAATATAATTAAATACTTAACTTTGAGTTCAGCTAAATTTAGTAATAAAAAAATGTTCCATAAAATGTGTACACTGTAGAAAATATTTTTATATGAAGATATCGTGCCAAATAGATGTTAATATAAGTTTTGTTGCAATAAAAAGGCATTATTTTTTAGAATCAGTAAAACTTTTAAGTATTAAAATTATTTTAACAAGTTTCTTAATATAAGATATTCTTTTAAGTGTGAACATGTCAACAACTATATTTTGTTTTATAAACGTTTGTTAAATATATATTTTTTTTATTTGTTTTTATTATATTTAGTTTTTATTATAATTATTTTTTATTATCTTTATTTTATATTATATTTATTTTTGTTTATATTTATTTTTTATTTCTTTATTTCTTATTATATATATTTGTTTATGAATTATATTTGATTAACTGAAATTATTTATCAAATGTTTATTTAAATTTATTGTTTTAATAACTATAATTTTTTTTATTACTTATATTTTTTAAACGTTTATAAAAATTTCGTCAATTTCGTAAACCACATAAGTTTTATTAAAACCGTATATATTCTTAAACTTTTAATAATTTATATTAAAGTTTGTCTACTTTTATAGTGTCAGAAAATATGTCCGAGAATGTAAAGCCGTTTATAATCTTATTCATGATGATAGTAGGAATCAATTCTCCAATATATATTTATTTGTGTATATAGGTATATGCAAACTAGTCTAAATTATAGCAAAAATGAAGTTAGTGTATAATTATATAATATTATAATAGCACTTTCCTATATAATATTTTATGATATTTAAAATAAAAAAAAGAATTTTACCTTCCACAATAAAAACGTCGGAAGTTATTATTAGTGTTTAAAAGTTAAATATTTAAAAAAATTAACAAAATATTGCTTATGCTTTTAACTTGTACAGTCAGTGCAATAATATTTCAAGTGTCCAATAACGAACTATTTGTATATCACTTCAGAGTAGACGGGAATGTTACCAACTAATTCTCTTAATAAAATACTGTATCTCCAAACAAGATTGCAAGCAACAGTTCAATACATCTCAAGAATACTCCACTTGGAATATTTTCCAATATATATATTTTTTACAGAAACTTTTTAATTTTAATTCCGTGCTTTTAGTTGTTAGTTTACTCTTTCATATTATTGTATTTTTAATGCCACGCTTTTAGTGCAGTCAACTAGCACTTTATTTTTTAAATTGTATATAATTTAAATACAAAAATACCTACCCAAAATTTATCCTATTTTGTAGTGAGATTATTTTCATTAATTATATAAATTAGCAAATAATGTTCAAACTTATTTACATAGATAAACTGAATTAAATTGAACAATTGTTTGCGATCCATAAAAGCGGATCTAAAAATTATGTATGAAAAAGTGAGAAATATTATAAATATATTTGTATAAAAAATATTTCAACAATATTATTGATATGATTTGTTTAAAAATTTATTTAAAAAAATAAATCCAATTTTTCGGCATTGATATTATTTATATTAATATAAATAAGCATTTTATGTCTATTTGTAGTTATATGAGTATTAAGATAGATATAACTATATTTAATTATAAAACACTTTTAATTGTAACATTTATAATGAAAAAATGATGTTATATTCTTTCTATTGTAACTATCTTAGATTCTACTTAAAGCCGAAGGCATTAAACAAAGTCGGAGCCGTTTCTATAAATTAGATGTCGCCAAATCTTTAAATGATAATCTTGCAAATAAAACTATTGTTGAATACCCAACCATATATATAAGTTATGAACAAAACTCAGACATGTTTGACGTCATTGATAGTGGTAAGCATTTAATATACGCATATATAATAGAATATTAACAACTATACACAACTATACAAATAATAAGAAGTGCATATAATATGCTAATTGAATATTTAAAATTTAATTTGAAAAAAAAAAATTATAAAAAAACAATATTCATTCATAATTAATATTGCACTCTTTATAAATTTTAAAAACATAAATAAAATAGATAATATAAAACAGAATAAAATATTAAATGCAGTATATATTAAAATATTTATATTATAAATAATTAAGGTGTATTAGAACATTAGCATGACTGGGACCTATTTTAATAACATTATCCATACTTAAAATTCTATTTCATTTCATATTTTAGACGAAGACATTGAGGAAGAAACAAAAGCTTACCAAAGTTCGTTAGAAGAGTTTAGCAAAAAAATAGCAGAGCAGACTAAAAAAGAAATATCTTCCAGTGGTAGTGAAAGTGAGGATTCATTGAAAAATGCTAAGCAGCAAAAACAAGCGCAGATGAGAAGGAAAGAAGTGACTGAGGTTTTTGAGAAAGAACCAAGTAATCTCATGTTTGCTGATGAAAAACTTCTAGATATGCTCTCAACATCTTCATCTTCAGAAAGTGAAGATGACAACGTGAAAGAAAATTTTAATTTTCCTTAAATGTTAGCAATAAATAAATAAAAACATTAAATGAAAATTTATAACAATGAAACTTGGTTTTATTATTACTAAATACCATTTATATTTTTAAAAAATTACACGATATAACTTTTCCAGTATGATATACACTCGAATAATAAATAATATAACATATAGAAACAAGTTGGCGTATTGGATTAACTTTCATTATAAAAAATGTTATAACTGCATTGTAATTAATATAGTAATAATTCAATTTATTACAAAACCCAGAAATATAAAATAAAAACAAATAACACAATACCGGCCGCTGCAGCTTTAACATACATTGACTTTCGATTTAAATAAGTAGCATCTTTTTTGTATTTCTGTGACATCATAGAGAGATTTTGCGTTTTTGTATCCAGTTCTGTAAGTGCACAACAAAAAAAAAATAATAATTATAGCTTTATACATAACATTAATGCATAGTTAAAATTTACCTGATAGGACTGTGCCTCTCTGTAAAACATCATCTATGTTTTGTACCTAAAAATGATATTTTATTTAAAGATCAATGCCGCAAGTTAGTTTCTATACAAATTGCCTACCATTATTCTTTGCACATCCTGCAGCTGAGTATTTATGTTGCTTATGTTTCTCCGCCGATCGGTTAATTGTTTTTTGGCTTTTTGTATATAAACGTCGAATTCAATAAATGCATAGGGTCGTGTCACTGAGTTAACGCGTCTGCCATAGTTTGTGTGGAACTCTTGCGCTAAATCCTCTAAATACGTAAACGCCAAACGTTTCGAATACATTTTATCGCACATAACCAAGTAGCAGACTTCGTTTTCAATTAAATAGCTAAAATTTAAGTATTTTAATAATTTGTACACTGTAGAAAGTCTAAAGTTCAAAGTTAGAAATAATACTTTGAACTTACTGAAAGAGATATGGGCCTGTTTCAATGCTGGAACGTGTCGGGGAATGTGAACCTAATTTTCTAAATAACATTTTTGCTTGGTTCTGATATTCTAATATGCTACGACCGGACTGTAAAAAATAACTTTAAATTATTATTTTATTTGTTAAAACATCTTGCAAACAAACCTGTTCATCCTCCTGCATGGTTCCAACCAGTGGAAGACCATCAATTACTCTTGCTATCATCGTCAATAACGCCATTTTTTCTGTGTTGTTTTTTTTGGTGATATATCAATTAATTTTTATTGCTATATACGCACATTCATATCACACTATTTACTTTTAATTTTGTTAATAGTTTTATTTTCAACAATTCTACGGAATAAACACAAGCAAAACATTCGTTGCAATTTGGGAAATTATGTTGAAACTATTTGGGACATGTTAACACGTCAGCCACGTAGAAACATCATATGTCCAAAATAATAGAGTACGTCAATAGGGTGTATCGAAACTGAAATAAATTTTAAGCTTGCAATTCGCATATGTTTATTACTTTAAACACTTTATGTCATTTTATTATAATTTTTTTGTGTACTACATAAATATTTAAAATTTTTGACATTCTTAATTTCATTATATGATCAAATTTTTATTTTGAATATATATTACATTAAAAAATGAATCTTATGAGAAATAATTTCCAACTTAACACTATGTCACTTCTAATATATATATATTAATATAATACAAATTTAATTTAAATAAATTTTAGTTTTAAATCTTCGCAGCAGCAATAATTATTTTTCTGTTTTTTAATTCATTTTTTCGTGTGAGAATAATATGGCGTTTACATTGGTCGAAAATAGCTCATTTTGAACGAGCCATTTGAAAGTGTTTGCATTCGTTATAATCCGTTTGTTCTCATTTCAAAACGCTGATTTTTCAACTTGCCTGTTGATTTGATATTTCGCCTGTGTCAAAAAAATGTTGCATGAAGGTTAAATATGCCTTCAAACCATACAATATTAATATAAAACATATTATTAACTTCGATTAATTACTTTTTGGGAATCTGAAGTTCTAAAAAGAGGTACATCGTTTTCAAGAAAATGCAACCACCAAACATTTGTTTACCTTTTTTTGTAAACTTTTTTGGAACTCATTCATACATGTGTCATTTTCGGCTAGTGTAAATGCCGTATAAGCTTATGTCTGAAGCAGGTCTGCCTAAGGGTGCATATATTAGAGGCTAACGCTCGTGTTTTGTACGGATAGAAAATATTTGACCGAACAAAGCAAATAATAACTTTAAATGTTATTGTGAATTGCTTTGGTTACAGTGTTCTTTCTACTTTTTTTTATCTATAAAAACATAAAACAAACATGTTCATTAAAGCCGTTTTACTTTTTGAAAAATAAAGCAATCGAATATTCGTGCGCAAGTAAATGTAACTGAAAACGAACGAATTAATTGACTAACGGAATAAATTCTATTGCATTGCTTTGTGTAACCCATTTGGTTATCGGTTTGAAGTTGTGTTTGTATTTTATGCTGTTTTGCTTAGTATGTACTCTGACAAATATTAGCCGAAATGGTTTCTTTCAGAGTAACAAAAAAATAACATTAAGTCTGAAAAAAATTGGCATCACTTTTTCTACAGAACATTTTTTGTGTGGTGTGTACAATATGAAGTATAAAAATTGTTACACCACAAATTAATTAATTTAAATAAAAGAAAACAATATGAATATAAGAAGCGCAATTGTTAGCATTTTTATATTATATATTTAAATTAAATTATTTATTTATAAATTTAAATTTATTAGTAAATGAAATGTTCACATGATTTTAACAGATGACTGGAATTTTGTAGCATATTTCCATTGAATATTCACTATAGACTAATTTTTGAATTTAGCTGCAAAAAGATGTAAAATTAAGACGTAAAATTTTTTGCGAGTAAAACCTAACTCTGAAGAGCATTATTGTTGCTTCACATATTTTCTTTCGTACGTTGTGAGTATTTTTTTGCTACTCTGAAAGTAAAAATTACGGGTATTGAATAATATTAATTATTATCGGCAATATTCAGACTAAAAGCAGTTTGATGGTTGTTTTTACTTTTTTGAAACTTGAAAGTCGTTTTGTTCTATGTAACCGTATAAAATCTTGATCATTTTTCTTGCCTTAACGTAGTAAGAAATGAATTTGGTTTCTCATTGCATTCATTTTAGCGCAATATACAAACACAACCTTGTTTTAACTGATATGTATGTAGTGTTATGTTTCATTGCAACAACATTTTCATTGCGTTTATCAAAATCGGTATTACAATAAATGTCAGTTATTACAACAAATGGCTTTTCCTTGCGAAAATGGTTCAATTTCAACATATTGTAATATAAATTTAAGATTTTTTGTACTCCTATACAACACTGTTGCATATTTAACCTGTTCCTCTCTCTTCAAAAGGCACGAGCTGTCAAAGTTTTGATGTTTTCTTTATACTTCGCCTTTTCGCCACTTTCTAAGAAAGAAATTGTTACAGTGCAATATTTTTGTTATAAAAATAATATAAAAGCATCCTAAAAGCTTAAAAAACATATTTTTTAATAATTTGAAACATGTACTTTTTTGTGTGACAGCTATTAATTGCACCAATTATAAAACGTTGAAGTTTTAGTGAAAAAGGTAAAATTGATTGCAGTAAAAAGACCTGAAAAAATATCCACGTAAACTTTTTGTCGTTCCCTTTCTCTTTCCATACTGTGAACATACGGGTTGCTTAACGTCATTAAAATCGCCACTTCTCAGTTCTTTTTATTTAAATTATTATATTGCTGTTATATCTTTATTCATTCACCATTTCATTAATGATCTGTGCTACGTATACTAATAATTATTTAGAGTTTAATTTGAATAATTTTCTTCATTAACAAAAACTTATTAAAGGTCATTCAACTGTAAATTGGGTCTTGTTTTAAAGTGGTTTGCTAAAAATCGATATAACAGTATTTAATTTTGCTTACTTTGTGTGGAAATATTAATTTTTTGTTTTCACAAATTTCACATATGTTATATGTTATCATCATTGTTTACGTACGTTAATTGCATGCCAAATAAATTTATTGTTTTTATTAGGCTCTTATTTGTAAGAAATGTCGTGGCAACAACATACAAATGCATCTCAACAAAAATTTCATCCCAATTCTTCGACTGCTAATATGTCCGTTACGAACACTTCATATGCTTTAAAATCATCCACTGCCCCTGCTGCAAACAATAATCGAGCTCAAACATATGCTACTGGTGTTCCACAATTGAATGCATTAAGTCAAGAATATGAACCAAATCATTTGTCCACTCCTCAGGTAATATTCACGGTATAATAAGATATATAAGATTCGCATGTAGATATTTATTTGCTTACATATGATTTCATAAGTAGTAAGGTTAACATATATCTATTAAATGATTGACATCACTTTTAATAGGATGTTTTTATTTGCATGTGTATGTAAAAGCATGTGTATGTAGAAAAAAATGGTGTATTTGAGTTTAATTAGTTTATTTAAATATTAATCGTACCTACAGCAAGGGCAACCTTGGCAACAGCAGCAAAACTACTTAGCGCAAAATAGAAACATGCAACCAACTGCTGCACAGAATTGGCAACAACAACAACAACCACAACAGCAACAACAACAACAGATTGCTAATTCAAATTTATATTCACAATATACTAATACAGCGAACAACTGGCAAACACAAATGCATGCAACGTCCCCGCAACAGCCAGTATATCAACCACAGCAGCAACAAAACTATCAACAACAACATCACAATCAATTTCAGCATCAGCAACAGCAACAACAACAGGTTAATTCAACTCCAACATATAATCCTTCTACCAATTATTTTGATCAACAACAAAGCTATCAGCAACAGACTGCATCCAATTACATTCAACAGTCTTTACCAACTCAGAATATTCAACAAACAACACAGCTGCACGCGGAACAACTACCACAACCACAACCACAACCACAACAACAACAAACTTCAACTACGAATCAACAATTATTCGACAATAATAGTAATACTAATAGAAACGATGGATGGGGTGATTGGGATTGGAACGACAATAGCAATAGTAACCTCAACGACAAACAACCATCTACACAGCAAAACATTTTGCCTGTACTGAATCAGCAGTCAGAGAATCCACTGCAAAGTGTACCAAGCAGAAATATCAACGTAATTGAAGATAGCTTCAGTACACAATCAAACGATAATTGGAATTGGGGCACCACAGATGATAGTAACTTAAGTACATCAGAACAACCAGTTACTGCCACTCAAACTGAACATTTAAAAATAGCACCTACACCACAACAAGTGCCAATTGCAAGTGAAGTAAAACAAGATATGAATACCTTTCATGTGCCTAAACAACAAAATACTGGAGAATATTCTATTCCTTCTGAAATAAATACTATTCAGTTAAATCATCAAACACAATCAGCACAAAATGATTTCTCAGGTTTACTAAATAACTTTATTAAAAAAATTAAATAAATCAATACCCTTTCTTAATTTTAGCCAAACCAACAACTTTGCCACTAGTGGAAACAAGGACTGATAACATAAACATAACGTCTAATGTTCAAACACAAAATACTGCACCTACCGCAGGTGGTAACATTCCAAATTCAGTTTATGTTTCACAAGCGAAACCTGTTTCAAGACCACCGCGGCAATTTGCATCACCACCCGATGGTAATACACCAGTTGAAGCACCAGATAGTGCATTGTTACCTCCACATGGTTTCCAGAACGATAGTTTTCAAATGGAAAATTCTCCATCTCTCCCACAGTCTTTGGATTCAACGAGTTTAGTTCAACCACAACCACAACCACAACCACAATCGCAACCACCACCACCACCACTGGTTTCTACATTACCAACAGCTATCTCTCCACCATCTGTAGCAGTAAGCTCTTCCACTTCAAATCCTTTTAAACGCACTGGCATTGCTCAGCATCATCGTGCTGGTTTTATGCCAACTACAGAAACTATTTCTACCATGCCGCAAAGTAGCTTTAATATACCTCCACCTCCAGCTGATTTTGCAAATCCAGCTATGGCTACTATAAGTGGTGAAAATTATGGTATTGACAATTCTGAGGATTTGCATGAAAATCAAGAAGTTATTATGCCAGTATTGCCATCTCATACTAATATACAATCTGTTAATTTTCAAAGTACAGCAGTTCCAGTTCCAGTTCCAGTTTCAGTTCCAGTTTCAGTTCCACTACATCAGTTACCATTATCAAATAATGAAAGAAATCAGTACATGCAAACAAGTCCATTGTCTGAAAATCCTGATGAAGAGGTGAATGTAGAAGGCGACAATAACTTGCCACCACCTGGACTATCTCGTTTAGTTTTAGGAGAACCTGAGTTAGAAACACCTCAGCGTATGGTAACTGGTACTGAGGAACCAGTAGATAACATTACGAATTTAAATATAGAAGAACGACATGCAGATGGACAAGACACTTCTGTCGAGCTGGTTATGCCACCAACAATGCTTAATTCTATACCTCGCAATACGGGAAATTCAGGATGTAAGTCATTTTAATATATATTTTTATGGAATTACTATAAGTTTGTTTTTATTTAGTACCTGTTAATACTGCCACAAATATTGGAATAACAACCGATCGCAATTTGTATTTAGTTCCTGGTGAAAGTAACGCTCATGACGATCAACGAGTTGTAACTGGTGTGGAGACTACAGAAACCATTGTTATATCCAATCCAACACAAGTAATAAGTGAACAACGTGAAATTGAATTAGATGGCGAAAACTTAGATGACCAACAACCCTTATTGAGTAACAACAGAGATGAACCACCACTCGTAGGTGCTGCGTCTAATGTTGAGTTGACAGTTTTAGCACCCACTGAACCCGCTGATGCACATCATACAGTGAAATCTAAGGAACATTCTAATGTATCTACAGGAAATGACGATAGTGATCTTATGCAAGAACTTCATCACAATAGATATGCAACTAAAAATCGTAAACGTAATGAAATTGAACGACGAAATGAGAAACAGTACAAAGAAAAGAAAAGCTATGAAAGCGATGAGTCTGAAGAATATTCAAGTGATCGCGAACGTAATGATCGTCGTCGTGGTTATCGTGAAGGTAGTGTCCGTAGTGATCGTGGCCGTAATGAACGTTCTGAAAAAGAACGAAATCGCCGCAGTAAACGTGATGGTGGTGGCAGTAGTGACCACGAAAGAACGCGAGATAAATATTATCGCGATGATGGTAAGTCCGATAGACGTAAGCAACGTTATAATAGAAATGAAAGTGATACAAAGTATGATGCTGAAGAATCAATGCGCCATGATGGTAATTATCGTAAAGATGCTACACGTAGAAGTATGAGAGAAAATCGTGGTCCAGTTGAGGAACGTAGCGGCCGAAGTGATCGTAGTGATCGTGACTATGACGATTATAATCGACGGCAACGTGGTTCAAAACGTGGAGAAAAAACTGATATGGAACGAGACCGTCGCGGTTACACTGATGAAAACAGAGATCGAAGACAACGCCGTGATAGAGACAGAGACAGAGAAAGAGATCGAGATTATGATTATGACACAGTGGAACGGAGGAGACGAGAAAAGCATCATCAGCGGGGCGTAGATCCACGTGATTATGAAGAATATCGTAAGCAAAGTTCACGTAATGCACGTGGCAGTGATTTAGAAAAAGATCGTACTCGAGATGTCGATGCACGCTATGATTCACGACATGGGGGAATGTATGGATATCATCCGACTTCTGCATATGGTTATGATAGTTATGCCTATTATTATGAACAAATGGCACGCAATAATCCTCAAGCTTATGCTGAATGGTATAAAAAATATTATGCCCAAGCTGCAGCCACAACTGCAACTGCTATTCCGAATAGCAATGGTGATTCCCTTAATAGTACGGCAACTGTTGGAGGAACTGATGGACGCGAGTCTGTACATTCGGGACGTAGTTCAGCTCACAACGAGAAAAATCGGTAAGTCTATTTCAAAAGTAAAAATTTACAAATAAATTTTTTATCGCATTAAATAAAATTAAATGCAATTATTTAACAATAATTTTTGTTCAGTGAGTAGTGTTAAAGATTCCACTAATATCTTAATAATATATTAATAATTTTATTTTGTTTTAATTTAATTAAAATATGTTTTTAGCATTACATTTATTTGTTATATTTTGGTTAAGTTTTTATAGTTTTTTTTTGTTGATAATAATTTCTCTTTTAAAATAGTTTAAAATACAAAAATGGATATAGGATCACTAAAATAAATTTTAATGTTTAGGGTTACTTACAAACCTATTTTGACTTAAAATAGAAAACTAATAATAAATAAAAAAAAATTTTTAGGAACAATAGGTTTTGATATTTTATTTTTTGTAAAAAGAAGGAATTTAGAAGGAGTATTCTGAGTTTGATATTTTTTGTTTTCTAATATTGTAGCATAAAGCGCTGAAACTCTAGAAGTTTCCTACAGTTATCCATATTGGAAAATAGCGGTATATATTACTATAGTGAAAAATTTACAGCGTTAAAAAAATGTCATTTATAATTAGTTTTCATAATTAGATCTACTAGTTCTTCCACAATGGAGAAATTCACAGCTTAAAGCTAAATTTAGAGATATGGTCACTAATATATCTTGAATCAAGACTAAAGAAGTTTTACTAATCGGTAATTACAGTCAAACTTTCATAACTCGAAGAACCATTTTGCAAAGAAAGGTTCGACTTATGGAGTTAGAGGATTTTTTTTTTTTTAATTTTTGAAAGAAACTAATATTACATTTTAAGACATTTATTTGAAATCAAATGCAGCACAGAAGTTATAGTGAAATGAAACATTTAGAAATTAGGGTTTGGGGTTTTTAATTTTTTTTTTCAGTAAAAAAAAATTCCAATTTCTTCCAAGCCTTATAGTGATCATCAGTTGGAGTATCATTCGTTGCAAAGAAATATTCAGAATTTTGAATGAGTCTTCATTATTGGAAGGCTGATTAACAATTACATCCACGGAACCCTTATCATCACTTTCCGTTGCGCTTACAGTTGAATCCAATAATTGAAAGCTATAGTGCTCAATAATACAGTCATCTGTAGGAAAGCTTGATGTACAAATTTGATTGTCAAGCTCAATATAATCGTTAGGAGAAGCATTAGAAGTTATTATATTTACTTTAAATCATGCTGCTAGTGACTGTCATTTGCACAAAAAAGCAACATAAGAAAAAAAATTAAATATTTGATTTGGAAAATGGACTTCCCCTAACATCAAAATAGATTCGACTTATAAAATGCACTTTCCCACATTCCTATTGGCACGTGACAATATTTTTATTCGAGTTATGGAAATTTGACTGTATTTCATCACACTTAAAAATTTTAGAAGTTAACAAAGTATGTTCTGTTAATTAAATTTATAATATATTTGATATCTATTTGTTTTGAAAACATAATTCGTAAATAAATATTTCTCCTAAGTTTTTTTGATATAGTAATCAATAGACTAGACCACCTAAAAATCTAGTTAATAAATTTTTTTTTAATGTTAATCCGATTTTTTTGACATTAACAAAATATATGTTATATATACAAGATTTTAAATATGTTAATAATTTTTAAAGCGAAGTTTCAAATTTTGTTTATTAAATCTTTTTTTTTTAATATTCTATTGCATTTATATCTAATTTTTAAGTTGTTTTTTGTTTTTAATTTTATTTTAATTTTATTTGACATTGTTTTTTTTTTTAGAAGAATAAAGAATAATACCTTAACATTACTTGTAATAACATGAAACCTTTAAACAGAAATACTTAAATACTTAATATCACCAAACATTCCATTAAACCACTATACCCAACTATCAAATCAATAATCAGTACTCTTCAAAATGATATCCTAATGCATTATCAATTACCAAATCACTTCCACAGTTCAGTAACATGTCGGTAATGTCAGTTGTAGTAACTAATTGTAAAAGTGTATAACAAAAGTTATTTTGTAATGTTACTCGTATCTGAAAGATAAATAAAAATTATACAATAAAATATTATACTATTACATTGAAATCGTCAATTTAGGTATACACAAGCATACATATCACAAGCAAATGAATATCATCGTCATTTTCATCATCATCATCAGCAACAACAGCAAAAGGAAATGGCGCGCATCGATATGTCCCTTAATTCAACCATGCTGGATGAATCGATATCATATACTGGTCTCAGAAGCGCACATTCAACAAGCAATATTTCGCAAATCAGTTCCACAGCTCCCATATCAACTACTGGATATTATATTGGTCCAAATCGCGCATATTTCACAAGATCTGACTATACGGATTTAAGGTGCTCCTTATTTGTACAATATGTTGTTGTTGCCACAACAATGAATCTATTATTCTTTGCTAATAATTTTGCTAAAATCGTAATAAATTATCGTATTGACTATATATCCGTATTAGTATTGGTAATATATTAAATATTAATGGCTAGATATAATACCTATCTATTAGAACAAACTTAATATACCTAGTCGAAAAAAAGTTCCATAAACAGTTCATAAACAGGATTCTTAGTCTGGCGTACTTTAAAACTTTTTTAGAATAGTATGTTGAGCGATAATTTCACGATAATTATCACACTGTAAAAAAATCTATAGTACTATGAGAAGCTATATTGGCTTGACGAAATTGTTAAAAAATAAATGTGAAATAAATTTGCCATGACAATTGATTTGTCATATTTAATAAGATATAAGTCATATTTTATAAGTGATTGCATCACAAGTGATTGTGTCACAAATGATTCGGTATCATAACAGAGTAGTAATGTTTTAGAAAAATGCATTTTAAATTGCACATCAGCTGAAACCAGTATGTGTAAATGATGTCCGAAATTTGTAATGTAAAACACATCAAAAAAAAAAAAATACCACAATTTGTCACTTGGTTGCACTGTTTTGACAAATTTAAACTAACAGATGCAGTATCTTCTTCAAGATAACGGTTACAATGCAACAAAGTTCTCATCGGGCTTCTGCTTGATATTTCTAAAGAAGAAAGATACCTTCTTAAAGCATCAAGAATTGTCCTGGTCTAATTTAGGTAAGGATGTAATATAGGCATGAGTTTGACAGTTACTTGTTCCACATAAATACGTCAATTTCCAAACTGCTCTAACTGTCGCTTCTATCCCATGATATCTAAAATTTATTCTTATGTCCCAATTTATACAGCAATTAGAGAAATAAAATTTCTTAGCCTTGCTCCAGATTAGTTTCAATTATATCCAACCCACACATGTCCATACCTTATCCGAAAGAACTCATCTTTAACCCAGTGTGTTTAAGTCAACTGTTTAAAATGAATGCAAAACACTTAATGAATGTAAATGGCCCCAACATACTCACTTGGTAAGGTTCCATGTGATTTTTTCTATATCCAAAGTTAAAATTATCATTTTGAGAAATATGTTTCGAGTCTATTGCGACCTTTAAAAAAAAATCCTCTAAAGCTGTTGAAAGCCACGTCTTAATCAACTTACGAAATATATATTGTGAACTGAGGCAATCTTTATCATATCTATACTTGATTTGAAGGGACCAACTTTGAAGGCATTAAAATAAATGTTGATTGATGAATGAATTTTTATGTTTATTTTTAATTCGAGCAATTGCTGGGCGATGAGATTGTCAAGGCAGGCGCTTTCTCCCTGTCCTTTACTTCTGAAATATAGATGTTCCACTTGTTACAATTAAACTAGGAATTAAACAAAAATACCTGAGCATATTCAAGCAATACTGGGCTGATGAATCCTATTGTCAGATATCTAGGTTCACTTGGTTTAATATAGATAAAAATCACACTAGTCAGCTCCTTCAACTAAAGCGGAACTTGCTCAGCACCACGGTATGAAAGAGGAAGGTATGTGTCAGTGCCTGTCTTTAGCTAGGAGAAGATCAAAAATCTTCAGATCCTCTTTTCTTACAGACCTGAACGAACTGACATCCTGTAATATTAGGGACTTAGTCAAATTCATAAAACTGTCAGGTTAGCTTTCCCTTACTTAATGGGGGAATCATTATCTTTTTTGGCGTTGGTCGTAAGTATGTTTAAGATATCTTTATTAAGATATAGCATTGATGAAATTCATGGTTTATTAACTACAATTATTTTAGCTGAGGCATTGCAACTTAATTGGTTATAGATAGATGATTTTATATTAAAGCTTATTGTAATAATAATATTCTATACAATTTTTTTTGGAATAATACTTACTGACTACTTAGTGTCGGTAGTTTATTGCATTTAGAGTATGGCTTGGAACATTTTCGACAATGGGTGTATTAAGTATTGTCTTTTTCATGGAAGTAATTATTACGTCTGGGACTATTTTAACCAAATTATATATTAATATAATATATACATCTAATTACAAATTATTTCGACTATTCTCATTCAGTTTACTAAATTGTCTTGTTTATACAATATTGTATCTCTTGCTCTCTTTTTTCTAATTATTTCATAAATGTTTGGTGTCTATATTTGATAGAATGCATATTGCCAGTGAATAGTTCTATTTTTTCTCACTATATTATAAACATATATTATTAAGCTTCTCATTTAATTTACTTTTTATTGTTTATTTTACTTGTGTCTGTTTGTTATCTTACTTGGAATTATTATTATTTCATTATGAAAATATATTTTAAATAGTTTCTTGTTTTGGTTTTTGTAGTTTTTTGCTTATTCATTGTTGAATTTTTATTTTTAAATTGTTCAGCAGACTTAATGACCTATTATAAAAAATAAAAACAAAAATAGAAACATTTTCATATAATTACTGAATAGAAATTGTTATAAACATGTATATATCTAATATTTGTAAATGTGGTGGTACTGAGATTTCGATTTTATATTGAATATTTTTATTAAAATTCATTTAATTAAACGAATTTATAACGACGGTTTTTTTAACCCTTTTATGCTTAAATTAAAATAAGAGTGCTCAAAAATATTTATTTCTATGTTTATAATTATATTTATTATATGTTTATAATTATATATCAGACAAAAAGCAAAAACAATAAAAAATACTTTTGCATATGACGGCAACTTTCTTTATTAGTAACATTCGGCTTAAAAGGGTTAATTTTCAAATTTTTTCTTTTTCATTATTTGATCGCAAATACTGTTAGTAATACATATCACATTCTTTTGAGCTTCTCGTTTTGGTAAAAGACGTTCATTCACTTAGCCTCATAATTATGTAACTTTAGTATATTACATCGGGTGATATAAAATCTATCCGGGTTTTTTGGTTCATTTTTGAACAACAATTTTTTTATTGAAAATCGATAATTATTATTTATGTCCTTTTGCCGTTTTTCGGGTAGCTTTATAAGTCCATCGGTAGAGAACTTTTGAAATGTATAGGCAAAAAACTTGGTCAAGTGATTTTTAGCGGCTTCTTGGTCTGCCTATTTTTTACCATTAAGTTTTGCGGAGAAAAAATAAAACAAATAGTAGTCAGATGGTGCAAGGCCCCGACTATACGGTAGATGTATCAAAACTTCTCGACCAAGATATATGGGTACTAATACTATTTAGTGACAAAAAAACGAGGAAACTTTCCATGTTACCAAATATATAATAGTAATGATAGGTATAGGAAAGATAGAGTAATATAAAAGTTTTGAGATACAACAATAAATCCTTACTGTTTCTACTTATTTCTAAGCATAACAGTCCTGGGTGGACTGTCTAGTTTCTCCTATCCTTAATCTACTCTTCGAAGTCTAGGTTGTGGTTTATTTTTAGTGTGGGTTTATAGAGGTTGGGTTGTTAACCTTACATTCAACCCCTATCTAGGAGGGCCAGAATTAAGGATAAATATATGCTTTGGTTTTTTTCAGTAACCTACTTCTAAAGTTGCGATTGCTACCATTGATCTCCTGTAGAGATTTTTCTACCACCGTCTCCAAAACGTTGTAACCTGATTTGTTACCATGTAAACCTAAAAAGTTCAACTTCAAAATGTGTTGAAGCAGCTTGTGTAGGTCTTCCCGTTTCATTTGCTGCATTATGTGGTCACTATATATCACTTCCAGGCTCTTCGCCGAATACGGTATTGTTCACCCTTTGACACATTGCTCAAACCGTTTCTGCGGTGGTTCCATATCACTTTTTAATATACCTAATTCCTGTACATGATTTCAATTTTCCAATTCTTCAATTATTCTTAACATCTATATGTGCCCACTTCAGCAAACATCGAGTCTTTAACCTTACTTCCTGACAAAAGTATTATTCCTGTATACTTCCAATATAAATTCTTTTTTTCTTTACTTATTCTATAATTCTTCATATCAAATTTAATTTTTATTAGTTAACAGTATTACTATTATTAGTAATTCTTACATACAATATTCTTTAGAAGCTTAGGGAAATCGTTAGGGTTAAACAATTTCCCCTCTTCAGTCCAACAACTTAACTTCTTTTAATTTGAATATTTTCAATTTTAAAAGTCGTAGACCATAGCAGCCAGTACTCCTTTTTTGTGTAGATATAATAATTTGTTTACAAACAAAAAACAATAACTGGTGGTAATCAGTCACTTACTAACTTTGGATTGTTCCAATCCATTTATCCATTTATTATACGATCTTGTTTAGTCGTAACCACCACAGTTTAAACCTTCTTAAGAGCTACTTAATTGTTTTTTATTGTTTCCGAAATGTAAAATTTCCTAACTAATTTTAATAGAGTATTATTATTATTATTATTGTTAAGGGATGTTGCACTACGACCGTCGGGTCTATTGTGCCCCCTTCTGGGTTTAGAGTAGGTCTCTAAGCCCTGTTGTGTCAATAAAAAGTAGTATACAACCTACTTTACAGAGTTTTATTGCCTCTTCCGTAAGAATATACACTCCCAGCAACCTATTTCGTATGTGCATTAGTGTAGGGTATTCTAACAGCACATGTGTGGCTGACTCCTCATTTTCTTCACAGAATCTACAGTCTACTACAGTTTTTTTGTAATAGAGTATTAGAAAGATTAAAGTGATACATTTTTGGTCAAAAGTCTTAGTTTCATCATCCTCCGATTTTTTTCGTTGACCATCCAATACCATCTAAAGTATTTTTTTGATGTCATTGCTAGTGTCGGCAATTTTCTGCCGTTCAGAAGGGTGTTAATCAACTACGCTGGTGCGATCACTTTAATTTTTAATTTAATTTGCTAAATCATAGTCATTATAATTTCTCAAACAGATATCATTTAAGACCCATTCAAACGGTTTGACTAATAAACGCTAGTCATTAGGCGGCGTTAAAAGTTGACATAGAAGTTATCAATTATGTGAAACAACTTTTCAATAAATATTTTATAAACACGGTATTTCAAAATAGGTTCTCGATACTTTTTGAACTAAATATATCAGGAAATCTTAGTAATACCCAATATTTCTCGAGTTGTTAAGAAAAATAAGTAAATTTAGTGTTTAAAGCTCGGTAAGGCCCATTTTATGTGGAATATTATTTATATTTTAATGTATTTTCGATTTTTTATTATTTAATTAGTATCTTAAAAAATACCTGTTTTAAATGAAATATTATTTACGTTTGAATTTATTTTGAATCTCTATTATTAGATTAGTGTTTTATATGATTCTGCATGATTATTATTATTTAATTATTTTGCAGTTAAACTGGAGTTTTTTAAAAGTGATTGTGAAAATAATATTGCATGAAAATTTTAACTGAACTGAATATAGTGATATGCATTTTTGCACTTTTTTATATAACTGTCAATATTTATAGATCGGCGAATGTGTCGTTAGCACGAGCGGAACAGATAGTTTCCGAACAGCAGCGATTAACGCCATTTAAATTTCTAAATGAGCATGCGGTTGCAACATTAGGAGCTGGTGTATTGGTTACAGTGAAACCAAAAATCACATCGCAGGGCAATGTGAGTCATATTGTTAAGTTACAGCGCCCGACCGTCAACGATGCATCGTTCCAATTTTGTCAAAGTTTTCCTGGTCCACTGGTACGCGGCTTAACACATAAGAAAACTATAATTGAATTTTGTGAAGAGCAGATACGTCTCAAACCATACGAAAGCACAATCTATGCTAAGCAACTGATGCCAAATGCAGAAAAGTACAGAGCATCATACACATTGATGTGGAATCTGTTAATATTGCTTGTGCGTCAAAATGGCGTAAGTTGAAAGTTCTCTATAATATATTTTTCAAACAATATTTCATTAAATATATTTTAGATGGTAGTCGGCACGGATATAGCAGAACTGCTTTTAAAAAATCAACAATTATTTCCCTATGTAGTGAATGCGTCCGAGTCTAATTCTATTGCCTCAAACTCTGTACCGCTAGCAAGTCGATCTAATAGCGCCACTTCTCAAGGAAGTGACAATGATGAAAATGACAACAAACTAAGTGATATTGAAATTGAACAAGACAAAGATATGAAATCAGAGAGCAACTTACCATCGAAATCTGAGGTCGACTTAACAACTTTTTCAGCCGCTAAGTCGTCCGTCGCTTCTGAGACAGAAATTACAAATAAATTTCGTAATTACTTATTATATGGAAATGTTAATGAAGCTCTAGACTGGGCAACCGATAATAATCTTTGGGGTCATGCGCTTTTCCTTGCTTCCAAAGTAGATCGCCGATCGCATGCGAATGTTATGATGAAATTCGCTAATAAACTTTCACTAAATGATCCTCTACAAACACTGTATCAACTAATGAGTGGACGTACTCCATCCAGTGTTACTAGCGTACAAGATGAGAAATGGGGAGATTGGAGGCCACATCTATCCATGATATTATCAAATACTTCCCAAAAACCCGAATTGGATCGTAAAGCAATTACCACACTGGGTGATTCACTTTTTAATCGTGGCGATTTGTTTGCTGCACATTTCTGCTATTTAATGGCTCAAGTAGGTTTTGGGCGTTATCAAGAAAGTGCATCACAGGAAACTACTTTGCAACAGACCTTACCAAAGTAAGTTTAAGTTATATTTACAAATTTATTTTGTTACCCTAATTAACTTAATTAAAATGTTAATTATCGTTTTTTAGATTGGTGCTTTTGGGTTCTTCACATTATAAAAATTTCCACGAATTCGCAACTAATGAAGCTATTGTAATGACCGAAATTTATGAATATGCCTGCTCATTAAATGATGATAAATTTTCTTTAGTTGAATTTCAGGTATTTATATCCACAGTTAAAACTATAAGTGAATGTATCTCTGATACAGCTTACATGATATAATATAAAAATATATGCACAGACTTTCGTACATTAAAAATACTAGCAATAAATAACTATTTTGCAGTACATATATGATAATTGTTGTTGTTGCTGTCGTAATCCGCTGGGATCTGCTTGTAGATATTCTTTGGGAGTGGTGAACTGCACTTGGTCGTTGACCCGACCGTTCTTGGAAACTAAATGATAATTACGTGTTAATCTCAGAGATAGTTGAAAGTCAGATATGACATTAAAGTGTTTATTGCTCTCGTTTAGCAAATACAAGAGTAGTTGAATAGGTTTTTTTACTGTGAACCTAGTGTAAAATCCTATTTATCCTTTTTATATCAATTGCGTTATTAATAATATGTGATTTTAAATAATTTATTAAGCAACATAATAATTTATAAATCAAACTGTTCTGAACTGCAATTTAATTATTTTAAAAAATTCTTCACGGATCTATTTAACGTTCTTATTATATTGTTCATTCCTGCCCATCCTTAATCTACTCGTGTTTCTCAACATATCCCAAACCATGTATTCGTATTTGTAATTCCTTTCATGTTGTTTGCTATATAGATTTTCATGGGATATCAAAACAACAAGGGTGGGGAAGATTCGTTCTACTCTCGGTGTAAGTTTTTAGTTAAATGAGATCGTTTCATCATCAATTTAACGTGATGAATTTATGTTCCGCTCGACACATGTTTTGCTAGCATAAAATTGGTTTGCGATGTGACGTGGTTTTTTCCTTTAACATGAAGACTGATCACTTTGGTAAGTGTAAGTTATTCGATTACGAAGCCACCAAACACATTCAATCTTCTACAAATTTCCACAAAAAGAGTACGCAACTTTTACTAATTAAAAAAACTTTTTTTTTGGAAGAGTGGAGAAACTTCATAAATTTAAAAAAAGAAAAGAGAGAAAAATATTAAAGCAGTACTCCTCTACAGTTATCCAAATTAGATTTTATGTATTTTCGCTAAAGTATTTCTGAACCAGAGCAGTCTTCAGCCAAATTTATTTGAAGTTGTACTCTATTAAAGTTAGAATTAGATTCAATCTGCATGTTCCCTTCCTTTTCCCTTTCATTTCCATCTTACATTCTCATTTTCACATTTCACTCTATTCTACTTAATCGTATGATTAGCTCTTGACTATTGTATGATTAAGTCCAAGTGTGACTATGGTTTCGTCGAGATTAACAAGAATTTTTATATAGCTTTATTTACTTATAGAGCCTCAATGGAAGCATTCATAATTTAAATGAACAAAAATATAATTTTTATGTAATATTTTAATCCTAACTTGGCAACTATCTTAATTACAAATTAAATTTAATATTTCTTCACCGCCTAAAATAATCATATTCACATTCTGTGGCATATATGCTATGTGCTTTTATATTTTTATTAAAATAATAAGTACATATATTTATTATTTATATGTATACATATGAATGAAATTTTAGCTTTAATGATATTGCGTTAAATTTAGGACCTAATATAATTATACCTAATAGTATATAAAAAGGAGAACTTATATTTATTTTTATACTTCTAGTGTTTTATATAAATTTGAAGTTTATTTTTTAATTTGTGCCTTATTGTGTAATTGTTTAATGTTTTAATTAATTATTCTTATATATATTTTAGCCTTATAAATATCTGTTGGCTACGCGGATGTTGGATTATGGTTTTCATTTAAAGAGTCTTATGTACATGGAACAAATATCCTTGCATATTCAACGTGATCCTAGCAAATATGAACCGACATTTATTAACAAAGTAGGCACATTATAATTTCCTGAGCGCCTCTGTTTGCCGTCGGATTTTGTCAAATTTTTTTATTTTGACCAACTTTTTCCATGGCTCTATATGTCGATATGTTTGGTTGTCGATATGTCGAGCTTTAAAGTTGTAAACTTTTTACATTGATGGCAGTTTTAGTTATCTTGATTTGTCGTTTGTTTAATCAAATTAAAATTTTATACACTCATTGTCGGTAAATGTAGTGATTGCTTTTTGTTTGTGTAATCAATATAAAAAAATATAACTTTAACTTTCGATATCTCAAGAATTAAGCTATATCGGCATTTAGCACAATGGAAAAAATGACTCAGCTTAATGAAATTAAATAAAATTCCTCGTAAAATTGTGGCGCCCTGCAAGTTGTAATCTTTACACGAGTATAATTTTATTCTAATACAACTTTAACAGGTATATGAACTGGCTGATCGCCTAAAATACTACGATCCAGTATTGGACAAAACAATTGACGAGCAACAGAATACTGATGACAATTTAAACAATGGTGTACCTAATTTTGAAGAACAAAAATGGCTACAAGATTTGCGAACTATTGCTGCTCAGTACAACGTAAAATAATTTAATCTCATTAAATCTTCTCAAATGTTATTTAAATTTATTCTCTTCTTATACTAGGTTCCAACTAATACATTAGACACTGCAAATGATGGTCAATATAATTATCAAAATCAAATTGATCAGCAATTTGTTGAGATAAACAAGCAATTCAATGAATTGAATTTGCAATATAGTAACAACAATACCGATGTGCCTATGTATCAAGCAGATCAGATACAACAACAACAACAACAGCAACAACACCAGCCTACTTTATCTAACTTAGATGCAAACGAGCAATATAATTCGGGTGTTACTGATTATATTAATCAACAACAATATGCAGAAACACATAATAAAGTCGTACCAGATAGTAGCACATTACAACCTGCTGTGGATCCATACAATACAAATTATTCAGCCCAAATTCAACAAGATTTTACGCAGCAACAACAACAATTGCAACAACAACAATTACAACAGCAACAACCAGAGCAAACCAACTTATATTATGATCCAACTCTTCATCAGCAACAATATAACAATGCAGATGTACCGATAGACGCTCAACAGAGTACCGGCAGTTATGATTATTGGTCTACACAACAACAACAAATTCATGATGAGGTAAGTTGTATATTTTGAAACAAAGTTTTCGTATGGAGATACATTCTCGCATATCTTGTGTATATATCGAATCATAAGAGGATACATATGTTAATTACATTTATATTATATACTCTGCTTTTTATCATCTATGGTATTTTGTCATATTAAAACATTACTTAAAAACTCCTTATTTGTGCACGCTTTCATATTACGGAAATGCAGTTTGCAAAAAGTATAGTTCCTGAAAATAATCATAATATTACAACGAGTTTGGGCACTAATATCACCAACAACGAAAATAATACCAAAAAGGTGTTAGTTATAAAATCATTACCGACAAGAAAGAAATTAAATATGGAAGCAAAGGAACAGCTAAAAAATTTACAAAAATATAAAGCCCAACAATATCAAAGTAAACATATTGCTGCACACCTTAAAGGCATGAGTACGAATCTCAATAGAAATCAATCGAACGCTTTAACTAAATCAGCAGTTGCTATGAAATCAAACAACGCCAGGCTAACAGCAGCAACCCTTAAAGCTCAACAGCAAAAACGACGTACCGATGTAGAAGAAGATCAAACACCAACTCCTTTCCTAACCAATAATGTAAGTAATTTGACTTTGTTGAAATGTAGTCTAACAGCAAACGCAAAACAGCAAAACTATTTCCAAAATAATACTATAAGTAATGTTAAAAGTACTACTAATACGACAACTGCTATATCGCCAATACCGCCAATACCGCCAATATCTCTATGCGAAAATACTGCAGCTACAGATAATACCGCTAACGATAACGATAACTATCACGATAACAGATTCACCCCAGACCAAACGACAGCAATAACAGAAAGAGCAAATGTTGCTCTAATAACAAAACGTGTTAATTTTGATTTGCCAACAACAATTGCCGAAGTGGAAAACGAAAACGAAAACGACAATGACAATGACAATGAGAATGAGAATGAAAGTGAGCAACATATTGAGAGTGAAAACGATAGTCAGGATGCAATTCGTAAGCAATTGCATTGTAGTGCACTGACAGCATTTAAACCAAGCTCATTAAATACTTGCTTCAAGACCACTACTAACTCACTTAAGTTAAATGACTTAAGCATAAATGCAAGCTACAGCAAAAAGTTGCCCACAAAACATTTAAATCATTGCCTACATTATCAGCAAAAACAACAACAACCGAAGAATATAGTTTTCAATGGCACTTATCCAATAGATATGCCCATTCAGTCCCGGTTTAAGAATCGCGCTGCTGATTATGATCCCGAGGCGAATATCGGTGTGGCACAAATGAAATATGAATATATGCTTAACAATGATTATGACATAGATGAACCGGATGCTGATGTGGAGGATGATGATGATGATGATGACGATGATGATGATGATGATGATGACGACGACGATGATGACGAAGAATACATTGTTGATGAGATGAATCATAATACTAAAAAGAGTTTTTTAGATAATTTTGGTATAATTAAAAAAACTCAAAAGCTCTGCACTACAAAAGCGCATGAGCCGTTGAGTGCGTTGACAACAACGCAGGATATAGAAACATCAACTCCACATAGTGTTTGGTCAATGCAGGAATTAATTGAAAATCCCTCGATTCCTTTGAACTACAAGAAAATGTGTAATGAAGTCGAGCAAAGTTTGACACACTTCGAAAAATACCTCGATACGCGTTCTTTTTCGAAAAAGGAGAGCGAACGTACATCTTCAACTGTGCGCAGTTTCGATATTGATTGTCCAATCGAAATATCGCCAACGTTAGCATCTCATAGATCACATAGCAGTAGTGATAAAAAGAATTTGTAAATAACTTTTAAGTGCGCTAATTTCATTATTGTGACTTATTTGTTTGGTATAGCTAAAATATTTCAAAATATTTAGAATAATAATAATAATAATTATAGTATTTCAACGACCATTTCTTACGACTAGTATTTACTCGCTTTGCAATGCGAAATGTATAAATTAATATGTTTTAAACGTAGCATTTATTAATCTTTAATATTGTTACTATTTTGTATAACAATTTGCTATTAAATATATATATATATATATATATATTATTAAATAAATTCTTATTATATATTTTGTGTAAAAATATTGCAAAAATCTTATAGCAAAGCTAATGTAATTGCGTAAAATACTGCACATGAAATGACAGTTGCTCTTATATTGTATGTAAAATATTTTCAGCTTACTTTTTTAACTAATATACGTTCTTTGTAATAATTAATAATTATTTGGGACAATAATATTTTGCTAATAGTATTTTTTTAATTTTTGTAATTATTCTTACATGTTTTATTTTTTTTAATATTTTATGTTTGATTGAATTAAACTAACTTTTTAAGTTAATAAATTTATATTCAACTTCACCCTTGGAAAAGCTTAAAATAGAATCTCAAATCACATATTTAAAAATTTTACTTTTAAAATAATAATAGAAAAGAACAGTTTAATAGAATCATTCTAAACGTCTACTTTTGAATAGTTTTTAGAAAAGCTTAGAGTAGAGTTTCCAACCGGAACTTTTTTCTTTCTAGTTTTCCTTACAGTTAAATAAAAAAAAATATCGTTACGGTTCCTATTCTCGGTATCTTCCAGTTTATGGCTTATTTCAATTTTCGCTTGTTAGTTAAGTTTCCACTACTTTTATGTATCTTGCATTAAAATTTAGGTAATTTGTCTTAATTAAATCCATTTTATTAATTCTTTTAGAAAAGCATAGTCAATTCATTTATGCAATAAAAACAAATTTCTTCGTTTATATATAAAAACTGTTTTTGCACTATTAACTAAAAACGTATAGGCGTGAGGCAGCAGAAACTGAACAGTACGGTGTTGCATCAATGTAAAACATCATATATATATTTTTTTGACTTTGAAACCCATGACAAAAGCCATTATTTGCTAATACACATTACTGCTTATAATAGAGAGGTTTTTTAAACAATAGTGAAGGACAACAACTTTTTTATTATTATTTTTAGTTAATTGAATGCCCATCAAATTTGGCAGGGTACAAATTCAACCTTTCGTATTTGCAGTGTCAAAAAATTATTTACGAATATTTAAATACTAGAAATATTTCCTAAAAGACCACCAATGATAAAAGTAATTGGCAACACTCCATAGCACTACTATTTTTAATTTTAATTATTTAAAAATAATATAATTTTGTTGTTGTAATTCACTACTGTTCAAAAATTCTCCATTAAATTTTATTGTTTTTAAGTTAAGTTCCGATTTTCACTCCAGCAAGAATATTGGTTTTTCCTTCTCCTGTTCGAAGTACCGGTTTAGATGTAACACATACTACATACCCGTTTCTCAATCTGAAATATATTTTAGTCCGAAACAATATTTTTTCGCACAAAATAATAATGAACAAATGAAAAAAAAATAATGATTGATAATGTTAATGCCACGGTCTGTCGGTGGTACGCAGACTGACGATTGAAGAAATCTGCTATAGATAATGAATAATATTTTTTTTATAAACATTTTTTATATTTTTATATTTCTTGTTAGATAGATAATTTTTTTAGATTTATTTCATAAGAAAAATTTAGGCTTTAAATAATAATATCTCATATCTTTTAATTAAAATTCTTGTTAGACGGAAAAATCTTTTTCAAAATATTTCAATATCATTAAATTTTAAAATACAATTTTTTTTAATTTTTTTGATAATGAAGTTAAATCCAACTATCTGAAAAGCGGGTTGTAATATATCCCTTACAAAATTCACACAGCACAGATTCTAAGACAACATCCCTGCTTTTTAAATCAATTCTAGCGCACGTGTTACATTGTGTTCAGACAGATTCGTTACTAGGCTTCTAGGGATTAATTTAGTTGCTGATATCACTATAATTTTGTTTTCTTTAATTTATTATATTACAATATTTTAATTTATTTTATTTTACAACCTATCTTTCAGAATGTATTCAGTAAATGTTAATATTAATATTTTTAAAATGATTCCAGTTAAAAAATAAATAATTGATTTAATCATCATCATGAATGATGATGATCAAATAAAAAATTATATTGCACTATGTTTAATATATGAATATTTTATAGGTGTTTTCTACTGCTGAAATAATTTAATAAAATTATATGGTTTATTTGTAATAAGTGATAAAAATGTGTAACACATTAATTGTATATTTTAATTTATTGTATTATTGTTGGTCTAATAAAGCTTCGCAAAACTAGAACAATAAGAATGCTTTCAGTAAAAATTTGTAATTTTCCCAAAACAATACAAATAAAAAGTATATATTTAAAGTGTATTATTGAAATTTTGTATTTTTATTTTGTATTTCCAAAATAAACTAAATTTTCATATAATTTTAATTACAAATATTTTTAAATTACCTTAACTAAAATTAAAGTATGTATATTGGCGTTAATATATATGTAATAATGTATATATTGATAAATAAAGCTTGTGGAATTGTGTTTTGTCTTTAAGAATGAAATGTAATAATTATTATAGTTTATTATTACTTATTTGAGCGTACTCTAGTGACTACTAAAATTATTTTCAAAATAAATATGAAGTATATGCAGCTAAAATAATATGAAAAAATCAAGTTTTATTTTCTCCTAAACACTTAACATAACTTGTTTTTCTCAATACTTACCACTCATTTTCACTGTTATTTACTAATATCTTTATCTAATAAATAGCAACTGCTTCTATATATTATTTTTTAAAAATTTTCTGTTGTACTTATCATTTCTAACAAAACATTCAAATTCATGAATAACTTTAGAGTGCACGACCTACGATATCGATGCCAAAATCTAAATCTTATGATTCTGACGATGAGATTCTTAAAAAACAAAAACAGCAACAGCAGCAACAAGATTTCAAGACTTCTAGTAACCAAGCAAAGAATGCACAGCAACAACAACAAAATAAAAATGAAGGAAATAAAACGTAAGTTAATTTTTTTTTTAATGTTTAATGTTTAATATAATAATAATATTGGTTAATAGTACACAGCAATCAAATCAGAATTCTGGTTGGTTTGGTGGTATTTGGAATAAGTTATCATTAAAACCTAAAAATCAAATGATTTTGCCTGATGATAAGAATCCATCAATTGTTTGGGATCCAGATAAGAAACGTTGGGTTAACACTGATGGTGATGAAAATGGCGAAGAAAGTTTTAAACCGCCACCCAAAATGAGTGATATAATGCCACAGCAAATGGGTGTACAACAGCCACAGCCACAGCCACAATCACAATTACAATTACATCAACAACCACAACCTCAACAACAAATGCAGCCACAACCACAGCTACAACAACCACAACAACAACAACTATTGCAACAACAGGACATACATCAGTATAATAGATTGCCGACTCCTATGCCAACTAATGCAGCTGCTGCACCAATTAATTCTCCTAATACTGGAGAAGCTCCACATAATTATAGTGCAGCAGGTATAGCTGCGGCAAGTACAACTACTACAGATGTTGCAAATGCTGCTCCAAAACCACCAAGTTTGCAATCAAATATGTTTAAAATGCAAAGAAATCGAAGTGAGTTCATATATTTAAATAAATAATTGGTTTAGTATAGCTTACCGTAAAATTTAGAGGAATCTGTATAAAATCATAGCAATATTAATTCTCATCTTGTCATTGTTTAAAATACTGTTTACTTTAAGTTGAGAATCGATATTGTAAGCACTAAGAAGCTTAATTGTTTCGTATGAAATAAATAAGCTTAGTTTTGCTTTAAAAATTGAAAAATGTTACTATTACTCAGTTTTCCGTCGATGTAGCAACAATATGCACGATAAAATGGGTTTCGATATTTTTAGTACTTAATTTTTTTACTATTTAATCTGTTATAGTTAAGTGAACTTTATATGTTTGTATATATAAATATATATAAATATGTATAAATACATATAAATATATATAAATACATATAAATATGTATAAATACATATAAATATATATATATGTGTGCGTTTCAAATGAACTCCTTAATAGTTGAATTGGTCTCGATGATATATACAACATATATGATATTCAGATGTCTGAGTTGGTGAATCAGCACCTTTACTCTATTTTATCTGTGGACAGTTTTAAGTCACACTAAGAATAACAGAATACGGGGCTTTATAATATGATGGATCTGATGTTTTTGTATCTGCCTGTGTTTATCAAATTTCGCTGTATTTTTAGGATGCTGAGAGTTGGATTATTGTGACGGTCAATTATATTGAACAGTTTCAGAGCACGATCTTTAATGTATTTTTCGACTGAGTCGACTCTCAGATCTCTGTGGATATCCGCTCCTCTTACGTACCATGGGGCGTTAACCAGTTTTCTTAAGGCAATATTTTGCCCAATATAGGAATTCCCATAGGGAGGTACAACATTCTTAGTTACGGTCAATATTGATCACCAAAAAAAAAATTGTTTTAATTCAATTTTCTCGTAAACTTCTTCATATTTATAAGAGTCAAACTCTATATAACGCGGGGAACCACAACATTAAAACATTTTTATTTATGGTCATTAATTAAGACCCCACCATCATATAAAAAACAATTTGTTTCGAAGATGGTATATTGAAGACATTTGAAAAGACGCGTCAAGTAATATATAGAGAGACATATAGATTAAATATTTAAAATATAAATTTGAACATTTAAGTTTTGAATATTAAATATTATATTAAATATTTATTTTCCATATAGCTCTTAAAAACTCATATGTGGATGTATTTAATCCTTCTGGTGCGCCTATGTCAAAAGCTGCTGAAAATGTATTGGCACCAACTTTACCACCCGTTACTGTACCAGCTGGTGGCTATTTTATTCCAGGAGCTACACCAACTGCAAATGATGGTAGTTCATATCAGCAACAGGAGCAACAAGTTCCACAACAAGATGTAAGTCGATTCAAAAAAACAAAAGAAAATATAAATAAAAATATTAAATAAAAAAAATTAATTTTAGTTTATGGACTTGTCTTTAGGTGGGGCTTCAGAACGTTTTTTTTATTTTTATATAATATTAAAATAAATAAATTAATAGCGTTTTTAAAAAACTAAACTGTACATTGAAATTGAAACATGGGGATCGGTTTAATTTTATTTCAATTAAAAATGAATGTTTACCTTTTTGAATATTATATAAAAATAAAAAAATTGATCTAGAAGTCAAGAAAAAGATAATATTTAATATTTATGTTTATTCATTGTTTTTAAACGAGTTAAATACACTTTTTAACTTAATACTTTTATTATATTTACAGGTTCCACAATTTTATAATCCTAATCAATATGGCGCAGGTTATTAAAGTGATCAATAGTGGAACGAGGGAGAAGTGCGAAGCCATTTGCGAAATTAGTTTAATTAGCAATTTCTAAAAGTCGACTAAATAGGCTACTTAAATTAATAATTAATACAATTTACGAAACGAAATGCGGCGCGAATTAGTTTAGATTCTAAGATACACGTAAATTTAATATTCAACATGTACCGGAATAAACTCGTATATAACTATTTTGATTTTTTATAACTAAATATTGAATTTGTTAAATAGTTTTAATTCTTCTTAAAGACAAAACAACAGATTATCTAACTAAAAAATTGTATTAATAAAAAATGATGATAACGAATAATATAAACATCAACAGTTATAACATAATAATAATTCGCTTTAAAATGCGAAACTTGTATAACAATTTATTTTCAATATTGTAAAAAAAGATTTATTTTTAGTTTAATTTTTGTAAATTTAATGTAACTTTTTTTTTTAATTATCAATTATAAAATATGTGAAATATGTTTGTATATGTTCTCTTCCTATGTAAAATTAATATTGTAATATATTCCTTTTCATAATTCTTTATTTTTACTTATAAAGCATTTAATACTTTTTAATCAAAAGACTTTTCTGTTGATCTATTATTTCTGATTTAAATCTGATTATGTGTTGCATTTAATGCAATTTTGTTGCTATTGTTTAAATTGAGTTCCCTTTTTTTTTATTATTATTAACTTTTTTCACAACTCTATTGGTGCAGGTTAGTTAAGTTATTACAAATATTGAAAATATAATTTTAAAACAAATTAATTGGTTTAATGAAAACAAGGTTAATTAAGAAAGAAAATTCCTTTTTCAAAATTTTGCTTATTATGTCGTATGTATTGGCGTTGTTTGATTGTATTGTATTCGAAAACGTATTTTTAAATTATTCTTATTTGTTAGTAAAATAAAATCTTCATATGTATACAAAAAAAAATATATATATGTTTTAAAAACAATTTAAACTTTTATGAAGTGCAAATTGTACAAATAATAAATTAATAAAAATTATATATAATAATAAAAAAATTACCTTTCTACCTTTTTATGTGGATATGGCACTAGTTATTTAAGTCATATATATTTGTCAACGTCAAGTTTTGTCTGCATATAGTAGTTGAGTAATAACGCCAGTGCAGGAAACTTATTGGTAGTATATTAAGTATATATGTTATAGAAAATATTTTTGCTTTGGGTCCATTGTTATGTTGATACCAAGGCAACTTTTATATGTGAAATAATTACTTATCTCCAATTGTCTTTTAGTATTGACCACAAATTCAGAATTTATTCGAATTATTTATTCAGAGTTTAACTCTTATTTATATGTGACAACTTATATGTGATCTTGGTTAAAGAATTAATCATATATAATACTGAATCTTATCACTTACTCATGATCGTTTAATTGTTGTTGCATACTCATGTCAATTATTCGTCCGACTAGATTAATATCGTCTAACCACAAACTAGTTAGACCAGTTTTTACTAGTTAGAAATATATATCTAAATATATGTTTTAAATTATAAAATTTTGATAAGATTTCTTTAACACAAACTATTATTATCTAGGTATTCTTTATAAGATTGAAAAGCTACCTCTTGATCCTCACTTATTGCTTTTGAAGTCTTATATTAGTAATCGATACTTTTATGTACAACATCAAATATATATTGTATTAATGTTGGGGTTCCACAAGGAAGTGTTTGGAACGTTGTTTTATACCATATTCACCATAGGGCTATCCGCCAAAAATGAAGAAATCGTTGAACCATATGTGGATGGCACAGCAATTATAGCAACCGCTCAATCACCAGCTGAATCATCTTAATATCTACAAGTGCAACTGAAATGATTCGATAAATGTTTCAATCTCAGTAGGAAACCTGTTTTGAAATTAATCTTAACAACGTTGCAATTTCACAATATGAATCTGATATAGGCTTATATATATATAGGCAGGCTTACATAGAGAAACCATAATAAAGGCAAGCAGTGCAATTTTTCTAAGATACGAGAAATTTGTACTGGCTACTCTCGCCCAACTCAGTAATATGTTTGGATAGCAATGTTCTACTGTACGAAGGCATGTTTAAACCTATCGGAAAGTACGTTGTAGAACTCTGGGGTACTTAAAGTATTCCTAATATAGATATACCACAAAGGTCCCAATCAAAAGCACTAAGAAATATAATCGAAGTTCTATCGTATGCATCAAATTCCCATATTCATTGAAAATTTCGTTTGGATTGAAAAAATTCAAAACTTCACCAAGAGTGAAGACTACGTTGGCATTCCGATGAGGTCGCTACTAATCTTCTAAATAATAACAGGCTGTCTGCAAATAGGTTGGAGGGGTTTCATCTGACCACATAGTGTTAAGGAATAATTTAAAAGAAAGTAATATTTAGTGGTTATTATCATGTTATGTTAATCGGAGCAACTATTCCTATGATGGTTTTATAATAAAAAATTTATTTATGGTTAATAAAAAAAAGATGAAATAAAATATGAATAAAAAAATAAACAAAAATATTATCATATTGCATAGCATGTAGTGGATAAAATAAAACACATAGTTGGATTAGTAGAATTAATTGATTGATAAATTTTTATAGATGAGACTTAAGTTTAAGTAAAAGTTAAGGCGAGTAAGGGAGTAAGGTAGGATAAAAAATGGGTGGATAGGTGGAAGTAGCTATTATTAAGAATATGATGTATTAGTTTTGCTTTTCCAGACAGCGAAGTAACGAAGTGGTGTAATCCGTACCAATTTTAACCAATACACTTTCATCTATATATTTCATCTAAGAAGCAAATATGAACTAACCTATAAAAATTCTTAATTTTATAGATACTATAATATTCTTAGCAGAGATATATGTTAAATATAAACAATTATTTTGTTTTCATTAAATGTTTTTATTTTTCTGTTAAATGTTTTCTTTTTCGTTTCTTTACAAAAAATGCGATATATTCCGACATTGTTCAAATAATAATTGATATAATAATTTTGTAGAAATTTATTAATTATTATTTTCTACTAATAAAAAGTGTAGAAAATGGTAATATATTGGATTCTTTTTATATGCAAGTGTTTTAGTGAATTTGTTTTGTGTTTGGCTACAGACAACTATGTTTATATATTTTATATATATATGTATATGTATAAGTAATAATAAATATAATTAATAAAAGATATAAAATATTAGAATTTCCATGTCATTTACAATTATAATTGCATTAATTATGATATTATAGTCAGCATAAAAAGGATATAAATTTAGTATTTTTAACAGTGAGTATTTGGTAATTAACTATCTTATATAATAATATATATATGTATATAGAATTTTGTATATATATTTTTTTAAAAATAATTACAAAGTATAATTTTTTACATTTTTTGCATTTTTTTGTTTTTGCTTTTTTTATTTTTATATACTGTTTATTGTAAACAAATAGGAAACATAGTTTAAACTTTTGTTTAAAAATTGTTTTAATGTTTAATAAAATTATGTTGATGCATTGTACATGTGACGTGGTGATTGGTGCACTCTTCTACATGCATAAGGTATGTGGATCACTTGTTACGACTGTGCTATGTACTCTGAATCGTGAATCAGGTGCCAAATTTAACAGGCATGTACATAAAATGGTGAGAGAAAGCTAATATGTAGTTGACATTAAAACAATAAACATACTAACATATAGAGTAAGATTTCTATAACATGAATATAACATTAAACGTGTAAGCATTGATGTGTTTTTATGGGTTGAGAATACATATATATAAAGGGTTATCCATTTCGTGGTCCTGATTTGTTTGTACATATTGTCTAAGAGATACATTTCAGACAGAATTCTTATTGCAATTATCATATGTTTAGTTTATGATTGGGCACTACATAAATCGGATCGTTTAGCAACCGCCGAACGTGTTAATATTGTAAAAAGTTGTTTCATGGTGATTCTATTGTAGGAATATTTCTAAGTTGTAATGGTCGAAATAATCGTCAATTAGCGCATTGTAAGCGAACGGTGAAGAAATTTAAAGGAATTGAGTATGTAAAACAGGCTAAGGCCTAGACGTTGAAGTGTTAGCTTGGCTAAAATAAACATATAAGTGAAAGTGTCAAAGAAGATCCAAATTTATTTGGATTCGGGTATTTCAAACAGCAAATAATGTGTATTTTGCATTTGAATTCAGTTAACATGGGAGGTGAAGTCGTCTGACCATGCAATGCGTAATCGTATCGAACAACGGTTTCTACAACAAATATTCTTCAGTGACGAGACTGTATTTTTCGCTGTTTTTCGTTAGAAATAACAAACTGTGACGCAAACAGTTCATTCTGTTCGCTACAGATACATTTTTTTGGTGTGGAATTTAAAATAATATATGGTATATAATATTATATCTCATACTAGATATGTGGTTTCAACAGCAGAATCGTGTAGAAGAGCCACAAGACATACAACACGTATAGTTTCAAATTTTTTTGCGCATGGAATATCTCATATGTGCAGACTCATTTTGATATGAATCTGAATATATAACTTAGTGGATTTTTTTTGGTTGCTCACTTAAAAGAATCATATCTTTGTGAACAATCCATAAACTGTCGATGCTTTTGAAAAGATCATCCGTTAAGTTGTGGCTAAACTGCTGCCAGCTCTGTGTCGACAGGTCATTGGTATGTATCTTAAAAGGATCTAATACTGTAAGTGTCCCATAGAGAATGTTTCACACAAAATACTAAAATTAAAATTTGATCAATATCTCAATTATAAGTGTATATCATATATGTTTACTTTCGTATCCACAAATTGGATAAACCTGTATTTAATATATATCTAAACCGAATCTTTATTGGAAAAGAATAACCATCATAACTAAAAAGGGTTCTATGCAGCTATTAACAACACTGTGAATTGGAAAATTTAAAGTTAGAAATATTAATAATCGAGAAGTATAAGTAGATAGAAGATGTAAATAAATGATAAAATGATTTTATGTATAAGTTTTTTTTGTGTTCTTCACATGCATACAGAATTTCTTTTATTGCAATGAAGATGTCAAAGCATTATACATTTTTATATTTAAATCTTTGCGATTTAGTGTTGAAAATAAAACATATTTTTTGCATATCTATAATTTCTACTAAATTAAAAAAAAAAATATTTTTACATTGTATAATTTGTTTACCTGATTTCTTGCTGTTGTAAATTTCTATAAATTTCCTGTATAGATTTTTTTCTCAAATACAAAATGATTTGAAGTATTCTAATTATATATAATTTCTATTATTACCAAAATGCTCTACAGTCAACATTGATTTATTTTTTAACGAAAGCTTTTATAATTAATTTTAAATAAATAAAAAAAAATAATTTTATATGTAAAAATGAATTTTTAGAGCACTGGGAGGACGGTCTGTATTACAAATGCATATATATAACATGAGAAATGTATGAAAAGCATATCTATCTGATTGTGTTATAAGCATCGAAGACTGGTCATTGCTTTATATCAAATTATTATTATTATATTTTGGAAGTCATACGAGTATATCGAAATAAGTGTTAAGCCTTAAGGTTTTTGTTGGTTTAACTTTAGTTTCATTTATATATATATTTTTTTTGAAAAGGAGTTTTGGTGCGATTCCGCCGATTTGGCAACGGGTTTCAGTACTCAGCTATTTTAAGCAACTTTTTTCACTATGCTATATGCCATCTTTTACATTGATTATACCAACGAAAACTAGAGACGTCATCCAGCGTCAAGATTTTTGTAATTTTATAGTTAATAACATAAACGATAACTAACGACAAGTTACAAGTGGACTTGTGCTTGATTGTTATTTCAAAATGTTTAAATTTAAATAAATAAAGCCCAGGTATACTGAAAACTAAGCTATTTTGACATACGAATATAGCGTAGGTAAAAAAGCTTTTTGTACTAAGAAACGTTGTCATATACCCGTGGGAATCCGGGGAATCGATATTGTGTCAGATTTTAATTATAGATATTTTGTACAAATATTTTGTTTTAAGAAGCAATTTTAATCTTAGAGTTAAGAGCTTAAAAGAATTAATAATTTTCGTAAATAAATAAATTATAAAAAAATATAAAGTCTGTAAATAAATTTATATACTATATAATTTTTGATTTATATTACCAAAATGTTTTATTCAGTTTTATATAAACTTTAATTGAACAGTTAGTTAAAAAATGTACATCTAAAATAAAATTGAATTCAAATATAAGTTTTCTCGATTGTGCATAATTCCTTTTAAGTATATATAATTAAAATTAAAATGTTATAGTCTTTGGTTAATATCATATAAACTAATCCATATATTTGTTAAATAAAATATCTTTAAAGTGAAATAATACATTTTTCTCAACTAAATTATTGATCTTTAATAAAAACTTCAATTTTTCACGACAATTAAATATAATTTTTCCACTTTCAAAACACTTTAACCAATCGTTGTATGAGCAACAAACAATTTATTTCTTTTTTATTTTTGTAAATCCATTATTGTTTTTGGTATTCATTGTTTCGTTTAATTAATAACCCTAAGTTTACATGAGTATGCATATATATTACGATATATGTGTGTTAGTGTAGGTGCGGTGTTAATAAGTCAATTACATATAATTTATCATATTCTAAAATACTAAAATACTAAAATACTTACAGACTAATGTATACAATCTTTAGTTAAGTTTATATATCTATTATAAAAAATATTAAAAAAAATAAAATATTTACAAAACACATAGCACATTTTTCGAGTGTTAAACGTTGTGTGTAAAAAGTCTTAGCATACTTTTTGGTGTTTAAAATTTTTTTGAAATGTTTCCAATATAATATTTACAATTTTTTATTTTATACGCTGATGATCGGGTGTGCTCTTAAGTATATCAGGTTGATGATGATGATGGTGATGATGATGATGACTATGTGTTGAATTCATAGTGCCTTGTAAACTGCCACCCACTGAACTGTTACCATGACCAACGCCTATGCCACTGCTGTAATGCGAAGAATGCGTGGAGTTCAATGTGTGTGTGGTATGTGAATTTAGTGTATTATGTGCTGTGGTTGTAGCATTTGTGGACATACCGGCTGTGGCGGTACCACAACCGGTACCGCCAGCACCACCAGTGCCACTATTGCCGCTTGCACCAGGGCGTGAGCGTAAAGAACGATGCGAACCGTTGCGTGTTAGTGTATTCATCTGCGGAGTACCAGGAACCGTGTGACCTAAAGCGTTCATGTAATCTGCTATCAGTAGTGTTATTTCTAAGATTTTTGGTTTGCTCATAGCAAAAAGTAGTTTTTGTTCTTGTGAAGTAGAAGTTGCTAGTGTATCCTCGTTGGTAACGACAAGCATAAAGTCATCCTGACAGCCACCAAATGTCATAACCGTTGAGTATGGATAACGAGCAATTGGTGCCATAGATGAGAGTTCTAGTACGTTGAGCGCATCTTCGGAAACAGCTAACCAAGCCATGGCTTGATCTGAGTGACGTGGTTTTGCTTGGAAGAGACTCGCACCAAAGAAGGGCCACTTACGACAACAAGTTAAGTAAATGCGCACACAATCAAGTGTAGAACGTCCTTTTAGTAACATCCATTTAGATATTAATAGTTCTTGTATTTCCTTCAGTTGATCTGCAGTTAAGGCATCACGATACCGATAAGGATAAAATTTATCAAGTGCTTTAAGTCCAACATTTGTGGTGCCACCACGGGATTTTTCATGCGAATAATCGCCCATGTCGATTTGTGACATAAGTGAAGCCAGTTCCAAAGCTAAATCGCGTGACAGAGGAAAACGTCCTTGCACTATTTGTGCGTTCGTTTGATAACAAAGCAGTAATCGTTCTTTATCAGTTTCGAATTTTACAGCATGCTTCCAATAGAGCCGATTCTTATAGGTTAGTTGAATGACACGTGAGTTTTCGAATTTTCCAGAACCTTTTTCTCGCAATGCAGTTTCCCACTTTGATATAACATCACACAACTTAGCAAGTGGATCAAGATAATGTTCTAAATCCTTCTCTATCGGGTCGTCACTAAAGAGACAAAAACCATTTGTCGAATCACGAGTACCTATCTCTTGCGCTAAAGTTGTTTGGAACTCCTCGATGGTAGTTGAGCCATCAAAAGATATTACCTATATAATACAAAAAATAATAACGTTATTAAAAATATTTTTAAAGATATATTTAAATATATATTGAATTGTTTATAATAGCTCACCTGATAGGTTGAGTTCATCATGTGCACAGGAATAGCATGCGGTAAAGAGTGATGATATGGATTCTTCATTAAAATTGACAACACTTCCATACGCGAAGGTTTCGTTTCGCGACCTCCATTTTTAAGAGTACGTTCTAACGCTCTCTCACAGTAGGCGGCATATTTGCCAGTTTCGGTTTTGGTATCTGCATTTCTAGCCAAATGTAGTTTTAAATACCATAACAGACGACTGGACTTGGGCACAAATAAGGACACAGCAAGTGCTAGCAATTGCCAACCCTGCACGAACGAATAAGCGGGCGGGTTCGACTTGCAGTCTATGATGGGTGGAGGAGCGGGAGCCTGAAAATGTCAAATTTATATGTTGAAATGAGTTGAGGTTAAGAGCAATCGTTTAATTTAACAACATAGAACTTAATATTAAACAGCTTTAATATGATTTAGCATTATCTTTCATAGCCCCCCATACCTGGATTGAGGTTGGTGAACTGCCATTGGCCTGTGCGGCGCCACCTTGTTGTGTATCACAGGCGAACAGGCTCTGTGTAGCGCACAAAAGTAGTTGCTGTAAATTTTTTCGTTCGCATTTTTTTTTTTTGCATTAATATTGAGTGAATTATTTATTAAACACGGAAAAATGAAAAAAAAATAGGCCAAAATAAGTTAATTTAGTTTTAGTTACTTTCAAAAGAATATATTATTTTATATTAATTAATATGTTTCTTTAATGTTCATTGTTTTTCAGTGTAAAAGTTGACGTGTTGACTGAATGAGCGATTTTTATGAAAATAACGATTTAATTGCTCATGTGTACTCGTTCTGATGTGGTATGTATTTCTAACAAGTAACAACTTTTTTTTACAGTGTACTAATTTGCATTAAATTAATAAAAAATTAAAAGAATTTTAAGCCAAAAAGACACATTCAAAACAAATAAAAAGCGTACAAAGCTTGAGTTTTGGTTTTCAAAAAGTTTACAAAAATACAAATGAGAAATGTTCATACACTGAGAAAAAAATTTCTAGTATTTCTATTTGTTAACTAGACTAGATTAGAGAAACTAAATATATTTCACAGAAACTGAATATATATTTAAAAGAATAAATTTACAGCAAATACCTATGCACTATGTAACATACTAAACGTTTATTATATACACATAAATCAAACGATTATATACGTATACACATTTACGAGTGTATATATATCTTTGTTGTACAGTTACTATTTCAATATAGTTTTGAATTTTTTAATTAAATTTAAAAGAATAAATGCTAAATCAAATAATTGCTTTATATTAAATATTTCTATAAATTTTAATAGAGTATGTAGTTAGGTAAAGTGCCACTAAATAATTCTAAGTTTATATAGGTAAACACTTATATTTTATATAAATAATATGTTTTTTTAATATTGTATTATTTTGTATTACCATATATTCAAATTAAATTATTGCAAATTAATTGAAAAAAATGTAACGCGATTTTTTATTAAAAATTTTTAATTTGAATTTTAATTTAAAATCTTTTATGAAATAAAATTTCAATTATTCTAGAAAATCCCGTTGATCTGTAATTAATCATCGCTGCAAAATTTATTTACTTCCTTATAACACACTTTAAATCAAGACCCTAGTCTACAGTTTTAAAAACACACTAATATAACACATTTATCCGACCAATATGTATAATGGATGCATATATTGGAACTCAAAGTAGAATAAAAACGATCTCAACAATAGATGGGTTCGTGCTTACATACGTGATGGATGATGCATTTCACCAATTCCATATAATATATATATCACCGATGTTACCTTCTTAAGTAGCTGAAGGAACTTAAGTGTTGTAGTGCCATTCACATGTAACATTTCCAAGAACTGGAAACCTTGTACATTAAAGCTCACTTAAACAAGAACTTTACTTCGCTTTGCTTCGCTGGGAACCTAGTATAATGTTAATTTATGACTAGGGTTAAAGTGATTATTTCGTACACTAAATCTCACTTAAGTACAACTTCTGTTCCGTTGATACCATGGATGTGACACTGTCCATATGCTAGGCCTAGAAGACTACCTGAGAGGTAGAAGCCCCTAGCATGCACTTTGTTTTTTGCAGAAAGCGCATCTTTATTCAAATAGAAAGAAATCCAACCTAAAGAGTCTATAAATTTCACAATATCCGTAATTTCAAAGAACGGCAGTTCTGTTATGTTAGTTAGAAAAGGGGATTGACCAAAAGAAGGAACCTTTTCTTATCTCGGACCAAGGCATATTATTTCGAGGTTACAGCACGTTGATAGAAAAGTCTCCATATTCAGATATTATATGTTTATATATATATAAACATATATAGGATATGTTTATTGTTAAAATAGAAATTACAACAATATTGCTCAAGTTTCCTAGCGATAACATTCATAGCCATCTGTTGCATAGTCTCCTAATTGTATCTGAGAAGATCAATATATATATATTGAGTAATATAAATTATTTTATATTTTATTATAAATTAAATTAAAAATAAGGTTTATTGTTTTTTTCTTTAAGGATACTATGCGGCCTACCACAATTAGAAATGATTATTAATATGAGAAGAGACCCTAAAATATTTGAAGCAAGATGGCCACCTCTATCAGGAGAAACCCTGATCTAATGATTCATGTGTACGTTGCAATTAGTTATAGTTTTAAAAAATTCTTAAACCTCAATATAAATACATATATATTTCCCATCACTTTCATGCGAAATACTAAACATACTATACTGTATAAAAATATATTGAGGGTCAAGTATACAATTCTCAGTTAATGAACTCTCACTCACTCACTTTTTAACTTAAGGACAGTATGAGTTCTTTTGCATTTAAGTATTGATGGTTTTTTTAATGTAAAGACTTGAGGGTTTTATAAGATTATAATTCTAAAAAATGTGATAATGGAAAAAATATGTACTTTATATATGCTTAACTATAAAATCAAAGGTTATAAAACTTTGGACGACACGAATGGAAACCGGAGTACCACTTTCTTACGTTAGCTAAATAAGAAATAATAAGAAATTAAAATGCTCGATATTGAGCACTGAAATATCACTTTAAATTTAATGCTAAAACTGTAGAATGTACACTTGTACGACTGGACCCAAGGATCCTATTAACCCATAGTAGCCCCAATTACAAGAGAAAGAATTCTATAGTATTAACTTAATACATACTTAAATATGACTTAAAACACCCAAGTTTACAACATAAGCAAGAACGGTCGGGTCTACGTCCCGGAGTCAATGTAAGCATAACTTATGGAGATTTATGGTTAGTATGGAGATTTAAATTACAACCGGAAAATTGGATATATATCATCTAATCTATATATTATTATGTGTTATTGAATAAATATTAATAACACTTTTTTATCATTTTTATTATAATTGTTTTCAATTAATTTGCAGTAATTTTAGTTGTAATCATCCTACGACGAATAATCAAAACTTTTTAAGGTATGTAAATAAATAAACTAATTAATTAAATTAATTAATATCATTACTATACATGGCATGCAACATCAACTACATATTATTGTTAAAAAAAATTAAATGATATTAGAAAATAAAAAATATTAAAATATTTTCGCTTTTATTGATTGCACAAAATAAATGAGTTCGAAGAAGTGAATTTGATGTGTTGTGCTGTTGTGTTTGTTAATATTGTATTATTTTAATTACATTTAATTATTAAATATTCAAAAATACTATTTTATTTATTTATTAAATATTTTGTTAATATTTTTCAATACTCTTCGTTTTTAGGCGTTCGTAAGCTTTTTAAGCACGTGTTCTTTCAAAGCGAAGCCATTTTTGCAGTGAAAAAAATAATTAAGAACAAATAAATAAATAACAAATTATTATCATTAATACTTCTTATTAAAATTTAATAATATCTGCAAAAAATTCTACATGTAACACCAGTTTCAATAATATTTGAACTATCACTCAGAGTGGAGTTAGAGATTTATATCGAAATTTTTAATCCAACTCATTTAGGCTCATAATGGCACTTCTTTATAATAATACTTTGGATAAAGAAATAGAAAAGGTTTTATATTTCAATTAAGATTATATAATTACAACGACATCTATTAAAAATTGAATAAGCCATTGAAATGGCTCATTCAGATATTAATCTGTCTTGTCATTATCGATTACTACAAGATTAAATATACTCTTCAATTACTCTTCGAATAGCTTTGGGGAAGATGAAACAAATTCTTTTCCTCTAAAGATATTTAAGATTCATTTTCTAAGTGACCTTAGTCGGTAACGGTTCCCTTTCTGAAGAAGGAGCCGGCGTAGAAGTTCATAACCCAAGGTTGAAATTCTCTAAAATGTAAGGAACACAAACCAATACATAGCTAGAAATTTATGCGATAGAAAGGATTGTTTCAACCTTGAACGTAACTATCAAAATCATAGAATCATCATCCTAACTGGCACCAATAAACCTTACCATTTCTCATCAGTTGACATTAAGTCTGGTTATAAAGGGTCTTGAAAAGCTGAATATTTTTAGCAAATTCAAAGACATATGGATCCTATGGGTTCCGGGTCACGCAATGAAATTGAAAAGAATTTTCGCTAATGAAATTGCAGACATACTTATTAGGAAAGGAGCAGCCTCGCTGCTCAGAGTGTCGGAACCATCATGTGGTTTAGAAGGAGCTTAACTTTGTCACTCATTTAGAAAGAAGAGATAAAACGAAGAAAGAAAACTACACTGAAATAAACGATTTGCTTATAGAGATTCTTAGCCTATAACAAATTGGGAATTGTTGCTAAATAAAGAAAAAGTAAATTAAGAATCATTACAGGAATTCTGACAGGTCACGGTAGGTTGAACTATCATCTTATAAAACTGAAAACTACTTTTTTAGACCTTGTAGATTTTGTAGGTTTTAGAAGAAACAAGTGCTGGTATATTGGATGTAGATATTAGATTTGATAATGCAGATTCAATATTATTATACATCAAGGAAGTCGGACTTGGAGATATGCTCTAAGTTCATGAAGGGGTTACAATAGATCTCTAGGTCACACCACAAAATTCCATAACATAATATTTATAGACAATTACAAAAATCTTCTTGTTACAAGTATTAAAATTGTTTTTATTTGTTGGCTAGGATCGTGACGATGACTAAATCGAACGTAATAAGTTTTGGTGGATTAAAGAAAACTATGCTAATGTAATTACGTGTATATAAAACAATATTTGCAGTGAAGATTATGCCTTTAGTGCTTAAGAATTTCTGGTATATTATTTTAAAATGATGTTGATTGGTAAAAGCAAATGGATAAGTTAAAATAATAGGATCATTTCGAACACTTTTGCGGGTACTTGAACAGTTCGAAGGCAGACAAGTTTTTAACTTATCGCGAACAATGTTACAAAAGTTGCAGTCTTACGGTCTGCAAAAGTAGAAAACATATACATGGAATATTTCTGAGAATTGAGGTAATTTGTAATATAACTTGATTTGAATAAAACTGATAAGGTTGTCAAAAGGTTTGGTGTTTAAGTAAGGTTCTTTCCCCTACTTGTATGCTGCTGTATATAATATTATATTGGCCCACTGTTTTGAATTATTTTGAACTGCCATAAATTTTTAGACGCTACTTAATCCGCATTATATACTTTAAGAAAGGATTCAGTGCTGTGCTAAGGAAGAACTTAAGTAACACATGCACGACTGGAGTAGGGATGCACTATATAATTTTATATTAATCAAGTTAGTTTGCGGTCAGTTTGTAATAGTTATAGGGGCAATAAAAATGAGCCAGATTAACATAATTCTATAGATTATTCCCACTTCTAAAGCTGTGTTGTTAATGATACAAAAAATGTTGACCAAATAAACATTCCACTTTGTTTTAATTGATCCAAGTAGTAGGAGATTATCCAGGACATAGTTAAAGGGATTAAGTGAAAATAGATGAGTTGATATGAAAATTAAATAAAAACAAATTTAATAAATTAAAAAAAAAAAAATTAAAATATATATTGTATGAACTTAAATTCTAAACTCCTCTAATTTATTATAAAGAAATATCAATTTTTTGTTAGTTTAATCAGAACATAAAATCTAATTCTAAAACTAAACTAAACGAACAAACTAAATCCGAAAAAAGCTTTTGCAACTAAAAAACTTACGCGCGTTTGCTTGCCCAGTTTCTTGTTTACCTGGACGCCGACACTTAGTTTCTGTCCGGTATGTCGGGAGGTTTGTTTCACTAAAATGCAAATCATTTCCGTTTGCAGTTCCGACATGTCGAGGCAGTGCTGTAGTGAGTTTTGAGCAAGCACCACATGATAATCGATACCAGGTTGATTTATAGCCACGGACATAAATAACTGAATGCTCTAAATATTAAAAAAAATAATTAAATAAAAAATTTATTGCAACGTTAAAATGTTGATATCACCTTAAATAGTTTTATTGCTTCTGGTTGCATTGCTTCCGAATGCAGGGAGGAAAGTGGGGAGGTAATGGCGTCTTTAGTATGTAGCAGTATAGGATGGCGCCATAGAACACAATCTGTAAAATAAATAATAGAGAAAATAAATAAATAAATTTTATTTTAATATAGTCACTGGCGAACAATAAAATCAATAAAAGCTGACAAAAGGATTTATATCCAGAGTTGAGCAACTAAGTATTTAAAAAAACATGGAAGATAGTATTTTTTATTTACATAAAAACGCTGTTATAAATAATTTAAAATTGTTTGTAATAATAAATTCAACTATGAACTTTTAGTGGAAATTTTAAGATAACATGAACATATTAATTAACATCGATAATAGTGGAAAAAATAAAAGAAGAGATAATGCATTTAAAAAAAAATTATATTGTTATATTCTCTATTTAAAAGCGTTTAAGATTAAATTACTTAAACTGAAGATAATAAAAATAAATGTTTATAATGAAAGTAGGAGCTATCCAAACATTATCTGTGTTGAGTTTATATCGCTGAAGTCTGACAACTTTTTCTACTTCTTCCTCAGGACGGGGTATTTTAGTAATAATAGTTATAGTAAAAGTTAGTGATATAAACCTTATAAAAGATATAGGTATAGTCAAACTTTCATAACTCGAATTACTATAACTCGAATTTTCTAAAACTAAAACTAAATAGTTAGCAATAGAATTTAGAGAACAAATTACAAACAAATTTAAAAAGATTTTTTAATTAAGATAATTAAGATAATTTTAATTAAGATTTTTTAATATCCAAACAGTACCAACAATAGATACAAAATCAAATATGCATATTTATACTCTGCACCACCAAAGCAAAATTGATATTTACTGTTCTTATTTTTATTTTTGGGCTTAAATTTGAACAAAAGTTGTTTGTGAAATTTCTAAGTGCTTGTCGATCAACCTTGCTTCGCAGTTTGTATATTATACTTATAGTAGTAGTATTTCTTCTTTATTATTTATAGGTTATTTAAATTTACAAAATTATATATTTTCAATAATTTATAATATATAAACAAAAATATTGTAAATATTTATATTATATATAAGTAAAACCTAACTAAATTGACATAAATAGTTTTCAATTATTCTTTATACGATTATGGCTTTCGCTATCAATCTTATACTTATATATTATATTATACAATATATTATAGGTACACTCATATTAAATGTATCACAACTGGAAATTGTGCGACATTGAATAGCCATTACAAATATGTAGATGTAAAAATTGTTATGATCAACGGATACCAGCTTTAGGGTCGTTACTGTTCTTGGTTTGCCTTTATTTATAATATTAAAATACATCGAATAACTGACAGAGTTAAGTGAGCCAATTGAAACTTTAAATTAATCTGATAGAAAAGAGAAAAGTCAAAAGAGAATTTAGGAGGAGCTTAAAAAATTAAGTGTATATCAAGATCTATTATCAAAGGGATTATTTGGGAAATAATAACAACGGTAGTGGCAATAATATTTTCAATAAATTCGATCATTTATTGACCAAATAATTATAATTGCACAATTAATTAATAAATAATCGACAAAATCATTTAATAATTTATTAAATTTTATTAAAATTTAAATTGTATTAAAAGTTAATAAGAAATAAGGTGGATCATGTTTTTGTGTGGTAACAGCTTTTGTATAATAGAGGCTATATAATTTGATTTAATCAGATAATACAGGAACTAATTAAAAATTAGATTATTCGATTACTTTATAGATAGATATATATTGTATATGTATTTATATATGCACAGACCTTGTGCTGGAATACAAGTTTTCAAGTTTTTTTTTATAAAATGTGTTAGAATGAGGTCTAATCATAAATATTTTCAATGAATACCTTTCAATGAATAGCGGCATTCTATCAATTGTCAATTGCAAAAGTTAAAAGAAACTTCAGTGGATGAGATTCCGATTTCAGTATTCTTAGATTTTTAAATAAAAATTATTATAACAATTAAAAAAAATAATTAGATAGATTCTGACATACACTGAACAAATTTATAAAAATTGAGAAAGCATATGTAAATATTTTTCAGATTGATTTAAAAATTTTAATTATCTTCGAGGATCTATCTAATCTAGATCCATCTTAACTAATGCCTAATAGTCTGATTAAATTTTATAATAATTGAACAACTAATCTATTTGTTTAACTTAACAAAATTGGTTGTAAAATGTAATGAATGAACTTTACGATAGTCTATTATATATAACTTCCTAATATATTAAGAACAGATTTCCAAATATTAGTTTGTGAGAACATTATATATATCTTAAATAAAGATATATTAAATTACATTAAGTAATTAGAATATATACAATATATAAAAAATATTTTACAATATTTCAATGTCTTACTTGGATCTCCATCGGTCTCCATAAGCTTTTGTACAAGTTGTTCATACTGTGTACCAGCACTGGGACCTCCACCTGACACTACCGTCAAGTGATACAGCCAATTATCACGTTCCTGTTTACCAGGTAATATAAGATACGTAGGACCTTGATGCGCAGGATAAATAGCAACAGTTAATCTTGCTTGGCTTTGAGCAGGATCTTCACGTTCCTCTGAATCAGAGTCAGACACATGTTCTACCTCTTCTACACGTGCATCCCTCATGTTTATCTGACCAATTGGATTCTACAAATCAAAATTTATTTAATTTGTGAAAATCCAAAATAAGAAATCAAAAAATTTACCGTTTCTCCTGGTGCTTTAAAATACAAAAACATTTTCCCTAATAAGACGCACCAGCATTTTTTCGCATGTCCATTTTTCACTTTTGTCACCCAACCTTGTACAGTTGGCTTTTGGTCATCACGACTGAGTAATAATTTTGTAGCATTACGACGTTGTACATTTTGCAACACACGTATCCAATCATCCATTGTAGCATTGGAATCGGCGGTAAGATAGTAGACCTTTTTTCCCGTATCTATTTCAAAAGTGGAAGCACCTTCAGCACGGTTTATGCGGCATGCTTCGTCCAACATTATCTGACCTTGTGGCTTACGATTTATGTCGTGCTGACTCTTCCAATAGGTCAAAGTACCATTTTTAAGTACAAACCAACGTTTACGCCATGTTTTTAATTTGCCACCTAATTTTGCTAGATGTCCAACCTGCGTTCAGGGATTAAAGAAGAGATATTAAGTTAGTTATAGATGTAATACCATTCGGCGCTTCGACTTTAACAAACCTTTTCCAATGATTCAATTTTTTTGCTGGGAGAATCTACATAAGATTGGCGCATTAGTAAAGATGGCATAGACGCATCCATACATGTGGATTCGGAAACTGCATCTGGTGGTAATGCATAATCATCAGAGAGGCCTGATTCAAATGAAATATCTGAAATTACTGTTCCACGTTTGTGGGGGATACGTAGATGATTGTTGGTAGGTATTTGAGTGTGTGGTACGGGTAAGGTGTGTACTTGTGATGCTTGTGTATTGTTTGTGTGGTGAACTATGGGTGTTTCAATCGGATGAGTTATGTGACGTGTGGTAAATTTTGAAAGAGAACATTTTTTTTAAGAAATGAAATCCAAAGCAAGGAAATAAGGTAGAATGTTTTGAAGGTGAATGAAGAAATTTTTAAAAGAGATTAATTTTAATTAAAAAAGTTTTGTTTTGTTAAGTTTCAATAATAGAAATTTGTAGGTAAAAAACTTAAAAAAGAAATTAAAAAGTAATTGGAGAAGCTATTAAAAAAAAGATTAAAGCAGGATACATTAAAAAAATAATAAAATACACATGCTAATTAAAGATTGTAAAGGTGTTAGTATTGTATAACACAGATTAATACTCTGTGGGACGTTTGCTACCAAGGGCAATCAACTACGCAAGCGGATCAATTTGTCAGTGTACATACCACGTGTCTTATTATTTTTAGGACTTTCGGAACCACTGCGTTTAGCTGGACTTAAGCTGGAAGATGTTTTCAGACTTTTTGAAGGACTTGAAGCACTACCGGTTGAGGTTTCAGTGTTATCGGTACTTGATGAATTGTGTGAGTTGTGCGTTAACATAACGGCATGATCTTCACCATCGCTTGAATCGTCACTGGAGTCACCGGTAAATGGCATGGAACGTATTTGCGAGGCGCGCTGAAATAATTGTTAAAAATAATGATGTGTGATGTATTGATTGGAATATAAACTCTTTTGTATAACATACCCCCTTTACAGTAGCATAAACGGGCACAGATATATCACAGAAACCACCACTTGCAGTTTGTTGTTGTCTGCTTGGTAATTGTGGCGTACCACCACCGACACTGCCAGCGCTACTGCTGCCCAATGTGCCATTATTGCTGGTTGTACCACGGTTCAAATTATGACCACTGCCATTAGCTAGGGTGTTCGTTGCGCTTGTACTGCCTACCGAAGCAGCACCACTTGTTGATTCTTGTATATCTGGTGGCTGCGTATCGACTTGGCCAACACCATCCTCCGCACTGCCAGCTAGTCCATCATTAGCGACTTGATAGATTTTTGCTTCCCAACTAGGAAATCGATGAAGTGGTGGAGTTGGTGGTCGAGGAACACCCAGATCACTTGTTGTAGTTGTTGTGCTGGATGTGCCTCCACTTGCCATTAATGTTGTATTATTCTTCATCCATGTTGGCATTTGTTCGCAAGATGGTGTATATATTTCCGCATAATCATGCGCAGTATCAGTGTCAGAGCTATCAGGTCTGTTGTTGCTGCTCGCTTTTGATATGCTCGATAAGGGCACTAGTGTCAGCCCATCTACGGCTGCTACTAAGTTTCGTTCTAACTCTTGTGGCTCCATTGATAAATTTCGTCGATGCTGATGATGTGGATATGAAGAGGTTAGTGGTCGATGTATAATTTCTTGTGGATCTAAACTTTCACTACGTCTACGGGACTCTGCAGTGTCTGCAAAATCTTGAACATCCAAACTTAAGCTGTTACGTACTGGATGTGGCCCTACACTGCTATGACGATTAGGTTGATTCGCTATGTGATTTTTCAGCAGTTCTAATTGTTGATTACACTTGAGATTCTGTTCCCGCAGCAGTTGGTTTTGCTCTTCAAGTTCTCGTAACTTGTTGGTGACCCACTCTTTTATTTTAGCTGCTTTGGCTTCTATTTGCCGTGCGTCGTGCAAACGCAATTGACGTTGTTCTTCAACTTGAATTTCAAGGGAAGTTATAGTCTTTTCAGCATCAGTCGAGGGAAGACTTGTGGATTGTTGTGTAGCGGCAAGTGCTGTTGCAGTGGCTTGTTGTTGATGCTGGTTTTGATGTATCGGTGAATTTGTTGCTGTTTGTGTTGGTTTCGGCCATTCACTCAGCCTTTGTTCCATAGCCCGAACCTGTAATAAAGTAAAGAGGAAATCTATAAGTATTGAATACATAGAGGAATCCAATGAGCAATTTGATTAAATAATTTCCATTTAAAATGGAACTAGATAGAGATATTTCTATTTCTGATTAAAATAATGGTTAGAAGCTCGATTTAAATTAGGTGTAGTACTTTAAAGTTAAAAGAAATATTGTCACATCTCAATGATGACGCATAGGACAATATAAAGTGAAGTGTTGGTGTTATTTTACTGTCTAGTTGGACACAGAAGACATAGGTATATATTATATTAGAGAAGAGATATAAGGTGGTTTATTTACTGTGTCCCAACTTTAGATCTTATATTTTAATATATTTTATTTTGTTTAGAAAGTTTAAGTCTTAGTACATAATATTTTATATTATAATACTTGACTCTTTAACTCAATTGAAATATATCATTCTATAATATGATTTCTTAATGATCAATAGAATATATAGATTTTGCATGTAGGCATTTTATATAAATAAGCAAAAATCAATAAATAACAGCTTCCCGAAAGAGCAGATTGATTTTGAAGCTACATAAATCTACAAAAATAAATGAATGAGAGACTCTCAAAGGAGCAGCTGAATTATGATCCTACATTTATAAACAAAAATAAACAAATGACATGCTCTTAAAGCAGTAGATTCATTGTGATCATAGTAGATCTTATATACTGAACTAACTAAACAGTGGATCTCCTACTTCCTCAACGGATACCAAGATGTAAACATCGATTGCCATGTAACCCAAATATTTTACTTAACCTCAGATCTAAACGGGTTAGTTACATGGAATGCAATAAGGTTTTTTCTAGGTAGAAACAAATAAAAAATGCTTTATGATATATTGTAATATAAATAGGCATACAAAATGGAACAGGCTTCCATTTTCTTAATTTTATTTGAACTTTTTATTTTATTATACACTTTAAAATATATATACTTTCACGTTCACTAAGGTTCAAATATAACATACAACATATCTCTTTCTGAAATAGGCCCAGCAGTCATTTGAAATTTTTGGGGTATCTCCAAACAGTTTTATCGCATTTCGTTGAGAATTTCTTAGAAAATTTCGCAAACAAAAAAGTCCTTTTATCTGTTATGCCTCTGTAACTGCATCCTTCTTTCTTAAATGCTGTTTCCGCTATAAAAATTTGCAATCTGCGATTGGAGCGATGTTCACATTTACAACCAAATTGAAACCGAAGAAAAAGTGCAATGACACAATTTGTTGGAGCAGAAAACTTTTTGCCAAATGCGATGTTAGAAATCGGTAGGGCATAGGACTACTCTGCACGAGGGGAAATGATGTTCATACAGTAAAATGTATTAATTTTGTTACTTAAGTGACTTCATCTTGTCTATGATAAAGGAAAAGCTTTTAAAAGTTTTGCTGCGTTAATTTGAAAACTTTAGACATGTAAGATGCTTACACCTGAAATGAACTTATCGACAAACTAATCCGACATGTACGCCTTACATTACCAGCAAATGTCGTATTACAATGGCTCCAGTATTAATTGCTGTGGTGGAAAAGTTCTCCTTAACCATTGCCTTGTAACAGCATTATACCGAAAAACAACAACACTTGGTGCAAGCAAACTTACTGTTTAAATTGCGGAAAAACATGAGAACTTAATTTGTCGCCACCAACGTCATCCTTGCAATGGTTGTCACATTTGTTTTTGCACATTCTGCACAACCTCTTCAGTCTGGTAGTCTGGTTAGGCTACCACTACTCATACGCCAACTTTTCTATCAGTGTGGGTGCTTGAAGCTCCTTCTCAAACCCATTACTACTCCAACGCTTCTTGAAGACAATACTCGCAGTAATAAGAAATCTACACTAAAATCGCAAAATCTTCTGAGTTTGTAATCGTAAGGATATTGTGTTTGCCTCACACCGGAAATACATTAAGTTTGAGATTTCTGCGGTTTTGTCGTCTTGCAAGCACAAAGCGCTGCACAGCAGGCTTCTGGTAACAACAATTGGCATTTGTGCCCTCCAAATGAATAGAATTACCAATGGAAACGTGAACCCAACAAATTTATCTACGAAGTTTTTAGTTGTTTTTTGTCGAAAAGTGTTTCATCAAAGATTAAATTAAACTTGTAAGGAGCAAACTGGAACTGCCAGAATTGCTAATATAATAGCATTTTAAGTAAGTTGATACCATAGTGACTTTGAATAAAGTTTATAGCTTCAAGCTGTTATTGGAAGTTGTTTTCAAGGTAACACTGAGGATTTTGCCCATAAATTCAATTAAATTTAAAATTTTTAATTCAATTTATTTTGATACTTAATATCAAACTTAACTAATTAACTTAATTAAAAATTATTTATTCAATAGTACTATCGTTGTCTAACTCACACCTATTTTTACTATAGACAGCACCCCCAACGTATTGCTTATAGTTTAAATTAAACTGTACCCGTTACAGTAAAACCTAAGTAAAATAATTAAATAACTTAATTTTGGCTTCAAAACCCGTTTTATGGAATAATAAACAATATTTAACATTAAAAATGTTATAGAGGTTTTTTACATACAATTTATGTAAAATAATAACAAGATAAATATTTTTTAGTGGTTCTAACTAAATGACAAGGAATTCAGTTATCTACTGTCTAAGCAATCTGTAAACAAGTGAAAAACTCCATGGCAATATGAACAGTAGAGCCCTCTCTCAATCATAAATTCGTCGATTTCTTTCTTCATTCGTGCGAACAACGGCACCTCTTACAATGGAAATAACATGAGAGGTTAAATACAAACAAGGACTAAGATCAGCATTTACTTTTTTCAAAAAACTGGTAAGGTTTTTTTATCTCGATCCAAACTAGTTTCAATTGAATTGGAGCTACCCTATCAACCTCTCTTCTTGTCATTTACTTCCTAACCCATAGATTCATACGACGTATGATACGTTTTATTTCCTTTCCTTTCTGCAATAAGAATCTTCTTAGGCTACAACAACATAATATGTGTTTAAACAAAGGTTCAATACAGACATTTTTTAAAATGAATTTCTCTTTTTCATTATAATTGTTAATTTTTTCTTGTCTTATAATGGTACATTTTCCGGTTTTTCAGTGCTGTTAGATGTCATTTTGCTTGCAGGAAAGTTTTCTTCCTAGTTTTTTGTACTATTATTGTTGTTGTTGATATCGATGTAAATATGTGATAGAGCCCTGAAATTATTTGCGAAAACTGACAGACTTACCAACACCGCGTTATCAAATCTCAAAATGGTTACAGGCTCCTCGGGGAGGTATGCAGATCTGAGGTCAATTATTACTTAGTCTGATGAAGTGATAAACAATAATCTAGTCAAGGTGTAAAGAGGGGTTTTGAAAATACCTCAAGTTAAAAAAGTGTATAAGTGCTTAAGTGCACTAGCTCAAAACAGCTTCAATATAACATGTGAGCTAAGCTAAGTACAGACTGTATGCATGAATGGAGTGCCGGGGTTACTTCTTTATATATTCAATTGTATTTTATTTAAATATTCGCAAATAGAACTATTTTGTAATAGTTCTGTATGTAAAGAAGAATACCAACATTACAATAGGGCAACCCCGATAACGGTGCAGTGGATTGAAGAAGAAAAGTAGCGGCAGCTGTTGAAGTGTTACGGTTGAAAGTAGAAGTCGAGAAGTCATCGCGTGTTTGAATATAACTCATTATTTTATCATTTTATATATTAAATATAATTTAAATATATTACGTGTATGTAACTGTAAGTCATTCATAATTATTAATTTTTGATCTACAGGATTCAGTTAAATATCTTAGACCTGAATCAAACTATGAATGAACATAGTCAATGCGTATAGGAAAGTTTTTTGTAATTATATGTTAAAACAGAATAAAAATTTTTGATTTTTATTGAACTTTATGGTACTTCCTTTGAAAACATTAAGGATGATGAGCATTAATGAGGCATTAAGGTTAAATAAAATGACTGCAATAAGAATATTATTTCTGGCATAAATTTATTGCTTGGTTTTTGGTTGACAGATGTATTATAATACATCATTAATTATATTTTAAAATAAATAAATATTAACTTGTTTTATTGAAGCATTAAATCAGTTTAAATAAAGCAATTATTTATAAAAATGTTACTTTTGGAGTGTTGAGTGTCCAGAGTAAAGTAAAAATTAAATTGGCAATATATTTTCAATAACTCACAGCCATTGAAGTAATAATTAACTAAAAACTCCCTTAAGTAAAATAAAATTGGTTTAACAATTTTTTTAGTTTTGTATTGTCCTTAATAATAATTCAAAATAATGTCATAATAAATTAGTCTCCTGTTTAAAATTTATAGAAAATTTATAAACAATTATATTCATATTATGATTTTATTTGAATTATTGTTGGAGTTAGAATGTCTATAATATTTTATCTTCCACGAATATAAATAATGTAACGAATATTTTGATGCTCTTTAAAGACAAAAAATAGAAAGGATAATTTATGAGACTTAAAAAACTTTTAGAAATAAAAATCTATTAAAAAGATTTCTTTATTAAGATTTAATTATTTACTTTCTTTGTTACAAATTAAATTAAATTATTGGCTTTCAAAACATAATGCATCTAAGGTGATTATTAAAATAAGATACAAAAAAACAAGTTATATACAATATAGTTTAGAATATGTAAATGGCCCGATTTGTGAAAAGACCATCCAATTTTTAAAAAGCAATAATCTTTATAGAAATCTATTACTCAACGGATAAAAAAACTGAGCACGGGTTCATTAAGCACTGCTTTTTGGACAGAAAAAATAAAGTGAAAAGCAATGGCTTTAAAGAAGTTTTAGTGACTCAGTTCTAATGAAATCATAAAGTTAATATGATATGAACATGATTGTAGCAGTACTCATAGTGTCGAATATTCCGGATGCTCAAATTTGGAGGTTGCTTCACACAGGAACGATATGTTTTTCCATAACTATTTAGACTTAATGATTTCAAAAGAATGCCCCCTCATTTTGCAGATCAACAACAAAAACGCAACAAGTTTCAGGGCAGTAAAGAATAAAATTCGTGCAACATAGAACCATTACTACACTCTATAGTAATAGTTATCAAGTTATTTGTTATATATAGTATACCTATGTAACATGTGTGTTTTATGAGCAATGAAAAAGTGTGTAACAGCATCGATAAATATTATTGAACCTGATATATATCTAACTCAGATGTTTAACATTTCTTAAATATATTAAAGATTTAAAAATATAAATTCATTTTCGATAATTATTTTGAAGGGCTCTAAAAATACATAGTCAATCGATATAAATGATTTTTAGACTTGATCTGGACGGAGTCAATTAAAATACAAAAAATGTAAGATTTTCATCCGATTGCGAATGGGACATTCAAAGCTTTTTGATGAACATCTTTTGAGTGGCGATCACCCATCAAACTGTCCATTCTGTAATAGTACACCATCCATAGATCATATACTTAACGATTGCCTTTCTTTTAATTCTATTCATAGTAATATCTTTTCTAATATCTTACCTACCAGTCTATTAAAAACAATTACTGTTGAAAATATACTTTTAATGTATAAATATATTAAAGCTTGTAACATAGTAAATAAAATTTAATTTATAATATCTGAGCTGAAGGCCCTGGCAGCTAGCGCTCGTCTTTTTTTCTTATCTCAGTTATAAGATTTTATATTTTGTAATTAATTATAATAAATAAATAAATACAAAAATTTAAGTTTATCAATTTAAAAGCTGGAAAACTAATTTCCATACAAACAGGTCGATAGACAATTGGTAAAGAATAAACAAATAGTTGGGCAGATTTAAATGGATTTATACAGTAATATTGTTCTAGAATATACATTCTTTATGTAGTTTCCAATGTTTCCTTCACCGAATATTTTTTGACACTACTTTTTTACACTACGTGTTTGAAGGATATTATATTAGGGTACTATAAAATGATAAGAGAAAGTTGTAAACATGTTTAATAGTTCACTTTGTTATTAAATTTAATATTAAATCAAAAAAATTTAAATAGTTTACGATACATTAAGTTTTGGCTACAGATGTTTCGGGAAAATCTTAATTTATGGATGGTGTGCCCAAAGTAATATAAAATTACTGTTTGTAGTCTCATGGTTGGGTGCTTTAGAAGCAAATTTCTTTATGAAATAAATTTAAATACACACACACACAAGTGTAAGCAGTTTTAAAAGGATATTCATATGCTTCTTCTTCAATAGGTAGTGAACGTTTCTGTATATTTAAATTATTTAATAGTCTTCATAATAATTGCATTAATTTATTAAAAATTCATTGCATTATTTATTGAATAATTTAAATTCTATAAAATAACTACATCAAGCATTGTCCTTTAACAATTTCTCTTGCCTTAAAGCTATTTGCCATTCTACTAAAAACTAATAACGTCATCATCATATTTTGTTGTTTAATGTCTATTGCGAGCTCAGCTGCTTTTTCCGGAATAATAGACATTTAACATTTCTGCTGTATCTACCATAAACAAAGCATTGAGCACATAAAGAAAACTTTCAGAAAGCAATTTCAGGAATGAAACCTTCTTCTAAGTCAACTTTTATGCTTGTAAAACATATCTGCACTTCAGCTTAAGCACAGCAGAGTATAGAAAAACGCTATGTCAGTTGATACGCACAAGAAACTCATATCCTTCCTTCTTACGACTTTCGACTATGGTTCGCTTGTATCCATGAATGATTTGCGGTTTGCGGTTTATGGTTTATTGCAAAATATGTTGAACATTAAAGTTAAGTCAATATTTAAAAGCCAGAACGAACTCCATAGAATAAATGTTTATCTATAATTTTCCGTATTATATTGACATTTCTGTACAAACTCCAATTTTACTCCTCTTCCATTTTTTGCTTAAATACAATATTTGCTCCGCGCACAGAAGTATGCAGCGATATTTGCTAAATCAAGAAAAAATAAAAAATATTTATCCTTTATATTTGTATCAGTGCTTCCATACCCAGACGAGCAAAGATAAAATTTTTCGATTGGTAAGTACACTGTAAAATAGCATCGATAAAGTAAGGAGCAAAAAACTGGCAGCAAAATTAAATTAAAAAAAGCAATAAAAGGCAGCCCGCATAATAAAACTGGCGCGCCAATAGACTTTAAAGAATTTTGGCGACAAATACTGAGGCTATTTATTTTCGTATTGAAACTGTGCAGGAATTTGGAATATGGAATCAAACGCAAAGGACTTTATCGTAATTATATGCAAAACAGTATGCATCCTTTTGTGGCGAAAATAAAGTTTTTGCTCTTGTACACTTTTTTCTCATAAATTTATGTGAATTTAGTGTGTGCGAGTACTAAATGGAAAAGTTTCTTTTAATGTCTTGTGAAAAAGTTAAAAAGATTTGTTTTGTCAGTTACTGAAATTAATAGGATACGACAAGCAATACATTTAAGGCGCAGACACAACTTTTTGCTAGAGGTGGTAATTGTTCGGTAATATTACTCGCACTAGCTGATACGTACGAGTATCCTTGTATGTAGAGTCAACGATTATACTCTATTATGAAAAATAAAAGTATTACTGAATTTAATGGCTAAAACCAGAAAGTTGCGATTATTTTTATTGCTTCATAAAAAAAGTTTAGTAAAATGATAATTAAGTATATAAGATAGTTATTTAATACTAAATCTTGAAAAGCATGCTTTTAAACACTAATATATATATATATATATATATATATATATAATATAGTACAATAAATTATAATATAGTATATATATAATATATACAATATTAAATATTGATTTATATAAACAATACTATGGCAGAGTTAGAATATGTACTACAGCTGACATTCTAGCTTTTATTTGAATAGTAAAATGTCTTCTGTTAAGTTAGGGTCAGTTAGACCCACATCAGATGAGCCATGTACGCAGTGTTTTGCACCACTAGAAACTAATCTCTCGTACACTTTCTATTCTATTCTGTTAATAATATTATTTGAAAACAAAGCAAAATAGTATAATATATTTGAATTCGATAAATAGTGCTGTTAATGCGAACAAAGTTAGACCAGGTTTTACAATAAAAAAAATTGTTTTTTTTCCAGAAATACATCGATAAAAATTGTTATAAATATATCAATAATCCAAAGTTGCATTTTTTGCAAACGTAAAGAAAGGAAAAGCGATATCCTAGTGAAAAAAAGAATCTGAAGCGGTAGTTTTAGGGAGAAGTCTTAAGAAAAAATCGTGCCTACGATGGACTAATTTGCGTGGAGAAGTGCTACTAGCACAGCATGCGCAAGACTGTAGCACAGACTTGTCTGGAGAGTAGTGCTCAATTACATGTTGTCAATTACATGTTGTCAATTACATGTTGTTTAGGCTTCGTAAATAAATATTTACATAATATCTTTTATGACAAATATAAATAAAATATATTAAATTTATTATATTTTTTATAAATATAAAATAAATTTATAGGTGGTTGCTCATCAATATGGTGTTATAACGAAATTATCAGATTACATATATTAACAATAGATCTTTGAATCAAAAGACATTTTTAATCTGTTTCTGGATATTTATATATAGCATTACATAGAGCTAAAAATTTACTGCTACTATACAGCAATCGTATGCTTCGCAATACAGTTTCATTTTAATAAAGAATCATGTTAAGCAGACATTCATATGACGGATAGTCACAATAGTTTTACGCTCTTTCTGTTAATTATAATGAAGGCATATTAGTATAATGCAGAGAGTTAAATCATAATCATAAAATAGTAGTACAGTTACTACTATTTTGGTACTTACTACTATTTTAGTTGTGCCTTAAGGTAATATTGTTTATGCGGATGTGAAATCAATTTCTTAATTCCATTCCCAAATTTTAAACTTAGATTGAACACAACAATAATTACATTTTTGATGCGATAATGATTGTCTATATAACATGGTCTTTAGACGTCGCTTAGAAATTAATGGTCTATTGGAACACTGTTATTGAAGTAATATTAACTTATAAGTTCGAATATACTGTTGATGGCTTTAAAATGTTTATATATCTCCGATATTTAATATTTTAATTTAAATTAAGTTAAACTAAATTAAATCACAAAGACTTTCGTACAAAAGCATTAGTTTGAAAATATCTTTTGGTTTTAGCTTTTGCTTGAAAATGCAAGCAAACTCTTGATAGTGGAAGACCAGTTCATTTAGAACAGACAATAGTTTTCTGGAAATCATTTATTATATTGAACTTCTTACGTATATTTTTTTTAGAAGAAAAGTTGTTTCTTTAGAAAAATGTATTAATAATTATAGAAAATCTGGTAGTAGTAGAAGTATTAGTGGTATTAGTATTCCCTTTATTAATTTGGATCTGTACTAATTGCCACTAATATCCACTATGGCTTCCTGTGTCACTCGATATGTTATGAAAAAAATATATTTTTTTATAATAATAGCAATAAATGAATTTTTTTAAAATACTTTTTGAATAGAATGTAGGTATATATTCTTTTTTTTTAAATAATAGTTTTGCCTTAAGTACTTATACGAATCTATTGCAGATAATGCAGCTCGATTATCTAGAGTTGAAAATTGAATTTTATTTTATGACGACGATTTATTTGATGTCAATGTCCATGTACTTCAGCTGCAGTTCGCCTTTTTTTGGGTATTAAGAGTAACTACGAAATCAGTTTCTTGTTTGATATTGCAAAATCCTGATGAAATTGCTTCCTTGTTGGCAGCTGCAAAAAACATTAAATTTCCAGAATTGTCAAATTAAATTGCATGAAATTCCAATTTTCAAATGCAGCACTTTTTCATCTGAAACTAAACAAATGCGAGTGAGCAATTGCATGAGGAGTAACCAATCTCGTGGAGAAAAAGATACTTTCTCGAAAAGCAAGTAACAGACATGAAACAAAGTTTACGGAAAATATATAATAAGCAAAATAAAAAAATATCTTTATAGATTAAAACGAAACGTGATGTTACAGAATTCTACAACGGAAAAATATTTAAAGGATATGAAGCAGTTTATGGTATATATTTTTTTTTTATTTATGCAGACAAAATTGAATTTATAATATATTTTTTTTTTAAAGACAATTTTAGAAAAACACTATTTCATATAAAAAAACAAATATTTTTAGGAATGGTGGATTAAGCTGCAATTTATTATCTAATTCTTTAAGTCAAATCAAATTCCCACCTTCACAATCAATACATCAACATTGGAATCGTTGAGAGTTTCTGCTACCTTGGAAGCATAATAAATCCAACGGAGGCGCAGCCATTGACATACAAAATTGAATTAACACAGCAAGATTTGCATTTGCAATTCTTCGTAATACCTGGAACTCAAGTAAATTATCTCCAAAGACTAAGATCAATGTTTATAACGCATGTGTTAAATCAATTCTGCTGTACAACTCTGAGACATGGCTTGTGAGCACTGACACCAATAGATGTCTGCGAAATATATTGAGAAAATATCAAGGTGCAAATAAAATGATAAAAATTCAACTGGCTCGTGCACATATTAAGAGAATCCAAAGAAGAGGTCTGTTATGCTGTCCTACAATGGAACCCGCAAGACAATCGAAGACTCAGCAGGCTTCAGACAACTTGGAGAAGAACCTTCTGGCATGAAACGAACAAAACATTTTATGAATTAAGATATTTAGCATTAAACAGAAATATCTAGCGATTCTATATAAATAGTCTATGTTCTTGATGGAAACGACTTAATAATAATAAATATTTTGTAGTATCCTTACAGAGAAATAGCATGGAAGGTTATATGTATATAATTTTCACAAAATATGTTATAAATATTTATGCTAATGTATTTTTTTCTTGAAATCTTATTTTGATTCCATTTCAGTTAACTAAAATGGAACTCTCTATACTGAACTCTTGTCCACTTTATACACATACTGTGAGACTAATCGATTTGGCGGTCTTTTTATCTGACTAATTGACTTATTAGTCGGTAAAAAAGCTACAATGGAGGCTAGAATATTATAAAATACTACTTGTATCGAAAACTCATTTTATTATAACACATATTGAAAATAATCGAGTCGAGAAACTTTTCAATCTAATGGGCCGTAGGTATTCATATATATATAAGGAAAACTCTTTGTTTTATTAATATTACTTTAAGTTCACTTATTAAGTTATTGAAATAGAAAACAAAAGATTGCGGGCTCTCTACTGAGTGCGACATTGTGCTTATTGCAGATGTGCTATTAAAGCTAATCTATGTTTTGTGATAACATATTTTAAATCCTATTAGTATATTAATTATAATTGGCACAAAAACCCTTAAATAAACTACGACTCTCGCACAAGCTTTTCTCATTCTTGCAAATATCTTCTCGTTCTTCTCAAATCGTAAAAACCAAATAATTAATCATTCCATTTATTCATATTCTGTGATTTCATCTTCATCTTTTGTCAATTTATAAGTTGCTGATAAGAATTTTACTTTCTAGTTTATCTTCAAGTATTCTTACAATATGAATAATCCATTTTAATCCCTGCTTTCTCATAAATTTAATAATGGTGCCCTAAATCATCAAACTTTAAGTGTGATTTATGTTTCAAAAACCTATGTTTACTAATTTCTACTTCTGTCAGTCTCATATGTTACTCCACATATATTGTCTTTTATAATCATATATCATATATTGTCTTTTTTTCTATTTTTTCAATTTTATTTTATGGATTTTTTGATTAATTTCCATTTGGATCCATCATATATTGCATATTTTCCTTTCTTTATTGTAAAAATTCTCTTCCGTTTTTCGCTTCCTATTTTCCGCATAATATTCTAAAATTAATAAAAATAAAATTTTATAGTTTCATTGATGAGTTTATTGCCCTACATATACTGTAAAAACTAGTAGAAATATCTTAGGGATGACTTTAATCTTAATCGAATAAGAGCTTTTTATTATTTTGAAATAAATTGACCCTAATAAAACATTTTTATGTAATTTCCCAAATAGATATTAAATACTCAAGTAAATGTTTGCATTTCCACTCTACGCAAAATTGAATTGCTAATGGAAATTACACTTACTTAAAACGTTCCCCACTAAATAAACTCAAGCAAGAAGTCGAAGAGAGCAATGGAAAACCTTAGCCATGACTAATGATGACAATTTTTTTTTCTATCCACAAACAACCAAACGCAAAGATTGCTACTGTAACAACACAACTATTCTAATGTTCAGTAGTAAATACGTAAGTAAGTAAAGATATAAGAAGAACATATAGAGTGACAGATTGACAGATGTGGCAGACAATCCACTATGTGGAGACGCATATGTGGAGAGCTGCGCTTTTTTACATTTTCACTTCATATAGAAATATTATAAATAAAACATTTCTCTATGTACACTCGCACATATATCCGCAGTCGCCACATACGAGTACACATCCATTCTTCAGAGGTGTACCCCACCCAAGAGTTAGAAAACAACAACAAAGGCAAGTAGCAGCGCCGGCAGTGGAATCCGTAAAGTTGGGCGCAAATGACATGACAGTACGCGTGCCATTAATATATCAGCGTTGAGCTAAAGTAGGGAAGCTGCCGACTATAAATAACAATAGAATAAAGTTATTCAAATAAAAAGGGAAAAAATTTTATATAAAATGTATAAAATGGAATAAAGAGCAATAAAACACAAAAGATGGAAATTATATCTGAGCTGGGGAATTTAATTTGGGCGCTGATTTTGCTGCTCCGGAAGGTGGTGTGCTCATAGAGAAATTCTTCGCCTCTGTCGCTTTTGTAATTAAAGACAAAGCAAATTGACGGTTGACAGTAATTCGAAACTTTCGTTTTGGCATCTAATGAAGCAGAATGAATCTCCAGCACAGCTTATTGATTGATCTGAGGTAGTGGGCGGAGTGGCAGTCGCTAAACTTCATGGGTTTTTGAACTAGAAATTTAAGATTTAAACTTTCACAAATTTGGTTATTCTAAAAACTGACACGAGATATGCTTCGAAAAGAATTTTGCTTCAAATATGCTTAGACATAACGCAATAAAAACAATTACATTAAAAATTCAATTACAAACGTACCACGATTTTATGGCAAGGATCTTGAAAGGAAGATTTGCAGAAAAATTTAATTTATTGCATATTTGTGCAACGTCACGTTCCGCAGTTTTGATTTATAATATTTCTCATTTTTTTGAATCCACTTCGCTATTCATGGGTACTTAAAAAGAACTCTTAAGGGATTTCCAATATAAATTGCGAAAAGTTTTGCAATATTCTAACAAGGATTTACTTGAAGGGAGTTTCAGTTCGCAGCAAGCAAAATTGATGTTGAAAAATCTTACTGAAGATTAATTATGTGGCAGCACGAGATGTGCAAAATTAAGAACTTCAGAATTCAAAAAATTTTTATTTCTCAGAAGATAAAATAAAGATACATATATAATTAGAGAGACGGAGTACAATGGTATTCAGTTCCAGATGGCACTAAACTTAAACCACACATATTTTTATAAACTATAAAATATTAGAAGAATAATATAACTTATTACTGGAGTTAATATACTATCAACCAACACATAATTTTTAAAATGATGAAGTTATTCATCTGACACATTCATTAGATATATAAAAAAATTATATTATATATAGTATACCTTCTGCTCAAAAAGTACTCGGAGATTGGAAGTAAAACACACAAATTTAAATTTTATTCCAAATTTATTTTATCTTCTTCTGAAGCGATACACATATGCCAACGCTTAACTCAATCTTCCATACACTTTTCGTAGACCCGTGCAGGTATGGCTTTTAGTTCCTTTGGTGAATTCTCTTTTACGGATTCAATCGACTCAAAACGCTTACCACGAAGGGGCAATTTGAGTTTCGGGAACAGGAAAAAGTCACACGGATCCAGATCTGGCGAATATGGTGCCTGAGCGATGACAGTGGTGCCGTGTTTGGTCAAAAAAAGGGCGTACAACAAGAATTTTCCATAGTAAAAATCGCTAAATGCACTTGAGGTAGTCTCACATTAACAACAGCTGTAAACAAACTAATTGACAGATGGCGCTCAAATTTGTACCATATATCAAAAAATGGTGTACCAACATAACAAACAATTTTTGGAAAAGGTCTATTACTTTAGGAGTAGTTAACAAACAACAAAATCCGTATACTTTTTGAGCAGAAGGTATAGTAGTGCATATATAGAATAAAATATATTATTATAGTTAAATATATGTACAGAAATTGGAAATGGAAAATGACTGAATAATATGTATCAAAGAAAAATTTTAAAAAGTTCTTAGAAAATATAGTTTTAATGCATAAATATCAATTTGAAACAATTTAATATCTATAGATAGTAAGGGACTAAATTAAGAGTTTAGCAACCTTGCGTTTTGAGATTAGTGTCAGAAAAACAAAAACCATGGCGTTTTTTATAAATTCAAAAACGGTCCTTCCAAGTCAACATAGTGTTAGATGTGATCAACCAAATATTTGAAACATTTTTTCATTGGTCTGCATCACCTATAATCTATCACTTAAAGAGTCTTGAATGTCCGCAGTAGTATCGAATTGAATTCTTTCTTCATCATTACTTTCCTTCTTAATGCTTTTCTGTTGACTACCATGTCCAATTTTTCAATGAAAATTCCATTGAATGTGCTTTGTGGTATTCTGGTCTTTAATGAGTCTTGCAGAATAACTCCAATGGCTTCAAAAAATTTTGCAGAGTGCTCTAATATATATTTAATTGCGGGTAGCTTTAAAGGATCCCCAAAAATAAATCTGTGCTCAACGAACATAAATTAACGCTATATAAAATTTTGCGTCAGTGCAAAGTGTCGAGCGAATTCTTTCGAAATTGAACAGTAGGTAGATAAAATGTACATAATTTAATAGGCATATTTTACTTATATGTATATATAAAAGCAGCATCATTACATCCGGGACTGCTTGTGACGACGTAAGACCAACAGGCAGTGAATTAATAAGGTAATACAAAAGTAACGTGTAAATCTTTAAAGCTCTTATCTTCCAATCATGTACTTATGATGCATAATTAAACAAAAAATATATGTAATATCAAGCGGCGACTTGATATATTAGGGTAAAATAAAGTACTAGCCATCTACGGAAATGTCAACACGAAGATTAGGAAAATAACTATTCCTTGCTAATAGCTATCAAAAAAGAATTTTAAGCAATTGGGATCTATAGTTTTGTCTCCTTTGACACAAATTACATTCTCTAGTTGGATAAGTATACTGCTCTAGTTGGATAAATAAAATGTAGGAGAAGACTGTATATCCGATGGAGTGATTGAAAAAGTTTAATTGCACTATATTATAAAAAAAGTGCTATGGCACAACAAAATTTAGTAATGCGTTATTTCGGAACTTCAATAAGTAATTATAAAAGCACTTCATGACAAACATAAATAAAATATAACAAACTACTCTATATGTTAATATACGTAAGTATTACGATTCCATAAAACGCTGTTGCTAAGCATAGTAGGTGGATAACGACACTATCATATTATATATATTAAAAACGAATGTTAAACAAATGACAAACACATCTAAATTCTTTATGCATATATATACTGAGAACAATATAGGATTACTATTTTAGTGCTATTATGTAGCACATGTATGCTGCCAAATAAAGTTTGACTTTAATAGAGTAAAAGCTAATGGAGCTGAGCAATTCAATTAAATATTTATATTTTTTATTAATAGTTACTCAACTTTGTTTACAAACTACTGACAAAAGTCGACACACTTGGATTATTCATAGGATGTTACTATTCTATTGTGATGCTGTTTATTAGTAGATTTTTTTCCTATTTTAGGGGACCATGTTCGTGTTCATTTTTTTAGAGAATTTAGTCAATTTTTCATTCTTGTTGGGTTTTCATAAGATAATCAAGATCATTTTTTTTCGAGCCTAAAACATACAATGTATTTTGCAAGGACCTGTGGTAATAATTTCTACAAAAATAATGTTATTACAGGCAAAAATACAATATTTTTCATACTAACTATTTACTATTTTCATTTTTGATTTGTGAATAGTTTTAGGCTAGAAGACAAATGTATATAAATCTAACACCTCTGATAGACGACTATTAAGTCATTGTGGTATTCTTAATTTCTCAATATATTTTTAAGTAACTTCAACCGATTTTTTTCAGATTTAAGGCATAATACTTACTTATGTTAATATATTTTGAAATAAAGAAGAAGTATCTATCTATCTATCTATCCATCATACTAACGCCGAAGACCGGCCGGTTGAGAAATTTTGTTATAGACTATACCATTAGATACGATCAATAAATATATAAATTTCTTTTATAAAAATAAACTCATTTCTAATGAATATAGGATATTTCACATTAAGAAATAAGACACAACTAATTTGGTACTCCTTCAAGGGCTATATGACTACTCGTATTACAAGCAATTTTTATTCTACATAATATGACTATTAAGTTTATTTTTCCCACAGTTTCAGTTTTTATATAGCAATTCGAAGTGTGTTTAAATAAATATTAATTATATATATATTATTGTCTTTCTATACAAAATTAAAATTTTTGAATTAAATACTTTATAATATATTTTACGTTCAAATATGTGGAGTTTAAAAACCACAAGTGGAATTATTTTGAAAATAACTTGACTTATTAATACTCCGGATTTACCATTTTTTTTAACATAGTTATCTTTTTAAAAGGATATGTACATAGATTGATATGATAGCAGCATTGGGGAATAACATTTGCAGTAGGAAACTGCAAAGAGAAATATCACAAGCAATTTAAAAAATACCCAAAGCTTGAAATAATGTGTTTTAATCATACCAAAACATCATAGTATATTTTTCACATAATAAAGGACCTTCGCACGTGCTGCGGTCTTCCCTGACAAATGTTCCTCTGCAATATTCGTACTCGCAGTACCGCGGCTAGGTTGAGGTTACCTGTGCTGGTGCACATGTAAAATTTATAAATTTTATTGCCATCATTTGCAAAAATAACCAAACATCATTCACATTGTATTCCCTTCATATCGCTTCGAATTGCCTTACATATGCAATTCAACATAAGTACATTTACATTTACTAGATTTACTTAAACAGATAGAATTTTTGTTTTTCGAATGGCAGATACATTCGAAAGATATACTAACACTTTTCATGTATACTTTAGCATTTTTGATTAATTTTCTAAGTCAGATTCCAAATGGTAAACTTCTTCTCTGAACTGATTATTTGCATAAGAAATGTATCAAGCAAACAGGAAAATAAATAAAAATCCGAGAAGGGATAACGCATATCCTTTAGCTGCCAGTTACTGTTGCTTGAATCTGCAATCAGCAATATTGCATCATTTGACTCGGCAAATTGTAAACAGTTTGCAGAAGAAAGATTAAAGTTGACAGATTTATTTGGAAATAAATAAATATAAAATTTATGTGAGAGGGTGAAAAGTTGAATTTCCGTAAACGGAAAATTCGAAATCTAATGCTGAGAGGTCCTGTTTATATCAATGTTTAAATTGAGTCAATAAGCCAACAAGAAAAAGAAAAGAAAATCCAATGAAGGAAGTTAGATTGGATAATTTCAAGAAAACTAAAGCATCTTAAGGTAACAACCATGATTGTGTGATACATAAAAAAGGAATTCATCTATTCTTAAAGATTCAATGTAGGAAAGAAAAGAATAATATATAACAATGAGTTGTTTAAGTTGAAAAATAGAGATACCGTCAATACGTTGTTCGTAGAAAAATATAGATTGAAATGGACTAGACATACAGATTGCCGAAAATGCTGAGTGAAACTTTCGAAAGTCTTATCTGCTGGTGGTTTCTGATTGTAAAATCTCCAAATCTTGTACCAAGAGATATAGTCAGATTTGTCTATAATCTCAAATTTGTAAGCGTTAGCTAAGAAAAGTGTCTTTGGAAATATAACAATAAATTTTATATGCCACAGTGTATCACAGTTTTTTCTATTAATAATTGTAGATTATTAAGATTAATCTATTGTAGATTAAGATAGATTAAAAAATAGTTTCTATCATAAAGCGAGTCCACTGTAATCGGGTTTATTGACTAACTCCCTTCGGCTGTCATTAAACCGAATGGGAACTAGAATCTTAAGCCAAGATATATAGCTAGGTTTGCCTATAGCCCTATATTGTCTGCAAAACTATATTGTCTATATTGTTACAAAACTGTCTTTAGTAATATAAAAATTTCAGATGCCGTAGTGGAATATTGTTTCTTCTCGCAATAATAAATGGATGCCGAAGGACAAATCAAATTTAAATAAAACGGGTCGAGTACCTTCTTTCGAATTTTGTTACACTGAAGACTATATGGTTTATAGACGCAAGACGATTGGAAAGATGATATCTAATGGTAAAATCGAAATAAATAAAGGAGTTATTAAGAAATATTGTTTATAAAGCTTAAATAATCTCGATATATTTAATGAGTTTGTGTTATCCATATCCGTTATTATGATTTCAGTCAAAATTTATGATTATAAGTAATATTTCAATATTTTGGTTTCCTACTAACTACTTTCTGAAGCTTTACACAAAATGTTGTCTAATAGTTATTAGAATTAATTACGATCTATCTATTGTATTAATTTTTTTTATAAAATATAACAGATTTATGACCACCCAAATCATATTTCACATATAGCATTAAAATACTTATCATTTTCTATTTGCATATGGGGATCCAATTTTTTTTTTTCGTACACCATTATTGACGCTGAGCATTAATGATGATTGTAATATAAAAACTGTTAAAAATTCATCTGCAATCAAAAAATCTGGAGAATACTAACTTTCTACGTTGAGAACTGAAATGAAATCAGATTTAAAAAATTTTTTTTAGAGTATAGTAGGTGGACATATTACAAAACAAGGCGTTGGAGATTGCGTATAGACACGTGTACATCTCCGGTAAACTATTAGCCTCCGTTAATGTATAACGAACGATGACAACTGTAATTACAGTGCGACTTCCATGGTAGGTTGCTTTATATATATATAACTTTGAAATTAATAAAAATTAAATTTTCTGTGTCAGAATAATTTTATTTTGCAAATCTTTTGTACTAAAAGGCCAGACTGCTTTTAGTTGAGATGTTACTAATTACAGCCGCCATCATATCGTTCTCTTATCACATAAGAAAGTAACTAAAGCACCAAGAATTTGACTTCAAATCTCATTCATTTCAGGAATACGACATTGTATCACATCAAATAGATCTATCTTCCTAAATATAGTAGAGTACAGAAATATGTATAGTCTAGTAACCAGCTTGCAACTTAAATTCTGTCATACTTAGGTAGGGTGCCTCTTTCTAATATAATGAATAAACCAACTTCCTAATCTGAAGCTTTGAAATATTTATTCCAGATATAATGCAATATTCATCATTTTAATTACCAAAATCATAATTATGAACTAACTAAACCCATTAAAAGGATATGATGTACATAACTGAACCTGTACTTGTGAGATTAATTACACTTTCGCTACTCTCCATTCAAGTATGAGCAGACATCCAGTAAAGCACTGCCTTGTTTTGACTTGCAGAGATTGTAAAAAGATACTTGTTCTTAGTTTCAGAGTACTATTTTATGTTCAATAGAATTATATAAATAGTTTTTGTCTTTATTTCCCGAAATTTAAATGTCTTTGATTATAACAAATTTTAAATTGTAGTAAAAAACCATTTTAGTAACTTTTTAATGACAGGAGTTTACTTTTCGTTAGACGCAAATTCAAGATTCGCACTTGCTTTTATTTGTTTTAAGTTGCTTACTGTAAATATTTGCAAACCGTCACCATTTAATGAACATGACGTTACAAAGGATATAACGAAAGGATTCTACTAATTAAAAGGATGTTTTACAGAGTACACAGAACAATTTGTAAATATTGCTGCAATATAGCATATGGCAATGCGGAAATAACATACATAACAATATCAACAACTGCAACAACAACAACGACGACGACGACGAATGGTAGGATAAGCATCTTCCAAATGACACATGTCAACTCTAAAGTCAAGACAACCAGACGAGCGAGCGGGCATGTTTCATTTACATGAGGACGGCAACTGTCATTAAGAGCCACTTTTATGATATGGTGGAATTAATTGCACAATTTTCAGTTTCCCCAAGTAAAGCAGGAAGAGAGTTTTATTTGCTATTAGCAAAATAAAAATATTAAAGGTAAATTAAAGACTCGCATTGAAGACAAGTTAGCAAAATTACATGCAAAAATTAAATACTACCTTTTTGTGAAATTATAAGCTTCGCTTTTTTTTACAGTGTACTAGTGCTTCGAACGGGAAACAGACATTTTCTGTCAAATCGTGAACAAAATGTCAATATGTTTTCATATTTTCAGAAAGTTATTGACACTTTTTTAATGGAAAATACAACAGCTAAGGACAAACATACCTCAAAAACTCTTCATTCAGACTAACGGTTGGTTTAATTTTTTAAAAATGTCTAAGACTATTTATTGAGGGTGGTTTACCTATATACAAATGCCACATTTCTATATATCTAGTTATACACTCGTACCACCGATACATGTTAACAAGTGGAATTATTTTTTATTTTCTTTTTAGATCCAGCAATGGCAGCCAAAGAAAAACGATACGTGGGGCGCTTTGGTGTATTTTCAATATTTTTCATTGCAATTCTAAAGAAAATGCCACAATGCATTGTATCCATATTTGATTTGGAGTGCATTGCCAACCAACCATTTGTTTGCTGTGTCAATGCCGTCTTCAGCTTTCAGTCTTTCTTTCCCTAAAAGTGCCTCTGAGTGTTTTGCAGTGTTTTTGACAGCTAATGGCTGTTAAATATTTTGTTAATGTTGATTCTTATACTTCAGTGAGCAGAGAACTTGCACTAAATGGCTATAATTGTTGTGATGTAGTATATATAAACATATAAGTTAACATCTAACGAAGTTGAGATGCCAGTCTCACCAAGTATGTAGGGTGTTAAACTATGCCCAGTTACTTTTGTTTTGAAGAAAGAACTGGGAGTAGAAAAAACACGAGTAAAGTGAGCACATGTATGGTAAAGCATACAATTTTGCATAGCAAAAAATTAGATTTACCGTCAATGCGAATTTGAACTTTTTACAATATAAAATTAAGTTTAACGAAGTTATATTATAAACGTAAACTTCATATTATTAAAATTAAAAATATTTAATTGTGTTTTTTTATTACATTGCAAACATTATTTAAAAATAAATAATATACATTTTACATTATAAATTAACTGTAAATAATAAATTTGTTAAATAAATGTTAAGTTAAAAACAAAACCTATGGATTTTGGATATATGGAATAATATTACTACAGTAATAATAACTATAACAACAACAACTACAATAGTAGTTGCCTATCAAATATTTATACAACAAACACAGCAACAACAAACGCTGTTACTGCTGCCGTCGCTACCATACATGATTCATATAGATTATAACTTGATCTTGAATTTTATAACAAAAAAGAGTATTTGACAAAATAACGTAAATAATAAATTTTTACCTAAAAGACATGCCGTACGGAAATTTGCGAATTCTTTAATAAATTGAACCCGTGAATTGTGCAAGATTTAATGGCAGTACAATTTTAAACATAAGTGCATTTATAAAACAAAATTTAATAAATTTTAATTAATAAATATTTAAAATAAAAAAATTAATTTATATATGAGTACTAATTGATTTTTGAGACTATTGAAGTACATTTTAAAAATTTTAAGGAATTATGAAATAATGATACATTAGTTTACCATTAGTTATCCTAAAAGTATTTGTGATTATAATGAAGTTATAATAAGTTTTGATTTTTAAAATATTAATTAATAATATTAACAACATAAATTAGTTAAATCAAATGTGCATTATATGAACAATATATCAGAGACAGAGCTCTAAAATTGTTCACTAAAGTTGATACGCTAATTAATCCCGCCCTAACAATCCTCAAGTCCTCTTCTGGACTCTCAGGAAGATATGATTTAAGCTCCTTCATCAAGTAAAAGACAAATAAATGATATGTCTTTTTTTTTTTTAGCCTAGTTAAAGCCTAGTGTGGGGTAGAGATAAGCCCCCCAGCCATTATAGAGTAAAAGTGCGTAATAGCACTAACTCAAGAAGAAGAAGAAGAATAAGAAGAATAAAAATATGCATTTAATATTTTGGTATAATTTCACATTTGATATTAATATCAATACAGTATATTTATAAATAACAATCAATTAATAACATCTATCCACAAAATATAGAAGTTTATTCCTACAGTGCTCTATTACCAACATTATAAGTTAACTATTCTTCTGTTAATCATTTTTATCTAGAATGACTTACAGGCTTTATAAAATCATTTACAAAATTTTGTCAAATAATTCTGATAACCCAACTAGACCTTTTTTACGGGTGATGTGCCTCAAGCGTTCGTTGGTAATATGTTCTGGTCATTATGTTTCAAAATCTGATCAAGGCTATTGAATTTCTTGCATTTTTATTAATACTATATCTAAAAAGAATATTATACTAAACTATTATAGGTACATATCTAGCAACGCAACTAGTCATATTTTTGTTTATAAAGCATTTTTATCATGATAAGTTAAGGATTTAAAAGATCCATATAATTATTTGTATTATCTGTAACTAACTTTTGAGTTCAGAAGGTTTAATACGTTTGAGTTTGTGTGCTTGAAAGCCGCTTTTATTAGTTGCAAAATCACTAAATTTTCATATTGACTTAGTTTAGTAATACCAATTGCAACAAACGCCCTTATGAGGCTTTTGCATTGCGATTATACTAAAATCTAGTTGCGATCTGTCTATACTTTGTTATTATTGGTACACCTACATATATCTATATCTTATGTGCATTAATATTTAATTATAAATTATTTCAATGTTATTTACTTTAAACTACTTCAATTTCATTTACAGATATATCTTGTAGTTGAAATCTTTTTACGCGTGATCATTGAGCTTGAGTGGGAGCTTGAGTCATCATTGATTTGTTCGACGACAAAAAATGTTTGTAGCAAGTTCGTGATTTTTAATGGATTTTTTCTAACGTAAGCTGTATTCTCACAGAATATTGCACTTTAGCAATTGAAATCGCAATTATTAGAATATCATTAGTATATAGAAGAAATAGTAATAATCTATTTCTAATCACTAAAAAAACAGTTTGTGATGTTTGATTTAATGGAAATGGCCACATTGCACAGGCAAGTATGTTCGTAGCTTGTTTATACTATAATAACATTGCCTCAGTTGAAAAAATATGCTTTTTTCTTTTTAAAATAATTAAAATTATATTGGTAATTCGGTAAACCTGCTCAATTTTGATTATCTGGTTTCGAAATCAATCTGTAAACTGTTTTTTCCGCACACCTAATATACATTACTTATTTTAAATGCCTCGAAATGTATAATCTCACTAAGTTGTATACACATTCATTAACATGGGTGCGTATCCTATCCTTAATCGTCCATCTTATTGTATTAATCGTCAATCTTTTTATATTATAAATATAATATTAAATTGTATTTATACAACATATTTATACAATATATGTTTTTTATTAATTTTTTTTAGTTGTAATTTAACGTCAGTTATGACAACAGTGACTATTTTATTTAGAACCTATTGTATTTGATAGAGAGGCTTCGAAAAGTAGTGAAATACAACAACACTTCTTTTTATTATTATTTTTAATTAATTGAATTTTTGTCTGACCATACAGCAGTTTCGAGTATTGCGAAGTATCCATTATTAGGAGTCTTGGAATTATTTTTTAAATTATTAAGAAATTATCATATTATTATTATAATTATTCGTAAATAATTTTTTGAGATTGCAAGTATTAAGAGTTTAACTCGTGCCCTGCCAAATTTAAAGCTCAGAGTCAGTGTTCATTAGACAACTGACCTAATAAATACTTTATATTAGTATCTATTGTGTATGAAATGTTTTATTAATTATATATTATTTAAATGAAATAATTTAAAGAAACTAATAATTGACAATGTACATCTCATATCAATAATTAAAGTTACTGGTTATGGAGGAGGAATATGAAATGCTAATGGAAAATAAAAAAAGATAAATATCTTTTTATAAATTCTCTTATAATTTTTGATATAAAAGTAGTATATCTTATTGCATTCACTAATTTTTTTATGATTTTTATTTTATTGTGATTGAAACGAATTAATTCATTAAATTAGAGAAAATAATAAAGAATAAAAACTGAAGCTATTAACACTCTTTTGTTAGAGGCTAAAAATGTTTAAAGTAATTAAAACGCTTTTAATATTTTATTTTTGTAATAATTATTTTTTTCAGAAAATCTGAAAGGAAATGCTTTGTGTGGAATTGCACTGAAAAAAGTGTGCATTCAAGTGTAATTAAAATGTTCCACAGGCAGACAAAATGACAGATACACCAACAGATACACGGCCAAGCAAAAGATAGACTACGTAGAAATAGTCATAATGGATAGTCTTCAGCATGGAATGCCATTGTGCCATTTGATGGGGAACAGTTTTACGATTGTTTGTGGAAAGGCTTACTCTGTAAAGTATCTTTAATAATTACTAATTACTTCTGAGGTGTGTTTATTGCACTTTCCGAAACAAAAACTATTTCATATCATTTATTTTATATTTTTATAGTCATACAATTTTTGTAGACATATTTAAGCTACTTTTAACTTTTTTTATTTTGCTAAAAAGACTATTTTCGGGGTAAGCGACTTCTCTTTGGAAAGTCAATTATGCGTAAAAAGTTATTGATGAGTGACGATTTCTTCAATTGCACTTTACATGTAGTCAGTCCAAAACTACTCTAATATTAAACACGACTTTCAATTTTAAGAAAAATTTAACCAAATAGATGTATTCTAAATTATATATTCTTTTTTATTCAATATATCGTTATTAATTATTTTTTATACTTAAATAAGCTTTAAATTCATATAAGTAGGATATTATTGGGCTGGGTAAAAAGTTTTTACGTTTTTTGGTATAAAATTGTTATAAATATATTTGACTATTTTTAATTTCAGTTAATTTTTTTATTTTTTTAATTCAATTTCTAAATTATCATTTTTTAGCAACAGCTTTCGCTTTTTCTATTTATGATTTGCTTCATTGTTTTTAGGAGTATTAGTTGACACTTTGCCTTTTGTTCATTTTTATGTTTATTTTTTTATGTTTATATTTCATCGTATTTTAATTAGTTTAACACTGATTGCTTGCAAAAATGAAGTGAGGAGATTTATTTTAAAATTGGTATAAATTAAAATTAATTAATGTTTTTTTTTTTAACTTCTTTGAAATAAATAAATAAGTAGATATAGTGAAGCGACGGTCAGATAATAATGGTTAGAAATAATTGCGGGTAAAATATCATCAATTTTTTTAAGTATATATTCAATTAATGTGAGATTTGCAATAAGAGTTAATATTCTATAATCGGTTGGGATTAGTAGATAATCAAAAATGATAATTATATATTATATATTTCTTTCATCTTTTATTTATTTAAAATATAGGATGTGTTACAAAGAAAAGAAAATGCTGAGTTATGCTCGTGACAAGTTGGCTTTAAGACCAAAAGTTAATCACGTAAATATAGAATATCTTAACACTACTTAGAAAAAGAAAATTATTAATACTAGAGAATATTTATAGGTCGATATTTAATATAGTTTTTCTTAGATTATGAGAGATGTTTCATGAAATGCTTCGAGTTTTGTTGGGATGGTTTAAGTTCTTATTTGGCGTAAGTATTTAGCGAAGAGAAATTTCATGTCTGCTTAAATCGGCAATATCACAATCATGGTGGACATGTAAAAGACATTTTTCAACCTTTACCCTATAAAATAATGGAACACGTTATGATTTTATTGTGGCTGACTCTTAGTCTTATTGTGTTCATAAGGATTTTCTGGTAGAAGTCTGTATTGTAATTATTATTTAGACAGCTAAAGACCATATAATGAAAGGAATTAAGATTACGGTTGTAATAAATAAATTTAAATTCATAAATAGTCTAGTCTAGTCTAGTAATTAAATTCAAAAACAGATTGAAAAAAAACGTAAATTTTTCAATAAGATATTTCTTGGAAAAATACCAGTGATCATCAATTAATATAGTATATATTAATATTAATTAATATAGTTTTATAATTATTTTCATTAATATGTAATTATACGTAATAATATGAAAATTTCTAATATATATTTATTATGTTACATACATTTTGAAGAAATGTTAGCTCTCTCGATATTGTTCCAATTGAAAGACAGCAGTTTGATTAAATCCATTGTTCTAATTCAATTTTATTATATTTTTTACACTGATAAATATTTTTGTTAATTTTATTAAAATCTTGATATTTTTTTTAAAAAAATATTTAACACAATTTCTGTTTCTTAGATAAAATTTTTTTTTAAAATCCTTTAGCACACATATATATGTCATATATTTTTAGTGTTGGATGCAATAAGCTATGTTTTTATCAGATATGATTAATCAGATATGATTTTTTTAATATATATATTTTCCAAGGATTTTTTAAAAGACCTTAATACTATAATATTATATTATTTTTAAAGCTGTGACTATATTCAATATTATCGGATTTATTTGTTAATATCGAAATGGTACGATTTTTAATTTTATGTAACCAATGCTTCATAGCTGATATCTTAAGTTACATAAAACATTTTGTGAGGGCAGTTAAAATAACACTATTTAAGGGTTGGGGGTAGATTTTTAATATGCACGTTACGATTGTCTGGGTTAGGAAAAGTGAGTAAATGAGTGACTAATAAGAATTTCAGAAAAATTTTACAAGTGTCATATGAACAATACATTAAAAATGCAGGCATAACACCCAAATGAAGTTTGTTCGGGGGTTGCAAGTCGTGTTCGTCGTTATTAATTTATGTGCCTTATGTTAACAGCTTTACATTTCACAAAGTAAACAAAATATTTATTTTGACAAAATCTAAAAATAAACTACAGTGTTCTCTCGATGTCGTGCATATCGGTTTCCGTGAACAATTTTACTTTACATTTATTACTCTACAATGTGAATACAAATGTTATACTTATTTGGTTCACATTTCGAGCGTGCACTGTAATGGCTTTGTATTTCTTCTCAAAATATTGCCATTCTTATTGGAATTTTGCGTAAATAAAACTGAATCCAATTTGATTTTTGAAGGGTGTTTTGCTGTCGGATATACTACAGCTGTCTTGAAATTAAAATTAAATATAAAGATTTTTTGTGAGGGTAGATCAAGATCAGCAGTAGTTTTTGAACAGCAGGTTTAGTGAGTATTTAAAACTTTATAAAATGTTTTTATATTATTTAATTATTTTTTATTCATACAATACATTTATAACAATGTCATAATAATCACTTAAAATTTTTTAAGTCACTTCAAACTATTTTTTTAGATGAGTGAAACTGTAATATTTTTAGATATTTTCATTTAAAAATTATTTCATATTCCGGCGAATTTTACTCCGTCTATTTCCGTAAGAAGAAACGCACTTCACAAGAACCACCAAAGCACTGAAATCTGTTTTGTTGCTCAGGGGCAAATCCAACTTCAATGGCACAACACACTGAAGGCTAACACCTAAGACAACACACACGAGGGAAATTTCTTTAGATACAAAATTTCCCAATTGAGTGAAAAACGCTTTTTGAGTTGCTTTGGAGTTGAAGTGAGTTCTGACTTGGGAGAGCGTATAACCGTTGCAATTTCAAAAGATGGATTAAATGAATTTATATTAAATTTTTTTTTTTTAAATTCATGAAATATAGTTCAAAATAAGTATCATTGTAATAGTTGCACACTTAAACTACAACAAAAATCCTTCTTATAAATTGAAGCGCCTTGATTAATGATGAAAGCATCTCCACATAGACGGATTTAGGTACACATGTACGTTGGAGTATGTCTTTGCTATGGTATGAATCCGACAAATATGAATAAACTACACATTTGGCTGCCATCCAGTCTAGTCGTCTGGCTAATGCGTCTCGTACGATGCTGACGCATTTGACAGTTACAGCAAAACAACATGACAAGTGTGAAAAATTAAGATAGGAGCAAATCCATACAGAAGTACTTCTGACCAGACGATACGCACGTAATTGCTAAAGTAATAACTAAAGTTTAGTTATCAACGAGTAAACAAATTATTTCAGATACAAAATATAATTATTAAGCACTTCTTAAATAATTGAAGTTGTCACCGCAGCTATTAAGAACATTGAAGTAATTCTTAGCGACCAATTCAAGTGGATGTTGTATCTCTACTGAATGCTTTAGATATTTTTGTGACATAGATTTATTGTAGCTTTTATTAGATTAAGATTTTTACTTAACTGCAGTTTCTATACTTTAGATTTTTGTAATTTTCTGATAGTCAATAAAAATAAATGAATTTATATATCTATGATTAAGATTATAAATATTGATACATTTATTAATATATGATGTGTGGTTTCCAATAATTAGAAATGCTTATAACAATTAGGTGTTAGGTAAATAGATGAAGTTGAAGGAGTATCGAATTCTCTTCAATTAGCTAAGAAAGCCGATTTGATTACACATTTCTCGTAATTGTGGTCAGAGAGTTGGACATATTAGTAGCAGTCGGACGCGTATTGTATGGTGAATATGAATGTAGAAGATATCCGAGTGAATTGAAGAATGGGGTGCCTACAAACTTAAGCCTGGCTCTAGATAACATTGATTGCTTTAGGGTAGTAATTTGCCACTTTTTTGAATAATATGCATACAGATGTTTTTTTTTTCAATTCTATAATTTTAGTGCAGTAAACTAGCACCTTCGTTTATATATTTCTCTAATTATTTTTTGCTTTGGTGTTAACTAACTCTTTGACTGTTCTTATTTTTATTTTAATAAAGAAATGAGCACTTATCATATTGTTCTAGATAACATTGAAAAAAAGACATATATATATAAGGACTGTAAACTTCTATCGTTTTTATTTGATTGCTTTAGGGTAGTAATTTGCCACTTTTTTGAATAATATGCATACAGATGTTTTTTTTTTTAATTCTATAATTTTAGTGCAGTAAACTAGCACTTTCGTTTATATATTTCTCTTATTATTTTTTGCTTTGGTGTTATTAACTAACTCTTTGACTGTATTTATTTTTATTTTAATAAAGAACTGAGCACTAATCATATGCATAAGAAAAGTGAAAGCTGTTACTTCGAAAGTGATATAAAATAAATTTATAAAAGTTAGTATATAGCTATATGATTCTTGCGAGGGCCACTAAAAAACATTGACAAAAAGTATTGAGTAAACCGGTTTCAATGCGTAATTGTATATGGGTTTGGACTTAAAGAAAGCTTTTCAACATATTTTTTAATTACTTTTATAAATAATGTAAACTTTAATTACACTTTATATTATTTTAAATTACTCATGAAGACCATTTTATATTTTTGTTTTACTGCAATTTAAGTATCAGTTTTCTTAAAAAGTTGTTATATTCTGTAAAGGCAAAATAGAAAACTTTGCTATACTTAAGAACATCTAAAAAATCATCAAAAAATAATATAATAATTATTTGTTCATAACATAATTGGCTAAAAAAAAATTTATTTTTAATATATTTTTTTTAATATTAAAAAAGTTTCAGTTTCACTTTGAAGGCGTTTTACATATACCGAATATTAAGGTTTTGTGGCAGTAAGGATTCAAACGAAAAGCACCGTCAGCAGGATATTCTTAAACCTTATGTGTAAACATATGTAAACATTTTTTATACTTAGATAAACTTTTTATATTGTTTTAACCTTTCAACTTTTATTATTCATCAACTGAAGTTTGAAATATTTGGAAAATATACGTGCTTTTTGGTTGTTCAGTAGTGAAGGTGAGTTAAAGGATATCCGCATGCAGAAATAGGTCAAATATAATAATAAAAAAATTTTTTCTATATATAATATTGCAATATTAGGAAATTTAATTTAAGTGACATTCGTTTTTATAGCAAGAGACTTTAAGACAAAATATTTAGTATCATTTGAGTAAATGTTGATAATAGTTATTAAGACATACCAATATATTACTCTTAAGGTGCATATTAGTAATAAAAAAACATTTTTAATATTTTTTAAAATTTTTATTATTAAAAACATAAGGACCTCATTCGGTTACGACCAGCAATAGTTTGAGGTATGCGCTAAACAGAATGAATCATGCAGATTTTCTGACGCCTCCGTACTTATGTGGGCAATAATTCATTAAAATACAAAAGTGGAGGAAATTAAAATGTGAAGTACTTTGAATTATTGTACTCCGAAGGCGGGAGTCTCAATTTGTAATTATAATACACCAGTTTTGCTGAAAACTTAAAAATTCATGTTGAAAATATTGTCTTAAGTACAATATTAGAGTTGAAATGCTTAGATATCTTTAAAGATATAAGTTGAAAATAAAATCGAACTTAAATTCATTTAAAAAAATTCAAATCCAAAATATTTACTTATTTCTAAAGTTTAAATAATAATTAATTTAACTAAAATGCTAAATATTATTTACTGAAGTGATTAAATCAATAAATACATTAAAAATGACATACTTGATATGAATATCGCTATCAACTTAAGAAAACATATTAAGAAAGAAAGTACACTCTTTTGCTTCATTTACGCATGAGGTTAGTACTCAATTACGTTTTAAGTATAACCAAATAATAAACAGTATTCAAGTTGACGGCTAACAGCACTATTTCTGTGAGTATCACACTAAAACTTTGACAATAAGTATTAAGGCAACTGAATACATAGTCAGCCTATGTATGTTATATATTTTTGAGAAGCTTTCGTTGTTGTGAACAGAGAATGAACATAGGTGAAATCATATAATATAATTTTATTTTTTCGACTATAGGTCGTATTACGTTTATGAGAACACTTGGTTATTTAAATATATATTTTTATTCTATATGTATGATTCGATATTCGTTGGGAGTCATCTTTAGTTGATTAAGAAGTCGGTTGTGAAATAGCAACCACAACAAATTTATCTACTTTTAATTATTAATTACTATTCCATCTTCAAAGTTCTTATAATCATAAATTTTTCAAATGTTTATAATTTTAATCAGGTATTAAACAAATTGTTTTTCTATTGTTAGTATTATCATTTCATTAGCATAAAAGTACATTAGCTGAAAGTACTTTAATTGGTATTTAAAATTTAATATAGAGAAATTTGTTGAATATTCTATGAAACAATTAGTAAGTAAATGTAAATTCAAAAACTCTCTATAGATATAGTTTATTACTCAAACACTAAATCAAATGAGTGAGAAACGTAGTTTGGTTTTTTTACGGATGAACAATTCTAGTTATATTTTAACCTTCTAGTAATAGAGTAACTTTAGTAATATAATTCTATCTTACAATAATCGTATTAATTATTTAGATTCTATGTTACGAATGATTCTCGTTTGTCCTCTCGCAGAAGATGAAAACGAAAAGCTTATAGTAAATTAATCATATGTGCAAAATTGGCTAACGGATCATGTAAAACCTTTAAGAAAAATTGAGATAACTGAGAACGTATATCCATCTGTTCAAATAGCGGATAAATAGTAAAATTGTGCTCGCTATCATCGCTTGGGTATCGCTTGAGAGGATAAAAATCAAGATCACTTAGAAAATATTGATATCTCTTCATAAAAAGAATACGATATCGAATATAGTGCTTGATATCTGCTGAGCAAATCCGTTCAGATATGCGAAAACAATTGCAATTCTAATACCAACATTTGCGGTAAGCTGCATATTTGATGACATGCAAACCAGTCAATAGTCATTAGGATGGAGTACAAATTCAAAACTATGGAAAACCGTATCAAATACTCTTTGAGGTCAAGATATTGTTGGTGCATCAATATCTATGATCTGATGCATCATTTCAAAGAGACTGTCAAACCTATTGAATCATTTGTGTAAGAAAATTGAAAAGAAATGGAACTATTTGTAGATTTAATAGGACGATAATACGTTATAACAAAGTATATTAGTGCAATTGAAGTTAACTAATAACTAGCCTCTGTATTCAATATGTTTAGTTCCGTGTAACTTTATCTCCAAAATTAAGTTTGCTATTCTGTGTACCAGTTTGACTCATTTGAAGGCTTATAACAAATTTTGCGAAGAAAGTCGGTGAGCATATTGAAAAACGCCTATAAGGGACATATCGTAGAATGATAGAAACTGAGATATATATGTGTTGCAACAAATGGCACATATAGTAGTAGGAGCTACATACTTAGCAAGTACCAGATTAATTTTTATGACTTATTAAAAATGATTTTTGACAGATTTCATGATCCAAAAAATGCTAAAAAATTTGTTATTACATATATTAAATTCTATTTAAACTTATGAAATAATAAAAATTTTATAAAAAATTATAAATTTGATTTTTAGTTAATAAGTAAATATGAAAAAGTGATTTGCTTCTATGAATTACTCACATTGTTTGTCTTAGAAGGAAATAAAAAACTCATCAATATTTCAAAAATTGAAATTTTAATTAATTTTTCTAAATTGAAAAGTTCGAATTATATTAAAAAAAAAACAATGGAAAAAACTTCTCAGCTTGGCTATGATTTCGATTGAGCTGCATTCATGCTCGCACTAAACTGGGTCAATCAGTCAGTCAGTCGCAGTGCATAACTGCATGTTTATATAAAAAATATTTCTTCTCTGAAATTCTTTAATAAAACAAACAAAAATCAATTATCGTCATCACAAAAAGCGAAACTTTTCAATTAAACTCAACTGAAGTGGAGTGGAGTGGAGTGGAGTGAGGGGCAAATGCTAAATTGATTGATTATGCAGTGCAACAAACGACGGATCGTTCATATGAAAAATATCTGGCGCATGCAATGCGAGTGGCAGTGGCGGTGCCGGTGGCGTTCTGAGGTGACGTTGCCAGAGCAGCGTCAGTTCGCTGTCGTCAACACTCAAGTTGAGGGAGAGATGAAAAGATACATCTATGAAAAGAATTAATGAAAAATTTGTTGTATTTCACTTTGATTACTTTGCGGGTGATTTTTTATTATACTTCGAAGCACTTTGCTTACACATAGGAACGTCAGTCACGTCATTTGGACTTTCTGCTCCGCAACAGCGAGAAAAATGCACTGCAACAAATGTTGTTTTTGTTGCTTTTAATGAAGCGCGCATCCTAAATTAATTTTTATTTTTATGCATTTTCATAAATTTACGGCATATAAGAAGTGCATAGAAGTGCATTCTCTGCACTTCGATTTTTGTGGTTGTATTGGATTTATGGCACTAAACTCAATGTAAGCACCGGCCAGGAAAATGCGCTCTATAAAAATAGATATTTATGGAAATTATTGTGCGACAAACATATAAAAATATATTTTATTGCATTTTGTATCATATGTGATTTTAGTATTTTTCACTACAAGATATTTAATAAAATTAGTACTACATTATAAGTTCTTGATCAATAAAAGAGGATTAAGAAGTTGAAGTTTGTTAAATGATAAATTATAGTTTCAAGTAAAAGTTTTATTTAATAACTAAAAAAATTCTTTGAATTTTTTATTAGACAATTAAATAATAATATTAGGTTTTTATATTTTTAGCTTTGTTGTTGAATTATATATATATATATATTATATATATATATATATAAATATAGGTTGAACATACTTTCAAAAAAGTGAAATGCTTTATACATATTTATATATATTACGGTATGCAAATTATATATAAAAAATATATATATTGTATTATATATATATATAAATAATACATAATATATATATTATATATATACTTTATACATATATTAAGGTATGTATATTATATATAAATAATATATATAATATATTTTATATATTACGTACATATATTATACGCTTTTATATATGAAACATTTTCAGAAAGTGATTTGCTTTTCTCATGAAAATGAAAAACGATTTTATTGTATATTATAAATAAACATTTTATGAAATTATATTTTATCCATTCTAGTTTAATATTTTTTGCCATCTTTCTGGTAGTAGCATGGTTCCACGCTCATAAGATTTTTATACATTGCTGTCAAAAAACTGATTAAAGTGCCTCATGACTTTCCCATTCGAAGCAAAGGTTTTAACGCCTAAGAAATTTTGTAGAGACCGGTATAGAAAATATTCGGAAAGTGTCAGATCTAGAGAATGAGTATGGTACTATATCCTATCCAAGCTGTAAAAGTTTTTGTTGAGTTACCAAACTTGTATGAGTCTGTCTGTGAAATGGAATCAATCAATGTGTCCAGTTGATAACACCACAAGCTAAGAAATGAAAAAATGAATAAATTCTCTTAAAATTCTACCAAACAGATAGCATCAACTTTTTTTAAGAATATCAGCTTTCGAAGTGCTTTGATCCCTCTCCTCAATTTTTGAAATCATTATTTTACAAAGCATAACTTTGATGTTTTAAAAAGTGGATTCTTTCTTGTGGTTCCTAATATCAATAAATCGATGATATTTAAATAGTCTATAAAATATTTGGATTTGATTTGTTCTGTATTAAATACTAGGTGAAGTATCATGCAGACAAGATGATTTCTATTATATCGGAGGGTCTAGAAATTTTAGAGCGTTTGGAATAATAGGTTCAATGACAGGCAATTAATAAATAAGGAAAAAATATATATTGAAACTTTGAAAATAGTCGCGTATTAGAGTGGAAGAGAATCAATCGAAGCATCGAAAATTAATTAAACTTCATAGTTTTTTATTTAAAATAGTTTGAATTTAAATGTTAGAATTACCTTCGTAAATATATTTACTGGAGTTTTGCGCAATGGACGAAGTAACTTCAGTATCTAGCAGATCATTTGCTACTTACTTAACAAATATAACGAAGGTAGACTTATTGGATCTTCTTAACATCATTTTAAAGATATGATGGTTTGACAAGAATAGCATTAGTTATAATGAAAACAATGATTAATGTGGTTCGCCGTCTCCTGGGTGGGATATTAAGGGTATCACAATGAGGAATAGATGTCTCCAATTGTAAATACTGATACTTTAAATTAAAATGCGATGACTTTGCTTAATCTAACTAAATCGACAGAGTGATATGACTTTTAAGTAACGCTTTTTGTGCAATTTGATTAGATTTAATTTTTATATAGACTAATTTCTTATATTCAAATTGGTTTCTATCCAATGTTAACGTATCTAACTTAGACGTTACAATGTTATAAGTAAACTCCAGACGCATGACATTACGATACGACACTGACTCTTGTATTAATTGCATTTAAGTCAAAATATTATGTGTTAGCATGACTGATAAAAGAAAAACACAATTTATATTTATGTGTTTATGTTGCACTTCATTTAAATAAAATTAACAACAAATTAGTATTTCACTGGAATATGCTGAAGGCACGACAAATCTTCTTTGACGTTCCACCAACAAGTAAACATTTTAATAACTCCAACTTGTCACGTTACAATGTCGTTCCTTCCTTGCACCGACAACTCCGAGTTCTCAAAATAACTTTTAGAAATAAAACAAAAATAAATATTTAAAGTATTTCGTGCCATAAAAGAATATGTTTCGAGTTGTTTGTGTTTTAAATATAATTTTTTATAAAAAATCAAATATTAAAAATGTTGTATTAGTCAAAAAAAAAAAAAAAAAAATGGCTATGCCCATTTTCTCCTCCTGCTCTGGAAATAATTTATAAAAACAATATTATAAAGAGAAAAATTTTGTATTTATATTTCTAGAATAATTTAAGCTGATTTTTAAAAGTTAAACAGTTAAAAAGTTAAGTTAAGAAAAAAAATTAATGCAGTGGGTTTTAGATCTGCTCGTTAGGATAGTACACTCATCACAATAGATCTTATAGGGCACAGTGTATTATTTACTCTCCTGGGACAGTACATGAGTATATATAATGGAAGCAGACTAAGAACGCCTTCTCAGCGAGAACGCCATTCGAATCCCATATAATTTGAATATGTTTTTAGTAGAATATTGAACCTTTTATAACCAACCGGACGTGTTCAGTAAGTCGATAAAATTTTAATTATAGTTATCGGGTTATTAAGTTATTGGTTTAACGAGTTACTGAGACATCAGATGAATATGATTTTTATGGTATTCGATAAAACAAGAGATGTTATTGTGGAATGCATTATAATATTAAGTTTTCTTTAAATTTTAGCGGTATAGGTAGCTTGACATTTGTAAGAACTAAGCTATTGAGAGTACAACAGTTTCGATATTTTATTTTATTTAAAATATTTTGCAACAACGAGTTTGCATTGAATTGTATGTAAAAATGAATTTAATGATGTGAAGATTCAAAAAAATGTTGCAATAGCGATTCAGTAAAGGCACTTAATTAAAAATGATAATCAATTCATTGCAGATGATAAGCGCAAGAGAAACCCATCATTATCGAACACATACAAAAGCATTGATATAAGATTAAAGAAACCTTGCACAGAGCTTGAACTATACTTATAGATCTTTTCGCTGCATCTTTTAGGCATCAGCTAAAGACCTAAGCTTCATTCAAAAAAGGGACGGGGTTGAGTTCATGAAGAACATGATTTTTAATTATATTTTCTAGAATATTTTTTGTCAAAGTGATGTATAGTGATTGATAAACGTTAATAGTTTTATATTCGATATAGTACAACCTCAAAAATAATTAATAAAAAATCCTATTTTCTATATGAGATATATGTTAAATAATGCAATACACTGCAAAAATTTCTCAACAATACAAACACTTCTATTTATACTTCAAAAGTAATTAAAAATAATGAGAATTATAAAGTTTCGGATTATACCCGGCAAACTATGTTGAACCAAATATTGTATTTTTTTTTAGGAAACATTGTTTATCATTTACTCAACTTATAAAGACAGATTTGGATGTGTTTTTTACTATAAAGATGCTTTGCGATCTTGCCAATATGGTTATATTTCATTGATTAAAAATATTACAATGTATTAAAAAAAAATTCTTTATAGTACTTTCTTGATATATAATGCAATAAAAGAATTAGACATTGAAATTTTAAAATTGAAATAGTCGTGTTGGCTATAAATCTAAACCCAGATTTAGCACAATAGTTCCTACAGGCCGCAGTGTACCATTATCTCTTATAAGCTGATGTTCGAACTAAGGGGTGTTCTAAAATTATTTTTTTCTTTTTTTTTTTAAATTTCTAGTAACAATAGGTGTATTCCAGAGAATAATGTTTTGATCAACGAACATGACAAACAATAACAGTGCAATGAACTAGAAATTGAACTGCTTCACATTCTAGTCTATAGAGCAGATTTTTTCATTATTAAGGTCACAATTTATTAACTATGGAATATTTCTTATTTCTTATAAGGTAAAGTCGAAACTTTTTCCTGATATATTTACAGAAGATATTTGTAGTTCACTAACTTTAATTATAAGACATTGTTATATTTGTTTTATTTGATTTGATTTATTTTTTTTATTATGAGTATTACAAGGGTTCTAAGATACCCCCTTTTGACTTAACAATTTGTGAATTATTGTTATAACTTTTGTAAATATCTCGAGTACAATTAAAAAGTCATTCAACTTTGTTTTTAAAATTTATTGATTTTATTGATTGATATCCACATATGTGAGAATTTGTTGGTTTAGTTTTTCCTGACCTCCAATATGATTTAAAAAAATGTGATGAAAAGTATATAAGTAGTTCAAAGAAAAATTTAAAATAAAATATAAAATACTTTCCTATAGTAAAATAAAATGTTATTTATACCTTTTTCCTGTAGTTTTCCATTCGTAAACTTTTTTAATTTTCCTTATTGTGATAATAAAAACGTCACTAAATTCACAAGCACACACAGCCAAACCCAGGCCCTACCGAATTTTCGGCAATGTGTGAATATTTCCGCAAACTGAGTGTTGTTATTGTAGAGTCTTAACTCAACTGCTAACCATATTCATGCTTATGAAACAGAAATTCTTGTTTGGGTCATGGAAGTTTTTATTAAAATACATTTTTGTAGCATGATTTTTGGCGCGCTATTAATTTTATATATTGAAATCATTTTTAATTTTTTCCACTTTAATAATTTGTTTTTATTTCATTTAAATATCAAGCACGTTTTTATAAATGTTTTTTATTTTATTTTGTATTAGTGTAGTATTTGATTTGTGTGTAAGAATTTTTTTTGCATTTATGTTGGCAATGCCTTGTAAAAGCATGCGCGAATATTGAAGTATATTTTACGGCAATAAAATTTTTGATTTTATAATATTTTTATTATTTTCTTTATGTTACTAGAGAAAAAAGCGAAGTTTTTGTTATAGTTTTTTGCCAGACTTATTGTTGCAAGTTTGATATGACTCAATATTAGATAAATGTGTGATATCTGATGATTTCGTATGTAGCAGGATAAGTTCTATGCTTGCAATCACTTAATGGTTATTAAGAAATTTTTGAAGCATAAAGTTTTTAGTAAAAAAAAACATTCTTAGTTATATGGAAACTAGTTTGTTATAAACTCTAAATGTATTTATTTTTCTATTCAGTTATTAATATTAATTAATATAAGATAATTCAAATATTTTACTATGAAATGTATTATGTATCACTTTTTATTATGGACTGACTTAAGAGTGCAACACTATCACGAGTGTATGATAAATTTTGACTTTAATGACACCATTTTTAATTCCAACTGTCAATTAATAGGAGTATGAACATAAAAACAACAACAATAATAATAATAATAAAAATGATATGTCAGCTGTCAATGACATTTGGGAAATGTGCTCTTTCACTCATTCCTCTTTCGGCTCACAATTTGTTTGTAACATTTTCTACCCCATTTCATGTTGCTATTTTTTTTTTGTTCCTTTATAATTGTTTGTGTTGTTTTTGTTATTGTTGTTGTTGTTGTTGAAATTGTTGCAATTCTTGTTTGTGTATAGTAAATTTTGACTTGCGCTTTCCCATATAAATGTCAAAAAAACAAGCAAAAAAAAAGATGTGGAACGGTTGTGGAACGCAATTTTTCTTAACTTTTTTTTATAAATAAATTAATTTAATAACAATAACTGAAGGAATAATATTTTAATTTGGTTTAGAATTTCAAAAATAGGAACTGAAAATTCGTTGTAACTTTTTTCACATCATATTCCGTTTCTTTAGGGGTTGCAAGAGCCCAATTGTTGAAGATTTGCTAAATGTTGCAGGACACTTTGTACTGTTCTTGAATTTGTTTATAAGCTTTTGTTTATGTATTTAATTATTATAATTTTTTATTATTCAACACACATTTATTATAAAATTAACTTAAAACTTAACAATTTTTAATTTTTTCATTGAACAAAGCATTGGAATTAATCGCGTCTTGTCTCGTTGTCTTGAAAGTAAGAACCTCAAACTGTGGATTTATATTTTTTTCTTTAATTTTTTGCTTTGTAAAGGTAAATTCTCCCCCTTTTAAGGTCTTCTATAACTGCGAATAGTACTTATTTGGCACGAGAGGAATTATTCTTTTAGTGTTTTATTTGAATTGAATCAATTGATTGGAGTTCAATCCAACTTGATTTTTAATTCATTGAGTTTTTAATTTAATTTGTTTAGTGTGTAAACAAATTTACTTTTTTAAGTAAATTCCATAAATTTATTCTTCTTATTAACCACTTTATTTGATGCACTACTTTTCTCATGGTATTCCTGTAAGACAAACCATACGTCTGACGTACCAAAACAACCCCCTTTTCAAGCACAAGCACAATCGCTGCAACTTCTGTGAATGAAATTACAGTGCGTCCAGCGAATGTGCGTCAAATGAGAGTCAAGAGTCTGAGAGGGATGAGAGGTATTTTGCAAAGCACTGCCAGATCAAAGAAATATTCAAACATTATTAAAGAATTGAAGGGAAATTTTTATGAAAAAAATCTTTAAAAGATTAAAAACAAATAATCAAATCTCTTAATTAAAATAAAATGCAAGATTTCAAGGGTTTGGGTAGAGAATGCAAGAAAAGTAAAGTTATCATGCAATGTTTGATATATTCCATCTACTGTTATTGATGTTATGGAGGAAGATATTATAGAAGACACACTACTTGATTGAGATCGCCAAGTCATACTAGATTACAGATGTATAGTTTACTATAGTCTACTTTTTTTAGTATACGATTAACGGTACACAACGAATACCTGTACGGATATGCGGGGCATAGAAAGGGAGTATGAGTAATAGTAATAGTATTACTCAATTTAATACTATCTCATTTATTTCAACACAAATTAATTTATTAACTGTGGAGGTACACAATTAAATTTTAGATTAAAAATTTTTTGGGACGAGTACACATCAGTCTAATATAAATTAGATTTTTTTGATTTTCTTCAATATTTCTGAAAATCTTTAATTGGAATTGAATGCAAATAAAAGAAAATATTTTTTTCAAATTTCGTTCAGAACTGCAATCGCACCTCATATATAGCTCCTGCACTTTATGTAAAGTGGAGGGTTTTTCACAGATCGCTGGCGATTTTATTGGAGTAGTAGTTGTATAAATTTTAGAACGTTTTAGATGCTCATGAAGACATTTATTTTAATATTCACACAGAAGACAATCAATACTATTATATTAATTCAAAGTTTACTTTCATTAACAAACTTTATAATAAAAATAAGTTTGAAGTTTAACTAGAAATTAATAAGGTAAGCAACAAGTAGAGCAACCTATGATAGCAAGACAAATGAAAAATTCAAAAACAGGGTCTTCCTATAAGAATGGTTCAATCAGAAATATTTGCGCCGAGGATGCATCTTATACAACCGTAAGGCAAAAATACTACCATTTTTTAAGCGATCGATCGGAGTGTTAGTGTAATCATAACAATCGGAACTAATGAATATCTTTACTGATATTCACGCAGTCAACATTACTTTAAATTTCATCAGGTGACTTCGATTGAAGATGGAGTTTCTAGAAGAAGTGAACATACTTAAAAATCATCAAGTTCATTACTTAAGCGGAGAAACTTAGTAGGAATGAACCAGGTTTTTTGTCTGTAGATATAGAATTCTTCTAATTCTTTTTTGATTAGAAAAGAAGATAAGAAAAGAAGAGAGGAAGAGAAGAAAGGAAACAAAAAGAAGTACATATATTGGTATAACTTATTGTATTTATAATTCTATAAATTTCAATCTAAACATATTATAAGGATTGCTTGAATTTAACAAAAAATAATTCAAAAATTATAACACGTTGAAGGTGACCTATATTAAAAAAGAATTGTATCAAATGAATGTAGTAGATTAGGTATAAAAAAACTATAAACTGTAATCTGAGAAAATTTAGTAGAAGGAAGGAGGATTCTAAAGATTTTGTACAAACAAAACTCAATTGGCTTTCTTTAATTTCTAACTAAAATCAAATGAGGGGAAGAGAGAGTGAAAAAAAGAGCCGAAGGGAGACTGATGTAAGGAAAACTTATTCGATTTTAGATCAGCTAAAAAGAACTATAAACTCTAATCTGAGAAAATTTAGTAGAAGTAGAGCATTCTGAAGATCTTGTATAACCAAAACTAAGTTTTTCCTCTTTCATTTTATAATTCAAATAAATTGAAAGGAAGGCAGAGTAAGTGAGAAATTCAGGAGAACAGAGAGGAGGATAGATTTAATAAATAGTTGAATAGTTATATTACCTCAATCTCATCAATCCGAAAGTTATTAAAATTAAATTATATAAAATTGTAAATTTTGGAGATTTGATTTTAAGGTGATTTTGAGAATACAAAAAAATATAATGAAAATTGCTGTTCTAGAGTTAAACGATTCATGCTAAATTGCCAAATATTACTGAACAGAAATTTTAACACAGTTTAACATTGTCAGCTTTTAAACCATAATTATTAAGGGAATGAGTTCCTATAAAAAAAGAACAACAGTTGAAAGAGCAACTAGCTGATATTTACAAGAGAATATAGAAAATTTCGTCTGTTTGAAACTTAGAAACTAAAATAATGTATTATTAATAAAAAAAATAATTTTACCCTTTTAAAGTGCGTACTCATCAATATTCAACGGAATTACCAGTGTAAAAATATCGCATTACTGACAGACAGCTAAACGGCGATCAAAGCACTAAACTCGACCTCAGGTGACCTTAAGACTGGTGCTAGACTGCCTTGATAAGCTAAATCTACTTGGCGAATCAAATCAGATGTCGATTCTTTGGGTACGTGGACATATTGGCGTACGCGGAAACAAATACACAGACAAACTAGCCAGTAAAGAAGCAGCCACACCAATGATGGGGCCAGAACCTTTTTGTGGAATAGTACTCTCCTTTCTCTCATAAAAATAAAGGAGAACCAGAATAAAAAGGATTACTGGGATAATATACCAGGATTAAAACAATCCAAATCACTTATTGGTACTTATAACAATAAAAGATACCAGGATTGTATGAACTTATCAAAAGAAAAACTTAGAATCGTCACAGGAATTCGTCACAGTATACTTACGAATGCAAACTGTAGATTCTCTGAAGATGAGGAGCCGGCCACACATGTGCTGTTAGAATGCTCTGTGCTAAAGCACATATGGAATAGGCTCCTGGGAATGTTCTTACGGAAGAGGTAATAAAACTCTGTAAAGTAGGTTCAGCACAACAACAAGGCTTAGAGACCTACTCTATACTGAGAAGGGGCACAATAAACCCGATCGTCGTAGTGCTACATCCTCTAACAACATTAATAATAATTTTAAAGAAACTACAATCTTCAATAGCCGTAACTCAATAATATTTTAAAGAAAGTAGAATCCTCTATACCCGTAATTCAACAATAGTAAACAAGTCTGGTAAAGTGAATTATTTATTTATTAAAATTTTTTTATTTACTTATTATTAATAATTTATTTATTATAAGGAAAGTTCATATTTTTTTTTTTAAATTATACCATATTAAATAAATTTTAAGTTTTACTTTTAAGACTGTTCTTGATATAAAACAAAAATACAATAAGAATAAAAAATAACTTTATAAAAATCCAGAAATATTTCTTTGAAGATTTTCTAAAGTAATTATTTATTAATAGCTATTCAACTATCCTAGCAACAAATAATTTTTTAATCGATTTTGAACCTTTCCCAATGAAAGTCCGAAGTTATTGAAATCATAAAAAATGTCTAACAATGCTGATGCTACCTTTTTAATTAAAGCATTTGTTGTCCTTTATGGTTTTGAATTCCTTCTCCTTAAGGATAATTGCTTTTCTAATGGTTTTATGGTGGTAACGCAGACAACAATTGCATTCTCTGATGGCAGAGAATAGTAAAGTAGACGCACAGGACGCATAAGTACTCCAGCTCTTACTTTGTGAGGATTATTTTTATGTCTCGCAATAAGTAACTAAAAGAAAAATCCCAAAACTCCATTCAAGATAATTTCTAAGAAATATTTCTTAAGCAGCGATGTTTCTGGTAGGACGAGAACATTATGAAATATTCATCCACTACAAATGAAAACATAGCAACAGAACTTAATGAATGAATTATTGAGATAATTTCATAAACGTTACTGGTAGGTAGCCTTGAAAACAAACATTAACGTAGTATTTATGCACCCAAAAGGATAACAGAGACCTAAGACTGGGAATGAAAGCGTACACTGAGGCTGAACGCCGAGATTTATTTAAATTTGCTTAATGTATGCAACAAGGCGAATTCAATTTGTTACAGTGGGCAGCGCTGATAATTTCCACTTCCACTTTAACATCATCGTCCTCGTCCTCATCTATTGCCAGCTCTGGCTTCTGTTGTAATACATATTGCACTCGGACTTGGAAAATCAAACAGTTTTTAAAGTAAAATATGCCCCAGGGACGCGTTAATACGCACATCGATGTTTTGTGGTAAAAACAGAAACTAAAGTGTGGAGTGTGTGTTATGGTGCGGGTGCGGGTGCAGGCAAACATTAAAAATCCCCTAACAATATGCAACAGCATACGCACTCACGCTCACAACGCTTTCGTGTTTGTGTGTACAGCGTATTTCCGGTTACACAGGATGCTGCTTCGGGGGTGGAAAAGCATTAGAAATGCGATTGTGTTTCAAACAAAAAGAATCATCGCAAAAAACAAGCGGAATTTTTTAAATTAACTCACACTGGGGGGAGGGCGGTTACAATAGAAAAAAAGAAAATTAAATGCAACATTTTCCACTGCGTAACTATCGCAAGAACGAGCATCGATGAGGTGAAACCACAAAACGTTGAAGTTGACGATAATGAAAATTCAATCAGAAGCTCATCATTAGAGATGATGTAAAATATATTTAATATTATAATTTTTTGTCGAGTGCATATATACTACTGTGTATATTGAAAATAATCATTTTCCTAAAAAGTAAACCCTTGTAACAAATTTTGTTACTCTCCATAAATTTTTTAGGCACGTGTTCTTAGTCTCTATCGCATTGTTTCCGAAATTGTATGTAGGCAAGCACTTGAAATCGTTTGTCATGGATTTTTGGTTTCACAGTATGTATTCTTCAGAATTTACATCCTTTTTATCTGTCCACCCCTTTAAATCCACTCTAATATTATTATTGCATTCCGTTTTTTTTTGAAAGAAGTAGGTACTTAACTTTTGAATCTCTAAGCTTGTTTCTGAAGTCGTTTTTTGGTTTAATAAATATTCCTATCAGTTCAACCACTCATATATTTCTATAATCCTTGAACTTACATGTGTGTTTGGGTCTATGTGTGTGTGTTTGTATTGTTAACATTTATTGTAATAAACAAGAATTAACTCACCTTATCTTCAGCTTCGTCAGCGCGCTCTTCCGCTTCAATGACGCGTTGCTCCAACTCTGAAAGCTGCAATGAAAGGAAATGAAGTGAAATGAATTAGAAATGCCGAATGCGTAGGTTGCAAATTTAAGATTAAGTATTTAAAAAATATTTATTACAATTTATTTATTTTTTATTTAAATCATTTTTTCTTTTCAATTATTAATCAATTTTCAAGAATTTTAAAGAATAATTAGAGAACTTAAAGAATGAAACAATGAATATATTGGTTCAAAGAGAGAGAATGTATCTAAAGTTTAATTTATTATTATTTCATTTATTAAACTATAGATACATTTAATTTAATATTTATTACCATACTTATAATAATTGTGTTATATATTGAGGTAATTATATTAATTGGTAATTAATATTGAGGTATATTTCAATGTTCCCCTGGAAACGCAATGGAATGAAGATGATATGGAGATAATTAGTCAATTATGTAAAATATGTTTCCTAAAGTCGAAATAGTTAATAAATAAAAAGTACTCCAAATTAGTTATTTTTGTTTAATCTTTATTTTTAAAAAAAAGTTTAACGTAATTGATTAATTACCCTAATAAAACAAATGGTTTCTTTAATTTAAATTACTATTTTTTTAACATTAAGTCACTTAACTAATAGTAAAATTTAACTAAATCAAATTATTTGAGGCAGAATAATTATATGCATATATATATAATATCAGATAAACTAAAATATTCGATATATTTATGAATATTCATAATTCAAAATTAACAGATATGATTAAACATATGAAAATTCACTAAATATAAAAGTTAAAACAAAAAAATCGTCTTTTCGATCTGACATGATGATTTGTAAGATATTTGTAAGATCAAATATATTACAATTATAATATTTTATTAAAACATTTTAAAGGTCATGATGATATAATAATAATATATTAATGTATAAATATAAAATATAATATAATAAATATATATATATATAATAAATAAATATAATGTATTAATATAATAATTACCTATGGCAAGACATAATCCGTTTTGAATAGAAGAGGATGTAATATAGTGAGGAAATTTTAATACCCACAAAAAATTTTAATCTAGTTTATCTTCGTGCTAACCGTATAGCTGTTTCGGATATTGTGAAATATGTGTCAAAAGTGATCTATGGGAACATAATATATTAGCTTATATAGGGTTATCCATTTGTGTATCCAAAAGTAAAGGAAAATAAAACACATATGTGATAAAGCTTTCGGTTAAATTTTTAACCGAATAGTAAAGTTAAATGTTTGGACATTGCCATAAATCAAGAAATAAAATATCATATGTCACTTTTAGAGTATCTTTCGTCACTAGACACTCTTGATGTAATTTTCATTGCTTCGTCAGTAAAAAATCGATATTAACACGATAGATGTCTGTTTGCAAAGCATCAAGATTTTGATGTCGAAAGTTGTTTGTCCAAATATTATCCTAAGCATAACCCCACTATTGAAAACTGATTGTGTTTAACATATTTTCATACAAATAGTCGGCAAATTTAGTAGATAAATTAATAATTTAACAACATTACCATTACACTAATACTTAGGGAAATAAATATTTTTTTGTTAGAATTATTTTGAGAAATGACGAAAATCAACAGCCAAACTTCAATAAATTTTAGTTAAATTTTAATATCAAATTTGTAATTTGCATTGAAAATTGCATTGATCATCTAATGTTTGAAAACCTCTTGAAAACCAAAATGTTAAATGAAGTAAACTTCAATGGGTTAAAGTGAAATAAGTTGCTCTTCTGGGGTTTTAAAGACCAAAATGAAATAATTTTTATTATATTTGTGAGTTTCAGTTACGCTCCATCATAGTTTTCGGTTTTAAAAATTATTTTTTAAGATCTCAAGTCATACCACCTCAAGTCATACCAGACTTTAAGTTTGTAGTGAAAACAAATTATATACGGACTATAAACTAATTAAGAAATTCGAATATTTTGTAAGACCCCTGTTGATAAGTACGTGGCAATACTCGAAACAGCGTGTATGGTAAACCAAATTGCAATAAATTAATTATATTAAAATGAATATAAATTTTGATAAACTTTTATCCCAAGAATGTCTAAGAATTAGAAATCTAAAATATAAAAATACTACATGTATAATAATAATTTTCATGTAGTCGAGATTAGGGCATTTATTTGTTAATTTATTTATATTAATTATACAGGGAACGGATAAATTAAGAAAAGTTCATTGAAAATTCCCTAAAAAGGTTATGTTCTATGATAACACCAAAAAATCCCTCTTTGGCAAAGAACGTATTATCATGAAGCCCAAAGACCGTATAATTAAAAACGCTTTGAAACTAAAAAGTACTTTAAAAGTGGAGGCTTAAAATTAAAATTTTGCCATTGACAAATTTAGATAAAAGTTCTGTTTTTTGATCAATATATATATGAATATTTATTAAATTGAAGTGAATGTAATGAAGAGTTCGTATGTGGCAAATGTGTAACTGTGGCCATGTACCATACAGGACATTTGTTTTTATAGTTATACAAAGTATGAACTTTTTTGAGCATTTTACAAACACAATTTTAACGCTATTAACAGTGAACAAAAGAGTGAGTTTTCTTTATGTTTATTAAATTCGAAGGAATTAATTTTTGTTAGTTTCACTGCAATTATACGGTCTTAGGTTTTTCTAATTCTACGGTATCAGTTTTATTTTGATACGGTCTTCGTCAAATCACAATTTCCTTCAAAGTCCTTTTCCTCTGCTAGTGTTTTATAGATGGCGTGTTTAGAATCGTGAAGGAAGTTTATCCAAAAAAATTTTTATGTAAAAGAGAAGGATTTTCAAATTTCCCAATTTTTTTATAATTTCTAATAATGAAAAATATTTTTTAAAAATTTGTCTCAAAAAAGGTATTTAATTATGTGGTGATATTTGTTTATTTTCCTATTAAGAATTAAATTTATTTATTAATAATTTTTAAATTTACTTAAATTTTTGTAGCAATTCTTATTACTTTTATCGTTTTAGGAAGTCAGGTACCAAAATAGAAGGCTAAAGTATTTTTAATTCGCTGTTTTCGAATATAACAAAAATGAAAGAATTTATTGTAGGTCTTGGGACATATAAAAAAATAAAATTTACAGTTTGGTCAGTTACGAGATTTTACTAGCGTTATTCTACTAATTTATCAAAACAGTAAAAGTAGAATAGAATAGAAATATACGGGGTACTAGCTTCCAACGGAGCTGAGCACTGCGACCAGATTGATCTTTTGTGCTTCAACTGACCCTAACCAAACTGAAGACATTTCACCTTTCGAATGAAAGCCAGAATTTCGTCCGTTGAGGACCTCCTAATGACAGAAGCAGAGAGCAGCTCTCCTCGCAGTGACCTCCTCCTTGCCCAGATCAAGGCTGGACAGTCACAGAAAATGGTAGTCTCGTCTGCTTCTAAGCAGAGTCGAATCAGTAAAAGTAAAATAGATCTAATATATTTTAACATTATTTTTACACGAGCAGTAAAAATAGCTCCACAACTTAGATTGATAAGTAAACTGTCGAGTTTTCGTCAATTATTATGTAGATGGCGAAGCACGAAAGGAGGGCTTCTGGGTAATATTTCACGAAGATCTACGAGGAAAGAGAACAAGTAAGATGCACAACTCAACAAATACAGTATTGATTATTTTATGTCTCATAATTAATTATTGAGTCACTTAACTAATTATTTATTTAGTTGTTTATGACAATGGTATAAGAAAATATTATAGTTAAAGGACAAAAAACTATTGGCTGCAGAGGCCTTTGACTATTGGAATATGTAAATTGAAAGTAAAGAAAAATTAATTTACATTTTCAACTAAGAAAATTTGTATTGGTATGACGAAATATACGACAGTTAGATAAAGAAAAATAGAAGTTATACTGGAGATATTAAGAAGAAGTATGCTTGATTATATTAAGGGTCAAAACTTTATATAAATTCCGCCAAAAATTTATAAATTTATTCATTGTTTGAACAATTGATCCTAAAATGAGATTATCTTAGATTGAAAAAATCACGGAAATGAAAGATATGAAAAGGTTATTTGGGACCAGCCACCACAGGACATACAGTGTTCCTGAGGTTCACTTGCAGCTAAGTGCTTAGGAGGCACAAAGGTGTGTTGAAGTCCTTGTTAACAGAGGCATTATATGTTTTGATGAAGTCTATTTCAAATATAAAAAAAAAATATATACATTTTTCTAAACAACTTTCAGGTTAAATTAAAACTAAGAGGTAGAGGTTAAAGAGGTAGAAGTTTCGTTGAGAAAATTGTGTTGGATAAACAAGTGATTATGTTACGAGTATAAGACAAATAGATTAAATAAGATTAGGAGAAAACTAAAAATTCTTCATTTCTAAAATTTCGAAAGTCTATAGCGGATTTCTCTTATCTCAAAAAATATTTATTTAAACTTATAGTAAATTTGAAACATTTAATGTAGCAAAGTGATTGATTTGCAGTTTGTCCTTACTGATGTCACAGACAAGAACTAAAAAATAACAATGATAATATAATTTTTCATAATTACCATAAAGTGGCTATCCTTTTCACAAACCAATTAAATCCTTGTCTGCGCTAGTTAACCTATTTTGCTCCTCAAACAAAAATAACTAAATTGTGTCTATTTCGAGCATTTAAATCCACTTAAGACTGCGACACCCCTTCTAGCCACCGACAGTCACAGTTACAGTCACGGGAAGAGACATGAACACAAACGAAAACAAATCCAAATGCAAATATAAACAAACACACCCATTTAGTCGATTTAATCTATTTGTATGTACATTGAAGCGCTTCCTCAGTCCTCAGTCCTCAGTAGTCAGTCCACAGCCCACAGCTCATAGACCACCACCCACAAATTCTCAGGCTAGCGCTTTTGTGTGCCAATAAAACGCGCCTTCAAGCATCGTGGCACTTATGTGATTAATTGACGGAATTTGATGGCTGAGCTTTAAGCAATTTTGCGAAGAGGCATTTCCGTTATTGCCATGTTAATGGCAGCCATTGAGTGCAACAATATAAAAAAAAGCAGATTAGCGCTTCCGTGAAGCACTTTTTTTACTAAAATATTTATTTGTTGTTGTTTTTGTTTTTGTTTTTGCTGTGTAAACGAGACAAGTGGGCGCTGTTTTGTTGGAATTTAAGTCGTTGTCTGCTTCGCTGTTCTCCACTAGACTTACAAAGGTTAATCATTACATTTCGATACGAGTCTAGCGTGAACTTTGATAGCTAAGGAAGTCGTTGTGGAAGTGGTAGTGGATGTGAATGTGGATGTGGAAGTGAACGATTTGCGAAGGTGTGTTTGCACGCATAGGCTTAAGCTTACAATTCTTAAAACATTTATCTTTAGTATGTCAATTGCTGCAAGTATCTACACTTCTTCAACCGTGATTGCTCGTATCTAAGCAAAATGTATCTAAACTGTCAAAATCAACGATCAATAATGACTTTTCAGGTAGTTTCCATAGAATGTTTTATTTGGTTTTGTTTTGGATTATTTTTTCTATTGTTTCGGGTGGAAATTGTGAAAAAGAAGGTTCCAATCACTATGGTATGCGGGTGTGTGCGGGTTTATTTATCATAAATTTGCGTTAGACTTTTCTAAACATTCGAAAAGCGATTGAGAATTTAGACATACGCCAAGCTCTTTACTCTTCACTCTTCACTCTTTACTATTCACTGCTTACTGTCAATTGGAAAATCGTAGCGAAAATATCTTCCGATTGCCATTAAAAATGTGCCATGAAAAAAGTGCTTAAATGTAGAAGAAATGGAATGTGTAAACATAAATGGAATGAAATATGAGTTAAAAGGAATAAAACGAAATTGCGCATTTGCAGGGCAATTTTATGATTGATTGACATTAAGATTGCTTGTACTTTATTTATCCATGAGTTCATAATGCCAGGTTCGTTAAAAATTTAAGTGGATTTGTGCCTACTACATTGCAATGTTTATAATACTTTATTCCTCCATAAAAGTATGAATAAATATAATTTATATAAATTTGATTTTTTCTAAACTTGTAAAATAAAGATATCACAAAATATTCGTATACATGTCGAGTGCTGTAATATGAATTTTGTCTAAAAGGATATTATGGTTTTTCTTTTATAAAAATTTCTGTATAAGTGTTGAAAAAATAATTATGCAAGAGGTGGGGAATAAAGTTGGGGAATATTTTGTGAAGGTACATTTCAAGTAAGATCAAATAAAAACAGGATAGGTTACGTTTTTACAGAGATCTCAAATTTTCACTTAAGACTGTTGACCCATTCATTCGTACAAAACTCGAAAAAAGAGCCTAATATACTCTTTATGGGGTGATCCTACAATTGACTAACATCCACAAGAGATTAAACATAGTGGTATGCATATAGATTAGCTCATATATGCTTCTATGAGGAGCAAAGTGTCATCTTTTCTTGTTTTTATTTGCTTCTTGTGGTTTTGGTAGTAATCAGATAGTTTTAGGTAAGCAGATGATTAGTATACTGCATCCAAGTTCGGTGTTGGGATTTTCAGATGAGCCTCCGCACCTGCCTTGTTGTTAAGCGTTTTTCTCCAACAGGTGTTCAGGGTATACCGTCTGTACTCTGTGGCCAAATCTTGTCTGCGAAATCAGGATGCACCACGAGTAGATAAGGTTGGCAATTGGGTAGGCTAATAATGGTATGAATAGGTTATTTTAAAGCTAAAGCAGGATGTAGCAAATCAAATGCATACATGAAATTATTTTGATTTCAACAACTTAAATCAGGACCTTCATCAGGCCTTCAATTCAAGCCTTGTTAGGATGTGGAATAATAGTTTCGCATACATCCAAATATATAAAATTAACAATGAAAAGTAGGTTGGAAGTTAGTTAGGTCAAAATTGTATGTGAATATGTCAAAACTAACCGAACTGTTAGGAGCACACATAACCCACAAATAAAAGCTTCTATCTAATGATTTATGAATCTTTGAATCAGGTTGAATGCATTTGTATTGTAAAATTGAAAAGTAAAAATAGTAACTGTTATAATTTGAGCAATATTATATTAGTACAAACAGATATCTCAAAATATTATTTACTCTGAAATGTATTAATTTTGATAACTATGATCTTAACACATACTAAACTCATACACATAAATATGCACATATACCGTTGGCCAGAGAAACGATAAAAGTGCTTAGCTATCCGCGAAGTACCCTAAACTGGGTGACTTATTTATTACTGGACATGGAGAATTTAAGTATCACCTCAAAAAGATAACTCTTGTTGAGGAAGACACTTGCAGACTGTGGCTAGAAGAAAAGAGACAGCGGTGCATATATTGTTCCAATGTCCAGCTTGGACTGTCTTGGGACAATATTGAGTTGGTGATGACTTGGTAGGCAACCTCAAGCTATATGAGCTGCTTGCAATAGCAAGAGATGTAGTTATGTGAACGGAAGCCACTCTAGCCTTATTCAATAACGACATCCGAGAATCGAAGGACGAAATAGGACCCAGGTCGTTTCGTGGTCTACATCGACTAATTTCTCACTTCAGTGGCGGTACTTGTTGGACGGTGCGCTGTCCCAACGTCCCACAATATATATATATTACAAATACTTATCCCAGTAATCCTATAGATAGTTCTAATCATACTTTTTTGTATTATAAACAATACTAATCAATATTAATTCATTTAAGTAATTACTACTTATGTACTTTTAATACTAATTTTGCAATAAGCAAATTTGTTTGGTTCTTAGTTCAGAAAGTTCATTGTAAAAACTCTATCTCTCTAACAATGAAAAATATTTTAAATTTACTTTACACATTATGAATTAAAAAGGTTGAAATGAATTAATTAGGCATTGTAATTAATATTTTTTATGGTCAATGACATTAAATAAAATTGTAAAAAAGATCGCATCAAAAAAATTGCCTTTTTGAATAACTAATTAAATTAATTAATGCAAAATTATTTTATGTGCAAACAATTAGACATTTTTTTCGTAACTGAAGTGTCCAATTGAAATATACCATAAAAAAGTAAATTTATCGGAAAGGTCTAAAATATGTTATAAATATTTGGTTTACGCTTAAAAAGTTAATTGAAAAATTGTTCAGATTTATTAATGAAATTTAAAGTATTCATTATTTTTATAATTGAATATTAAATATTTTAAGTTTATAAAGATATTTGGAAAGAACATCTCACCGAGTCTATTCTATTAGTCCATCAGCCTCTAGGTCTGTTTGTAAGTATGCAATCTCGTTTTTGTTCTTTTGAGAAAATTGAGGGAAATTTTACACAGAAATGTTTTGAGATTCCAGTCATACCATAGTAAGTTAAAAATAAATCGGAAATTAAGAATAAATTCACATTCAGTCTTGTGTGATAATCTATATAATTTGTAGAAAACTGACAACATTCAAACAGTATTTTACTTTTATAATTTTAAAAACAATGAAAAAATTTCTACTAAAAAAAACCGTGCAATGGTTTAAATGGTTTTAAAAGCCTTTAAAGTCAATTATTTTTGGAAGGTTTACTATGTTTAAACATAATCTTACAAGCACCGATAATGCTGAATCCTACAAATGTTCGAATTCAGTGGTTACTGGAGAACATATAAAAAAATTTTAAAAAATAATTTTAAACGACCACAACATGAGGTTGAGGGAGATAGCCGCTACCTTGGAGATATCAGAATGAACTACAAAGATAAGTTTGAACATATATAGGTATATTATGATGTGAGTAATGTATTAGAAATGTGTGCCACATTTGTTCTGAACTGAACTGAAAACAACAATTCGTTTATGATTCTGAGTACTATTTCTGCATGTGATATATTAGCACAAGAAAAGTTTTTGTTTATATAATATATAAAACTGGAAAAACTCCCACTATCACAATTCCGATTGAAGTGAACAGTGGGCAGGGTGAGCAATAAATCTTACCAGAGGTGATGGTAAGGTGACCTTTGCATTTCGGGATATATTTATACTTTCTTTATTTTCTTTATACTTTCTTTCTTTATAGATTATTTTGAGAACAGAAGATTCAATGCTATATGGTGTTATTCGTACATCGGAGGAAAGAAATTACGAAAAGGTGATCACAAACGAAGAAGAAAAATATTCATCAAGAGAATGCAACATATCACAATCAGTTGACTACAACAACTAAATTGCATGAATTTAACCTTAAATTGTTTCATTTTACGGTCATTGAGCCGTCTTCACCAGAAATACTTACAACGACTACTACTATCTCTAAAAGCTGTTCCAGGAAATTAAAAGTGGTTCCAATTTTGTGGTCAGAAATAAGTCGTTATAATAAAGATTATTTTAACGCATGTTAGTGAGGTGACAAGAACATGAATAAATTATTCTTAGAAGAGAGTGAAGAAAAATACATTTCAGCCAATTTTGTTTTATTAGTCAAAGCTGGAAATAATCGAGTAATGGGTTAACTTATAAGGATTACTAGCTATCCCATTAATGAACGGTTTTTCGTCTAAAGGACGAAGAGTTATAAATTTTATTAGTGAAAATATTTAAAATAAAATTTAAAATTTGAAATGTTTGCTTTAATATTTTATTTTTTTTTTCATAATTATTTCTTTCTTAATATATATGAAGTGTTCGCTTTTATTTTTGTTGCATGCTCCTTTCCTGTAATTATTTTATAATTTACATCATTTTTATTTATAAAAGAACATAACCGCCTTCTTTATGCTTGACTCCCTATGAGTTTTTAATATGTTTGCCTGCATTTTTCCGTTCACATTAAGAAAATTTCACCAAAATCGAGGGAAGCAAAAATCTGAAGGGCTTGAAAACATGGAAAGTGGAAAGTGGCGTAAATAAGTACCTCGTATGCCACCCGATATAATGTGTCACCACATAACAAATTATTTTCATTGATTTCGAGTGGCAAGTGGAGAATGGAGAATGGCAGCCACAGCAGTGGCAATAACAGCTCCGGAAGCAGCTGCTCCTGCTCGTTTGCTCCTGTGAGCCATTTTCTTTTGATAAATCGCACTTTGCAGATGCCGCGTTGCAAGGCTCGGCTTGCATCCATTATGACGCATTTAACAAAAGACACAAAAGCAGTTAACAATCATGTGTCAAGTACTTTCAGTTAAGCTTATTAAAATGTATTTTTAAGTAGATTTTGTCATTCCATATGCTTGGCTGAGTGTCGATTCTAGGTATAGATACGAATACATTGGTAGGATGTGTTGCAATTTTAAATTAAATGGAATTGAAAGCACATAAAGGACATTGCGAGGCATAAAAAGCTTATTAATGCCTGTTGTAAAGTTCTTCATTTGAAAATAATTTGCATAACTGTATGCGTCTCTGAGGACGTAAATACGTCATTGTCACTTAAATACAAATAAATAAATATACTTTTAACTCTTATATAAATAAATAAAAATATATGCTTTTATAATTGGAATTCATTTCTGATATGCTACAAATTGAGGAATTTAAGTTCTTAAAAGCTTTTTAAATTATGAATACTACTAATAGTTAAGTTATTGAGAAAAAAACACTGCAATAAAATATTTTATTATAATTTAATATACCTATATTACAGCTAAGTTAGATACAAGCTATTTATTAAATTTCTATTGTTAAACTGTTGCCTTCAAACAAAATTTTAGATAAACGCCTTGTTTGCGTTGTTTTCAATACTTTTATTTATTTTATATACCTACTATAATTAAAATTTTTATAATAATATAATAATCAATATAAATTCATATATATACTATCATTAATTAAGAAACTTACAAATTCAGCTATTAACTGAATATTGAAGACTAAAGAAGAAACAGCAAATTTTTTATATACTTCGATAAAAAAGGACAGAATAAAAAGTACTAGCATAATCAATGAAACAGTGTTGTGCCCAAACAATTGCAATTACAAGTATTTGTTATTCGTTAGACAGTTACACTTTATTCTTTGCCCTTGCTTTATTCAGATTTCTACTATCTGAAAGCTTTATTCTAAATTTCATCCTCAATGGTATTTTAATGGAGCTATACTCTATACTATACTCTTTGTCATCATTTACCATTTGAGATTCTCACAGTCGATTCTAACCTCAGTGGCCTCAGTTTGCGTTGAGGTTCAAATCTTCTTTTTGATAAGACTCAGTATATTAAGATTGTTTCATTCCCATCCAATGTTGTAATTATAGTTTAGCATATTTTGGTTATAGAATTCTCTCAGCTTCAAGCTAGCTTCTTCTAAGTTTTCTTTTCGTTATTCTTGTTATGCCCTTGTTTAGGTTTTAGGTGTTTAGGTTAGGTTGTACTGGCAATTCAAAGGGATCCACATAGATTTACTGGCCCATAGAGTACTACTCTATAATGGATAAACTCAGAGGTTTAAAACTTTGTAAGCAAGATTCTCTTGCTTTAGAACATATAAAAATTCAGCTGAATATTTATAAATTATTTAAAATTGATCATTTCTATCCCTTCTATTATAAGAATTTTATCTTTAATAGGAAAAGTGGTGATAGTGAGAAATTTTCAAACTCAAAAATTTTTCAATTCTACATCAAGTGAATTCTTAATTCTTAATTATTAAAAATTAATTATTATTAAATTTAAATATTGTATATCCACTCCAGGTGAATTAACTAAAATATTTTACAAGACTACATGTAATAATTTAAGACCAACAGAAACTATGGTATAATGCTGACCATATAATACTGAAGTAATAGAAAAAAAAATTAACTTTAAGGAGTTAATAAAACTTAAAATATTTGAAATCATTGGGCAACGCCTCGAGCATTAACAAAATATTTTCGTCTAACTTTTTAGAAGTAAATTACATTTCCGCTTTATTCAAGCATTTCCAAAGAAATTTTATGCAAGCATTTCGTTTATTTTTATCGCTCATGAATAATTAATGCTGAACTTTTCGAGCGCATCAAAATTAATTCGCTCAGTTCGAGGACCAACAAATTCGAAATAGAGGCACTGATGTTACTTCCAAACACGGGCAGAAGGTATTTGTTATGCACAAAAGGTCAACGGGAACCGAAGAAAAGTAGCTACCGAATTTCGGATGATAGAGGAAGCTTTGAGGCAGTGAACCCAGTAACACGAAGCTCCTCTGAAATACAAACTAGCTGCCATTTTCCGTCAAGCAAAGCATATAATAGCGTTGCGACAGAGGAACTCAATATGAATTGGGTTAATATAATTAGGTTTAAATATTAAAGTGGCAAGGCAATAGCCTTGCAAGTCTACAACAAAGCATCGTCATCATCACATCACTACGAAAGGGTTAAAGGTGAAAGAGTGCTTTAGTGGAGCATAAAATTTGCTGAAAGAAATCAATCAAATGATTAATAATCAATTCTGACAAGGATTAGAAGGACGAAATGGTAAAAAAGTTGATAACAAACGCCAGCGTATGTTTGATGGCAAACCGTAAAGGGCAAAAGTTAAAAGGTCAACCATTGTTGGTTTAGTCCGAATTTTACGTTGTTTAAAATTTTGACAGAATGATTTTATTTTTTAAAAAACTTATATTTAATGCATGAAAACTCTTAAATAATAAATAACAGCAAAACATTTTTGTATTCGCATTTCTTTATAATAACAAAAATTAACAATAAAAACAAGTTATATATAGGTCAAGGCATGCAATTTTTTCTGATGGACTGGACTTATTTGAATATTTTAGTTTCCAAATTACTAGAACGCTCTTCAGGCACAAAGTGCTGCAGTTTGGAACACTATAGCTTGCCTTAAATGGGTTAAATAGAACAGATAATCAAGCTGTTTTTAGTTATTTAAGTTCAATCGTAATTACTTCTAAAATAATATTTGAAAGTTGTACATTTTTTACTAATTTGTTGACGCGGTTTAAAGTTTCTCTTTTCGGATACTCGAAAAAAGAGCTTCCCTCGAAAAATAATATTTATATTTTATATAATTAATTTACTGATATTGTCTATTTGTTTTGAAAAGACTACAATATACCAGAAAAGAACTCTTACTGAATATAACTACAACTATATATTCCTTTGTGAATTACTTTTAAAGTGCTTAAAAAATAATTAAGTTTTGGAAGTTATAATAAAGAGATTATTTCTATCCATAAAGGAACCTGAATAAAACCGCAAAACGAAAACCGAACAAAACTGATTTTCACAACAAAAACCGGAATTGAATTGATAAATTTTTTTCAAGTGGACAAAAATGAAAAATTTATTTGGTTCAAAGTCGTCATCCACATCCATTCTTATAGGTTAGGGTAAATTATCTTATTAAAAGCTTAATCTAAATTTAAGTAATATATTGTCAAGCTGCTTAAATTAGTATAGGAATTTAGATATTGAAAAAATCATTCTATAGCATACTATTGCTGCTATTAGACTGAATGTATATGTAAGTCCAATGATTTTTAAAACAAAATTTTTACTGAACAGAGAACTAAAAAATTCAATAAGGTTTATTTCCATTTTTTTATAGATGATGTTGACATGATGAACTTAACATCAAGTTATCATTGTCACTTTTAAAAACCCTAAAATACAATTTAAGTGTTCAAACATGTAGTGTAATACGGTCAAATGTCATATGAAGACCAAAGTAAGCTACCCTCAATTCAACTTGACACCAACCGCACTCCCGTCCCCACTTAAGTTAATACTACAAACCAACCAGTAACTAAACAACTTGCATCTTGTTTGCAATTGACACCAATTCCGTTTGCCTTTAGCAACCTCACACAATAAAGGCAGCCAGCGAAAGAGTCGAATGAACTTACGTGGTTGCCACAGGTGGCGGAATTCAGTGTTAAGTGTCTCAAATGTGAGCTACTTTTCCGGTGAGTGCCGAGTGGGTTGAGTGGAGAACTACATAAGGGTTGACAAAGTTTACTTTGCCCGTAACCGATGTTCTATTTATTCGATCAAAGTGAACTGAGAGAGAAACCAGGTTAATGACAATTGCGTGGACTTGTGCGGAATTGTAATTTTAAGCTCTAATTTAGATGTTCTTGAACCAGTTAGACTTTGACATGACTTTATGTGGCGAAAATATTTAAATTTTTTTTGTTTTTAAAAATTGAAATAAGAAAGGTTACCTATATTATGACGTTATTTTTAAAATTTCACACCCTATACACACGTAGAGTAAAAAATTTCTGGTAGAATTTAGGTGCTGCTGTGAAACTATTTTCATGATGTTTTTCTTAATGTTAGCATGACAATTAATATAAGAAGAAAAAACAATAAAAAAGTAATTTATGAAGTTTTAACTTTTTTAATTAAAAAAGCAATAAAAGTTGTTGACTATTATCATTTCTCGTTAATATAAAATTAATTGTAAGAAAAAGAAAGTACCAGGGGTTACACGGGAATAAAGGACTTTTTGTTGCTTCTCATTAATTTCGTACTGTCCTTTGCTGTCCAATCCAAGGACTACTAATGCATATCACATTAAAGTGGCAGATTTAAAGATGGCAGCACTCCATTTTAATTGTCTGCATTTCGTATTCGCTCTGCTTTATTTTCACTATTTCAGTTCAGTTCCGTTCAGTTCAGTACCGTTCCATTCAGTTCAGTTCAGTTTTATTTAATGCAATAAAACATTAATTAAATGTTAAATGGACAAAACAAAGGATAATCTGCATTTAATCCTGCATTCATTGCGTGCTTAATAAAAGCGCAAACTGCACTGAATACGGCATTAATCTGTTTGCAATGCAATTTAACTTATTAATTGTTTATAAAGTAAACGAATTTATTGATAGAGAAGCAGGAGGAGTACATATATAGTAGATATTTAATTTATTATTGAAAATATATTTAATATGTATAAAACTTATTCAATTATTAAATATGAACATTTAATGCACTTAATCCTTGCATTTGCTGATAAAAGCTTTTACCATAGAAAGCTTAACGAATCACAAAAATATTTAACACATTTCAGACGAGGATTAGGTTGTTACGATGATCTTAGGGATTCATTTAGGCTTGTAGAAATTTAATACAGAAGAATTGGTGTTAATTTACTATGTTAAAATACATAACATTGTACTATATTATATTATTATTAATAATAAATTGTCAATAAGAACAATTCAATCAATAAGATTTTTAATTTTCATCAGGCTTGGGTTGTTAATTTAACACATAAAAATGAAAAAAAATTAAATTTATTAATATGTCTTCAAATTTTTATAATATTTTTATCCTCTCTAGTTTAAAAAGTAGTGAACTACAACAACAAAAATTTATTTTATATTATTTTCATTAATAGAATTTTGGGTTGACCATACAATTTTGATGGGTATTTTGCCAAATACCCACCTTCAGTGTTCTTGAAAATATTTTTTGTATATAATTATTCTAAATAATTTTTTAAGACTGCAAGTAGTAAAAGTTTACCCCGTGCCCTGTCTATTTTGAAACTCAGAGTCGGTGTTCATTAGCCAACTGACCCATAGCCATACTTAACTTGAATGTTCGAACTTGGAGTATTTTTTTTGTTAATTTGCTGAAAAAGTTCATCGACAAATTTACTTGCTGTGTTTATTGTAGAACGAAATTATAAACCAGCTTTAGAATAATTGAGTTCTATTTTTATGTTTTTTTTAATTGTTAAATTTCTGTACTATTCTTTTATAGAAGCATAAAAAATAGTCTATTAAATATCACAGTTTCTAATCAAGCAAAAAAAGTCACTACTACGGTTGAATTGAAATAAAAAACAATAAAGCAGCTTAATAATTAATTAATATACAATAAATAATAATTTATTATATAGTTATATAACTGCAAGCTAAGTTATATGTTCACTAATATGAATAACTTCCACCTGAAAGCCGATGCAATGCTCAGACAAGCTATAATATTTGGATATAAACTGTACCTTTGCGTACTTCAACAACTCCAAATGTTTCAAATAAGCGGCTGAATAGAATAGACTGAACAGAAACGTTTTAAGGACAAGAGTGTCTATTAAGCATTGGATATCATAAGGTAAGTTACTTTTAAACTAAAAATGGGGCCCACCGATATGCGTATGGGGCCCATACGTTGTCTAGTACCAACTATCATAAGCAATTTTATACAGTGTAGTAGTAATAAACGCTGAAAGTAGTTGTCTTTACTTAAATCCATTGTCAAATAAAAATAGTTTTGGTTTTATTCGTTCATCTCTTTCATTACGTTAATTCAATTCAAAATTATGTTCCGAAAATCAATGTTGGCATTAAAATAATTTAATTAGATTTGTTAATTTACAATATATAGTTTATAGGCACTGCGTTAAAGGTTTTTGAGGTCCTACACTTCAGTGGGAGGTTTAGGAAAAGCAGTCTCTTGCAATGATTTAAAATTAAATTAAAAAAATTAAGGTTTCTGGTTCTGTGGATACACGCACTAATTTAAAATTGCAATTTTTGAAACAAATGCAATATATATACTGCCAGGAAGTTATACTGTGTTGAAAGCTATACTTCTATAATATCACCTGAAGACCTCGTTCGCATATATGAGTGGAATACAAGTTACAATGGTTCGACACTATTGAGTAAAAGTAATTTACACAATAACTTGTGTTTCATAAAGCAAAAAGGAAAAAAATATGTTTAATTTCAAAGATACGGATTTTGAGTCATCAGTAATTTCCTTTAAATAAAAAAATAAATAAATATTTTTGCTTTAGATATACTTTCCCAAATTCTACAGGTTTTTTCTAGAGGATTTTAAGAATATTGACTTTTTGAGATGGTAGGAACAGATATTGGAAAAGAATGTTTGTGATAAAACCGTTTTCTTACTTATTCGTAGTTAGTTAATTAAAAACACGACTTCCAAATTGCAAAGCCGAGAGATTTACCGAGCAAATTTGAGCTCGGCAGAGTTGGAAAAGTTAAAAAAGCGAAAAATGACTTTATTTTTATGGCACAGAAATTTTAAAATTAACTTTACTTTAACACCAAAAAAAAAAAAATTAATAAAGACTTTCAATAATAAGAAAAATAAAACATTATAAAATACTATTACTTTCTACCGCATCTATAATCTTCATGTGGTAATTAAGTCTATAGTGGCCTGTAAGAAGTTCAGTGTAGGTTTCTATCGTTTCTGCTAAGGCCAATTATAGCATCAACTTTGATCTGTTCAGGATCAATAAATCTTTTTGACTGCTGCATGCCTGTTTGGGCTCTCCAGTTTTCTAGTAGATTTTGTTTCTCCTATTCACATAATAAGTCATTTGCGAAGTTATTTGTTACCCTGCAGAAGTGCTTTGGACTAATAAAAGGACTACATGCACCCTTTTTTTGCTAAGAAGTCTGCTATTTCATCGCCCACATGCCCATCATGTCCTGGTACCCACATAAAAGTAACATAGCTCCTCGATGCTAGGGTATTGAGAAGTTAAAACTAAATAGTGTAGATCTATTTCATCGTAACTGTTAGAATCTATTGAACAGGTACCTATATTTGCAGTATTGTAATTTTAAAATCGAATTGAGCAACATTCAAGTGTTGCTCAATATTGAAATCCCAAATTTTGTTTTTGTTCTGATATAAGTGATCAAGTCGGTTAAGATCGTGTACATAGCTTTTCTAGTAGCTTACTAAAGCTCATTGTAAAGAGCATCTGAGATCAGTTTACTGTACACTAAAGAAGCATTCATGAATTGACCGAACTATAAATTGCTTGAATTAATCAATTTAATTTATCTTAATTAATTAAATTTTACTAAAGTGTAACGAATATTTCATGTTTTCTGAGCGAGTTTTAGTATAGTAAATTGAATTTTTATGCTTCGATGCATTGAAAACTGCATCCATTAAACAATGAACTTATTAAGAGAATTGCACTTAATATTTATTAAGCTTATACAATATTGTATACAAAATAAGTAACTTATCGGCTTATGATTTATATGGAAATAAAAAAATTTCAAATTAATAAACTATTAAAAAAAATTAATTAAAATTAAAATAAATTTATTTATAATTACATAGTTTCAAAGTAAGCTCTATTAAGTTATAAATTTTAAAAGGCATTGCTTGATAAATTGATTATTGTTTTTCGAAATTAGTTTACTCAATAGCTTTTAAATTTTGAATAAGTTCCAGAATAATTTTATTAAATCGAAAATGCAAGCCCGAATAATTCGATATAATTTTGGAAATTCCATAATTTGAATGCATCGATGAACTGTCCGCATACGCTTGAGCAAATCAAACTGACATTTCCAACATTTGAAACATTTGAAGCATTTGAAGCATTTGAAACATTTGCAACATTTAACTTAAGTAATTTCATATTTAAAATGGTTTTTGTCAATTCAAAAACCGACGAATTACCATTAAATTTCTATCAAATCAACAATGCCACATTCAATTTTGGTTGGATTTTGATGAGTTTGCTTTTGGCTTTATGAAAGTGGCTTTCCCTACATACGTGCGAGTCCTTGTGCATGTGACTGTTGTGCAAGTCTGAAATAAATTGCTAAATAACCAAATTCATTTATATTGCAAGTATATATCTGCGTAGGTATGTATGCGTGCAAGCCCATGTGTGTATGTACGTAAATAAATGACTATTTTGCAACATGCAAATTGTAAATGACTTGGAAAAAGGTGCAGTGCAAGCGGTAAATTGCATTCGAAGCCACAAACAAAACCGTGCAGCTGATGTTGCCAACATAGCTCACATATGTGGGATTGAGTGGAACGGGAGTCTACTGTATATATGTGGAAGTTACTTAATTGCTAACCAATACTAATGTAATTGTTTAAATTGTTTAATTGTTAACTGCGCTGTTTGTAGAAAACAATTAGTATTAATAAATCTGCTAGCAGCGAACTTCATTCAATTCAAAATTATTGGTCAACATTGAAGTGAAGACAATGTAATTGCTTAAGTCAATGCTATGGGCGTTATTGTCTACCATTTTCTTATAAGCCTCATATATAACCAATTGCAATTTATACATTTACACTCCATATACACATGTACTACAGTGCAAATCTAATACTTATTCTAGCTGAAACTTGTATTGTACATTAAGTTCTGCGTATGCTGAAAAGTTGCTCATACGCCCACGAGACCAGAAAAAGCAGGCAACTTATGTGGTAATATTTATGCCACAAAATGCAGCATAATTGTGTATTGGCAATAATGCAATGCAATCGAAGCACTTGTGGCGACACTTGTTGTATTAAACGCAGCTGGTATGTAGATACTTTGTCACTGTCAACGATAAAGCAACTCGAGTTGCTATTGTAATTATTCTATTTGCAGTTGACGCTTTTCATATGCATAAGCTTTCAATATGTCAAACTCGAAACACCACTCCGCACTGAGTTGCAGTCTTTGGTGCTTATGGTATAGCTGTCATGGCTTGGTTTGCCAACTTCCTTTGAAGAAGTTTTATCATATAACCAGTTTAGTTGGAATCATATTTTAGATTTTATATGCCATTATGCCACAAGCTGCACGGATAAATTCCATTGACAAGCCAACATCATGATTGTTGTTGGTGTATTGAATTCGACAACAATTGGTCAGCAAACAACAGCAGACGACATTCTCGAAACCAAAACCAACGAAATGTGCGCAACATGAAAAAATCGGAAAAACTGGACAAGCTGGAGAAGCGGCTAAAGGACATTGTGACAACGTGTCAATAATGTGAGTTGGTGTGTGTGCGCACCTGCATTGTGGATTTCCGTATTGAACGCGTTGGCTCGGCAGTAAGTTTGAGCACATATGCGTTTCCGCTGGCGTCTGTAAATATTTTCATTGCGGTTTTGTAGTTACAGTTGCCAAGCAGTAGTCCGTGTTTCGTTCAAGGAAGCGCACGGAAGGATGCAGTACACAGAGTGTATGTACTTGAGTTGGCTCTGTATGAATGAGCAGGTTGTTGTTTTGATATGTGATTATGACACCAACATAATTTGTTCATTGTTGTCAAAACTTAAGAAAATTAATTTTTACATTGAAATATGACAATCATTTGATTTCAAGTCCCTTTACGGAATTGATTTTTTTTCTGAGATGACGTGAGGTGAGGTGACGATAATGTATTTGTGCCATGCATGTGCAACAATATGAAAATAGATTGATAGTTTTGTTTTCCCTCTCAAATATTAAATAATGAAAAATATTATGATTGTTAATATAATTCAATGATGAACGGTGAAGCAGTTTATTTTTGATATAAACATTTTTTGTACATCTATTAATAAATTATGAAAACTAATTAAAACGAACTAAAATTTACTAAATGTTTGTTAGATAATTACTTTAGGGTTAAAATATCATTTGTCATACATTAATAGATAACAGGTAAGCAGGCTTCTAGTGAAATATGACCCTAGGATTTTAATAAAAATTTTATGCTATAATTGACCTTAACTGAAGAATGTGTCTTGTTGAGTAATTTCTAATATTAAATGAGGAAAAATACGGGGCACAACCAATACGGGGACCATAATATAACTTATATACTTCAATTACAATATGCTACAAGATTAGACGAGAATATGAGTTGAGCACTAAAACCATAAAATGGTCCATAATACTATAATTGGACTTCGCTGAAAAGAAAGAAATTACCCTTCTTATTAAAGACAATTATGTCTTTCGTTGTCTTGTAACTCGTGTTAGCAGTTTCTAATATTAGACAAATACACGAGCGGGTCACAGCGACCACTGTATAATTTTTATGCTATAATTGACCTCAACTGAATAGAAAGAACGCAATTTTCTAATTGAAGATAGTAATATTTCTAATCGAACAGTTTTTAATATTAAAATTCAATATTCCGCATTCAATTGGTAACTTGAGTTATCAAAATAAATTTTTATATGAATAAATAACAATCAGTTGATTTGCAGTGTGTTTATGTAATTACATTTCTTTCCGATATATGGATAATGTATCTAAATATCGCCCATAAATTAAGTAATATCATGGGTAGATTAACGACTTTATTTCAAATTTTATTTTTCCAATCGTGGTACTTTATTTTTATCTCCTAACAGATATAGATAGATTCTATCACTTTCAAAAAATCCATTTTGATGAGATAATAAGCCTAGCTTAAAATAAAAACGCCAGGTAACCTGGCAGTAACTTTAGTCTTCTCCTAATGAAGAGAAATGTCAGCTCATTGAGTGAAATGTTGTTCGAATACCCAATTATTAATTAAAATATCCTTTAAATATATCGATATATCGAAGTAAGTTGTTATCAAAGCGCGCGCAAAAAGTGTTCACTCCGTAACTTTTGTCTTTTTTGATTAGAAATAGTTAAATTTAAATTTCAAAGTTATGATAATTTGAACAATAGACCTTAAATAAAGGAATCTGTGAAAAAACAGTGCCAGTGGACGGTGTTAATCAGTTTTTTTTTGTAATATAAAAAATTTTTGTTAATCAAATTAAATTTTAAGTTTGCAAAGAAATAATAAAACCAACACAAAAAAATCAAAATTAAGTTTTGCTCAAACAGCTGATAGAGACAGCATATGATCGAAAGTAAGAAATTATATTTGTAGTGTTGCCACAGTGTAACTTTCAAGAATTAAATTTAAACACATAAACAAATATTACATATTTATTTTTTCAACTATTTTACTAAAAGTAAAATAAAACAAACTTATATAAAAATAAATAAAAATAAATAAATTTACTTATTTATAAATTTGTAACAAGTGTATGAGTAATAGTGCTACACGGCGGCACTCTCAAATCAGTGAAAATGGCCTAAACAGCTATGTAATGCTTACTTCAGACGACATTAAAATAAATAACCATCCAACAGCCAAACATCCAAACAAAACAATGTCCGAAGCAAATATAGCAAAAATAGCTAGTGAAATTGCCACAGCCAATAAAATGAAACTAAATAATAACTCATCACAATCGCTAGGAAATGATCAACCTACGAACTCGATGCAGTCCCTTAAGATTAATGAGCTTGAAGACAGCATTAAACATCTTACAGAAAAGATCAAGTCATTAGAAAAAGGTTGCGAATCTCTACTAAGAGAAAATGAAAAGCTTAAAGCTGAAAAAAATATACCAATTTCTGTTAAAAAGAAAACCAGTACTAGTGCTACAATTATAAACGCAGTACATAAAAAGTTGCGAGTAACAGTAATTCACCCCAAAACGGTAAACGTGGGCGTTCTAGTCCTGTAAATGCACAGCGAAAAAATAAACAAAAAAAGCTTGACAGCTACTGGCTTGCAACACCTAACCGTTTTGAGGTTCTAGACAACCCTGACGCTGATAATCAGGAAGAAACATCAGAACATGCGGAATTAATTAAAGAAAGTAAAATTCCTAAACCACCACCAATATTTGTAGCGGGTGTTGGTAACATTCAACCATTGCGGGCACTGCTAAATGATGTGGCTCCAAATGAGTTTGTACTCAAAATTTTAGGTAATAATGAAGTCAAAATACAGCCCAACACAGCGGATATCTACTCAAAAGTTACCAAAGCTCTTGCAAAAAAGCAGACGGAATTTCATACTTACAAACTAAAGCAAGAGAGAAGCTTTAATGTAGTGTTGAGGGGCCTACATCCATCAATACCTATTGATGAAATCAAACAAGATTTAATTAATTTAGGCCATGAAGTAGTCAATATCAGTAACATTCGACATCGTGTTACAAAAAAACCACTTCCTCTGTTTTTCGTTGGACTAAAGCCCTCAGACAAGGTGAAAACAATTTACAACTGTACTGACTTGCTGCACACAAAAATTTCCATTGAAGCGCCTAAAAAGAAGCGCGAATTGCCGCAATGCACTCGGTGCCAACGATATGGTCATACAAAACATTTTTGTAATCATATGCCACGCTGTGTTAAATGCCCTGAAAACCACTTATCCTCAGATTGCCCACGCAAATCCCCCGGTAATGATGTATGGTGTGTTCTTTGTGAAGGTAATCACCCGGCTAACTATAAAGGGTGCACAGTCTACTAACAACTCCAGAAAAAAGCGTTTCCAGCCCTACGTAGAAAAATAACAACTGATACAGAAAGGCAACAGAACACCAAATTGAATGTAACAAGCCAAACGTATGCAAATGTTGTTAAATCTAACAATATAAACACTCAAGAGCACGTAAACTCAGCTCAGCAAAACGATTTTCCTGAGCTTAAATCAATGCTCAAAACGGTTATGGAACAAATGAGCTCTATGCTCAACCTCCTAACCGCATTTGTCGCTAATACATCCAAATAATGAGTAGTCTAAATATAGCTATTTGGAACGCTAACGGGCTGACCCAACACATTTGCGAAATTAAGACTTTTCTTCTTGACAAAAACATTGATGTTATGCTTATTAGTGAAACTCACTTTACATCAAGAAGTTATCTGAGGCTTCCATATTACACAATGTACAACGCAAACCATCCTTCTGGTAACGCCCGTGGTGGCGCAGCAATAATCATAAAAAATAATATTGACCACTCATTTCTCACCAATCACAATGAAGACTATCTACAATCAACAGCCATATCAGTACGAGATATATATGGTGAAATAACTATTGCCTCTATATACTGTCCACCTAATCAACCAATTAAAAGTCATCAATTCGCAAATTATTTCAAAACGCTCGGGCGCAATTTCGTAGCAGCAGGTGACTTTAACGCCAAGCATACTCATTGGGGCTCAAGATTAATAACACCCAGAGGACGCGAGCTATTAAAAACGATACAAGAAAGCAACCTATTTCACCTATCTACTGGCGAACCCACTTACTGGCCGACAGATCTAAATAAAACACCAGATGTCATTGACTTTTGCATTTGTAAGGGTGTACCCATAAATAATCTAACCTTGCGGTCGTCGTTAGATCTTTCGTCTGACCACTCTCCTCTTCTGTTAGAAATTCATTCGAATATCGTTTTAAAAACTCCAGAACTTAGACTTCACAACAAAAGAACTGATTGGGCTATTTTCCGTAGTTACATTAGCGAACACCTCTCGACACATATTCCTCTTAAAACTAATCATGATATTGAAGCCGCAGTAGAACAATTCAACAAAATTGTACAAAAGGCAGCTTGGTCTGCAACTCCGTCTACACAGAATTGTAGGACTGTACATCTAGACAAGGATATCAAAGAACAACTACTTGAAAAACGTAAATTACGTAGGGTTTGGCAGATGACGAGAGATCCTAACGATAAGAGGCGCCTGAATGTAGCCACTAAAAAACTCAAAATAAATCTAGAGGCAAGAAAAAATGCAAGCATTGCAACTTACTTAGCAAGCTTGTCTCCCTCTGAGGCCACTGAGTACTCTTTGTGGAAAGCCACACGCATACTTAATGCACCAACATCGCATATACCACCAATAAAGATGAGTAATGGGCAATGGGCTAAAACTGATGCTGATAAAGCGAAAACTTTTGCAGTGCATCTTGGTAAAGTCTTTCAGCCACGCTGCTCAAAAAATAATCTGAAAGACTCTGAAGTTGAAGCTTTTCTTCACACACCGCATCAATTAGACTTTCCTATTCCTAGGTCTTTGACTCGTGAATTAAAGTGGGTCATAAAAACAAAATTAAAACCAGAAAAGCTCCAGGATATGATCTGATAACCGGAAAGGTGCTACATGAGCTACCAGATGTGGGTTTTAAATTCATAAACCAATTGTTCAATGCAATTTGCACCTGTGAACACTACCCAGCTCAATGGAAAGTCGCTCAAATTATATTAATTCCAAAACCCGGTAAGCCCGTCGAACTTGCAACATCTTACAGACCGATCAGCTTACTTCCGGTGTTGTCAAAAGTATTTGAGAGAGTATTCCTAAAACGTCTAAAGCCAGTTATCGAAAATAGATGTCTGATTCCCAACCACCAATTCGGGTTTCGCGAACATCACTCTACTATTGAACAAGTAAATAGAGTATACAACTTTGCAAGACTTGCATTGGAAAATAAAGAATACTGCACAGCAGCCTTTATCGACATAACACAAGCATTCGATAAAGTATGGCACACTGGACTTCTCTACAAATTAAAGTTACAACTCCCGCATAGCTACTTCTCCGTCTTAAAATCATATATACTAGATCGGCACTTTATGGTTAAAATGAATAGCTGTCACACTGAACTTTTTCAAATACAGGCTGGAGTTCCCCAAGGAAGTGTGTTGGGTCCTACTCTATATACTCTGTTCACAGCAGATCTCCCACTCAGCGATAAAACATACACTGCAACATTTGCGGATGATACTGTAGTGATGGCGAAACACGCAGATCCTGTAGTAGCTTCACAACTTTTGCAAAGTAATCTGAACGATGTCAACGCATGGCTAGACATTTGGTACATTGAAGCTAACGATAACAAATCAGTTCAAACTACTTTTACACTCCGCCACGGTACCTGCCCTTCCGTTAGACTGAATGGCCGTGAATTGCCGCAAGCTGAAAACGCCAAATATCTAGGTGTACATTTTGATCGCCGTCTAAATTGGCGTCACCACATCTTTACAAAACGGAAGCAGTTAGGACTAAAGCTACGCTCACTTTACTGGCTACTTAATCCCAAATCCAAATTATCGCTACAAAATAAAATACTTTTATACAAGGTCGTCTTACAGCCAATCTGGACGTACGGTATACCCATCTGGGGTATAGCAGCGAAGTCAAACCTAGATATGATTCAGAGGTTTCAATCAAAAATACTACGTATCTGCGCCAACGCCCCATGGTTTATCCCGAATAACGTCCTACATCATGATCTTGGCATCCCTACTGTGTACGAGTCAATACAGCAGATAAGCAGCAACTATCACTCACGACTGGTAGTTCATCCTAACCCCCTTGCCGCAGGCCTAACGAGGGATGCTTTTAACATTCGTAGATTAATACGCTATGCAACTTCGGATTTGCCGAGCAGATTCTAAAAATTGTAATTCTTCATAAGGCGGTGATTACCACTGGGTAGTCCCGTACATGCCAATCATATATTGTTATTGCCACAAGTAGTACTTATTATTCATGAATAGAATAGATTGTATTTAATAAAATGAAGTTTAAAAAAAAAAAAAAAAATCCTTTAAATTATTGTATCTGCTATTGTGTTTCTTATTTCAAATAAATGGGTTTTATAACAAGCTATTCTCTATGAAATATTTTGTTGTGCTCTAACGCATATCGGTAAATTACAACTTCAGCTTTATGGTCTAATAAGAAACAGCATTCAACAAACTCAATATAAAAAATGTTTTAAAATAATTTTAAAAATATTTTTTTTCTGAATATTTTGAGAAAGAGTTTTGGAAATTATATACAATATCATACTATAGAGTAGTTATATTCCAGACAATGTAGGATAGTAAAGGGTTTAGTAAACCTTAGAATGGTTTTTTGAGTTGTGTATGATTTCATTGTGAAAAAAGCCATAAAGACTTTAAGCATATAAATTAAATATATTTTATTATTTAGAGATATTAATTTTTTTCATATTATTTTTAAAATGGTTTCATTTGATAAATTCGTGATAGGATTTTATTTGTTTTTAAACAAATCCGTGTGAGGCTATTTATCCATCGTACAGTCCTAAACTAATATTGTTACTTATTTTAATTATTAAAGTACTTAATTTTACACTCATATAAAGATTTTTTATTTAGTTGAGTTTTAAAATTTTGTAGTTAAAACTTTAAAAACTTTTAAGGCTTACCAAACACTCAGCATATCCTCTGTAATGAGCAGCAAATAAACTTGAAATAATATTTACAGCTCATAAGCATGCACAAACAGACTTAACATAACACACACAGGCACACACACTTGTGCAAATAGACACTGAAAACTTCAATTAGCATTCAAGTTCGCTGTTATCCCGCACCCACCCAACTCATTTACTGACTAATTGAACGCGCCCATCCACTTTACTTGCTCTTCAACGACAAATGTAAGTTAATGAAATGTTATTTTTGCGCTTTTACATTTGTGCCTAAAAATGTTTGTTGTTGCTTTAATTTTATGTTGACAACAGTTGATTGTTCACATTTACATTGGAGCGACAGTTATGCACCTCCTCCCGCACTGTTTGTTCATTACAACACAGTTATGTAATCCATTAATTGCTGAGCAGTGTCGTTGTTTTAAGTGGAATTAGTAGGAGGCGGCACTGTTAGAAAATAAACTCTTCAGTGTTGACATTCGTGATATATTCAATTTCGTTAATGCGATTTCATGCTAATTTAGGTTATAAGGTAAGGCCAATAGGTCTCCGAAGTCCCGAAGGAATTAGTAAGAGGCGACAGTGTTAAAAAAATTCTTTACTGTTGACATGTGCGAATGCGATTTTATGATAATTTAAGTTAAAATGGAAAGCAAATAGGTCTCTGAAGTCCCGAAGGAGTGTTGACATTTGCGAATGTGATTTTATGATTATATTGATTATAAAGTAACGTCAATAGGTCTCCGAAAACCTGAAGGAATTAGTAGAAGGCGGAACTGTTCGAAAATAAACTTTTCAGTATTGACATTCGCGAAATATTCAATTCCGTTAATGCGATTTTATGCTAATTTAGGTTATAAGGTAAGGCCAATACGTCTTCGAAGTCCCAACGAAATTTGTAGGAGGCGGTATTATTAGAGAATGAGCTATGCAGCATTCGTGAAATATTCAATTTCGCAATGAGATGTAATACTATTTTTGGTTATAAGGTAATGCCAATAGGTCTCTGCAGTCCCAAAGAAATTAGTAGTAGGCGGCAGTATAATATATCGCTATATATACGATATATTTACGTTTATTTTCACATTTGTGATATATTTAATTTTTTTAATGCTATTTAACACTAATTTTATTTATAAGGTAATGTCAAAGGTTTTGGAAAATCTTTTCTATTTTAAGTATATAATATTGTTACTATAATAGTTTTAAAGAGTCAAGCTATAGAACAGTTTTCCCAAACATTTTTTCGTGCTATGCCTCACCTATGAGTGGTTTTAGTGTTTAAGCCCCTCAGCGTATCTTAAAGAAATTTTTATCAAACAAACAGGGATGTATATTCGTGAAAGTATGATATGGGATATGGAGTCCACTTCAGCAAATACTGCTATTCAATGAATTAACATTTGATCATCTATCATAAAAATATTACTAGATTTATAATATAACTAAAAAACCAAAGATAATTTTAGTGATATCATTGGATCAAAAAATTGCAGAAATTTATTTAAAAATAATGGAAAAAAAGTTCAATATTGATAATACATATTGTCCCTATCGAAGTACCATCGATTCACTACACAGACTTATGCCAGCGCTTGATACAATCTCGAAACATTTTTCATAATCAAATATTTTTGTATAGTCAATAGTGCTGTTCTTGATATTTTTATTAACTCTTCTTTAACATGCTCCTTTTAATAACATGAATTATTAAAACAAGAAGAAATCGGAGGGAGCCAAATCAGGCGAATGCCGTGGCTAGTCGATAGCGTAGCTG
>NC_051846.1:141593222-141659231 GCF_002237135.1 Teleopsis dalmanni | reverse complement strand
TTAATCAAATGCAATTCCAGTGATATCTCATGTAATGTAAATGCAATTTCATTCGCACAACCCACACCGCACAACGATAAGGCAAACAAACTGAAATTAATTAAAATTAATCCAGTTGCATTTCATTGATATGCAAATGCATGGCCATCGCAAATACTGCCATGCGAAAAAGTGTGAGTGCAGCAAATGCCGCATGCAACATAAAATTTAATATCGCATAATTTACATAAATCCATAAAAAAAATCATGCAAATTGCATCTTTCAAATGCAGATTTCGCCTTCAGTATGCAGCGCACACAAGTTCTTAAACGCCAATATTAATTAAAACATAATAAAAGGATAATTTAAAAGTCATGAGCACAGTTTCACAAGCGTCGCCCATTACTCGCCTCGCTTGCACCAAAAGCCCACCCATTGCATTGCGCCTCACTGGAATTTCGTGTTTCGCTTTTATTTGTTTTTGTTTGCTGTAAGCAGATACAGATACAGATTTTGACTCTGATTTCAATTCAGTTGCAGTTATAGATACGTTTGTGTTTGGGGACACGCATAGCGTCATACGGATACGTGCATGTGAATTAGGGATAATGGTGAGCGTCGATATGCCATGATATAAATTCATATTATTATTATTATATAATGCAATCACAGTTATTATATTAATGATGGCTGCAACAATATTTTATTTGCACAAAATTAATATTTAAGCTTATGTTTGCATATTAATGCGTTTTTTATTTACCCAAATTAAATATACATAACAGCGCAGCAAACAATGCATTAAACAACGCCGCGTCCTTTGTCCGGAGACCCAAAATAACGCATATAAAAAGTGTTAAAAAGGGATACGTTTTATTATGGATATTATGTTCTTGTTGTTGTTGTTGCTTTAAACTAACAAATTTGTTTGGCTTTGACAATAAAAAACATGAAAAATGAATTATATTTAACACTAAAATACATAGTAAAGAGTAAATTGATTAGATTTAAATGCAACAACAAAATTAGTAAATATTTTCGCTATTCGGTATTTGCTTGCGTTATTTTAACAAAACATTAATTAAAATTATACCATTATTTTAATAATAAATTAGGCAATAAATTGCAATCATAATGAGATACTCAATTATAAATAAAATTCAGAAATAAACAGTTTTAAACTTTTTTCTCAAAGTTTTGTTTAATTTAATTTATGATTTTAATATTAGTTACTATTAAACATAGTTCACTTCAAAGCAATAGCTTTACGCTTTTAGTTCAAGCTAATAAAATTACAATTAGTCAGTAAATCAATTTTTTAAAAATGATTAATTACTTTTTTATTTCAAAAAGTTGTATTTTAAGGATGAGAACGTTATTACATTAAAACAGCGAATTTGCAATTATTATGAGGAACGAAAGGATATCCGATGATAAGCCATTACAACTATCCAACGAGAAGGTGAGACAAATGAGTAAATATAATCCCCTGATGTGGAACTTGAAGGATGTAAAAATTGTTAGATATCTTTTTTATTTAAAAATGAAAAATCACATGAATTTGTTAACTTGTTATACTCAATTCTATAGAATCTAATTAGTACACAGAACAAACGATACGTAGTCGTAGTCTATTTTCTAGTTTGGATCAGAAAAGTTTTACATATTGCAAAAATATTATACTATGTATGTTTGTAATAATATCTCTGTCTTGCTTAGTCTAGAATTAAATATGTAATTATAATAATTTGAAATTGATGTAAAACCAATTTAAGACACAAGTATTTTATTTAAATCAGATCAATAATATATTTCAAATACATTTATAAAAAAAGATATAAGTTGGGACCTAAAATAATCAACCATATTTTTGATTAAAATATGAAGATTGTAAACGGTTTCATCACAATGATCCTGCTTTGAGTTTGATGTTACCAACTAAAGTCTTTATAAAACTAAAAAAATAACAAAATTTTCAGCTCATTGCACAGCAATCATAGCAATAATATGCTAAACTTTAAATGGTAATATTCCATAGGGAACATGAAATAATCCCGCCAACTTGAAAATATTGTACGATATCATTTTCTTTTTGAGACAGATTAAAAAAAATATATTAAATTAGAAAAAAAAAACTACATTGATTGCTGAAGTGTGGTTTATAGTTATCAAAAGATGTCAAAAGATGCCAATCATCAGGCTTTTGATATTTTTCATATCCCAAAGGTGTAACTTAGAGTAGTTTGTGCTTTGAGTTAAAAATATTTTAGAAGTATAAACTTAAGATATTAGCAACGAAACTGCTTTCAAATTTTGAGCATAAATAAATAAATTTCATTAAAAATATTTTTATTTAAATATAGTATATACTTTCGAATTTATTAAGATAATACTGGTTCAAAACATCATTAACATTGTAAAATATATAATTTATTACACGTCTATTATGTTAGAGTTATTACCAATTTGTAAGATCTTCACTTCTCTAATCTTCAGTTCAAAATCTGCGGTACTTGTGGTTAATAGTCTTTCATAGTCTTAGACATAGCGTATTCATCTTGATAATCGGTTTTCAACAATTTATGTAAAAGAGTATATCACATGATTAACACTAAAATCTTAGAACTTTTATTGTGGATGGTTTTGTTAAAATAAATTAACAATTAAACTAGAATATTGGTACTAATTAAACTAATACTGGCATGTTGATATTTCAATTTTTTTTATAAAAACATTTCTCAATTTTAGTTATATATTTAAAAAAATTAACAATAAAACAATAAATTATAGAAAAATCATGAAAGGAGAGTATTGAAATGTTCTTATATGACAAGGTCAATTTTAAAAGGTCTGTCTGAAAAATTGACGTTGTATTACAACTTATATTCACAAAATATTGGCCTCACCCGTGCGAATCGTGGAGTAACATGAGCATGACTTTCTCAGTATTACATTCCTGGATTAGGTTCTATACATAAGAAAGAGTATATAAGTCATGCAACAAATAATGCCTCTACAAACAGAATTGTATTGAAATTTAACAATTAAAATTTTTATTTTTATTATTAATTAATACAATTAATACAATTATTAAAACAAATATAAATATAGTAAGTAAATTTGTTAATGAACTTTCGAAGCAAATTAACAAAACTCTAAAAAAATGTGCGAAGATAAAAGTCAATTACGGCTTTGGAATAGTTGGTTAAGATGCGCTGACTCTGAGCTTCAAATTTGGCAGGGCATGAGTTAATCACTTAATATTTGCAGGGTCAAAAAATTATTTACGAATAATTATATACAAGAAATATATCCAAAATATATCCACTGATGATGGGTATTTGGCAATACTCGAAACAGCTGTATGGTCAGCCAAAAATTCAATTAATTAAAATAATATGAAATGAATTTTTGTTGTTGTAGTTTATCACCTTTCGAAAAAACCTCTTTAAAAAGACACTCAAAAAGTACGAAAAAAGTATAAAAATTTTACTCATACGCAGTGTATGCCTTATTATGAATATTCGAAATAAGATACTCAGTATTCAAATTGTGTATATGTTTTAAATGAGTTTGAAAACGGACTTCAGTCTATTTCCATATATATAATATTGCATTAAATGTAGTGTGAAGGAAGGAAATCAAATCCTGAATGCAGAAAATACGTAGGAATGATGTGAAGATATCACGTGAATTAACTGCCATCGACATTATCTCTGTGAACGTGCGCAAATAAACGTAATTTCGCTACAATTTCTCAAGTCTAACTATTGAGAAAACATAAGCAAAGAAAAAAAACAAAAATAAAGTAAGACAACACAAAGAGATATCAAAACAAGAAGAAGAGAAGAATTGATAACGAATGGTAACAAGCACAGTTAAATAATTTGGCATTCAAAAAGTTTACGTTTATTTCTTTAATCTTTTATTTATTTTTATATATTTCTTACACTTATTTATATTTTGTATATAGAAATCAAAAAAAACAAAAAAAAAAACGAAGAAAAAAGCAAAAGTAAATATTCTTACGTGTCCGTTTACGTGCGTTTCCGTTTCCGCGAGTTGGTGAAAAAAAGGTGAGCAAAAAGAAAAACAAAACAACAAACCAAAAAGGAAAATAACTGCTTTTCACAATATTCTAAACATTATTTTTCTTGTTGTCATGGCGGTTTTATATTCTCTGCTTTATGCTTTATGTTATTGTTGTTGTTGCTGCTTGAAAGTATTTACTTTCCTTCATTCAATTCATTTAATTTAAGTTTTTGCGTTATTTATTTTAATTTTTGGATTGTTTTTCATAAAAACAACTTAAAGCGAAGCGTTTCTTCCCTTTTTCCTTTAAGAGGTTTTATCGATTTTTTCGTAGCTTCTCTCTTGCTTAAAAGATTTTAAAGGATATTCATCAAGCGAGTGTGGGTGTTTGGTAGCAAGTGTGTGTTGGTAAATGAGTATTTAAGTAAATTGCAACTGAAATCGTTTTGCAGTAATTTTTGTCGACAAATTGATGTCAAATCGGGACGTGCATTTCATACGTGGTTTCACTACTCAAGGATTATTCCAGGATTAAAGCTAAAAACTTTGGCATAGTTTTCTGCTACTTAATAAAGTTTTTGATGGCTTCAAAGTTTACCTTCAGGATTATTATTTTCATTTCTATATGTCGATGAACGTATGACATATAAAACACTTTCTTAGTTCGACTTTAAGATCGGCTTTAATTTAAGTAACTTAAATTCTACACATTGACAATATTTTTGTCGTTTTATGAGTAAGATTAGAATTTTAATTATTAATTATAAAGAAATCCCTTTTGTAAAATGCTTAGCAACTTATAACAAAAAAAAATTAAAAATAAAAACTAAGAAAACTGAAAATATTGAGTATTTCAATAGATAAAAATTTTTAAGTTGTTTGAAAAGTAAATAAAATGCATAAAAAACCGCAAATAAGCAACAGAGCGACCTAATTCAAAGACAAGTTCTCAGAGTATTATATTTTTTTAATAGAAATATAGGAATTATAAAAATATATTGTGATTAAGCAAACAGAAAAAACTGTTGGAAAACAATAAAATTATTCCAATTAATTTCGTGTTTTTGATGTGTCCACCTTTAGCATGAATAATGACTTCCATTCCATTTTCGAACGATCCCCACACTACACGAAAACCTCCATTCGCACAGAATTACTTTTTTAGGTATATCAGCACTCTAAAATTTTTTAAATTTAAACTTATTCTGTAAAATGCTTCATATCCAGAAATGGAACTGGGTTACATTTGGTGACAGTGAAGATGGAGACAATATATTTTACAAATGGTAAAGTTTACTCACGAATATACAGATTTACTCAAATATACATTTGAGCTTTTATGTGTGTTCAAATGCGGTTTGGTGTGTAAAGCCTCCACTCCAACTTAACCTTATATAGATAATACTCAACGTCCTAGAACATTGTTAGTTTTAATTTAAAGTTCTATGACCCGACACAGGAGAGATTTATTTACAATACAGTGATCGAGGACTTCAACAATAGTCACTGGTGATTTTTTAATCAAATATGAGTGTATAACTCCATTAAATTTGAATTTTATAACGAACCAAACTTTTTCCATAAAAGTTGAGACGTAAGCGTTTACCAAATCTTATTTTAATAACATATGTTATTAATGTTATCAGATGAAATATGCGTGCAGTATAGGTACAACTCGGTTGTTATAGCAATTGAAAGTAGTTTGAAGTTGATGTAAGCCATATCACAAATTTGGATAACGCAGACAAATGCAATTTATTATTATATACACATATATATGTTATAACTTAAACAAATATTTATCTATAAATTTCTTATAGATAGAATAAAATGGTAAACACATTCATGTAAGCTATATCAAACCACTTGTTGGCCTCAGGAAGGACACCTTTAGCTCCTCTTTGTTGGGTGAGTCAATTATAATAAATAATCTAACAAACTATGTGCTAAATTTTTTTAAAGCTATCTACTAACAATAAAACAATCTTCGCAATACATAATTTCTGCTGATGTCAAGCAGCTTTGATGTTTCATTAAAATGATTAAAATGATTTTTAAAAGTGCTAAGATATTATTATATTTGTCTGAACAACTCGTAATTCATTTGGTCTTAAATAAAGAATAAAAATGCTTAATATATTAACATTTTTAAACATAATTTGTATATGAAAAATTTATTAAAAGTTTTTGTCATGATGGCATATATGCATATATGTATATATACGAGCACAGGTGTTACTTCACTTAATGTCAAAGGCATTGAAGACTTAAAATTTATGGTACAAATAAATTATGGTATATGATATATAAAATTTAAAGTATAAATATTATTATATACATATGTAGGTATACAAAAATCTTACAATAAAGCTTAAACATTTCAACATGTGTAAAGATAACACACAGTAATCACTACCGAAGATATTCCATATTTATGGACGTAATTAAGATAATTACCCAAAGAAACAGAAACAAAGTTAAGTAAAAACTTACAGAAATATTGTGTTTGAGATAAAGTAAATACTCCGTCTGAGTTGCTCAAGGTTAATTTGGTTAATTGCAGGTAATTAAAATAAATTTAGGCAATAAACTAGTGATATTTTCAGTAGTTAATTATAATATGTACAGTTGCGTACTTTGCAAATGCGGGTGACCCCCGAATAAGAAGGCCTCACTTTTTTTATTGGTATTGAAAGTATAACAGTTAAAAATGTAACAGTTAAAAAATATCAAAAAATAATGGGTTCCTGAAAATTTTCGTTTCGTAGTAAAATTTAAAACATGAAAATTTACAAACTAGTTTTGAGAAAAACTTTTTTTTGAAATTTAACGGTTAATATTAGTATTTAAATATTAACCATTTTAATTGTTTAAATAATTTCATAAAATTCAATCAATTATCTTTGAAACGCTGTAAATTTCAAGTTTCTACCTTTTATAGAACTTGAGATATAACCATTTGATTCTACTATGCCAATTCTCAAAACCCCATGGGTCCATATCTCCTAGGAAAAATTTCACAAAATTTTTTTCTAACATACGGGTCTTCTTATTTTATGAAAGGAGCTCATAAAAAAAAATCGGCCAAATCGGAGATCATGAGGTCAAAAAGGTGTCCGAGTTGTAAAAGAATAATAAAAGAATAATGTGGCAGGCATGTGTTATTGATAGTCTAATTAGTAGCACAGTAGTACTAATAGACGTATTAAAGGCCAATACATTGACATTTTCTTTTTACCTTAATATGTATTCTTTTGTAAACAGATCTAATAACTAAATAACTATATTGAAGTACTTGAGGAATACAGAGGAATTAGAGAATCGAAGATTTGTGTGTTCTTTTGGCCAACAAATCACAGTTCCATTGGTTCAATTTCGTTTAAGACAGAACGTATGTTTACTTCAGACATAGTAGCCTTTGAAAATCTTTGTTTGCTTTAAGTATTATTTTATACTTTTGATCTATATCCTTTTAATAGTTTTATAAATATTTAAAGTTGTTTGGACGAAATGTCATCAAACTTTGACGTATCTTTTAAATAGGTTTATTGAAAGCAACGGAATAAATTTTACTCAACATAAGTCTAAATTGCACCACAAATATTAAATATTGCATATATGAAGCACAAATGTGTGTTATGGAAGCACTAACTTTCTTAAAAATAAATTGTGAAATATAAAAAAAACCAGAACAATAACTTAACGAATTGAAAGCGATGTTCTATGCTTCATATAAATGTAATGCTTAATTTGAGGTTATATTGAAGCGTCATTGCGAAATGGTGAATTCATTCATTCAGTAAGAAGTTACGTTTAGAAGTAATTATCTAGATATAAATAGTATCTTATTTCGGCCTTTGTATTATAGTTCCACCACTGAATATGTTAAAACGCTTGTGGATAATTTATGCGCCAGTTTAGTGAATAAATGCGCAAATATTTTTGGTTTTTGTTTGCACAATTCGAATAGAAGATACAATTCTTACAAACTCGTAGAATAAGAATTTACGTTAGAAAAATACTAAACATTTTTATTATTTAAGTAATTCACGGTAATGAGCTGAGGTGTATAAATGAACTCACAAAGCGAATTATGTGGGGAATGGCATGTGAACGAAATGACCAAAATTACACATCGTTACATCCTTAATGCGAACATAAGGTGAGTGTATCCTGCACAACATATGTGTCCCTAATGCATTTACTTTTTAATATGAGTATTTAAATGCACATTCTCATCATTTTTAGTATTTCAACCATAATTACTACACACTTAGCCACATTAAGGTATAAGAGCAGTACGGGTAGAATAGAACAAACCACCATTTTACTCAAGTCCACATTATTTTTTACACCCTGAAGGTGTGTTAAATGTACATCATTATTATTTTGTTATAATCCTTTTTATTGTTTCATTGTTCTGACTTAAGCAATGGAAGAATAAAAGGAACTCCATTTCCATGTAATTACAAATGTATTTTCTTTACAGGTGGTTTTCCAACAATTATGAAGTAAATGCACGCATTTAATGAATGAAATAATTGTAAGGAATAATTTTGTCAAAACACAACAATTGTTAAATATTTTAATTTTTATTTAAAAACTTTTTATAAGCTATTTCACAAAATATTTAAATCATATACAGCTTTGTCAAGGGAAGGGCTTTCTATCTTTATTCACTGCAAAATTTTTCTTACAAAATGTTTTTCTAAACGGATTTTTTGTGAAATACATTTGACTCTTGAATATTTTAAATCCATCACAAAAGCTTATATAGAAATATATTAAGGAAATATTTAAATTCCTTTCAGAATTTGAGTTTATTTCTAAATATACTATAATGAACCTAGGAACTCAAAAAGATAGGTTATTTCTTATTATACTATAATGAAGCCAGGAACTCAGAAAGATAATTTTAGTAGAATTTTTAAACTGCCTTCTGGCCTAATGGAACTCTAATCAAACAACTTATCCTTGTTGGGTGTTATTGATGGATGACATAAGATAATATTTTCAACGTGTTATCGAATTAATCATATTTGCCTCAAAATGGCAATTATTCTATCCAATTTTAGTGTTCCATATGTTATGACACTAAATTGACTGCTCATCTAAATTTCATCAAAACTTTCCAGGCCCCAAATTTGTTCTGGCATAAATTTGTTGTCTAGAAGGTTTTGATGAAGTTTAGATGGCCAGTCAATTTGGCATTAATAAAATTTCTTCAATTTTATTGATTCAAAAATTTTCTACGTGGAAAATTACACTGATTTTCTTTGTTTGAAATATCTTAGAAGTCAACTGCGAATTAATATTTTAGTAATACCTTAATAAATTGATGGACTTAAACAGATTTCTTAGATAACATACACAGGTTCCGAACGGCCAGTAGGTTTTATAAAGTAGTAGCAATGCTACTTATACTAAATAATGACTGCAAGCCTTCGACCTAAATTTATATTTCTAGTACTAAAATTATGATATCTTTTAAAGCTGCAGATAACAGGAAACCTTTATTTCATATAAAGGTATATACGGATATATACGGAAACGCTGTGAAGCTATACTTAATATGTTTGGTAAACTTTCTGATTTTTTGTTATTAATACTGATTAATTTTTAAATAATTATTAACTGGGTGTATTAAGAAATAATTTAAATTTGATAACATATGCCGGTGTAATATTTCAATAATATTCACAACATTTTGAAGTTTCAATCAATAGCTGCCAAAATTAGTAAAAGAAATCAAATTCAAAAAAAAAGTTTGAAAGTGGACATAAAGACTTCTGGACATTTTGTGGTGTTACGCTTTTGCCAAGAAAAAGGATGCCGTTAATCATTGATTATTTTACCATCCAGTACAGGGATTTGAAAATAAAAAATTTAGACTATCACAGGACATGATATGATATGATAGAAGCAAAAAGAACTTGAAGAGTCATTAAGTGTGATACAAACTTCAGCTCCTAAGCATCTGAAGTTATTGGAATTCATCCAAAAGGAAAAAAATTGGTTGCCCAATAATTTAAAATTAAGAGACATTATATGTCTGATATGTTGTTATAGAAAAAAGAAATTTTTGAATGAAATTGTTATATTCTATAATAATTTAAAAATTTGGCAGAGTTCAATCTTGAGTACTTGCAGTCAGTTTAATCTGAAAAGACTAATTAACTATAAGCTGATTTTCAATTATTGAAAATAATAAAACTTTTTGATGCAAATTATCACTGTTTAGAAAACTGTCCTTATTAGAAACAGTAGTTCTAATAAGTAGTAGTATTAAGAAATTACTTTAATATCTAAAAAAATCGTATGTTTTCATCTAACTAACCAGTCAAATCAAATCTAAAGTTGAATATATCTATAGCGCTAAGGTACTGCTCTGTATATGTAAGGGTGTTATTCATTACGAACTGTTTGTTTTTAAAGAGCTATAATCGAACAAACGGCTGGAATATGTGACCAGTCAAATTCGTTACTTTATATTACAACAACACCCATCACAGATTCTAGACTCCAGTCTTCATAATACTACCTATTTCAGTGTGTGGACAATGCAACAGAATTTACTTCAATCTCAGATATTAAAAATTGGCTAAATTCATTCCTGACCTCAAAGAACGGCTGGTTTTTTGGTTAGGAATCAATTATTAGACTGCAAAAAGAAATAGTATTACGACTTTCGATTTTATATTTCGATATAATTTTGAATGGCATGTTCTTACAATTATTTGATAGAATTTTTTTAGTAAGCAAATTCCAGTTATTTAGTTTTACATCCATTCAATAGTATTATCCTGTACATTTCGTTCCACCTCAGTTGAAGACTTAGTCCTTAATTTTTTTATTTAATCAAAGAAACAAAAAATTAACGCCTTTTATAATAAAAAATTATGATTATTGAATTCTCATCTTCACGAAAGTCGACAATCGATTATTATCATTCCATATGATAGTGCAGAGGATACTGTTTGTTGTTTTTTTTTGTTTGAATAAAAATGTTTTTTTTTTATTTAAAACAAATGTGCTTCACACATATGTGAAATTATATTAGCACTATTTTATTAAATTTACCAAAATTTGCCCATCAAACAGCTGTTAAATCCAAAGAAGAAGAAGAAAGAAATCCTGAGAAGTTTCACATCTCAGGTTATAAAAAATAATTTCATCGAAATGTGTTAAATCTTATTAAATGATTTAATTTAAATCACTGACGTATCAAACAGTCTTCGTATATGGATTATATATAACTTAAAACTTAAACAATTTTTAATTTGAAATTTAAAGACAGAAAGAAAAACTATTGCAAAGAAAAATATTTTTAATTTTGGATGTATCTAACCACCTTTGGGTCTGGCAAGTTTTTCCATAAGTACACATTTCTCTAACGCAAATGCCATTTCAAATACCGATAAGTAACCATAAAAACTTTTTGAATCAAAATTTTGAAAAGTTTCCGCAAACTTCACGTGGAAAGCTACCAGAAGATTAAAAAGGAAAGAATATCGAAGAAGAAATCAAATAAATTCATAAATGATTCTATATGTGCAGCACATTTGGAAATATTAATTTCAGATCGGCGAGCAGTGAAGAGGTGAGAGGTATGCAATCACTGAAACTGCAGAACAAACAAGTGCTAATTTATGTATGCACAGGTGGGGAAGTTTTTATTAGCAAACCCTTTCAATGTCCTTAAAGGAGTGCGAAGAAGAAATTTGATTTGGATATAAATCAGCTTAGAATCAGTAAGTGCAATATCCGATTTTACTACAGAGTTTTGCAATTAATTTTGTGGCGAATTTCAATTTATTCTGATAGGTCATTTTTTCGTTCTCAACCGCAGTGCACGTAATCATTTTATTTTAAAGTCAAACCTGGATTTCGGATTTTCTTCTAAACTAAAGCGTTCCAACGACTATTAAGGCAACGAATTCTTTTTCTCCGTTTTTGGTGGCAGTTTTTCAAATGTTTTTTTGGCTCATGTGGTCTTAACTTTTGCTGTGTTTTTGCTAAGGTAGATTAAGATGAAAATTAATGTGAACTCCTTTCCTTCCCTCACTGTTTCTATTTACTTGTCGCAAGTGCTGTGGAGCATTTTCCCAAAATGGCGCTAAATTTTGTTGGCTTTGGTTGCAGCTTTAAACGCGTTAAAAAGGTTTAATTTATTTTTTGCCACCTCTTTGGACTAAAACTTGTATTAAAATGGTATTAGTGAGAATTTCGGAGGATACACTCTAAACTAAAGTGTACGAGTACATTACAGTGTCTTTGTAAACATATATTTTACAGTGAATGGATTAAATATTTTGTAATAAGATTACGATTTAGTTTAATTGATATTCTTGAAGGGATTAAATATAAATTTTTGATTAATTATGAAGCATATTTAATACATGTTAATATCATCTGAAGCAAGTTTAAAGTATTTATTACTTTTACTTAAAAGAAATTTAAATATAACAATAACAAACGCAGATAATATTAAAACTGTAGTCTATATAATAATTTATGGAACGATTAAAACGGCTGTGGATTGAATTTAGAAACAAACTAGAGTTAATGGGATGCACTTCCAATAACTTTGATGAGAATACAAAAATAATTGCCAGATATTTTTTAGAAAACTATAAATGAGCTCTAGATTTGCTTAAGAAGTGTTTACAAATATTAATATTGATCATTTCCATAACATCAATATTAAAAGAGAAGAAAATAATTTTTTGTGGACTATTTTCGCACACAAATAAATAAAAATAAAATAAAATAAATAAATAATAAATAAAATAAATAAAATAAATAAAACTAAAGGTGTGTAAAAGTTGTGATAAAGAGCATTAGTACTAGAAATCTAAATCTATCTAGATCAGAAAGCATGTGTACAGTTTAGGAAGAAGAGATATAGGCGAGCGGGCTTATTGCGCAAGTTCGATCAGTTAGTTAATTGTAGTCTTTGTGTTCAGAGTCTGAAAACCACGGTTATAGCGGGAGGTGTTGGAAGTAACTAATTGTTTCTGATTAAAGTATAAGGTCGCGAATTGGAACGACTTATGTCGTATGACTAACAAGATGTCGTAGAAAAGGGTGTTAGAGGTTTAAACATTTGGAGGTAGGTTATACAAACAAGTGAATGCGTACACTTGTAAAGGATAGAGTCGAGGAAATGCTCAATTTGGATAATCGGATAATGCAATATGGGATAACTTTTGAGAAGAACTGATTGCAGACCGTATGAGGAAGATGTACAAAAGTACTCGGCGAATGCGCTGTTTGCAATGCAAAAGATGAACTTTACTCTGAATTTGCGTGTGCTTTTAAACGGTGTTTTTTGGTTACATATGCCTAAAGATAGTATTTTGAATTGAATATCTTACCATTCTGCCTATGACGTAACACAATACTGAAATACTTAAGTTTGTCAATAAGCTGAATTGGGATATTATCGAACTCTAGATTAATAAGTGGATCCTGAAAACCTTTAGTGTAAGCATGTAAAACTGAACATTACCATCTATAAGTTATGCAATTCAAATGAAGTCGAAGAACATTTTATGGGAAAATGCTTAGTACTGAAAGAGTGTCGATATTTTCAAAACGCTATGGTATGTGGAAATGCAACTGTTGTTTATTTTTTGTTTAATGTTTCTCACTTTCAATTACAAATAATGGTTAATATTCTATAACGATTGTATAAAAATATAAATAAAGAGTATCTAAATCTATATCGAATCAAAATCTTAACATATATCTGATACATTTTATAAATTAGAGAAGGAGAAAATCAAAACTATATTTTGAGACAATAAATATGTGTGAAAATCCACAAAAACACAAAGCAGACTCAGATTAATATTTCTGATGACTTTACGATATCAGCACTAAACTCTGATTTATTACTGAGAAGCAAATAAAAAATTAGTCTGTTGCTGCTTTTTTTTCGTTACCGTATAAAACTAGTAGGTTTTAAAACCGTTTCAAAGCAACAATAAACCCAAAGATGGTTTTAAAAGGGCGCTCCTGCAGTTGACAAAGATCCTCCAGTCAGTTCGTCTTTAGTCTGTTTAATTTACGTAACTTATCTGCTGGTTATATACAAAGTGCGTGAAGAAATCATTGCGAGTCTATTGTCTACTAAAAGATATAGACACTAAGAACGACCGAATATAGTTTTGAGGATGCCATAAGTTAGCTTTTACAATATATTATCTCATACCTGCAGGACATACACAACATATACAACTACTTATAGATATTACAGATAGTAAACACCAAGTTATTTTTGGTTCAATAAAAATGTTTCAATAAATTTTCTTCTTTCTACATTCTCGGTTAAATGTACTACACGAGTATTTTGCATTTGTAACCAATTTATCTTAATTACTAAAATATATTGCCGTAAAATTAAAACTCAAATTTTAAAGAAGTAAGCCTATGATTTATATTAAGTTTCTTTAACGGAATCCTTACACTTTACGCCTATGATTTCCTTCTAATTTTTTGCTCTAGCAACTGGGCAGCTGAGTTTAAACAGGAAAAAGGTGGCAACTTGTGCAAGTTAAATTGTTTCTCTTTATCAGCACTTTTTGTGTTTTTTCTACTTTTTACTGTCTCCGTCTTTCCAGAATGTTAAGCCCCGTGTTCCAAATCGTCTGTAGTTAGTGTAACACGCTCAAAGCCAAGGCAATTTTTTTTTAATGAAATAAATTTTGTTTTATTCTTAACATTTCACTAACGAAACTACTCGCTGAAATGGTACATCCCCCATGGGAAGTGTCTACTGCTTTTGTCGGTGCTACAATGAAATTCAATCTGAACATATTCCCGCAGTGCATTTTTTGCGTTCGCCTTTTTTTAAACTACTTAAGTGGATGTAAAAGTTTAGATTTTTAAAAATTTAAAGCCTGACGCCCAACATAACTCGTTAGGAAATCTTTAGTCTATTTTGTCTACGGTTTCTGTATCGTTGGGTTGCCAGCCTGTTGTACTTTTGCTTTGCTTTCTTTAAGCTGGCATTGCAAATGTAAAAACCAGAAAACTTAACTGAAAGAAAAGTGGTAATAAGTGCCTCAAGGGCGACGACGGTAGCGGCTTTCTCATGTTGTGGATTTGTTGTCTTGGCGGTTCTAAATACATTTACTATTATTATTTTCTGCTGTTGTTGTTGTTGCTGCTGTTGCGGTTGTTGTTATTGTTAATTTTGTTGTTATTATTGTTGCAGTGTTGCAAACTTAAAACTGGCAAACTTATTTACCTTTTACTTTAGTGCTTCAGTTACTTACATACTAGATTTCATGGCAGTCGAGTTAGACGTAGATACTTTGTTGAAATAACTTTTCTGCTTGTTTATCCTTTAAAGCTACCCTCTCCTCTGAAATTCTGCTAATTTTTTCTTCTTGTTTCTTATTTCTTCTCTATTGTATGCTTTACTGCTTATTGTATTTAAAAGTTAACTTACCTGCAAAGAGAAAAAAAACAAAAGATTATATTAGTAAAGCAGATATACTTATAGACCTTTCTTTGCAGTTCTTTATGTGAGTGAGTGAGTTTCTTATAATTTCTATAATCAGCTTCCTGTGTGTATTATAAGAATTCTTTATTAAATATATGTACAAGTAAATAATTAAAGTTAGCTCTAAATATTTTAAAGCATGGTTGAATATTTGTTCAGGAAGAATTTAAAAGAAAATATGTTTTTAAAAGAATACAAATGCTTTTCTAGATTAGTATTTGCAATGCAGTTAAAAGATTTCTACACATTAGAAATTTGTTCTATCTTAAATATGATTAAGTCATAATCAGTTTAAGGTATAGAGTACTTTTGTGTGGAATTAGTTAAGGTAAAATATTAAGTATGGGTTTACGCATTTTTATGTTTCAATCTGATATTTTCAAAAAGAAAGATATTGAGTGGAAATACGATACATATATCCCTTTGTCAACAAATTATAAAGTAAGCAGTCGTATTAAAACTGTAAGGAAATAAACAAAATAACTTCGAAACCTATTTATAAAATAACTTTGCAAACTCGCGAATTTAGAAATTAATTTAAAAAAAAAATAGATATTGTTATAAATGCTAGAAAATATTAAATGCTATGTTCCTAGGGATAACCCTTTTAAGTTAATCTGATACAAATTTTATAAGTTCTAAAAGAAATAGTGACGTATCAGATGTATTATGCTATTCTTAGAGAAAGTCCAAAGCTAAAAGAAACAGTGATGTAGTGCGAGTTATCACATGTATTATAACATCCTTCGAGAGAGATTCTTAAGCTAAGAGGCAGTGATATAGCACAACGTATTAGATGTATTATGCTATACTTCGAGACAGATTCTCAAGCTAGAAGAGACAAAAAAATACTGCTATGTATTAGATGTATCTTTGTTATCCTTGGAGAGAGATTTCTAAGTTAGTAGAGATAGTGATATACTGTGACGTTTTCCTTCACTCTTACTCCTTGTAGAAAAATTTCTAAATTAGCTTAATATATATATAAAAGTAGAAGTTAGTCCTTACAACATTGTTTAGTTAACACTTTTAGGCTATATTCTGTTTATTGAATGCCGTATTCAGATAGTAGAATCATTTCCTAATAATTGTAGTACACGAGTATATAAGAAGGGCATACTTTTTAGTCAATATTGGACAGAACAATATTAAATAGTAGGAATAACAGAACAATAGTAGGAATATTAAGATATTGCAATCGTTTCCTGACAATAGTAGACAAGTAGCTGACTTAATCCGTTTAGTACAAAATGTGTCAGTGATTTTAAATGATATTTAATGTTGGTTATTTTTGTGTATAATACTGTGGTAAAAAATTAGATGGTTTTTCTATTTTCAATTCTCGATTCTGACAACATGACCGAATTTTTCACTTTGCAAAAGTTAAAAACAATTTTATCCAATTTTTTGATCAACGTTATGAAAATATATATAACTATATATCTGCAGAAAAAATTCGGAAATGAATTATTCTTAATTATAAAATACAATACTTTTTTTAAGTATAAAAAAAAAATCCGACACTTTTTTTAGCTGACGGATAACAGAATTATATCAAGAAAGTCATTTCTGTATTATGCAAAGCGCTTTAAAGGTATAAACATACTAACAACATTTTTTATTTTAAAAAATTTTCAACAAATTAATAAAAATAAAATAACGTAAAAATATGAAATATATTAAGTGAAAAACTGAAATTCCAAAAAAAAAAAGCAAGTTTAAGTATTTTCTGAAGAAAACGTTGCCTAAAATACTCTGAATGTTACAAGACAAGGTTCACATTTCATTTCCAGGAAAATTTGTCGGATATTCTAAATTTCGATATTCTAAAGAACTTACTTTATTCTGCTAAAGATATTGGTTTTAAGAAGTGCAACTTTCAAATGAAAAACACATATTACAACAATAGAAATAACAATCAAAGTAGATAAAAACTTTAAGCCCATATATCTCGACAACCATGCTATATCGAAATTCAGTATAGTGCAAAAAATTTTCCAGAAGAGAAAATCTTACTTAAGTCCATTACCACATTATGGCACCTCGAAACTCGTACTATAATCGGCTTATATATTAAACTAATATAGAAAACTATAGTATTAAGCTTTGCAGGGGTAATTAGTTCTTTTTTTTTTTAATTAAAAATCCTGTTTCTCAATTAACTGAATTTTTAGCTGACCATACAGCTGTTTCGAGATTTCCCAAATACCTATCATTAGTAGTCTTGAAAATAGTTCTTCTATTTAATTATTCGTAAATAGTTTTTAAGACTGGAAGTACCAGGAATCGAACTCGTGTTCTGCCATATTTGAATTATTAATTCAAATTAGTAATTATTATATTAATATACTTCCTGATAGATACTAAAAGTTCTTTTAATTTTTATAAAGTGTTATATACTTAACTGTGGCATATCCACGATAATACGGAATCCAAACCAAAAGAGTTCGTAATGTAATTGCTGAAGATTTTCAATTAGTAATAAAAGAAAATAAATCAACTTATGGAAGGGGAAGTTATGCTCCTAAAGTAACTGTGGAATATAATATAGAATTTATATAGCTTTAATGAAATATCTTAAGAACGAATACAGTCGATGTTTAGGTTTTTAAGATTGAATGCATTCTAAATATAATATACTTTCTTTTCTATAAATATTTATGTAGTATTTTTGATAAAAAATATATGAAAGTGGCAACACTGACGTCACATTTTTGACGTTTGGATTACGTGTGTGTTCCGATATGTAATTGATGTGAATAGCTAAACAGTATGAATTGTGAAGAGAACTAAATTACAGAATAAAGAATAAACTTACTATTATCCTAGAAAAGATTGATTTACTTTAACTTGCTGATTCGATAAGTGACAAATACAACAATTTAAAAAATTTGTGTATGATTAAGAGAAATTACATGGCATGTATCTAAACGTATTTATCAAAATTAATTTAAATATTTATTAGTCACGTGGGTCAGAGCAACTTGAATTCTTGAATAAAATATTATTATAATTTTACTGTAATCAAAGTTTAACTTTTAAATATTATTAGTTCTTAAAATGTCCACTTTTCCTTATATATATCATTATTTGATTGTTCATTGGATGTTAAGAACTTTGTATAAATTAAAAAAAATTAAAACTAACAAAGTTGTTTATACTTTTTTGATATATTTGGGAATAACTGTTGGTATTGTTAAAAGACAAAAACTTTTATATATTTCGAGTAAATTTTTAATGGTAATATTCCCAAAAAATAAATATTTTTAGTTTCACGTCATACAACAAACAGAAGATTGACATGTGATAATACACGAAATCGTTTCAATAACTTTAATATTTACGTGAAAAGTAAAGATATAATTTAAGTACATTTAACACAATTCTATTCTATTCCAGAGTAAGCGAACAAAAAAAGAGACCCAAGCGTTAATTAAATATTTTAGGCAAACAATGTGATAAGCTCATGATGGGATTTCACTAAAGCAAGGAAAAAAGGATAACCAAAGCACTGACAATACCGAATGGTGTACGTGCATACGAATTTAATGAAAATTAAATAAACAGAAAAAAATGGGTGTCGGGAGAGCAGGCGAAACATGTGCAGTTGCCAACAAACAAAGCGAACTGTAAGGACATTAAAAGTCGGATAGTGTTTACATTTTGGGGCTTAATTGGAAATAAATGCAAAACAGCAGGAGAAAAGCGCACAGTTTTCCGTCAATTAAAAACAGAAAACGACGGACATTGTTTGGAAAGAAAATAGAACGAAAAATTTGAATAGATCTGCTCTTAAATAGGTAACAACAGGGGAACGCGAGAGCAAATAAAGAAATTTGATTATAAAAATTTGTCGGGAGAAAATTTCAATTAAGTATTTTTAATATTTATTTAAATATTGAACGATATTAAGTGAACTCTGTTAGGAAACGGAAGTGAAATGAAAAATTAAATATGTAATGCGATGTAATTAAGAAATACAATGTTGTTAGAGTAATGCAACAGAGAAGAACAAAATCAAGCCGGAAGTGATGAAAAATTAATGGCGGAAGGATACACGCATACATTTTTAATTTTCTTCAAATTAATTCAAATTTACCAACCCAATATTCCGGTTAATATTGTGCAAAAAATTGATTTTAATTAGAAGTTTATAATACAAACTCTCAAATTTTCGTACCTTAGATGAAGAAAGCAATTATTGTATTTATGCAATCTAGCAAAAAATGATATGTTTAGGGAAATGATTAAAGTTACTGGGATATTACTATTGGTACAGATAAAGTCATCTATGGTTTGTCGAAAATTTTTTTTTAGAAGTTTACTTTAAGAATTATTCTTGACAATAAATTTAAATTAACTTTTATAGAATGGAAACTGAAGTCTAGCATACGATATTGAAAGAATAATTTTATGAGATATCGATGATTCAATGACTAAAAGAATTGAAGTATTTTCTATTATCAGTAAAAAATTAAGTACTGATAACCACTTTGCTATGAACAAATGATAGGCGTGATTTACGGAAAAAATATGATGGTTCAAAAACCGAAAGTGCTACTGGTACTGGAAACTGGTGTTTAATGGAAATTCACGCCATTAAACATAGGTCACAAAGGACGGAATAATATTTGACTTTCGAACAGTCAAGCTTCCATTCCAGCGAAGAGCTTGAAGTGGTCTTCTAAACAGTATGAGAGTATCTGTAGAAATTCAATCGTTAAGACAAGAACAATAAAATCAGTCTTTGTTGAGTTCAAAAAAGAAATGAGGTATTCAAGCAAATAAGCAAGCTAATCACTTTGCTGGTAATGAAGTCTCCGTGACAGTGACAGAGTCTAAATCTTTATGCAGGCTAAGTAGAGCAATATGGAAGAACTTCTAAGTGAAATTTGAGCGGTGTAGATATTGCAATAAGTTGTATGTACAGATTTTGTAGTAACTTATATACTCGAGAATCGTAGTGCATTGATACAAAGTAGACGAGAGTAACTGAGATTATGCTTAATCAAAGACAATAAACTAGCACCATATGCTTTAGTCGATAGGAAAGTTCTATAATAAAATAATAAAAAATGGTAATGGAGCTATGACGATGAGCTTCAGTTAATTGATATCTGGAGTTTCGGACGCAAAATAAATTTTTAGTTGAAAAATTCAAAGTTGTTCTTTATTTATTTATTTGTTTAAAAAGAGGTTTTTTTCGAAAAGTAGTAAACTACAACAACAAAAATTCATTTTTATATTATTTTATGTTTATTATAATTAATTACAAAATATAAAATCTTGTAACTAAAATAGGAAAACTAGCACTAGCTGGCTGAGCTGGATATTATAAATTAAATTGTTTTTAACTTACTTTTAATATTTATATATTAAAAGTATGTTTCTAACAGTAATAGTTTTTAATAGACTAGTGTGTAAGACATATCACAAGATATTATTACGAATACAATTAGAAATCGTTAAGTGAAACATCTATAGATGGTGGGCTATTATAAAATGGACAGTTGGATGGCTGATCGCCATTTAAAGGTACTCATGAAAGGGCTCTTAATGCCCCGTATGTCTCAATTTCGATTGACAGGTTCTTCTAGTGTAGATAAAGTTGGCGCATCCGATGGTAGAAGATACTGTGTTAGCTGTTATCAGATCCATAAATTCACTGTTCATAAATTTTTTGTTAGAAAAACATAGAAATTGAGAAGTTTTTTAATATATTAACATAAATGTGTTGATGCTCTTATTCAGAAAGGTGTACGGACAGACTTTGAAGTACATAATATATTCTATGAATTATAATATTACATATAGTTATATAGTCATGTGTAGTATATAGATTTCGACTTCATAGAACTGGAAGCTTATGGAAAATTTCTGAATAGTTTATCGGTTATGGGTTTTTTTAGGTCTCATCTACATACACATGCAGTCGGTTATTGACTAGTGTATTACATAGTATTTTATGTGAAACCTGGAGTTAAGTCTTTATGTGTGAGGTATGAGGAACTTAGTGATTAATTGATCCGAAACCAATTCAAGCTGATAGACTTTTTATTTTTACTAACTTTTCAGCGATTTTCTTGTGAAGATGGCGTCATAATTTATTTAAAAAAAAATATGTGTGCTATATATTTCGCTTTAACAGATAACCCATTACAATAGATAAAAATGTAACCCATAAGTAAGAATAATTATATTAAAGTTTTTAACTTCCAGAACGTTTAATTACGCGCAATTTCCGCAAATTATTTGCTGAACGGAACCATTTAGCTCGGTTTTTTTTAGAGTTACGCGTTCAAAATTTGTTAACTTTATTTCCTTAGAGCGCGAAATAGTTTAAAATTATTTTTTCATTTCCAGTTTTTTGAAAAACGCTTAAAGTACACATAAAGTTTCGCGTATGAAGAATGCGGTTTGCCAGTTTTAAGCGAAGCGAATTTGTATCTTTTTCTTCGATTTTTTCTACATTATAAGAAAGCAAAGAGTTAAGGCTGCGCTTGCTTCCTGCTGTTGCAGGATAAACTCAATTGTTGCTTGGAAAAACTTTTAACGAGTTGCTTTTTTGTTGTTAGGTGAGAGGTACAAGTTTCTGGTATCTGGTATCGCAAATGTAATAAGATTTATTGGCAACTTTTGTAACGAATAGTGCAAAATAAAAATATATCTAAGAAAAACGAAAAAGTTGCTTAAAAGTTCTACCAAAAATGTTATTTGAGTTTGTTAGCAACTTTTCTTCGTATCGAGATGAAAAAAGTAGTGAACTGCGGCGGAGTTTTTTAATATTTAAATTTGATAACAATTAATGAAATTCTTTAAAATACGAGTACTTTAAAATTAAATATACAATAAAATAATGTTAAAAAAATTAAATGTAATTTTCTACTATCTCTTATTTCCATTTATTTATTGTTTTTTTTTTCAAATGGTTTTTGTGGCGAAGCAATTTAATTTGTACGCTAGTCACCCTGGAGCATTTGACAAAATTTTCATTTATTTCATTTTGTTATTATTTTGATATGAAAACCTCAGGTCATCAGCTCAGCAAGCAAGCGTTGGTATCAGTTGAATTGCGTTACTGACTAACCATTTTGTTGTCAGATACTTTTTATATTTAGTGTGTTCGTCTCCCTGCTTTGTGAGCTCTGCGTATGGAACCACATGCTCGTGTGTAACCAAATGTATCTGCACAAATCATTGGGAGTATTTTTGATTATGTACACACACATAAAAAATGTAATTCATGCAGAAAGATAAATGCCAAGTAATTGCGAAAAAGAACAAAAAATTGATTGATGTGCAAATATGTATTTATTTAAGGCAAGATACGTTTGAGGATATAAAATATATATCAGAAGAACTGCACACACAACTTAAATGATATCTGTTCTGTATGTGCTTTGTAGGAAAAAGGTTGATTTGAATGGTTAGCAAATGATTGGAGCACTTTAATTAGGGTTCTTTGTATTGGAAGATACAAAAGCGAATTTGCCAGGGAGGTCAATTTTGTAATTTGTTACAAAGTCTTTAATTTAAGTTGTTCCTTTGCACACAGTCAATTCTCTTTAAATTAAAGGTTATGGAAAATGTCGTGCTTTTAAGTGCATTTCTAAATTTGAAAGGAATTTCCTTGTAAAAAATTAATCAAAATTTTCGCTTTGTGAATATTTGTATTAAGAATGTCGTGAAAAATGCATTCTATTATGATTATATAGTAGTTTATTGTTAAATATGTCCACCTCTCCATATGAAGGATTATTTACTACTCAGTAAATTAATATGATTCTAATAATAATAGTATGATAATAAGATATGATGATATGAATGTATTCTCAACAAACGCATCAAATGAGTGCGTAGATAAATGACCGATTGGATCGAATTCCGTTTCTTCTATGATTCTAAGAATAATAATATGATAAGACATAACATAATGATATAAATGCGTTCTCAACAAACGCATGAAATGAATGCGCCGCTAAATTCCCGATTGGCCGGAAGTCCGTTGGTACCATTTGAAGCATATAACTTATTAAAGTCATATATGTGTATGAATTCTTTGTAGTTGAGGAGCGAGATTCGTTTAAACATCTTTGAGTCACAGCACCTTGTTGAAAAAATGTAACTCTACATTGAGCAAAATTATAAATGTTAACACTTCCTATGTAACCTTCGGTTTTAATCACAGCCATTCCGACATTCTCTTGCTGAGTCAAGTTAGTGTCCAAGAAAACCAAAATTGCGAGGATTCTGATACCGTGGTAGCAAACTACATTTCTGGAGGTGTAACGCAAGAGAGAATTCACTTGCTACTTCAAAACAGTACAGGATTGTGCGTAATGGATGTTAAATATCCTTCGCTATAACTATGCTTTGTTTCAAAAATATTATGACGCCTAACTTGAGAGAATTTTAGCAATTGGTAGGTGGGATTATCTATTCCTGACGGAGGTGCAGTACGTTTATGTTATTTACGCTAACAATGGCAATTAAAGCAACAAGGGCTGCATGTAAATGCTATATGAAATTCTTTAAGTCGCTTAGTTTTAAGTAATAGATACTACGTGTGCTATGTCTTTGAGCGTAAAGTTTAAAGAAAAATCTTGCGTAAGTAGTTAAAGACAATGGTGGCACATTTTGTATTAGCCATAATCTTAAGTAGATTAAGGTCAATAAATAATAACTCGGCTTATACAAACTTAGTTGCAAACATTTAGTGCAAGAGTGAAAGAAAAAATCTGGAAGATATGTATTAATGCACTCAGAAATTACTTAAAAAATATAAATACACAAAATGATAGACAAAAAATATATAGAAATGAATATTAAAAGTAGCGTTGGCCTAAGTAATGTTAATGTTAAGGTTATGAAAAACTTTGTACTTTAATAAAACCCTATTCAACTCTATTTAATATAATATAAATAAAAACAAATCAAAGAATAGTGACAATCAAATACGCAAATCAAGAAATATCTATTGGCTATCTATTGGCAATGTCGGTTTGAGGACATCCTGCTCCCTGAGAGAGATTACTATAGTACCCCTTATCTACTATCAAGTTTTATATGAAAAAATTAAAAATAAACAAGTGTAATGTAATGTCAGTAATTTTAACTCATATTTGCAGTTTGTTCTATTATATATTAAAAGTAAATCTTAACACCTATCACTTCATTCATTGAAAAGGAGGGAATGGATCTAAACGGAATCGCAATTTTATGAGGTCCATTAAATTTTATAAACTATTTTGCTGGTAAGCGTGTAGGGAAAATTTTTCGGTAAGGCAAACCATAAAGTTATCAGCAGGCCGTGGCCAAAAATACGAAATGTTGTATCTTTTTCCGAAGCAAGCTAATGCTTCTGGTTTCAACTGTAAAAGCCTATCGTTTTTTGCTTTTATTGCATATTTTAAACTTTTCCATACCCGAGCAAATTTAGTCCTAAGCAGCCTCTAAATTCTGCACCTTTCAACTTATTTGTGGAGTAATGCGGTTGTTACCGACACGCTGCCAGGACTATGCTCAACAATCAAAAGCAATGATGATTGTCGACAATAAAACGTAACGGTTATGTTTATCTTTTCATGCTTACGTAGTAAATATTTAATGACATCATTTCTAAAAGCTCAACAGTAACTAAGTAAGTAAGAGTAAAGCAGTGAGTAAGCGTAAAGGAAGGGGATAAAACGGGTACTTCACAAAAAGGCAAAACTGAGTATTTTAAATTTCAACTTAGCGTTGAGAAAAAGGTATAAAAACATATATTAAAAATAACAACAACACAAACAACAACAACAACAACAACAAATATTAACACTAAGCATAAAAGATTGCTGGAAAATAAGGAAAAATCATTTCGTAGATTTTTATTTAATTCAAGCAATTCTGTGGATTTTTTTTGTGTGATATTTTTATGGCAGGATTTTATTTAATTTAATTTCAAAGCATTTAAAATAAATTTCAATAGCAGGTGCAAAGTAAATGTTTGGACAAGGAAGTATACTGAGCAGGTCTATGTATCGCTCTTGGCAGGGCGGGTGCAAAATGCGTTGAAAGTATTTATGTGGGGAGCTTTTTTTATATTTTCAAAACTGAACTGAACTGAGCTGAACCGAGCAGTGAAAGAAGTTGTTATCATTATTATCATAATTTGTGCTTATGCAGGTGGAAGGCCCGAGTGGGAGAGCAAATGAGAGTATATAAAAAAGTGGGCTAAAACAACGGGAAAAAAAATGAAAGAATAGAAATTCACTACGCACTTTGGTGGCAGTAGCAGTAAAAAAGGCTGCTGTTTACGTGGCCATATAAAATTTTTTAATAGTTTTTGGTAGAAAAGTGAACTAAGCCATAAACTTTAAATTGAATTATGTTGACTAATAAAAGAGTAACGAGGCTTTTATTAAAGCGGAATAAGGGAGATTTATGCTCAAGCATAAACTATAAAAACTAGCATAATTTTATAGTATTCAAGCTGTAAAAGGTGATTTGCGAAAGTCAAAATATATTACTTCATTTATGTTGATTACGCTTTAAAATTTAAATATTTTTACGGAAATAAAGAAATAATATTTTTTTATTATAATTTTGTAGATCAAATTAAAATGATTTTTAAGGTCCTAGCAATGCAAGTGGAATAATAATTATAATAAAATAATGTTTCAGGTATATGTATATAAAAAAATGCACAGTAATAAGTAATAAAATATAAACAAAAGCTTCAACTCAGTAGTGGTATTTTAATTTAAGTTTAATATTTTAACTATTTAAATATAATTGATAAGATTTATTCTGTTGTGCGGTTGTGAAAAAAGTGCGGAGGAAGTCTCTATATTTAAATAGAAGGTGTTTCTAATTATGTTAAGTCGGCGATAATTATTTAGAATTTATTTATTATCTACGATAATAAATGGTGGATGAATACGAAGGTATGGACATAGATTAAGAGATTATCCACGGCAAGCATACTCATGAATCATTTAGCAATGTCTAACACGAAGACGGATGAGAGTTTTTAATTTCTTGTGTGGACAGTTGGACGAGTAAAGAGACATGATAATATGTGGATTTATTTTAGAATAATGGAAATGATTAGAAGGAATAAGGTTGTTGCTAGAATTCGTTTATGTAACTAAATTTATAAGGCGGAGAATGTTCTGTTTTCCATGAGTTTTATTTTTTAGTAATGGTGCCTGGATTGTATATATGAAAATTTTATCACCTATGACATAACCATGATCAAGGATCCACATGAATCTAATTTAGTGACTGTATTTAACAAGAAGACAGTGACTCTCTGCTATTAAAGTACTAAATTTTTAATTGCAGTTATGACATAAAGACTATCTGAGTATATAGTGTAGTTACTACTTGCTATTGACTGTTGAGGCATAGGTGAAGTATTGTTACAGTTTCTGCTATGAGGATTGTAAGGAACAGTAAGAGTGTATTAATAGTTGTGGAATTTATTTACTGCGAAGTAGTGACTGCAAAAGGATTACAAAAGTTTGACTTAGACTCAGCAGTGTAAGTTAGAGTCCATCTATTCTGCAAGGACGAGAAGGTAGTTTGTATAAATTTTTGCCGGTAGGTAGAATGATGAGTCGATTTCATCGATTATTATTTTTAAAAATAACAAACAACCTAAGGTAGCAATATATATTTTTTTTACAAATCTATTTTTTGCGGGGACCTACCAGAGTCTCACTAGGGATGCTAAATGTCTGTAATATTTATGTAAGTTAAGATAGTGATTTGGTTTGGTCTTAAAACATATTGTAATACCATAAGTATTTGTATTGTGTTATGTATAATAAATTATCTAATTAAACCTTTTCTTATTTGAATATTATTTTTTTTTGTAAAAGTAATAAAACACATTACTGCATTTTCAAACATTGAAAACTTTTAGTTCTTTTAATATTGAAAACCAACAAAATCGTTAATAAAGAAGTTGTTTGCAGTTTGTTGTTCGTTATTTGCTGTACTGTACACGTCGCCGTACTGTACAAAAGTTTTCCTTTTAAAATATCAAATTCAATTGAAACATGAAAAGTTAACAGTACTCAATTGAATGAACCACCTTCGCAAATGCAACAAAAACAAAAAATGTTACAAAACTACAACAACAAAGTTCCTAATTTAATATGCCCGCAGAGAAACAATTCAACTGAATTCAGTTTTACCGCAATCAAACGTATAACCATATTTAACGAAAGCAGAAACAGGAACAACAACACTATGCACAACAACAATAACAACAACAACAGTAAAGGCAGCTAAGCTTAGCGAGCGCAGTCAATATAAACAATGAAAAACCAAAACAATAGAAACTTAACAATGAATACAATAAAAAACAAAAAAAAACAAAAACGGAACTAAAAAACAAGCGTAGCAGCTATGGAAGCTGCAATAGCATTCGATTCATATGCAAAGGCGTAAGTTGAAGCAGATTTGAAGTCATTGACAGAACTTTCGTTTCATATTTTCCTCAACTTTGAAAACTCTGCACTGTCAATTTGCACATGTGTGTGTGCATGTGTGCATAAACTTAATATTTGCATTCTTTATACAATTCAATGATGGATTGACGGTTCTTCTGTGTATGAATGAATTATTGTGCAGCAAAATGTGTATGTGTTGCTGTTTGTATTTGTAAGCTGTTACAAAAAAAACATAACAGCAACAAACAGGGAAGGAAATAAAAAACAAACATAACAAAACTAAACTTTTGTAATTATAAGCTTGTAGTTCTAGTTTGTTTTTCTAGTTGAACTCGTTATTCACCAAAATCAAAAAATTACAAAAAAAATGACTACAGCCAGAAAGTGAAGGAGGAAGAGTGCGGTAAAAATATAATGACGTATTCAAACACAGACAGACTGTCATGCTGCGAAAAATTACATTTGCCAGAAAGTTTTTGCACTTTTCTTTTTATTTATATTTTCTGCCACTTTTTTGTTGCATTTTTTTTTTCTATATTTACTTTGTAGTTTTCTGTGCGTTCACTAGTAAAACAAAAATTTAAAATGTAATTAAGTTTATAATGAGAAGAGCAGCAATTGCCGGCGAATGGAATTTTCATAAAAAAAACTTTTCATGTGTGTAAATTTGTAAAATTTGTAAAATTTGCAAAATTTAATGAGTTGATGTGTATTATTACATCAAACAAAATATCGTTTTGTTTGCGTTTTAAAAAATTTTTTATTGACTTTCCCAATAGAAAAACGTGAGGCAATTATTTAAAATTTAATCCTTGGACTAGTTCGCTCTACTCTACTACTACTATTATTTATTACAATTACAAAGAGCCAATTGTCCACTAACTGGTTCGAAGAGACTAGTTTACGAAGAGTCGTATTGAAAGCAGAGTAGGACAATTGCTTCATAAAACAACGAACCATTTATATTTATATAAAATAAACTCGGGTTAGTTCTATACGTTAATAGCTGATTTTAGTCCAGTCGTCGATTTGTCCGATTTCTTACAGGGTCGCTTGTATTGTGTGTTTTGAAATAATTTTGAGTTTACTTTAATTTTACAATGTATAATTAATTTTGCAGCCTCCAAATTATTCATACAGCAATGTTTTAATTAATTTTAATTTTAATATCAAAATAATATATCAATGGTCTTAAAAAAACAAATTTATTTTTTATGCAAAACATATTTTGTTACAGAAAATGCAGGAATAAAATTGCTAACAGTGAAATTAAATTAAATCAAATGAAATTTAATGAAGATTTCGAAATAACTTTAACAAATGAACTCCGTAGTTCATTTCATTCATAATTAATATACTAATTTAAATGATGTGTAAAGGATATTAATTTTACTGGAATCCTTCTAATTAAAAGTATTCATTCTATATCTAACAAGTTATTAACAAAAATTGTTAAGTAGGACAATAGCTTTCAATTTATGTATAAAATTTAAACGTGATAATTATATATGTCGATAGCAATCCTAAGATATGGCAACTCCGCGTCATGCAAGCCAGCAAAACTCAATCAAGATGTGTGCGTGAAGAAAGATAAAGGTAAAAATTTAACTGTAATAATGTTTAGATATTTCGGTTTAACGCAGCATACCTCTCCAGACGTCTATGTGCGTGCGTGCCTTTACAAGTCTTGTACATTAAGTGCGATTAGTGCTTCTTTAACCTAATCACTCAACCAGAGAGATTATGCCTTCTTCTTTCACTACTACTTCGTTTAACTCTTCCTTTAACAAATACCATTTTCACTGAAGCATTGTCATTCATTCTCTTGACATGACCAAGCCAGCAACAAGTTTGGATGTAGCATATTAGAGTGAACACAGCAATAAAGAAGAGAATAATAAGTAATCGGTCTTAAGCACCTCTATTTAAAAAGCATCTTCGAGTTTAGTAAAAGTTGAATATGGATTGATTTTTACATATCAGAACATTATATCAATAAGTTTAAGGCCGTTCCTTGATTTATTGTTTTAAGGTGACCTTCCCTAGTAAGCGAATTTGTTTGCTATACAATTTGTTGTTGCAATTTTTAAGTTCAAGGCTTATAATTTCTCATAAAAATGGATCATATCTTAGCTAGTCTGTTAAAACAAGAATTTACATATTTAGAAATATGTTATAAAAAATAAGGATATTTTTTTCAATGCTTATATGTGAATATAATTAAATTGTAATTAAAAATTCAGAAGGGAACCTCTTAATATTATTCAAGATATATAATATCTTTTGCTTAGTAGTTCCTATCAGAAATATGGCATGTCTCCTATTTTGGGGCATATGTATTTAACAACATATTTTAGCAAAAGCAAATACTTGGCGCAATTTTTTCTTTACTTCAAAATTATATGATTTATTTTTAAAATATTTAAAATATTAGATGGAATCCCATTTTTGATTTTTCAAACTAAATTACGTGAATATACATTTTTTTTCCGTTTGTGGGTATATTGTATGTATCCCAATATAGGGTACTAATTACTCGTTTTGAGCATCATAACAAGTTAGAGGAAAAGAAGACTAAAAAAGAAAATTTATTAGAGCAGTCATAAGGTTATGGTTTTGTCTATTCGAAACCGAGAAGGCTGCAAATATATCAATTGAGAAAGTAAATGGTATATTGCTGAACGGTAAAAAAGTCTATGCTGGTAAATTTATTTCAAGTAAACAGCATGAGAAGGAACTCGGTGAGAAAGCAAAACTTTTCACAAATGTTTATGTCAAAAATTTTGGTGAAGATTTTGACGAATAAACGAATACTAATACCACTAGGATTCAAAATTTTTGCGAGAAATCCCATACATAAACATTGTAATAAAGTAATTGATTTCAGATACTTTATTTTGGAACTTTTTTCTCATTCCTTAAATTGGATTCACAAGTGAATCAATATTTTAAATATTAAGGAAAACCTTATCTCGAATAATACATTTTCAATAATATTCAAATAGAAGTTTCAACACTCCTTTGATTTCTCTCAACTTCAATATCAGATTTTTGAAAAATATTTCTGCAAATGAAATTGACACTTCCTTTAACTTAATTTAACGCATCCAAAGCCTTACTCGTTTCCTTTTTCATTTCCCTTTTATATATGTTAAAATGTAGCAGGAAAAGAAATAAGTAACATATATATATATATATAGATATATATATATATATAACAAAAAATTGGTTGCTGACATTGCAAGTTATTAACAGCAGTAACAGCAATAAAAGCCGCCGACTGACAAGTCCTTCACAGGATATTCTCGGTTCTGTGTTGTGCATACTACAAAGCTTTAAGTCAAAAAAAAAATTTATATAAAAATCCATAAAAATGCTTTTGTTGTTGCTATTGTAATAAAAATTTTAATTAACTTTTTTGTAGGGGAGCACGGAGTATTTTTGTGCGTGTTAATGTCGAGACATTGGGATAAACTCCGCTATAATATCCTTTAAATTTATGCAAATCGTGTTTGTCTGTCTTTATGGCTGCGTAGCCGCGAGCTAATTTCTTAAAGCAATACTAAAAATTTAAATATTTTAATTTGAAACAAGCTAATGCAGTTGAAATTCTTAAACAAAAACATAAATGTGAAATTTTCAGTGAACTTCAGTCATTTAGTCATTCAATTAAACAATTTCAATTAAAATAAACTTCATTAAATTAACCTATTTTAAACAAATTAATTCTTATACGTTTTATATGCAACAAAAAATTACTTAAAAATTCAGAAAGTGCCAACAATAATTGTTTTTCAATGGAGTATAAATTATTTTGGCACTGCATAACAAAGAATAGAGTATGGACAATTTGGTCGTTGAAATTGGAAATTCTAAAAAAAACTGAAAGGAAGGTTCAAATGTTTAACTTAACAAAATAAAAGCAATGAAGTTTGTTTTTTTCTCCCTCCAACCAAATTGACCAAACTGCATCGGATCCTATAGAATCGAATTGAATCGAACCAAATCGAATTCTAATGGTAACACACACAATTTGCATCCAAAGCACTTCAAATGCCACTAAAACCAGAACATGAGAAAGACACCGTTAAAACGAAATTAGCTTCTCTGTGCTAGCCATTCTCTAAAAACCGCGACTCCATGGAAGAAATAATGAAATTGCACTCTGAATATGGCAGCAATTTTAAGTTCCACTGAAGTTGGCCATTAAAAGTCGGGAAAAAACTAACAAAACATAAAAAATAATATGCAAATTAAGAGAAAGAAAATTGCAGCATCGCAGTGGAAACCAATTCGCTCGAATGGGTTTTCTGGCATCACTGAAACCAAAACCGAAACCAAACTAAGCCAAAACAATCCTCTTCCAGCGATGAAAAACCGGAAAGGAAATTACATTTTTTCAACACATTTCGCTTTGTTCTTACTTTGCCTTGGAAAAACATTCGCAAAAGAGATAATTTTCTTATAATTGCTGAGACACTTTTAATTGACAGTAAAAAATGAAAGTTACTAATTGTTTGCCTGCAGATTCTAAAGGATTAAAAAATTGATTTTTTGTGCAGAAAAGTCCGATGATTTTGTGACTGAAATCATTAAAAAAAAAATAAAGGGCGATTTTGTTAGAGGTTTGATTTTTAAGTCACCAATACTGTTTTTGGTTTCAAACATTTTCATAATAAACATCTGATTTATACTTAGTAGGTTAGATTAAGCAAAGGGGTTTAAAATCCACGTGTTTGTGTAAACAACAACACATACACTCGCAGACAACCCATAATATGATGTGATGTTCTTAAAGTTGTCAGAAGATGGCGAGATATGCTAAGCATTGTTTCCAAAATGGCTCCACATGTTATCCTGCATAAGCCAGGATAACATCAATTGTTGATGTTAAACAAATCCTATAAGCCTGGTTTCAACACACACTAACTTATCCGGTTTAAAATGTGAAATATGTTGTATGGGATGGTGAAATCAAAGGGTCTTTTTTTTTAAAGATCTTGTCGATAATCAATATCTTTATTGTGCTTCAATTACACGTGCTCCTAGGTTATCAACACTAATGGACCATATGTGTTGTCTCTGGCATATGTATATATGATTTTGTGATGATTTATGGTATCGTATATGAGATAGGAGTCCATAAATTTTAAATTGTATTCACGGAGTTTTAAGATGAGTTCACTTTTCACAGATTTGTGTTGTCTGAAATTTGAAGTGACACAAGTTCTATGGTTTAATAGGATTTAGAATATGTCATTGGAGTTATGATATAAGTACACATTTTTCAAAGGTTTGTGATGGTCTCAAATAGGTACAAGCATTACTTGAATAGGTTCAGATTTCTAGGTGTAAAAATTTTGAACTGTGGTCTGATACCTCGTTTTCACTATGTCATTTTCAATGTCAAATATTCTTAGTATAATGAAAATGGGTAGTTATATGGTACCTGCAAAAATTCGTTCGTTTGCAAACGTTGGTTTTGGTGTGAATGCACTAAATGAAAACACATTTGACACACCAGTCAATTATAATGGTCATTTAAAATGACATAGTGAAAACAAGGAATTCGATTTTGTGGTTTAATAACTCAATATTTGTTTCTTACCAATATCTGTTGGAATATAGGGGTTTATGTATTCCTACAGAGCGTTTAGAAGTGTTCGTACTTTATGGGTACTAATGAGCCACACGCGTTGCCTTCAGCTTATTGATATAGGTTCTAGGTATTAGTTTGGGGTATTATTTAGTACGATCTTGTATGTCAGATACGAATACATAAATTTTGACTTTAATGAATATTAACCAGAATACATAAGAGTATAGCAGGATTTTTAAAACTAAGTTTTAGACAAATATCCTCACAACTAAGAAGTTAAAATAACTCCGATAAAGAAACTATTTATTTCATCATTTGACTGATTATTTAAACAAGAGGCTTTACTGCATATCGAAAAGATATACAGTATCAAATTTTTAAATGAAATTTTTGCTAAAAAAATTTAAAATTTAGAACCACTGCATTAACAATTTTGTTTTTGTATTCCACTGCAAAAGTTTAAATGGATTTTTAATAGCTCACACAAGGATTAGACTCCTTTGTTGCGCACAAAACGCTTCAAAATATGGATTGCATATTTGGCAAATTGCGTAGTGAACTAATCAAAAAAAAATTATAAAAATTTTTTGGACTAAAGAATATAAGCAACTGCTGCAGTGCGAAACTAAAACCATTATCAAACGGACCACAATTTCAACTGCAATATTCCGCCAATTACATATCTGCCAACAACATTAAGTGCCAGTATAAAGCACTAAATTGCATTTTTATATCGCGTTTTGGTGCGCCTTGTGTAGATTTAGTTCATTTGTATGAACTCCAACCGCAAATGCGAAAATTACTTCACTTCTTCAAATTGTTTGCGTATTTAATCTGCTGAAAAGTAAAATGATTTAATAGTCGAATTTAAAAACATTTGAGTAAAGATTTTGGATTTTTCTCCATACATCAGCCAAGAGATCGGTGTATTTGTAATCCTTGAATTTTTTCGCAACCACAAACATTTCAAACAATTGAAACAACACAAACTTACAAACCACAGAGCAAAATTGCCCTGCTGATGACTTCGATTATGTTCATTTGCTACCCACGCCTTGTCGTCTTTCAGTTTCCAGTAGAAAGTAGAGTGTAGAGCCACACTTTCAAATAAATGAACCATTCGAAACCATTCAAATGCATTGAAAGAAGCATTGCTCTGTACATGTTGCACAAGTAATTGTGTACAGTTTTTCTTAGCCTAAAAATAGACTACAAAACCACAAAAATCCTTTTCTTTTCTTTGCCATGAATATGCTTTGCAAGTCCATTCTGTATGGTTTCCCATACAATAGCATGACTAACCACAGCAAAATTGTATTAGAAATTGCTGAAGTACGTGTGTTACCTAATGCGGCGAAGAAAATACGAATAAAGGCACCGAAAACAAATAAGAAAGAATATTAAACTAACAAAATCTTCCTAAAAACCTCAACAAAATGAATTGTAACAGAATCACTTCATGCCTTGGAAAACTCAAACGTAACCGTAATGCAATTTAGTCAAACAACACTATTCAAATACTAAGTACAAATACGGAAACGGATACGACGGATGCGAGTGCGAGTGCGAATGCGAATACGTAGAATGGCAGTGGCAGTGGCAGTAGCAGTGGCAATGTCAGTGGAAATGGAAGTGGCAGTAGCAGAGGAAGTGGCAGTGGCAGTGGCAGTGGTTTGAAAGTATTCATTTTCACTAAAGTAGTAGAAAAAAATGTGCTCTGGTTTCAGAAAAGAAAACTAAAATATACAAAAAAAAAGGGAAACTAAAACTAGTAAAATGAAGAAGAAAAAATGGCAAAAAATATAGAGGCAACCAAATAAAGAGGAAAAAATTATAAACTTTTAACAAAAAACATGCAGACAAGTTTCAGTTAACGATAGCCCGATACTTTCATGCACGTCCTTTCGTTTTGTTTGAATGCAGGATATGGATATCATCTATATTAGGTGCAGTAGTGCATACCGAAAAGCATTTTTCTTATGGCAAAAGAGTCATGTCCGCACTATTTTACGTACTCTAAAATTTTTATTGAGCTCTACTATTACATCGGCAATATTTTTACACATCTATATACTTGTATATACATATAGAGAAGTAGATATGTGTTCAAATATAAGGTCCGCATATTTTTATATGACTTTAATACTTTATACATTCGTAATGGGAGAAAATCATAAGGATTTTATATTTACATAAAATAACTGATGCTGAAATAATACTTAAAAAATTTTTAGATATAAAATAGGATAAAAATAAGTTCAGTTTTTGTTCGTTTTGTGATGAAACTCTGACTATAATGAAGTAAAATATAAGTAAGAACAAGAGAAATCACTTAATATGTAAACAAATAAAAAATTAAAAAAAGTAAATAAACGGTAGTAAATAAAAATTTCTTTATTAAATATTTAAGTCATTAAATCATTGAGTAATGATTATAGAATAATGAAAATTTAGAACATTAGCCTGTGGTAATACGGTGCATAAGTATATGATCAGTACCATCTAACCTTGACTGTACCAAATTAAATTTTTTCATTATTTGGTTTATATGAAATACGAGTATATTTCAAAGTAAATAATATATTTAAATTTTAAAAAATATTGTGTTATATATTGTTAGTTACATACGTCAATAAAGTAGATCCTCCACCCTAGAAATTCTCTGTCTAAATTTCATGATATTTATATGAATACAGACAAATGTATTGTAAGTAAAGTGATATCCCTTAAGGACACAAGTGATTTAGACAATTGATAGCTTCAAAAATAATTCTAATCATCAACAAATGTATTTTTCTGAAAAGGTATAAGTCATACGGTGTCAATCACGTGAACATTGAAATTGATTAATCCTACAGACACATGGAGCTGCCATTAAATAGTATCACTGAGAAAAATTCTTTTTTAAAAAGTGGTTTTATTAAAATCCGTTTCACTTTCTTCTGTTTAAAAAATATTTGAAAATATATTACAAAAGAGATGTATAAAAAATAACAAAAGTGCACCTGGGAACGATAAAATCACACCGAAAATATTAACACATATACCTTTCTTAGCAATACTTAGCGCCTATGTCATTAGACCATTCAATACCGTTATTAGTATCAGTTGTCTCCCAATCGAGTGGAAAATGTTTTAATCATATTGATCCATAAAGCACCAAAAAATTTCAACATTAGTTTCTTCCAAGCAACCTATTAGTTTTCTCCCATGTCTCTCTAAGTTATTTAAATAAAATTAAATAACAAATTTAGAGCTCTTCCTCAGAAAACATTAGTTAATTCGTGCTCAGCAGTGTGGCTTAAGGGCAGAAAGTATTATTTTGCAGTCTTTCTTGATGTTAAACAATCTTTCCACAGAGTATGATATGACGGACTTATTCATACAATTCAGCACTTTAAACTTTTCACTGTACAACCAGCGTTAGAGTCCTACTAGGAATCAAGGTATTTTATTGTAAAGTACAAATCATTTAATTCCGCCAGTTCATAAATGATAGTATTTCACTCGGTAGCATCTTTGGTCCACATATATATGTTTTGTTTTCATTAGACATTCTTACAAGTCGCTTCTATTTTTGCTAATGGTCACATTAATTCGGAGTCGTTATAAAAGAATAACTCACGCCAAAAAAGAATCAATACCGCCATTGATCAAAACTTAATCTGTAAGGCTGTTAACATTAAGATCCGTGATGAATTTTCAGATCTGATTAAACAGTTATAATGCATTAGTAAGAAATAGATGTATGTGTAAATGTAGTCTTTTGATTTATCTTAAATCCTGAAGTCTAACCCTTCTAAGTATTATCGTCTTAAACTTTAAGTAATAATTATTAGTCGACACCTTTTTTCGCCGAAATTTTCGAAATCGATTAAAAAAGCTGTAGCGCTTTACATAAGCACCAATGGGTATTTGCAATTGATGTATTTGCTCTAAACGATGAAGTATTTTAGATATATAGCAAAATTGTGATACAAACTATCAGTTACACTGCAAATTTAATTTAAATCTATGTCCTTTTAAAACAAACAAAATATATTCTCAGCTTTGTATAGGGAGGTAATCTATTAATGGTTGTCCTTTTTGGTTTATTCTCTATTTTTGATGCTGGTAGTTAGCACTTCTGCTCATTTTTATCCCAATTTCGCACATTTCACTAACAGAGTCAGCACTTTTGTTTGTTTGTGATGTCATTCTTCTTGCTTTCATATGTATATGCTACTTATTTTGAAGATTTTTGGCGCTGTTTTGGCACTTTTACTTTTAATTTATTTTTCTTTTACTTTCAATTCACATTTACTTTTAATAGCTCATTTGAACATTAAAAGCTTGCGTGTGTGAAATGAAGAAGTTTATTAAGTAATTGGTAAGAATTCAATTTATTTAGTGTATTTAACATACCGATATTTAATGTATGACTAATTATTTTTGCAAATGGTGTTAGGAATTTTAATAAATAAAAGGAGTGAGATTTTAATAGAATTAAAATTTTTCTTTGAAAATGAAACGACAATTGAAAGGATTCAGGAGAGCCTTGATGTGCTTCAAACTTTTATAATGTTTAGATATCATTTTCTCATTAAATAATAGGAATAATGGAAAAAATCGAAGAATTGAAACTATTTGAATATCTGTAGGTTAAATTGTTTGTATATGGATATCCCAGACATCATTTCAAATTTACCAACAGATATGAGAACAACTTATAGTATCTGTACAAATTGACTATCTCATCGCGAACTTGTATAAATCTAATCAATTGAATCGGAAGCTAATATATTCTGCATTTGATATCGTCACAGAAATATATGTATATTGCGCTTAATAAATTTAAGTGTATTTTTAAATTCTTAATATTTCAGAGAGTAACATCTGACTATGTCGAAATTTACAAAGAGCAATTTTTTTCTTTTATAAATATTTTTTATAAAATATTTAAAAAATCGTTTGTATTTTTTTTGTATGATTTGAACAGAGATGAATAACGAATTTCGTTTTATATTGTAAATAAATAATAGATAAATAAGTTAAAAAATGGAATTTGTTTATTTTTGCAGTATCACATTTCCACATCGATCAATGACAGCATGAACTCCTACACCTTCTCGTTATGCGATATTAGAAGTACCTTTCCGTTTTGCTGCCATTTCAAATTTATGCACAACCATTTGAAGTCAATAAGTACATTTGTCTTCAGCTTCGGTTGTATATAGTGGAGAGATACTTTTCCCTGCGTTTTTTGCCGTTGCTTTTTGATTTAACTTTAGAAATTTATTTAATTCACTTACACACGTCCAACTTTTAATGCTGAACTACAGCATGAATGAAAAAACTTAAAAAATAGAAAAATTTTTATTTATGTTGAAAAAATAAAAATCAATTCTTTGCCTTTTTGGCTTTTACTTCAATGAACAAGCAATGACAGCACTAAAGTGCAAAAAAGTACATTTAAGAAAAAAAATCAAAATTGAAGGGAAAAAAAATAATAAAATTAAAGTGAGAGTAGCAAAAAATATATATCTATCTATATATCACCTTTCACTACATTTTACTATAAGTACTACTGGCAATTTTCACTATCGTATGCTAGTATAAAAAATGGAGAAGAACAACAGTAGCAATTCTGGCCAAAGTTAGCACCAATTGTGGTGCCAGTGCAAGTGCCAGTGCTAGTGCCAGTGCCAATGCCAGACCAGAGTCAATGCCAATGCTATCGACTTGCCCATGTCAATTCCCTGAAGTCTGTTTGATTTCCATTTCACAAACACTCTTCCTGCTTCTCGTGTAGTAATATTCTCATGGAACGATTTATTTGTATGGCCATGTACCGTACGTGCCGGTTCCGTTATAATCGAGCCGCCCCAAAACGAAAATCACTGCGAAAATTTACTTAAATTTATCACGGAAGAAAAGAGGAAAATCGTCGAAAAATGTGTGAGGCGTGAAAGGTGTTTATGAGTGAACTTATTTATGTGCTTGGGTTTTTGTTAGCCAACGCGGATTTGGTTAAGAGTTGCAAGTTAAGAAGACGATGCTTTTGGGATTGCATAATATGGTGAATTCTTTATAAATTGAGTTTGCGTTTGCATATGAGGAAATTTCAGTTCAACTTGTAAGCTTTATACGTACATTTTAATATAACATATATGGTCAATTCGATATAATCAATTGAATATACTCTATTTAGTATATAAGCAAAGAAAATAAGAGAAGAGATAAAATCATTTATAGACTTAAGACTCATGTGTTTAATATTATTAAGCTGAATTTATTTATCTGATATCAACTTCAAAATCAATTTGCGACAGTTTAAAGTTGACTCTGATATCTATTTAGGCATATGTACGTAAAATACTATTTATGTTTAATTAATCGAAATATAATTTATTGTGTTATTTTTTTTTAAATTCATATTAATATTGTTAATTTTCAATATACATATAATAATAAACAATATTTACAATTTGGAATATCTGTGCAAATCCTTTGGATGCATCTACGGGGTGTTTCTATGTAAACGGCCTGATAATTAAATGAAAGCTCCAACAACATTGCGTTTTGTACGTTTGTGCATGAGAATGATAAAATATATCTATATTTAAGTTTGCAGCAATTCCTCAAAATTCAATACCGTAAGTCTAGATCGGTTTTAGGGTGGTCTTATAAGTCTATACAGGGTCGTCTAATAAGTCTATACAGGCTAGTTAGTTCAAAGCATTCGGCTCAGTGTTATGAGAATATGCGGTGCTCTTCTTACCAAAGAATTATTTTTATTAGAACTTTCGATATTTCTCAGATTTGTTATTTCCGATATGAATTCCGTTTCAATTAATTGATCAACGTCTATCTTAAATTCCATAAAGAAATAATCTTTGATTATTTAGAACTATATAACGGTTTAATGCCTTATGAGTTTTTATACTCAAAATAATTTAAAAAATAATTTTTTTCCTCCATTCTTGCAAAAATTTCGGTTTATCTACAAATTTTTATAAATCTAAACATTATTATTTTACAAATTTTTTTCTTTCCTATAATCCGTTTATGCTACCTATATAGTTAGAAAACGCCTATATGCTACCTATATAGGTAAATAATAAATTTAAACAGGCTTGAAGAAACAAAATATTTAAAATGAAAATATATTTGAAAATATAATATTTAATATTTTTTATTTAATAACGATAAAAATTATTTACAATTTTGTTTAATTTCTAAGAAAGAGATTTATTTTAAATATTAAATGTTAAGAAAGAATTTGTTATTATTTATTTTGATTTCATTAAATTTTTATTGAATTACAAAAATCTTAAATGCAAATTTTTGTGATTAATTCTAAGTGGCAACGAATATGGTTCATTGGCTATAAATGACGCTAAGCCGCTTAAACCGTTTTAACTTAAACGGAAAATGCGAATAAAATTACACACGAGTCACAAAATTAATGTTAACAACATAACAAAAAGCAGTTTAGCAAATCGTGCCAAAAGACGCTAAATTACAGAATTGCTTTACTAAAATATAAATTAAAATGCAAAAATAAAAATAGAATAACATAAAAACAGAGTACATTTTTGAAGAAGTTTTTTCACTGTAAAGCAGCACAGTTCACTGTTAGGCTTATCAATGCAGTATTCAGCAACTGTGTAAAGTATTCGCTACTGTTTCCATGTGTACGGTGGACACATACACACACAACTACAGAAGTAAGCACAACACAACAAAAAGCACAACAAAATTATAACGAAAACATTGAAATGGTAGCAGAGAAAAACACTTTCTGCTTAATGGACTGTAAAAATAGTAACAAATGAATGTTAGGAATATTAATTCGCATTTGCATAAGAATTTCGAGGGTTAACAGAGCAAATTAGCAGGATTTGTGTACGCACTAACAACAACGGGCAAGTAATGCGGTGCAAAACCATGAAATAGAAAATGTTTTCAGTTTTTTCTTCCAATTTTTATTGTTGATAGAATTACGTGGAATTTATTTTAATTGCTCTCAAATATTTTTAAGTGCATTTAAGTATTTCTGTAATGGACTTTAGCACAAAAAAAAAAATTATTATTATGTTAAAGCTTTTAACTTTAATAATAGAGCGCGTAAAAAAATATTCAATTTAAAAATTATAAAAAAAATTTTTTTAACAGAAAACAATTTGTCAACATAAAATAAAATTAATTTGAAAAATTGAAATCAATCATGCTTCACATTTGCTATTGACATCTCAGCCACCTTCCACCCTCCACCTTCCATCCGCCACTTGACAACTGCCAATACGCAACAGTGTCACCATGGAAGCACATCAAATGCAATTATTCGGTAATTCAAAATAATATCTTTCGATATTGCCCGCCCACACCAATTGGGCTCGATACCGAAAAGACACACTTGTGCGCCATTTAATTTTATTTAAAAAACAGTCTATTGACCAGAGAAACATTATAATAATCATCAGCAGCTAATAAACATTATTTTTTATGTTGAGTGGGAAAACTTTGCTCTCCCAATTTCCCATTTCAGGAAGAAAATTTCTTTTTTAACCAACTGTCGAAAAAGGCATACCCTTTAAATAATTTAAAAAAATATTGGTACAAATAAATATTTGGAGTATTTCAAAATAATGGCAGAATTATTTTATTTGCAAATTATTAATAACTTGTATTTTAATTTTTAGTATCTTTAAAAAGCTTTAAAACTTTAAATATTTTTTTCATGGAAGTAATTGGATGTGATAGCATTGACAACAATTTCTTAATTTAAATTCACGAAAACCTATATATACATATACGTGAATAAATAAATATCAAAATAAATATAGGTTTATATGTATTTAAATATGTATTTATATATCCTATCTAAGATAGTCGGATATATAACCTATCGCTATCATATTATTCTATATATAACTTAAAGATAAATCAATGGGACTTTACATATCATTAAGTTTCGTTTTAAATGTCTTGATTTAAAAAATTTTTAATCATACCTAAATCTAATTCATTAAGTGATTCAGAGATAACACATTGAATTGACAGAGAGTCAATTTTTAATAATTATCCAGGCATAGGGTATCGAAAAAATTCTTATCTGGAAAATCATTAAAACATAAAAAATTTTATGTCTTAAAAGTGGTTTTTCCAGATAGACCTTAACCTATCACACAGCAGTGATTTGTTCATTAAATTTATTTTCTGAAGTCAGTAATCAAATTCGACTTTTAACAGTTGATGGCAGAATTACACAATTGCGGTACAATATTTGTACCGAATCGTGAATGGTATAGCATAAATAATATTATGAATTATAATGTATTTACATCCGTTATTCATTTTGTGTGTGGTCTACTTGAGAAAAGTATTATTCTGTTATTCTTAAGCCACATTATATACGCAACAGCATTAATTGCTGATCTTGCAATAATGAGTCCAAGCACTTTGAGCTACTTGTGTATGCCGCGCCGCTCTTGGAGACAGAAGCATTCCAGATCTTGCATGAGCAATAACGTTTAAAAAATAATATATAACAAAATATATTAATCACTAATCAATCAATGCGTATTATTTTCATTACAATAGTTCTATTCTACATCTACATCTACATCTACGTCTGTATGTTATTTGTTCTCACTACACACAAAAAATACAAATAAAATAGGTGCTGCATTATATCACAATGAAGTTTCATTGTAGCACATTCCTAAAGAATTCATATGTTAAAATGCTGTATAAACTACAGCTATTAGCAAAGATATAATAGTATAAATTTTTAATAAAAGATTATTATAATGAAATAGATACAATATGATTACCAAAGCCTTCAGAAAATTAAACTTTGGGGTGGTTTGTATAATAATATGAGTATAAGAAAACGCTAATAATAAATATCAAATTCCGAACAGTGGACTAGATTTTGGTAATGACTTAGTACTGTGTTGACAGAGATTTAGAAATTCAGAGATTTAAATATGTAGCAGAAAACTGGATTTAAAATTTGAGCTGGGTATACCCAAATTGTTGTAAAATTATTGAAAAAACAAACAAAAGTAAAAATATTTTCTCAAAAAAGGATATTTTTAGTGCAGTTAAAGCAGGATAGTAATAAAGCAGATGTGAGGCAATTTATCGTGACTTCCACAACTGCGACAGGACTGATTTCACATTAGGTTAGAGGTATGCATAATCTTTCAGTACAATTGCCTAATTGGTTGTGACCCGTCAGCAAATCTACTACAAGACAGATTTACTTACGGGGTGTCTTAATGAGAGTGCTTGTTTTTTTTTTTTTGTTATTAGTACGTAGACAACTTACATACAGAGGCCTTCGTAACGTTAAGTCTTTCTCTTTTGTATTAAATTGCTCAACACAAAAAAAAATTTAATAAGTGCATAACGTTAACGTTACTAAAATTTGTTAGGTGTTGTAAAAAATTACTTGAAGCACCCCGTCCCTGTCGTTTACCTTGCCGTCGCCAAAAATATCCCTATAACCGGGAACCTAGTTATAGGGGTATTATAGGGCAATAATAAATCCGATCTATATAAGTATATTATATCTGATCTAGACTGAACTTAAGAACTTTAAAGGAGCTTGAGCATCTGATGGTATCTGTATATACCTATTAATTATATTAGCCACTTCCAGACACTCAATAGCTTCCCTAATAGAGATCCCTTTATAATCAACATTCGATCTAGATGGAAACTCAACATCAAATTTTCTGTTAAAATAGAAAATGGAAGGAATGTGAACGTAGTCAATATTTTTTATGACTAAAGAGATTTAGAATGGAGCCCTACAATTCTAATCACTAGCCTACCACTACCAGTGCATTATTTTTATAAAAGATTGCTGTTAAATAAATTTATACATATAAATTTTGAAACGTTTAAGTATGATAACTATTACAAATTATTTTATTCAATTATTTGCATATGTTATAAATTTAATTTGAGAACAGAGTACAGGTCAGAGCACTACAAAGGAATTTCGTATAGTTTTGTCGGTGTCGGTTTATAAAGTTTTTAAAGGGCATTTATTTTATTTAATTTAATATTTTATTCTCATTTTGTTTGTTTGTTCGTATATCGGTGAACTCGGCGAGCCCCAATACAAATGCAGATCACACATGCACAATAATTTGGTAGGAAATTCTGGCAATAAACTTTAACGAAAATAACCTTTCAACTCGAGCATTTTATCCTTTCACATAATGTAGCGCTTATCCCATTTGTGTTTGATGGTGTAACATATCCTGCAGAAGCACAACGAATCCCTCCCCGCCTGGCTCTGAGCCTTGCCACAGCGGCTGAGAGTGGCTGTTTGTTGTCTTCTGACAAGCCCTGGTCGCTGCTTATGAGTCGTTTTACTTTATTTTTGAGGATTTGTGTGTGAGACATTCTGTATGCAACTTCACTTTTTTTCACTTTGTTTAAATCCACTTAACACACACACACATACATACACATTTACACACTTATAAGTATGCGAATACGCAAGCACCAACACAAACATATAAATACATCAGCTGGCTTGGTGGAAGCTCGAGCTGAACGCAATTGTGTTGTGTTTTGTTGCAGGACTTTTTTCATTTCGTTTCTATTCTCTGTTGGCAACATTGTATAAAATGGCGAATTTATTTGTATGTTTCGTATGCGAACAAGCGCAATTGTTGCAAGTTTTATGTTCGTTATTTTCTTTTGTTTTGTATTTTCTACTCTTTATTTCATAAATTTATTCTTTAACATTCGGTTTTGTTCCTTTGTGGCTATGTAAAAAATTAAATTGTTTATGACTCGTGTAAGAAGGATGCTTCACTGGTACGTGTTCACATTGTCAAAAAAGTATAAATAACCAAAAATAAAAGGAATATTATACAAGAGGACATTTAAGTCAAGAGGATACTTAAAAGTAAAGTATGCATTAAACAAAAAATAAAAGAATACAAAATAACAAGTAAAAATGGAGAGAAAAAGTTAATAGTCAAAAAGGCTGCGATTTATAAGCTTATGCAAGTAATTTATTTCATTAAGCGCCTAAAAGTATGTAATGAAATTGTAAGCTTTATTCAATTTCAAAAGAAATTTTAAAGAAGAAACTTTTTAAATTGCTCCTTTAACTTTTAGTGGCAAAATAAAACAATAACTGCCTTTCTATCAAAGTGACTTGTTATATTTGCATATTAAAAAATATTTAATCTTGTTAACTAGTTAAGAAACAGTAAATAATAAAATGTCAAAAGGTATTATATCCTCATATATATTTCTACAAAGATTGATATTTCGTTATTGGAATTGAAGAGATTCATTTAAGATAAAAATACAATAGCAGGTAATTTAAGCGGGGAGCAAGATATTGTGATGTAAATGTTGATACTGTGCAGATAAATTTCTATACTCCGATTTAAAATATTACAGTAGCATTTCTGTTGCCTTAGTTTGTTCTAAAATACAGTACAGTATATTATAGCAGCATTCTAAAGTGATTTAGAGAACTGGACGGTTTTCATGGGGTTGACGACTAAGTTGGGAGAGCTATAGTGTTTACGTATATTATATTATATTACATTATATAACAATTACTATAAAAGTTTTTCTATTCATGGTACTGATATGACGGTACTGTTTTAGTAATATATGTTAAATAGAATTGTCATTTAATCATTATATGTTTAATTTAATGTTTGCCTTCAATAACCATTCTAATAACTTACTATAACTATAACTTATATGATTCTGAAGTGTTTGCAAAATCAGTGGTATATGTGATCCAAGGTATCATATATTTAGTCTTAGGTTTGCCATTTTACAGTATGTATTGTTTAACAACCGTTAAACTTGTTAAGTTTGTAAAAATTTACTAATTTTGAGCCTAAAGTAATTGCAAATTCACTGACCGTTCTACAAAATTATTGCAACTGGGGGACTAAAAACTCACCCGTAACTGTCGAAAGTTATTACATTTACAGAAGTCAATATATGGTGTGGCTTTTCTAGATTGTTGCTTCGGGTAGATAAGAAGATTAAAAGTTAACTTTAACTGCACCACACATTATTACAATTTCTTGTTGACGTCAAGATCTGGATGTGGAAGTTGTGTGGTATGGGCAAATTATAAATAACGCATTTCCTGTTTTAGTTTCATTCGAAATATTTTTAGGACGTATAATTACACGTTTTAGTGATGTAAATTGGTCATTAATATCTTGTGATTTTTTACAACTTCTCCATTTTCTAACTACCAATGCTTTGAAAAATTTCTATAAACATTTTTCAATTTATAACTTTGCCATGGCATAAAAATTATGTTAAATTGATAAGGCACTATAAGAATTTCAGCACTGTTGAATTTCACTTCTAATTCCTAAGACAAAGTCATAAAAATTTGATTCTAATCTTAATCATAGGGGAGTTATATTTATGTTTACTTCTAGAACCACAAAATGAATAGCCCTGTATTACAACTATATACAAAATATTCTTGAATTTAGTGTATTAAAAGTTCAATTTCCAACTTACGATTCGGAGTTAACAGCTACTGGCTTACCTGTAACGAAAAGAGGAATAATATTAATTTTTTATCTGCCAAACTATAGTATCTATATAGTATAATAACATATGAATATGTAGGCTTTTTATACATGTTTTATTATTGAGAATTATATATTTAATATATATATAATTTAACTACAACTCGGGAACAGGGCAGTTATTCATAACTCATAAAGTAGGTTGGAATTAGTCCGCGTTAATTTCAAATCGTTAAGTCAGGGCAAAATAAGGTAAAAAAAAATATTAGTGTTACTTAAATAAATGATAAATTAACAGCAGATATAAACCCAACATAGTTATCATAGAAAAGATGTAAATATAACTTATATAATATATTTTATTTTTATCAAATTCACAATGGATTTTTTGTTGTTCTGGAGAGGCCATCCAAATGTTAGGTTATAAGACCCTAAAAGCATTTAAGAATGATAGCCTTGGTAGCCTTCCCCAATTAAGTTCTTTTTTCCTCTGCGCCGTTCATAAGAATGGATGGAGTTCCTTTCCCTAGACCACAGAAAGTTTCTGAGCCTATCATTATTAAAGCCGCGGCTCTTCTTGCAAGTTTGTCTGTCATTTAATTGCCTTGGATACCAGCATGCTCCGGAATCCATATTATGTGCGCTTAAGAGCAAATGATTAATAAGTGTAAAAAATTAGCTTACATAAAAATATGGTATTAATTTATAAGTGTTCACTTACAAGATTCATCTATTTAAATCTTTTTTGTAGTAAGGAGAATTTAAATTGGTTTCTGCTATTAAGAATGTTTTCAAGCAGTCTTAGAATTTTTCATTCAAATTAAAAAAAATTGAACTTTTTATCATTTATATAAATATCTTCGAAGCTTAAATATGTATTATATAAAAGCGGAATATACAAATTAAACTTTGATATACAAGGATAACGCAATATCGAATGTCACATCATTGAGGTATCATCAAATTTCCTTTTTAAATTAAACTTTGTCAAATAATTTTTTGCAAGTGAAATGAAGCCAAATCAAATGAAATGAAATTCTATACTCTGCTCAAGACTGGAGGCCTTTGTGGGACGATTCAACATGTGTTCATACTTATAAGCTGCTTACACATAAATGCATGAACACACATTATGAACTGTGAACTGTGAACAGCATAAAGACACAAGGACATAAAGGAAAGATAAAAGAGTGCATGAGAAGATGGAGTGCGGATATTTTTTGAGCCTTCACTCTGGAGTGCAAACTTCAAATACGCATAAATGCCATTTCCAATTTTTTGTAAAAGCTTTACTGACAAGATAACGAAAAATTTTCATTTTGATGGATTTGTTTTATGTTTTGTAATTTAAGTGCCAAACATAGCAGAAAAAAAACAGTTGACTTTGAGCTGAAAGGATGTGGCGCTGATTATGAGTTTGCAAAAGGATTTCCTTTGTTTTATGCTCGGTACTTATCTGCGCCCTTTTGGCGTAATTTTCAGCTGACAGAATTGTTAATTTAATTGAAAGCTTTTACGGAGTAATTAAGTTTGTTTTTGTCAGTATTTTTTGATAGATAGTGTTATACTATGTACGGTGTACACATAGCTTTATTATGCTTTATAAAGCACTAAATTGATTTCAGGCACCAAAAAATATCCGAAACATAATAATGACAGCTTTCATTGACAAACTTCACTAAAATAGTGTAACAAAATAAGGACAATGAAATGGATTTTGGATATTTAATTAATGACAGTTGCGAACAGCTATCTAGAAATGTTCAGAATAGCTAATGATTTTTTTTTGAATCGAATCGAATTCGAAAAATCGAATTATCCAAATACTTCCAGTTAATGAAAACATGAATGCTCTGATACATATATGCGCTCCCCGTAATTAATTAATATTTAATTTATAGGTTGAAGCCAACACACTTGTTACTGTTGGTGTAACATATCTGAACAAAAATTATTATCAGCGAAAAGTCGTAATAAATTTGAGAAATTGATCGTCATTACTTCATTCAATTCTATTTAATGTAAAATCTTAATTTATTGAAGCCAGTTGTAATAATAATTATTTTGTAATAATTAATTATTGTGTAGCAAAATAGAAATATGGTATAAAGATGATACCAAAGTTAAAACGTACTTAACATCAATCCGAGTTTACTAGTCGTCTTTTGTTATCGTTTACAGGATAACTTTCCACTATTCTTGACATCATAAAATCCAATTTGATTTTTACATGAATTTTACCAAATGTTTCATTAGTCAATGGATATGGATTGATTTTATTTCTGCTGACTATGCCTTACATTATATAATATTTAAAAGTAGGCAATCTTTAACAGAGATAATGCAAATACTGCACCTATTTCTTTAATTCCCTGTTATAACATTAAAACTTTTTCTATCTTATTGATGTAAATGTTGTTTTCCAACCAAGTCAAATAGGTTTGGTGTATCTTACAGATTGGTCTCATTTTCAGACTATAGCAATTCCTTACAATATTAGGAAATTAATGGCGTAATGATATTGATTGTGAGGTTTAAGCGAAAGTAAAGTAAGATTAGAGTAACGGTTATGCATGTGAAAGTCCTTTCAAACTAAAATAATAGTATATTGTACTCTTTAGAAGTACTATTTAAACAGATATACATAAGTATTTAGAAGTAGTACTATTGTTGTAAAGTCATAAATCCCAAATTTAAGTAAGAGAAAGCGAAGCTGGTACATCTAGAATCTTTGTTAAAAATTTTAAAGTGTTACAGCTTTGTTAAGACCATAAAAAAGGGCTTCATCTAAATGTCATCTAAAATCACAGATTAGGTATGATACATATTACGACTATTTAGGTTTATTTGCCTGCTAAGTTAGAGTGTTAGAGTGTTTCCTATATCTGAGTAGTGAATTTCTATGAGCCGTGTACTTTAGCAAGCTCATCCCTGTTATTCATGACGTATTTGAATTCAGGTCCTCAAATGATTTCGACACTGATAACCCCTGACTAGGGAGAATCCTTGAGAGAAGCCCAAAATTTTAAAACTGTGTAGAATGTAACTATAATGCTTAGGACGTTAGGGTTTAGTACCTGATATTTGCAAACGAAAAATTATATATGGACAATTAGGCCAACAGATTTTTCCGAAGAAAACTGATGATGTTATTTGGTGCTTTTGAAACACTAAATAAAAGTTATTCAGATAAAACATTTTTAATTTTTTATCTAAGGATCTTAAATTTGGATTTGTAATTAAACAAATTATTACTTTTCTTCCTATTCGAAATGGGTTCTGTGTTACAAGATAAAAATTCTGCATTATAATTAAGTATTATTTTAATCTTATCTTAATTATAATTATATTTAGTAATAAATAACCGAGGGTTAGTACATCAGTCTACAAGTGACATATTTATATATAATAATATATAGAAATATATCACAATTTCTTAAGTCACTTTTAGTTGTGCCAGCTCCATAATTAAGAAAACAGAAGTAAGAAGATTGAAATGAAAAATGAAAAAGAATATTATTTGTTGATAGTCACATTCTAACAGTGAAAAAATATTATCTATGATTAATAACAATTTTAAAGACATTCAAAGATCCAACTTTAGCGAAGGAACCAGGAATCATTTATTATAGATACATTAAGTAAAAGGAAAGATTTCTTTTTACTTTCATTGATTGAGTTTTTAGATTATAAATTTCCTTAATTATTCAAAATTAACATACCCATTAATTTTTCACATACTCAAAATAGAGTCGTATGATGAAATACATTGAAACATTTCACAAGCAATTATTAATAAACTCTCTCATAATGTGATATATAGAATAGATTTATAATATATTTATAATATTTACATTATATTTATAAAATATTTAAAAAATATACCTTAAACTTAATCAATGTTTCTTTTCCTTAATTTATAACTTTAGTATTATAAAGTTATATATTTAAAGAGAAAATTTAATTAAAAGCAAGTCATATACTAGTTTGGAATAGATTATTTTCAACAAGAAATTAACAAAAAAAAAAAAATAAATTCCATATATCTTATAAATAAGTAAATTTATAATATTTCCGTTTACATCTGGTTTTTTCCATTTTCCTAAGAAAGCTGATTCCTCTTCTATACCATCAACGCTCCTATCTTAAGCGCAGCGCTACCTTAACAACCTTCACCAGAAATGGCAGTGTGGAAGGATTTAATGATATGCCAGTTTATCTTTGCTTTAACTCGGTTTTTACTGCTATTGCCACTCTCATCATTTTAGCTTCATTGCCGCAATTTCCACATGGATTATTTTATGTCATGTGCGTCGGTTGTTATGACGATTTCGAGACTTGCAAATGGCAAAATGGCAACTTGACTTTGATTAGCTGCAAACGTACATGCGTTTTGGGAAAATAAAAATAAAATATACGAGCTTAAGTATGTGAGGTCTGGCAATATGTACGGGCATACTTGGGTACGCATACTGGTATTTTACTACCAAAAATTTATTCATCTTTGCCAGTTTCTGGTAGCGGCTGGCGGTGTATGTAAGCTGGTAGATTGGCCAGATGGCAACAGCTAATAGACACCTTATCAGAGGCGCCTTAAAATACAGTAAAGTAAAAGGAAAAACAGTTTTTATGATTTCTAATTTTTTATTTGCATTTTGTTTTTTTTTTGTATTTTGTTTTTGTATTTTGTGTTTTTTCTTATACAAACATTTTACGACCAGTGCGTAATACTAAAAGTGAAGTTCACTTTATATAGGCAACCATTGCCTTCTGCGTATGATTGTCTAAATAAATATTAAGGCTTCCTCGTATGTAAGCATAAATACGTACACATAGTAAATATAAATACATACATTTATATATATATATATATCGTCCCAAATATATTTCAAAACAATTTTTCATTTAATGCGTGCCAGGCAAATAAAATAAAGTAACGTGGCAACCGAACAGCAGAAATCAAACAAATTACAAGCCTAAAAATGTGCAATAAAAATTTGCTACCCGATTTTTATTAGCCTGAAAATGTTGTGCACAGCAGCATTTTATGTGCAACCGTAGCCGGAGTCTGGGTTAATATTTTGGGCAAGCAAAAGTTTCATTTTCTAATTAAATAAAAATTATACAACAATTTTTTTCCTTGTTTTCCCGTATTTGATGGGAGCAGTGAATAACCCAAAAGAAACTTAATGATGTGGAAATCTAGAAAGTTTTTTATGAGCTCTTATTAGAATTTTGTGCGCTTTTAGGGATTGAACTGTGGTCATTTAGTCGGAACGTAATGAATTTTTAATGTAAATACTTCCTCGCCTTTATGATTTTTTCATCATCAAATCTTAATTAAAAATTTCGTTCAACATGACGTATGCGTTTCAGTGTTTTCTCTACTGAAAGTAATTCATTTATTTGTGGTGTAGGTTTAGCGTATTGCATTTATTAATATTAATATTAATGAAAATTAATTAATTTAATTAAAATGTATATGATTCGCGCAATCACTGACTACAGCAGCTGTCATATAAATAAGGCAAGCCAAGTAATGAATTAAGCCGATTACATTATTAATTATTGTTCTCATTTGCTTTGATGTGCGCTTTAATTTTGCTAATGACATTCCCTAGTTTGCATTATTATTCTAAAAGGAACAGGATTATTGGGTGTAGCATCCTTTGGCATTGTGTCAGTATCTTTTTAGCTGTGCTGCTAATGATTTCTGTAATTAGAGCAAAAAAAAATTTAATTTTCTTTTCGTTTTTGTTTTTGTTTAGTATATTTATCGCAAGACCATGATATTTTCTTTTTATTTAGATATATTCGGTGTCCTTTGTTGAAAATTTGTATTCGGATATATTTTATAGTTGAGTTGGAGTTTTAATGGAGTTATCAGTTTTACGAAAAGAATAAAGATTTGAAAAAGTTGATTAAAAAATCTTGGTATAAATTTCAAAAATGCAAATGTTCGACAGAAAACTAAACAACTTAATTAGGAACTGATTTCAAAAAGAACTCGAGAACTAATTAGATTTGGGGTTTTTGTTATCCTAGCTTGGGTGATACTTATACAAATATGTACTATATTAAAAATGTTAATTTTATTATAAAATATTGCACGAAAAAATCCAAAGAAATTTGAGCTTAAATTAATTTGAGCTCTTGTAAACAGTAAAAATCTTAAAGGATTAAATAAATTTCACGAACCTCAAAGTAACTAAAATTTATTCACAAAAATGAATTAAACAATTATACAGGAATTGAAAAATATGCATTGTTTATTAATATAAACAATTTTTGAGAGTATTTTTGATTTTTTATAGTTATAAGAGATCGAAAAGTTATAGATAATGAAAGAAAAAAGAAAAGATTGAACGTTTGTAGAATAAATAACATGCCTGTCGACAAGTAGGGATTAGCTAAGAGTGCTTGAAAAGTAAAATTCTGCTTATTTTGAAAGTAATCTTTAGAAGAACAAAAAAAAAGTTTATGGAAAGATAAGACAGAAAGATGATTCAAAAACAGATATTTTGAATTGATATTTGGAGCGATTCGATAACTGTTTTTAATTTCTAGATTTCGTTTACATGCTCATACCTTCTCCATTAGTGAATCATATTCCTCCTTCATGAAATATTACTTTGCGGATACTTTTGACGATAGCTCACTGCCCCATAAACCCCCTTTTTTGTGAAGTCCATTCTATCTTTCTTCAAAACATTCTATCCCTTGAAAACATCTGTTTCATTGTACCAATATGAGACATGTTTCAATGATCATCGATGATATTTTGTACAAAAGTATTGGAAAACTAAGGAAAGGCCTGTAATAAAACCTTACCCCACACCTACGATGATTTGAATATGTCAACGATGTATGAATACTTAATAAAACAATTGAACATACAAAATAATATAAATGGCGACAGTACAGAATAAATAATGTCTTGATCTATATAAAACTAAAGCAATGAAAACAAATACATTAAGCATGGTTATGCAAGGCATTAATTTTGTGCCTGACTAATAAGGGAAGAGTCCTCGGAATGAGAATAGTTAGCTTACACTCGTTAAGTAATAAATTAATAACACATAATGTTTATCCCCAGGATTTTTAATATAGGATGTGCACAGAGTTTGGCGCCCGCCACTTAAAATCAGTGGTCAGTCGAGGAGGTAAGTGATATATATTCGAGCAAACATGAAATACCGTGCTTGTTCTGCGGTTAGAAACGAACTCAATTTATTATATTTAAAAATACACAGAATAGTGTTATAAAGTCTACCTTAAATTCTTCACTAGGAGAGAGATATAGTAGGAAAGAATATATATATACATATCAGTAAGGATGCTTTGAAATAGGAAACCGAATGTTGACCACCCCACAAACGAAAAATACACTGATTTACGTAATTGCAGCCGAAAAATCCGGAAGCTATACAGGGAAAGTGTCTGTATGCAACTGACGGAGGCCATCAGTAAGAGTGTCATCAATGTCATCCACAAAATGCGAGAGCAGAGGCTACTCTAAAAAACCAAACTGTGATATCTGTTAAGCGGTCATATAAATAGTCGTGAATTTAGATACGAGCTTGTGGTTAGCAAGCGACTTTCGAACTTCGTCCGGATGAACTACTAAAACATTCCATTTGTGGATCATTCGTTTGTGCAGACAGAGTAAATTTAGCATATAATAGTGCAACAGAACTTACATGAGTAACAAAAGGTAAGTCATTTTTTGAACAGATATGTGCTGCTTCACATCATTTGCAGTCTACAAGCAATCCAAATTCAAATATATAAATTCAACGTTTTGTTTATCATATTTAAGGAATGTGTTCTGTTCTTTAGTGATGCCCTAAAGAACAGAACATAAACCTTATTGATTGTTTAATTTAAATTCAAGCACCGATCTTTATACAAGACGAGGAGTGCGATATTGGTAGAAATTAGAGCTTGTAAATGTAATTTAAAAAAGAATACAGTTTGCTTGGAGTCTCCAATGACATATGGAGATAAAAATTTGATTCCAAACCAGATCGACTGCAATTAACAAGGAAAGGAAGTTTGTAGGTAAAAATAAAAGAATCCAGCAAATCTTCAATTGAAATCAAGTTGACAGTAAATAACATAACGAGAATGAACTGTTTAGTTGAGATCCCAACCACCAATAGGATGTAGAGAAGCATCATCATCATTATGTTTACAATGAACATTATTTATTTAATTTTATCAGTTCTTAGTCGTTTGCGAGTTCGGATGAAAAATATAAAAACAATTCCAACATAACTAAAAGGATTTTCTCCATTACTAACAAATTCACATGTTTCCAATCATTCAAACTGAAATCAGTAAATTTAATACTTCACATCTTGGTAACCAAAGGAAATGAAAAATACTTAATCTAAAAAAATGGAAGCAGTATCACACGAAATGGAAGCATATCACAAAAATTCTTTATTATTGAGTTACTTACTTGTTTCAATATTTTCACATTTTCCTTTGTATTTGAGGAATCGTTGCACATAAATTTACTTCAACAAATAAGAAGCTTCATTTTTGACAAATATCTATAATTTTGTCTACCTTCACATGATGAGATACTTATTATTTTGCACAGATGCGAACGTAACAACTGTGCACAGTATGTGCAGCTCTCCGCAAAGACGTACGCGTAAATCTAAGCACAATCAGCAGCAGCAAAAAATTTAATATCAACTCAAGAGGAAGTAATTGAAAATCAAATTGAATGAAAATTAAATAGAATCAACTTACAAACATCAGTAAATATCGAAGAGAATGAAGCGTAAAAATATTTTCCTTAGATGTGCCTGCACATATGCTGCAGAAGATACGAGACGTAACTTCCTTGCGTGGGCTACACACAAGTCCTCCGCATCCTGCGATATGATCAAATCCGCGTTGCCATGATGGAAACATGACTGCTTACGTTTGTTGAGTTCTGCTCGACGTTGCTCTGATGTTCTGCAGAATGCACATTTCTATCTGCTTCTAACTGCTTCCACTCTAAGGTAGCTACTTCATATTTAATATCTGTAATCGCAAATGTATCTTGTGTTGACAAGGTTTTTTATGCTTCGAATGCATTTTTTCAAGCTCCTTTTTAATTTTGCATTTTTTTCGACATTTTTTCTCCGAATGGCAAATAATTGGGTGGAGAATTTTTGATTTATTTTTTGAAGAAGAATATTTAATGTTAAGCTCAATTGAACTTAATCAAATGTAAGAGGATATCAAAATTATGGAATAAAGCACAAGAGTCTAATTAGATTATAGGGTTAAAGAAGAGATCCTGTGGACTATTTAAATGTAAATAGCAAACTAAAGGCACTAAAAAGTAGTCAAATAACTAATAGTTAAATACAGTAGATATATCTTCTGTTAAATTTCAGTAAAACTTGCTTTATAATTAAGAGTCTTAGCCAGATTTTTCTATTATCAGTTAAAATTAGGAAAAAATCGAAAGAAATTTAAAGAACTCTTTTATATTTATATTTATTTTTAATAATAGTTATTAATTTATTTTATTTAATTTTAAATGGTTTTTTATATATTTTTAATCTGGGTGTAGGTCCCTTCTCGTTAAATAATTACACGTTTAATATGTTTTATATTTCGACTCTCCTTGAGAGTAAAAGTATATAAAAAAATCATTTTAATAAACAGATCGAAAACTAAATTCAAAAAATTTTAAAATTTAATTTTAAATTTAATAAATTTAAATTATGTTAATAAACTAACAATTTTAAATTTAAATTAAATTATATTTGTTTATGTTTGCATTTAATTCATATTATTTTATATTTTTATTTTTTATGATATTTGGTTACATGTGTTTACATATTATTTGGGCCAACACTGCGACCAGTCATTGACCAACGAAAAGTGCAATTTTGCATTATCAGCGTTTCTTGTTGGTCAATGCACTGAAGAAAGTGTGTAATATGTTGGCCTATAATTATGTCAGCACAGCGTAGGCAAATTTATTTATTTGTGAATTATGCATTAATATTTATTGTCAATTAATGCATAATTTAATAGCTTGTTAATTAAATAATTTTGTATAAATATAAGAAATAATTTTAATAAAGTTCAGAAGGAAAAGAAAAATCAATTATAACTTTCTTACTTTCTCGCATCGGTTAGTTTGGGTTTCAAGTGCTCAAACTAATCAAAATAGAAAATACAAGTAGTTTGGGTTACAAGTGCTCAAACTACATTACACATAAAAATTGGCTACCAAGCTAACACAGATTAAGGATCTGGGTTAGCATCAAGTAGCGTACATTTTTTGGTGACCCCGACGTGATTGTTGATGAAATATCAGCTTTCATTTTGTTGAAATACATATCAAAGGAGTCAATTACCTACAAAAGGACACACCAAAAGGTCTACTCAGTAACCAGCTGAAGTATTTATTCATTGGAATTTTCGGACCGAAAATTCAAACATCGCCATGGATGCGTTATTAAAGAAGCAGTCAGAGCTCGGTACAGAAATTGAGCGACTGATAACCAATTTCAAAAAGGATTCTAGTACCCGCAAGCAGGATACCACATATTATGAAGATCGGCTAAATAAACTAAACACGTTGTGGGATAATTTCGAATCTAATGATGCTGAAATCAAAGTACTGCCACAATCTGAACTTCAAAATGAGTATTTCAGTGCAGACTATTTCAAAAAAATCTCCAATCTAGTGGTCACATATGATGAAAGATTCAAGCTGGAGAAATCAAGGCTACTCCTGAAACCACAGGACGGGAAGCCAGTAGTAAGCCCAAGAGGGCCAAATAATACTACATCGCTCATGCGAACCATGCAGAAGCAATCCTCATTAATGCATGCACTACGCACGAGCATAGATGAAATATATGAAGAAATAACCATAAAACATCATCCTAGTTATTATGATCTGAAATATTCTCTAATAGAAAAATATCAGAAGGATCTGAGGGATAACAATGATGAAATATGGTCATCAGTCGACGCACAAGACATCGTCGGATATACTTGGGATCAATATTATTCAACGGATAAAGATGCCCAAAACGCGTTAATATATTTAAAACAACACAGTCAACCAACTGAAGGATTGACGTCAGAGGGGCCTGCAGCAACTCAACAAATCAGACTTCCAAAAATAGTTTTACCAACATTTGATGGAGACTATTTGAAATGGATTGAATTTAGAGATTTGTTTCAACAATTGATCCATGATCAATCAATAAGCGCAGCCCACAAAATGTTCCATTTATCTACAAACTTGGCAGGTGAGCCGAAAGCCCTCATACGGCATCTGCCAATTTCCGAGCAAAATTATAATATAGCTTGGGATATTCTGTCAAATCGGTATGACAACAAACGACTCTTGGTGACAGCATTACTAAATAAATTGTTATCACAACCAAATATAACAATATAACAATCAGCAAGCAGTCTTAAGGGCATACATGATGTTACAAAAGAATGTTATTATGGATTAGCAGCTCAAGGTATTGATGTTAAATCTTGGGACGCCATAATGGTTCACGTAATTATTAGAAAGCTAGACAAAGCTTCACATACGGCATTCGAGCAATCGTTAGAAGACAGCCGAAGAATAATTTCATTAAAAGAATTATTGCGGTTCCTAGAAGGAAGATTTCAGGCATTCGAATCAATGACGAATGGAAACCACAAACAAAGTCACAAACCACGACATCCAGCAGTAGCACTTGCAGCTACAGACTCAGGATCAAAATGTATTACTTGCAATAGTAGTCATCAATTATTTTCATGCGAAACTTTCAAACGTAAATCCATACAACAGAAGTACGATTTACTAAAACGTCATAAATTGTGCACAAACTGCATGAAACCTGGTCATATGGCATTACAATGCTCCAGCAGGGGTTGTACTATATGCCAAAGAAGACATAATACACTGTTGCATCAAAATAGACACCCAGTTCAACCATCAAATCATACGTCAGTTGAAAACACTTCAAGGCCACTTGCACAAACAACTCTAATGTCATCCATCAATCATGGTCATACCAGTTGCGTTCTTTTAGGAACAGCAAAACTTTTAGCCTCCAACTCTAATGGAAGAACAGTCGAGTGCAGAGCAGTACTGGATTCAGGTTCACAAATAAATATTGTGACTGAACGATTGGCATCCAGATTGGGGCTGCAAGTAAGCTCCAGTTCGATTTGCATCGAAGGCATAGGGATAGGTAAATTGAGTTCAAAAAGTCGTACAACACTTTCTGTGCAATCAAAAGTGACCGATTACAAAACAATACTTGAAGCATTTGTGTTGCCAAAAATTGTATCCAATCAACCATCGCAACACTTACAAATTTCAAATTGGAATCTGCCCAATAACATCCAATTAGCAGATCCTACATTCTATAAGTCTGACAAAATTGATATGTTGCTTGGAGCAGAATTTTATCATCAACTCCTAAGTCCTGGTCAAATACAACTTTCAAGGGAACTACCAATTCTACAGAACACTGTGCTCGGATGGATCGTATCTGGAAAAATCCAAAATGCTAACACAATGATTGCAACATGTGGAATAGCATCAGAAGATAGTTTGGAAAACGCAATAGAACAACTTTGGAAGGTTGAAGAAGTTGATACTCACTCAAAGGTCTTGTCAATAGCAGAACAACAATGTGAAGCTCAATTCACTCAAACTACATATCAGAATGTTACGGGACGATTCATCGTTCGTCTTCCTTTTATAAATGACAGATTCGCTTTGGGAGATTCGAAAGACATTGCTACAAATAGATTTCTAGCACTAGAGCGTAGACTTTCAAAGGATAGTCATCTCAAACGACAATATGTAGAGTTTTTAGATGAATATGAAAAATTGGGACATATGACCGAAATAGATATTGAAAGGATTATGTCACCACATTACTTTATACCACACCATTGTGTGCTTAAACCTGATAGTACCACCACCAAGTTACGTGTGGTATTTGATGCATCATCCAAAACAACATCAGGGCAATCTCTCAACGATTTACTACACACCGGACCAACTGTTCAAAGTGAATTACTATCTATTTTATTACGATTCCGTCTTCCTCGTTATGTGTTTACAACAGACATTGAAAAGATGTACCGACAAATACTTGTACATCCAGAAGACAGACAATGTCAGCTTATCGTTTGGAGAAATGAACCAAGTCAACCGATAAAGTACTTTGAACTCAACACAGTAACATATGGTACTAGATCAGCACCGTATCTAGCAACCAAATGTTTGCAAGTTTTAGCTGATGACAATATGCAAAATTATCCATTAGGTGCATCTGCTCTCAAACAAAACTTCTATGTAGATGACTGTTTACACGGCGCAGATAGTCTGAGAACATTGTTGGAAACTCAGAGTCAATTAAACAAAATACTGACAGCAAGCGGTTTTAAATTGCGAAAATGGTGCGCAAATCATCCAAGTCTACTACAAGGAATTCCACACGATGACTTAGAAGTCAATTTAGATTTAGAAAATAATAACGATACAACAAAAACTCTTGCGTTATCCTGGTGTCCAAAATCTGATAGTTTATGCGTCAAGGTTAAATTGGAACCTGTTTGCAGCACGACGAAGCGCAGTGCAACCTCAGATTTAGCAAGGCTATTTGATCCACTAGGACTTTTGTCACCAGTTGTGGTGATGGCAAAGATCTTTATTCAAGAATTATGGAATTTAAAAATGGATTGGGATGAAAAACTGCCGACTGAATTACATAAACAGTGGTTAGTGTTCCGGAACAATTTGACGAAAGTAAATTGTCTGCAGATATCTCGTCATATTTTCAAGGGTGAAGTTCCTGCCAACATTCAATTACACATCTTTACAGATGCATCAGAAAAGGCATATGGTGCTGCAGCGTATATGCGATCAACACTTCAGAATGGTCAAATTATTGTACGACTATTGTGCGCCAAATCTCGAGTTGCACCTTTGAAAAGGTTGACATTACCTCGTCTTGAACTTTGTGCAGCTGTAGTTGGCGCAGAACTAGCAAAAAGAATAAAGAACGATCTACAAATAAGAAATTACCAGACGTTCTTTTGGTGTGATATCATGGATCAACTCTCCATCATCAAAATTTCACACTTTCGTTGCAAACAGAGTAAGCAACATTCATCAATTAACAGCCACAAGTCAGTGGCGCCACGTCAGTTCGGAACACAATCCAGCTGACATTTTATCAAGAGGCCTTGCACCCCATAAACTACAGTCATCAAGTATGTGGTTTTATGGACCTATGTTCCTGCATGGTCGGGAAGAACTGTGGCCTTCAAAACCATCATCAGCATTAAAATCCGAAACCCTCATTGATCCTGAACGGAAGAAGGAAACTCAAGTATCTACATTGTCTGTTGTTGAAGGCACAGCAAATCCTGGAGAGTTCATATATTCAATAAGACACAACAACTCATTTGGAAGACTTCAACGGATATTATCGTATACTTTAAGATTCGTAAAAAGAATCAGAAGAAAACAAAATGATCATTCAAGCAATTTTTTGACTCCAGATGATCTAGATGCAGCACATCAGGTCATCATCAAAAGCATTCAATATGCAGAAATTAAAAATGAAATCAAAATTATGAAATCTGATGGAAGAATAAATAAGTCCAGTGCATTGGCATCACTGGCACCTTTTATTGATAATACAGGCATCATAAGAGTTGGTGGACGGTTGGATGCAGCCTCATTATCGTATGACGCCAAACATCCTATGTTGTTGCCTTATAACGACCCCATTGTCAAATTAATAATGGAACAAGTCCATAAGAAATACATGCACTGTGGTCCGCAGTCTCTCCTAGCTAACATGCGTCAACGATACTGGCCAATTAAGGGCAAATTGATGGCAAGGTCAGTAGTACAACATTGTGTACGTTGTACTAAAGTAAGACCACGATTTTATGAACAACTGATGGGTAATTTGCCAGCGACAAGAGTACAACCTGGGCGATCATTCCTCACCACTGGCGTGGACTTTTGCGGACCTTTTTGGATACATTACAGAATCCGAGGCAAAAAACCACACAAGGCATACATTGCTGTGTACTGTTGTTTTACAACTAAGGCAGTTCATCTCGAAGTAGTCAGCGATTTAACCACAGATGCATTCATCGGATCGCTGAAACGTTTTGTTGCTCGAAGAGGACACTGTAAAAATTTGTTTTGTGACAATGCCACAAATTTCGTCGGAGCAAGTAATCAATTACTTGAACTTGCAGACTCAATTCAAACAAGTAAGGCACAAGAGAAGATAATTAACGAATGTAATGAAAGAGGAATAATATTTAAATTTATACCTCCTCGTGCACCACACTTCGGTGGACTGTGGGAAGCAGCAGTCAAATCAGCAAAACACCTATTGATACGAAGTACTAAGACCACGTCACTAACATATGAGGAACTAGAGACTGTGGTACTAGAAGTCGAAGCAATACTGAACTCTCGACCATTGACACCTATGTCAAGTAATCCGAATGACTTGTCAGCACTAACACCTGGTCATTTCTTAATCGGAGAACCACTCACAGCAATGGCAGATGCAAAGGCCCAATCAGGAAATATAAATTTGGTGACAAGATGGAAATTAGTCTCTCGCCTCAAATTGGACTTTTGGGAACGTTGGAAAACCGAGTACCTCACTGAACTACAATGTCGACACAAATGGAAAGCAGCCAATCCAAATATAAAAGAAGGTACTCTTGTAATCATCAAGGAAGATAATATTCCTACATTAAAATGGCCGCTTGGACGTATTGCAAAGGTATATAAGGGAGTTGACGGTCTAGTTCGCGTGGTTGATGTTAGAATGGCATCAGGAACTCTAAGACGTCCTTTGACAAGACTAGCGCCTCTGTTTCCATCCGATGAACAATCTCTTGCTTCTGATGAACAACTTTCAAAAAGTTTTACAAAAGCGAATTCGAAAACACCACACGAAGGCGCAGATCAAGACGAGCCACCTAAAAAGTATTCACGGCCAATGTCTAATTCATTACTGTGCACAATGTTATTATCTCTATTATTCCTGCCATTGGTATTAGGGAATTCAGTGAATGTAACACGTTTCGACAATAACTTAGGAATATACGTTGAATCCATTGGTTTGATGAAAGTAGCAACGGCGGAATGGAAAATGATTGTTTACTATGATCTTCATCCATATTGGACCGAAATGGACTCCTTCAACAACGGGACTAAAACTATCAAACGTTTATGTTCAGAATTGCAAGCACATACAGCATGTACTTCTCTCTATACTCATTTTAAACATGCAAGAGATGAATTGTTGCAAGACCAAACATTATTATATAAAAGCCGGAACAAGCGAGCTGCAATTAACATAGTAGGAAATATTGCACACACCTTATTCGGAGTGCTTGATTCAGACTACGCTGAGAGCATGTCTGACACAATAAACCAACTTAACAGTAGAGATGATTATGCAATGCAGTTAATTCATAATCAAACATCTATTATAGATTCCACAATAAATATAATCAAACGAGATGAAGTTACCATGCAGTTCCGAATGAATCATTTGCAAAAGCAGGTTGATGAGTTTCTGAATAGAATTGGAACTACAACAGAACAAATACATGTCACTCAATTACTACTTTCATTATCTGCAGAACTCACATTAATGGTATCCAATCTTCAACACATCCAGTCGGAGATAATTGATGTGCTTACAGACACACATCATGGGAAAATCAGTCCACTGCTATTAACTCCTGATCAATTAACAAAGGAGATCAACAGAATCAAAGGCCACTTACCATCATCGCGTACACTACCGTTCACAGAAGACAATTTGACCGATTTTTACAAGCTAATGAAAGTGAAGTCAACAATTAAAAATCAGCATGTATTATTTTTAATACAACTACCACTGCTAGACAAGCAGCAATTTGAATTGTTCAAGACAACACCGATACCGGTTGTAATAAACAAAACTATGATAATTATCAAAACTGAAGTGGAGTACTTGGCAACCAATACTGTTCGAGATCAGTACATTCCATTTGATGACCATGAATTACGGGAATGTTTTTTAACCAAGGATAATATATACCTTTGCGCTAATAAACAAACAAGACTAGGTATAGCATCATCAGTACATTCATGTGAAATTAATCTATTTAATGGTAATCAGTCAACAACATGCAATATAATAAAACTTCAAGGAAATATTGCATTGAAACAACTACACAACCCGAACCAGTGGCTATACGCAACAAAATTCGAAACATTGATGTCAGCTAGTTGTGAGACCTACTTAAGTCAGTTCTCGCTGATAGGATCCGGAATGCTTACATTTGGACCTACGTGCATCATTAAAAACGCAGAAATAACTATACATGGCCACTATTTTATCTCCAGCACTGTATCCACGTCATTTCCACGATTTGGAAACTTATCAACAGTTGTACACATTAATGAGATGCAGAAAATCTTCAATACAACACCAAATGATGTAAAAACACAACTCAAGGAACTGACAGAATTGCAAAATCGGCTAACTAAGGAAAATTTGACATATCTTCCCTCTAGAGTGCGACTAAACAGTATTCATCATCATACGATAAGTTATTTGGCGTTGTTGATTTCTATAACAATAATCATAATCATTACTTGGAAAACCAAACACAACAGATTTCAGAAACACACAATAAGCGAAATTTCAACACGAGGAAATGATATGCAAAATGCAGAATTACGTCAACAAAATTTGGACTTCACTGTGACCACAACCTAGGACAAGTTGAGTTGGCACTCAACGGCGGGGAGAATGTTTATGTTTGCATTTAATTCATATTATTTTATATTTTTATTTTTTATGATATTTGGTTACATGTGTTTACATATTATTTGGGCCAACACTGCGACCAGTCATTGACCAACGAAAAGTGCAATTTTGCATTATCAGCGTTTCTTGTTGGTCAATGCACTGAAGAAAGTGTGTAATATGTTGGCCTATAATTATGTCAGCACAGCGTAGGCAAATTTATTTATTTGTGAATTATGCATTAATATTTATTGTCAATTAATGCATAATTTAATAGCTTGTTAATTAAATAATTTTGTATAAATATAAGAAATAATTTTAATAAAGTTCAGAAGGAAAAGAAAAATCAATTATAACTTTCTTACTTTCTCGCATCGGTTAGTTTGGGTTTCAAGTGCTCAAACTAATCAAAATAGAAAATACAAGTAGTTTGGGTTACAAGTGCTCAAACTACATTACACATAAAAATTGGCTACCAAGCTAACACAGATTAAGGATCTGGGTTAGCATCAAGTAGCGTACAATATTCAATATTTAATATATTTTTTTAATATAGTTCTATTGTGTATTCTAACACAGACTTTTATAATGAAAGCAGACATTCAGTAAAATACTTTCGCAAACGAAAAATTTGTCAACTGTTTTTCACTAGCAAATCTAGTCCTCGTGAAATTCAATCACAAATTTTAAAAATTCTTCAAACGAAGAAATTTTTTACCTGTATATTTTTTCACTGTGAAATAGCATTAATAATAAGTAATCTCAACAAACGTTCTGCCCCGGGTTATGATGGTATCGGCAATATCTGTCTTCAAAACCTTCCAGAAAACGTCCTCATCAAAGTAGCGGAAATAACCAATGCAATTCTTAAATTTGGGTACTTCCCTATTTGTTGGAAAAAAGCGAAGGTCATTATGCTTCCTAAACCAAACAAAGACCTGAAGTTCCCACAGAATTGGCGTCCCATCAGCTTACTTCCTACTCTAGGGAAAGTAGCAGAAAGAGTCATTCTGGCAAAATTGAAAGACCACCTAAGCTCGAATAATATTATCCCTGATGAGCAATTTGGCT
>NC_051846.1:141587233-141593122 GCF_002237135.1 Teleopsis dalmanni | reverse complement strand
GTGACCCGTCAGCAAATCTACTACAAGACAGATTTACTTACGGGGTGTCTTAATGAGAGTGCTTGTTTTTTTTTTGTTATTAGAACATAGACAACTTACATACAGATGCCTTCGTATCGTTAAGTCTTCCTATTTTGTATTAAATTGCTCAACACAAAAAAAATTTAATAAGTGCATAACGTTAACGTTACCAAAATTTGTTAGGTGCTTCCGTCGCCAAAAATATCCCTATAACCGGGAACCTAGTTATAGGGATATTATAGGGCAATAATAAATCCGATCTATATAAGTATATTATATCTGATCTGGACTGAACTTAAGAACTTTAAAGGAGCTTGAGCGTTTGATGGTATATTTAAAATGGAGCCTTAGCTCTAATCACTAACCCCGCAGTGTATTATTTTTATAAAAGATTGCTATTAAATAAATTTATACATATAAATTTTAAACCGTTTAAGTATGATGACTATTACAAATTATTTTATTCAATTATTTGCATATGTTATAAATTTAATTTGAGAACAGAGTACAGGTCAGAGCACTACAAAGGAATTTCGTATAGTTTTGTCGGTGTCGGTTTATAAAGTTTTTAAAGGGCATTTATTTTATTTAATTTAATATTTTATTCTCATTTTGTTTGTTTGTTCGTATATCGGTGAACTCGGCGAGCCCCAATACAAATGCAGATCACACATGCACAATAATTTGGTAGGAAATTCTGGCAATAAACTTTAACGAAAATAACCTTTCAACTCGAGCATTTTATCCTTTCACATAATGTAGCGCTTATCCCATTTGTGTTTGATGGTGTAACATATCCTGCAGAAGCACAACGAATCCCTCCCCGCCTGGCTCTGAGCCTTGCCACAGCGGCTGAGAGTGGCTGTTTGTTGTCTTCTGACAAGCCCTGGTCGCTGCTTATGAGTCGTTTTACTTTATTTTTGAGGATTTGTGTGTGAGACATTCTGTATGCAACTTCACTTTTTTTCACTTTGTTTAAATCCACTTAACACACACACACATACATACACATTTACACACTTATAAGTATGCGAATACGCAAGCACCAACACAAACATATAAATACATCAGCTGGCTTGGTGGAAGCTCGAGCTGAACGCAATTGTGTTGTGTTTTGTTGCAGGACTTTTTTCATTTCGTTTCTATTCTCTGTTGGCAACATTGTATAAAATGGCGAATTTATTTGTATGTTTCGTATGCGAACAAGCGCAATTGTTGCAAGTTTTATGTTCGTTATTTTCTTTTGTTTTGTATTTTCTACTCTTTATTTCATAAATTTATTCTTTAACATTCGGTTTTGTTCCTTTGTGGCTATGTAAAAAATTAAATTGTTTATGACTCGTGTAAGAAGGATGCTTCACTGGTACGTGTTCACATTGTCAAAAAAGTATAAATAACCAAAAATAAAAGGAATATTATACAAGAGGACATTTAAGTCAAGAGGATACTTAAAAGTAAAGTATGCATTAAACAAAAAATAAAATAAATACAAAATAACAAGTAAAAATGGAGAGAAAAAGTTAATAGTCAAAAAGGCTGCGATTTATAAGCTTATGCAAGTAATTTATTTCATTAAGCACCTAAAAGTATGTAATGAAATTGTAAGCTTTATTCAATTTCAAAAGAAAGAAACTTTTTAAATTGCTCCTTTAACTTTTAGTAGCAAAATAAAACAATAACTGCCTTTCCATCAAAGTGGCTTGTTATATTTGCATATTAAAAAATATTTAATCTTGTTAACTAGTTTAATTTAATCATTATATGTTTAATTTAATTTTTGCCTTCAATAACCGTTCTAATAACTCACGTTAACTTATATGACTCTGAATTGTTTGCAAAATCAGTGATATATGTGAAAAAAACTGTCATCCAAGGTATCATATGTTTAGCAATGGGTTGTCTATTTTATAGTATGTAATGTTAACCAACCGTTGAACATGTTAGGATTGTAAAAACCTTCAAAATATAAGTCTAATATAGTTACAGAATCACTGACCCCTCTACAGTGTTGCTTGATAGATATGCCAACAAACAAAATTATTGCAACTGGGGGACTAAAAACTCACCTGTCGAAAGTCATTACATTCCCAAAAAGTCAATATATGGTGTGGCATTTCTAGATTGTTGCTTCAGATAGATAAGGAGATTAAAAGTTAACTTTAACTGCACCACACATTATTACAATTTCTTGTTGATGTGAAGATGGATGTGGAAGTTGTGTGGTATGGGCAAATTATAAATAACGCATTTCCTGTTTTAGTTTCATTCGAAATATTTTTAGGACGTATAATTACACGTTTTAGTGATGTAAATTGGTCATTAATATCTTGTGATTTGTCACGACTACACCATTTTCTAACTACCAATGCTTTGAAAAATTTCGATAAACATTTTTCAATTTATAACTTTGCCATGGCATAAAAATTATGTTAAATTGATTCAGCACTGTAAGAACACCCTTAGTAGGTATTTAACTGAGGTTGAATTTCATTTCTAATTCCAAAGACAAAGTAATAAAAATTTGATTTAATTCAAATTATACTTCTAGAACCACAAAATGAATACTACTGTATTACAACTATACACAAAATATTTTTGAATTTAGTGCATTAAAAATTCAATTTACAACTCACGATTAATAGTTTACAACAACTGGCTTACCTGTAACGAAAAGAGAAAATATATTATTTTTTTTGATCTGCCAAACAATAATATCTATATAATAAAATAACATATGGCTTATACAGGGCAGTTATTCATAACTCATAAAGTAGATTGGAATTAGTCCGCGTTAATTTTAAATCGTTAAGTCAGGGCAAAATAAGGTAAAAGAAAAATATTATTGTTACGTAAATAAATGATAAATTAACAGCAGATATAAACCCAACATAGTTATCATAGAAAAGATGTAAATATAACTTATATAATATATTTTATTTTTATCAAATTCACAATGGATTTTTTGTTGTTCTGGAGAGGCCATCCAAATGTTAGGTTATAAGACCCTAAAAGCATTTAAGAATGATAGTCTTGGTAGCCTTCCCCAATTAAGTTCTTTTTTCCTCTGCGCCGTTCATAAGAATGGATGGAGTTCCTTTCCCTAGACCACAGAAAGTTTCTGAGCCTATCATTATTAAAGCCGCGGCTCTTCTTGCAAGTTTGTCTGTCATTTAATTGCCTTGGATACCAGCATGCCCCGGAATCCATATTATGTGCGCTTAAGAGCAAATGATTAATAAGTGTAAAAAATTAGCTTACATAAAAATATGGTATTAATTTATAAGTGTTCACTTACAAGATTCATCTATTTAAATCTTTTTTGTAGTAAGGAGAATTTAAATTGGTTTCTGCTATTAAGAATGTTTTCAAGCAGTCTTAGAATTTTTCATTCAAATTAAAAAAAATTGAACTTTTTATCATTTATATAAATATCTTCGAAGCTTAAATATGTATTATATAAAAGCGGAATATACAAATTAAACTTTGATATACAAGGATAACGCAATATCGAATGTCACATCATTGAGGTATCATCAAATTTCCTTTTTAAATTAAACTTTGTCAAATAATTTTTTGCAAGTGAAATGAAGCCAAATCAAATGAAATGAAATTCTATACTCTGCTCAAGACTGGAGGCCTTTGTGGGACGATTCAACATGTGTTCATACTTATAAGCTGCTTACACATAAATGCATGAACACACATTATGAACTGTGAACTGTGAACAGCATAAACACACAAGGACATAAAGGAAAGATAAAAGAGTGCATGAGAAGATGGAGTGCGGATATTTTTTGAGCCTTCACTCTGGAGTGCAAACTTCAAATACGCATAAATGCCATTTCCAATTTTTTGTAAAAGCTTTACTGACAAGATAACGAAAAATTTTCATTTTGATGGATTTGTTTTATGTTTTGTAATTTAAGTGCCAAACATAGCAGAAAAAAAACAGTTGACTTTGAGCTGAAAGGATGTGGCGCTGATTATGAGTTTGCAAAAGGATTTCCTTTGTTTTATGCTCGGTGCTTATCTGCGCCCTTTTGGCGTAATTTTCAGCTGACAGAATTGTTAATTTAATTGAAAGCTTTTACGGAGTAATTAAGTTTGTTTTTGTCAGTATTTTTTGATAGATAGTGTTATACTATGTACAGTGTACACATAGCTTTATTATGCTTTATAAAGCACTAAATTTATTTCAAGCATCAAAAAATATCCGAAACATAATAATGACAGCTTTCATTGACAAACTTCACTAAAATAGTGTAACAAAATAAGGACAATGAAATGGATTTTGGATATTTAATTAATGACAGTTGCGAACAGCTATCTAGAAATGTTTAGAATACCTAATGATTTTTTTTTGAATCGAATCGAATTCGAAAATCGAATTATCCAAATACTTCCAGTTAATGAAAACATCAATGCTCTGATACATATATGCGCTCCCCGTAATTAATTAATGTTTAATTTAGAGGTTGAAGCCAACAAACTTGTTACTGTTGGTGTAACAGATCTGAACAAAAATTATTATCAGCGAAAAGTCGTAATAAATTTGAGAAATTGATCTTCATTACTTCATTCAATTCTATTTAATTTAAAATCTTAATTTATTGAAGCCAGTTGTAATAATAATTATTTTGTAATAATTAATTATTGTGTAGCAAAGTCTTAATGAAATATTAAGATGATACCAAAGTTAAAACGTACTTAATATCAATCCGAGTTTACTAGTCATCTTTTGTTATCGTTTACAGGATAACTTCCTACTATTCTTTACATCATAAAGAATACTTTAATTCACTTTGAATTTTTACATGAATTTTACCAAATGTTTCATTAGTCAATAGATATGGCTTGATTTTATTTCTGCTGACTATGCCTTACATTATATAATATTTAAAAGTAGGCAATCTTTAACAGAGATAATGTAAATACTGCACCTATTTCTTTAATTCCCTGTCATTACATTAAAACTTTTTCTATCTTATTGATGTAAATGTTGTTTTCCAACCAAGTCAAATAGGTTTGGCGTATCTTACAGATTGGTCTCATTTTCAGACTATAGCAATTCCTAACAATATTAGGAAATTCATGGCGTAATGATGTTGATTGCGAGGTTTAAGCGTAAGTAAAGTAATATTAGAGTAACAGTTTTGCATGTGAAAGTCCTTTCAAACTAAAATAATAGTATATTGTACTCTTTAGAAGTACTATTTAAACAGATATACATTAGTATTTAGAAGTAGTACTACTGTTGTAAAGTCATAAATCCCAAATTTAAGTAAGAGAAAACGAAGCTGATACATCTAGAATCTTTGTTAAAAATTTTAAAGTGTTACAGCTTTGTTAAGACCATAAAAAAGGGCTTCATCTAAATGTCATCCAAAATCACAGATTAGGTATGATACATATTATGACTATTTAGGTTTAATTGCCTGCTTAGTTATGGCAAGAGTGTTTCCTATATCTGAGTAGTGAATTTCTATGAGCCATGTACTTTAGCAAGCTCATCCCTGTTATTCACGACATATTTGAATTCAGGTCCTTAAATGATTTCGACACTGATAACCCCTGGCTAGGGAGAATCCTTGAGAAGCCCAAAATTTTAAAACTGTGTAGGATGTAACTATAATGCTTAGGATGTCAGGATTTAATATTTGATATTTGAAACCAAAAATTATATATCGACAATTAAGCCAACAGATTTTTTCGAAGAATATTGATAATGTTATTTGGTGCTTTTGAAACACTAAATAAAAGTTATTCAAATAAGACATTTTTAATTTTTTATCTTAGGATCTTAAATTTGGATTTGTAATTAAACAAATTATTACTTTTCTTCCTATTCGAAATGGGTTCTGTGTTACA
>NC_051846.1:141582418-141587133 GCF_002237135.1 Teleopsis dalmanni | reverse complement strand
ACTTTGTATCTATTCACATACACATATGTAGTACATATATATTCCAATCAACTTTTGTATACAACAATTTTTAAGTTATCTTATTTGTTAAGTACTTAAAGTAATAATATGATAATCGCTTTTATCATATTTAACTACGCAAGTACCATGCATCGTGAATGATTCATTACAAAAACAGTTATAGACCGCAATTGAGGATTGACACTAGTCTTCTTCTTCTTCTTGTTCTTGAGTTAGTGCTATTACGCACTTTTACTCTATAATGGTTGGGGGGCTTATCACTACCCTAAACTAGGCTTTAACTAAGCAAAGAAATCATATCATTTATTTGTCTTTTAGTTGATGACGGACCTTAAATCAGCATATCTTCCTGAGAATGCAGAAGTGGAAGGTCGGGGTTAAGTAGCGTATCAACTTTAGAGAATAATTTTAGAGCTCTGTCTCTGATATATTTTTTCACTAGTGCAATATTTAAAGGAGTGTTAACTTCAATCATTTTTATTGATTTATGCCGTTTATCTGGTTTGACAAGATTGACAAGATTGTTGCTATAATTATATCGTTAGTTTAGCTCTAATCGCAATATGAGCTGAGGAATTTAGTACCAGTTATTAAAAACTATTGTATATTTAAAAAAATATTAATCAAAAATTGCATTAAGTATTCATAATAATATTATCATATATATGGTTACAAAAAATAAACTTGATCAGGTCAGATTTGGATATAGAGGCTATTGATTCTAATGGTCAACATTCATATTCTTGTAAAAAAAATTTTTCCACCTATCAAAATTGTTAAAAAAATAAAAACTAAAATTAAAATCAACATCACCGTTAAGAATTTTGTCATTAGGATTGGTTTTAATATAAACATATTTTAATCTTTCTGAATTTTCAATCGGTTTTTATTTTAAATTACATATTCAAACCTTTTTTCTTATTAACGTTCACTATTCAAAAATCAAAAACTGATTTCTGGAAAAGTTGAATAATCGTTTACGACAGTAACACATAATGTTTACCTTGTGATCAAACCTATTTGGCTATTAACTCCATTAGTACTGACTTTCCATAAACAACACGAACTCAGTTTGCTTTAGCTTTGATTTTTCTGAAGCTTAGATCCCCTTTATTCACAACTTTAAATCAATATTGAGGTTTTATTTTTATAATAATATATATGTAATGTAATAAAATAACTTTGAATTAACTTCTTGACTTCTTGTGTGAACGACAGCAGATATAATTTGATATAAAATAAACCTGTAATATCAATTTGTGAGACAAATATATCTAATCAATTCTAAATCATTCGATATTGTTTCACCTCGAATATTTTCTTCTATAACAGTTACTTTTATTCTAAATAAGAAGCAATACCTTGAAATATAGAAAAAGTGTTCTAAGAAAAACATGAAACATTTTCATTACACAGGTTGCATTCTATTAACAACTCCAAAGTTCTAAATTTAAAGTACATGCAAATATTTTATATTAAATTTTTTTTAATATCATTACTAAAGACGTAGAAATTCATTTCAGATTCTTCCGTTGCTGAAAGGAGCTTCAAAATATAGTAATCTGATTTCAACCAATTCGGCAAATTATGAAGTTTTACTTCCGCAAACCATGTTTGCAAAGTTTCAATCGAATAGCCCAAAATTGAAGCAATAGTTTAAACTCTAATAGATAGACGCATAGACAGACAAATCTAAATGAACTCAACTCCGGAGTTGATCAAGAAAAAGAATACTTTATAGGGTCAACGGCATTTGCCCTAATGCATTGCAAAAATCTTTTTATACATTTTTATCTAAAGTGTTTAAAAAGGTAGTTAATGAAGAAATGTACTAGATGTCTCCAACGGTCTATTGAAGTATGAGTTAGATGTGTTCAAAACAATATAATATATATATCATATAATATATACAATATATGCGATAAAATTGGGAAATTGGGATACCCGTATAATCATTATCATGACTTTTTGATTGACTCATATTCATATACTTGCCAACTGATGTACTCACTAAATACCTTATTTCAAGTCGAAATAAGTTTAAAGATTACAGATCAAAGAAACTAATATCGACAGTACAAACAATTCAGAAATTTGTAAATAATATATGACAACTTGACATCTATTTCATTTAAACATCTTTAAATTAATTGTTAATGGAAAAATTTTTCTACCATCTACCTCTACATTAATTTATTGAGTAGTATTTCAGTTCATTCATTTCGATGAACTATTTCAGCCATTATGTCCGATCATATCTGTTCTGGTTTTTAAAACCGCATTGTATTTATCTGAGTGATATATATAAGTGGCAAATAAGTCAAAATATGTATATGATATGCTAATATCAATGGTGTATTGATAAGAAAAAAAGATAAATTCAAATATCCATATGAAAGAATAAACACTATTTAATGTTAAATATGCCACTGGTTCAGATTGCACCATGATGGAACTGGTACGGGTATAAAATATGTATATATTAATCCTTTAACTCCTAGGAGGAGCATAGGGCCGTACTTTCAACTCTAATGAAACAACACTTCTTTAAAAAATGTAAATACTTTTGAACTGAAAAATTTATTTATTTTTGAACTTAATCGGATTTCAACTGTAAATATGAAATATATACCTTAGACCCAAACTAAAACTTTTTAGTTTTCAATGTTGTTTGGAACAATCAAAAAATGTTGCATTAGAATTTTATATTTTTTCAAATATTTCTAATATAAACTTAATTATTGCTGCCAACGAATTAGATGATAAATTCTCTTTCTTATTGCAGAAAGAATACCCTCCGATTCTCAGCAGCTTTCTATGACAAATATTCATATTTTATCTTCAGTCCGACGACAACTTTATTACTTTGTGGTATATTCATAGCTGCAGATAATAATGCAAAGATATAAATTAGAAATACAATTTGACATTAGAAAAATATTTGTAAAAAAATCCGCTGTGTTTATCTTTCAGCGTCACATCAACAAAGCTTTTAGAGTCAATGAATTTTGAAGTACAAACAAAACTCTTTTTTTCGCGTTTTGAGTTTAAATAATGAATGTGATATGTGAAAGGTACAACCCCATAGTGCTCGTATACACTATACTCCATCAGAATGTATTTCGGAATCATAAGAAAGATTCTGTAAAAAGATATAATATAAGGTCAAAATATATTATTATCTAATAAGATGTTCAATCAGGTACACACAACGAAATTTTATGTAATAATGCATTTGGTTTGTACACTCTCCCTTAAAAGTATTACAGAAAGCGTCATCTTTTGTGAGCTTTTTGGAAAAACCCAACCACTTATTATAAGAGGAACTGGCTTTAAATCCGTAATCGAACTGTTTTGAAACTTCTTACCCGATTTAAGATTTAAGAGCAGTTTTTCAGTCCAGGGGTATCCACGCTTTTGTGAAATTGTGTTGATTATATTTGGAATGTGACAACTCAGAGAAGTTTCACACTTTCCTCAGTTACAATAACAAATTACTTAAATTCACAACATTACAACAACATAAAATTACAAATTCACCACATTCAAGTCCGTTACTTGGGAATTATGTGGAGTTGCCGTTACAGTAAAATTTATAAGTGAAGAACTTGAATATTAGGTCTGCCCCATGAGCTATACGTAGTAAAGCTCGAGTAAAACACAAGGAAAGACTATTTAATACATAGACTCGTTATGACTCAATTTTTAATTTTGCATCTTCATGATGCGGGAGGGGTTGGAGTGTTAAACCATTTCATTTTTTGTTGGTCATTGAAAACCAAATTTGTTTTCATTCATCTTAGAATATTTTGGAAAATGCAAATTTCTTCTTTGTATAGAAGTAAACAGCACTGCATTATTTTGTAAGTTATTGCAATTTGTTTGAAGTTTTATAAAATTTTAACGAAATTGAGATTTTTTCAATTTGTCCTTCGAACTTTATGTTTTATATCTTTTTCAGGTCCAATAAGTCACTGAAAAATTGTACAAAATATGACCTTGAATAAAGGTCATATTTGCTTGACGTAAGTATATAAGTAAGTATATACGTAAGTATATATAAATTTCTATTATTTTTAATACTTACAATTTTAGATTTAAATTTAATATATATTATGAAAGTTATAACTTCTATTTTTAATATTACTTAAGTTTTAATTTAGTTTTTGTACTTGTAGTTTTATCATATTATATTATATTGTGTATTATTTTATTTTGAACATAACATTACATTATGTTGTGTACAAAGTAAATGTAAAATGTATTAACTTTTGATTTTTTCACTTTAAGCATTGACATATGTATTTAATCCATTATTTGCTGCTAAAATTTAATTTCAATTTTTATATCTCCTAATATACACTCATTTCTATAATAAAGGGCCTAATAAGGGCCTACCAGTAGATCCGCAGTGTGATCAGCGAATTTGTTCCTGATGCATACTCTATGTATTAAATACTCATTGACACAAGTAAAGTACAAACTAAGAGCGTAATACCAATGAAGTACCAAATTACACTCCTTGCACAGTCAACACAAATTTTACTGAAAGAAAACGTTCGAGTAAAGTCTGTGTATCATTTTAAAATTTCGACAGGGATGTTACACTCTCTCAGATACTCTTTTTTATTCGAAAATTTGGTGGTGGAATACACTTGTTTATACACAAAGCTACTCAAAGTTAGTACGAGTGG
>NC_051846.1:141573999-141582318 GCF_002237135.1 Teleopsis dalmanni | reverse complement strand
ATCCCTCAATTCAGCCTGGCCAAGGTGGTCAAGGTGGTCAAACACAAACAGGCACTCATCTTCCTGGCTCATCAACGGATCCTTTTACAAGTACTACTGCAACGGATCCCTCAATTCAGCCTGGCCAAGGTAGTCAAGGTGGTCAAACACAAACAGGCACTCATCTTCCTGGCTCATCAACGGATCCTTCTACAAGTACTACTGCAACGGATCTCTCAGTTCAGCCTAGTCAAGGTAGTCAAGGTGGTCAAACAGGCACTCAACTTCCTGGCTCATCAACAGATCCTTCTACAAGTACTACTGCAACGGATCCCTCAGTTCAGCCTGGTCAAGGTGGTCAAGGTGGTCAGACACAAACTGGCACTCAACTTCCTGGCTCATCAACGGATCCTTCTATGAGTACCACTGCAACAGATCCCTCAGTTCAACCTGGACACGGTGGACATGGTGGTCAAACACAAACTGGCACTCAACTTCCTGGCTTATCAACGGATCCTTCTACAAGTACTACTGCAACGGATCCTTCAGTTCAGCCTGGACAAGGTAGTCAAGGTGGTCAATCACAAACTAGCTCTCAACTTCCTTGCTCATCAGCGGATCCTTCTACAAGTACTACTGCAACGGATCCCTCAGTTCAGCCTGGTCAAGGTAGTCAAGGTGGTCAATCACAAACTGGCACTCAGCTTCCTGGCTCATCAACGGATCCTTCTACAAGTACTACTGCAACGGATCCCTCAGTTCAGCCTGGACAAGGTGGTCAATCACAAACTGGCACTCAACTTCCTGGCTTATCAACGGATCCATCAACGGCAACAAATCCCTCAGTTCAGCCTGGACAGTGTGGTCAAGGTGGTCAAACACAAACTGGTACTCAACTTCCTGGCTCATCAACAGATCCTCCTACAAGTACTACTGCAACGGATCCCTCAGTACAAGCTAGTCAAGGTGGTCAAGGTGGTCAATCACAAACTGGCACTCAACTTCCTGGCTCATCAACGGATTCTTCTACAAGTACTACAGCAACAGATCCCTCAGTTCAGCCTGGTCAAGGTGGTCAAGGTGGTCAAACACAAACTGGCACTCAACTTCCTGGCTCATCAACGGATCCTTCTACAAGTACTACTGCAACGGATCCCTCAGTTCAGCCTGGTCAAGGTGGTCAAGGTGGTCAATCACAAACAGGCACTCAACTTCCTGGCTCATCAACGGATCCTTCTACAAGTACTACTGCAACGGATCCCTCAGTTCAGCCTGGTCAAGGTAGTCAAGGTGGTCAAACACAAACTGGCACTCAACTTCCTGGCTCATCAACTGATCCTTCTACAAGTACTACTGCAACGGATCCCTCAGTTCAGCCTGGTCAAGGTGGTCAAGGTGGTCAATCACAAACTGGCACTCAACTTCCTGGCTCATCAACGGATCCTTCTACAAGTACTACTGCAACGGATCCCTCAGTTCAGCCTGGTCAAGGTGGTCAAGGTGGTCAGACACAAACTGGCACTCAACTTCCTGGCTCATCAACGGATCCTTCTACAAGTACTACTGCAACGGATCCCTCAGTTCAGCCTGGTCAAGGTGGTCAATCACAAACTGGCACTCAACTTCCTGGCTCATCAACGGATCCTTCTGCAAGTACTACTGCAACGGATCCCTCAGTTCAGCCTGGACAAGGTAGTCAAGGTGGTCAATCACAAACTAGCACTCAACTTCCTTGCTCATCAACGGATCCTTCTACAAGTACTACTGCAACGGATCCCTCAGTTCAGCCTGGTCAAGGTAGTCAAGGTGGTCAATCACAAACTGGCACTCAACTTCCTGGCTCATCAACGCATCCTTCCACAAGTACTACTGCAACGGATCCCTCAGTTCAGCCTGGACAAGGTGGTCAAGGTGGTCAATCACAAACTTGCACTCAACTTCCTGGCTTATCAACTGATTCGTCCACTAGTACTACTGCAACGGATCCCTCAGTTCAGCCTGGTCAAGGTAGTCAAGGTGGTCAAACACAAACTGGCCCTCAACTTCCTGGCTCATCAACGGATACTTCTGCAAGTACTACTGCAACGGATCCCTCAGTTCAACCTGGACAAGGTAGTCAAGGTGGTCAATCACAAACTGGCACTCAACTACCTGGCTCATCAACAGATCCTTCTACAAGTACTACTGGATCGGATCCCTCAGTTCAGCCTGGTCAAGGTAGTCAAGGTGGTCATTCACAAACTGGCACTCAACTTCCTGGCTTATCAACGGATCCATCCACAGCAACGCATCCCTCACTTCAGCCTGGTCAAGTTGGTCAAGGTGGTCAATCACAAACTGGCACTCAACTTCCTTGCTTATCAGCGGATCCTTCTACAAGTACTTCTGCAACGGATCCCTCAGTTCAGCCTGGTCAAGGTGGTCAATTACAAATTGACACTCAACTTCCTTGCTTATCAACGGATCCATCCACAGCAACGGATCCCTCAGTTCAGCCTGGACAGTGTGGTCAAGGTGGTCAAACACAAACTGGCACTCAACTTCCTGGCTCATCAATGGATCCTTCTACAAGTACTACTGCAACGGATCCCTCAGTTCAGCCTGGTCAAGGTAGTCAAGGTGGTCATTCACAAACTGGCACCACACTTCCTAGCCCATCAACAGATCCTTCCACAAGTACTACTGCAACGGATCCCTCAGTTCAGCCTGGTCAAGGTAGTCAAGGTGGTCAATCACAAACTGGCACTCAACTTCCTGGCTCATCAACTGATCCTTCTACAAGTACTACTGCAACGGATCCCTCAGTTCAGCCTGGTCAAGGTAGTCAAGGTGGTCAATCACAAACTGGCACTCAACTTCCTGGCTCACCAACGGATCCTTCTACAAGTACTACTGCAACGGATCCCTCAGTTCAGCCTGGTCAAGGTAGTAATGGTGGTCAAACACAGACTGGCACTCAACTTCCTGGCTCATCAACTGATCCTTCTACAAGTACTACTGCAACGGATCCTTCAGTTCAACCTGGACAAGGTGGTCAAGGTGGTCAGTCACAAAATGGCACTACACTTCCTGGCTTATCAACGGATCCATCCACAGCAACGCATCCCTCAGTTCAGCCTAGTCAAGTTGGTCAAGGTGGTCAATCACAAACTGGCACTCAACTTCCATGCTTATCAACGGATCCTTCTACAAGTACTTCCGCAGCGGATCCCTCAGTTCAGCCTGGACAAGGTGGTCAGGGTGGTCAATTACAAACTGGCACTCAACTTCCTTGCTTATCAACGGATCCATCCACAGCAACGGATCCCTCAGTTCAGCCTGGACAGTGTGGTCAAAGTGGTCAAACACAAACTGGCGCTCAACTACCTGGCTCATCAATGGATCCTTCTACAAGTACTACTGCAACGGATCCCTCAGTACAAGCTAGTCAAGGTGGTCAATCACAAACTGGCACTCAACTTCCTGGCTCATCAACGGATACTTCTGCAAGTACTACTGCAACGGATCCCTCAGTTCAACCTGGACAAGGTAGTCAAGGTGGTCAATCACAAACTGGCACTCAGCTTCCTGGCTCATCAACGGATCCTTCCACAAGTACTACTGCAACGGATCCCTCAGTTCAGCCTGGACAAGGTGGTCAACCACAAACTGGCACTCAATTTCCTGGCTCATCAACGGATCCTTCTACAAGTACTACTGCAACGGATCCCTCAGTTCAGCCTGGTCAAGGTGGTCAAGGTGGTCAAACACAAACTGGCACTCAACTTCCTGGCTCATCAACGGATACTTCTGCAAGTACTACTGCAACGGATCCCTCAGTTCAGCCTGGCCAAAATAGTCAAGGTGGTCAATCACAAACTGACACTCAACTTCCTGGCTCATCAACAGATCCTTCACCAAGTACTACTGCAACGGATCCCTCAATTCAGCCTGGTCAAAGTGATCAAGGTGGTCAATCACAAACTGGCACTCAACTTCCTGGCTCATCAACGGATCCTTCCACAAGTTCTACTGCAACGAGTTCCTCAGTTCAGCCTGGTCAAGGTAGTCAAGGTGGTCAATCACAAACTGGCACTCAACTTGCTGGCTCATCAACAGATCCTTCCACAAGTTCTACTGCAACGGGTTCCTCAGTTCAGCCTGGACAAGGTGGTCAAGGTGGTCAATCACAAACTGGCACTCAACTTCCTGGCTCATCAACTGATCCTTCCACAAGTTCTACTGCAACGGATCCCTCAATTCAGCCTGGTCAAGGTGGTGAAGGTGGTCAATCACAAACTGACACTCAACCTCCTGGCTCATCAACGGATCCTTCTGCAAGCACTCTTGCAACGGATCCCTCAGTTCAGACTAGTCAAGGAGGTCAAACACAAACTGGCATTCAACTTCCTGGCTCATCAACGGATTCTTCTACAAGTACTACTGCAACGGATCCCTCAGTTCAGACTAGTCAAGGAGGTCAAACACAAACTGGCACTCAACTTCCTGGCTCATCAACGGATTCTTCTACAAGTACTACTGCAACGAGTGCCTCAGTTCAGAATGGTCAAGGTGGTCAATCACAAGCTGGCAGTCATGTTCCCCCCTCACCGGTGCTTACTGATCCGATTTCGAATAGTGAGGAGGATGATGAAAGCCTTGAGTCTGACACCCACACGATCAAACAGAATAACATTGAAACTATGACGCAAAATATATATTGGGATGGCAATATCGGTGTGGACGAAAATAGTTCGGATGAAGAAGCAAAACTTCAAGTGAACCTTTTTAAAGGTAAGTTGCAATACCAAGTAGATGTATTTTATTTTTAATTCGGCTGTATTTTTAATAGCTTATGCTAATCAACAAAAGTCCGTAAAGCTGACGAACTCTATCAATAAAAAATATTCTAAGGAAGGCGGTGATATTAGTTTGTTAAACTCTAAAGGTATGATAACATTAAAAGTAATTTATATAACCTATAATTTGATATTATATATATTGCAGAAATTATTAAAATAAAATTAAATTCTCCAGCTTCAAAAACACAGCAGGGAATTTTGAATAAAAGTGATTTAGATTCGTCTGAGAAATTGGAAAAAATTGAGTCTGAGAATAATCAAAGTTCAACAAGAGAGGAAGAGAATACTGAATCTGAACAAAAAGACTTAGTTGACTCTAAAGAACTGAAGAAACTTATCAAGAAGTATGTCAAACATTTGAAAAATGAAAAGGACTGTGATGATGATGACATATATCCAGATTATCTAGATTGTAAGCGATATTATAGATGTGTGGAAAAGTCAGATGAAATTGAATTCAAGCATATGTATTGCAGTGGTGATACGCTATTCGACAGCAAAACGCTTAAATGTGTTAAAAACGATAAAGCCAAATGCTTTACAAAATACGATTTAATGAAAAAATTCTCGTAACTGAAACAAAAATTAATGTTCTCTTAATTTTTTTTTTCAAATAAAATCGCTTGTAAGAAAGCCAACAAAAATTTAAATATTTCTTTGTAATTGACAGAAAACAAATCATTTCGATTGAAAATTCATAAAATGACTCGTAAATTATAACTTTTATTAAATACAAACCTGTATTTAGACGTCAGTGAAATGAGCTTATAACGTCGGTAAATGAACTGTATGCAAAAAGTTTAAAAAGTTTGCAACACAAACAAACCAGAACAATTTTAGAATAATTTAATCCAAAAAAATAAAAAATATGATTATTTAATCAGTTTAACTTAAGTATTATTCAATTATTAATCGTGCAGTTATTATGCATTCAGGATTAGTAACAACATTAAACAATCCGTTTCAGACCGAATAACGAAGTATTCAAACTATTCGAATAGTAGTCTGTGCGTTGCTTAAATAGTTTGAAAGTAAGTTGTGATTTTTGTATTTTTTTATATGTAAAAGAATATAAAATTTTCTTTTATTGGTGATGTCTTTTGCTATAAATTATACGTAATTTGCAGAATATTTATTTATAACAATTTTTATTTGTAATTATGTACACATTTGTTTAGTTTTCTTGACTCTGCTTATTTTTTATTCCTTTTCTGCCGATATTTAATAAGTGTTCAAGCATGAACACGTATTATTATATTATATTATTATACTCGTATGTTAGTTTATTATTATAAGTCTGTTATCGTTTAAATTCCCAGAGTTATGAACTAAGAAAAAACATCAGAAAACAATACCCTATATTAAAATAGCAAACATTGTAACATTTTTAAATATCTAATTATCCGTATCTAATTATAATTATTATAATTAGAAATATAATTTATTTCTTATGACACAAAAGTACAAACAGAATATGGTTCAGTTGTGTCTATTATCGCAACTAAAATTCAAGACTTTCACATGATCACTGTTGCAATATAGCTTGGAGCTGATCCCTCAAAATAAGACTAGAACTGCTTTACATATTTTTCTACCTATCCTTATCACCTCTGCTATACTAATGAAAGCATTATTCAGCAAAGTTTAACATGATCAAATTTTCAATTCAATTATTGTATACTCATTCAGCATTACAATATCGTTTTCTAATTACATACAAGATCAATTTACATAATACTATATAATGTTACGCTTCCACAGAGTGTGCAGTTTTCATATTTTCCCAATTATAATTCTCATTAATTTCCCAACAACCACATTTAGTAAGTAAATTAATTAATTAAATACTCAAAAATTTAACAAACTGAAGACTACTTTTAGGCTGAGCTCATAATAGCACAACTAAATTGTAATTTAAATTTTACTCGAATTTTATTTTAAACGCAGTTTTTGTTCCGACGACCACAAGAATAAGTAATCCTTTTTGGCGTTTTTCAATTTCAAGATTTTATTCCTCTTCTCATTTAAATTGTCTTTTGTTACTTCCTACCTTCCTCCCCCACCACAATAGCAAAAGAACGTTTTAAAACATTTGATTTAAATATAAATCTGACTATGGTCACCTTCAGACTACCGTGAAAGACCAGCATAAAAGGTGGAAGGAACACTCTGCAAACGTACTAAATTCCGTAAGCCCACGGAAACTACACTGAATAAAGTGTATTACCATTGCCATTAAACATATATTCACCATCAAAAAAAGGAACTGATCGACGTTGTAATGTCGCTAAAGAATATTAAAAGTGCCGGAGCTGACATCATCCCGGCTGAAATAATTAAAGTATATGCTATTTGCAACTGTTTGCAAATAATCTCAGTCCTCTGTTTATTGGAATATGGAGATCGGAAGTTTTTCCCACAGACTGGATGCGTGGCATAATTGTAATGGAACTTTGGCGACTACGTGTCTGACCTACTGCAACTTGAATATAGCGTTCGAACATATGAAAAATTCGAACAAATTAAAGCAATTTTATTGGTGAGTGACTATAATCTGACAAATTGACGATAATGGCAAATAAAATTTGTGGCAGTGAAGTAGTTGAAATGAATAGTGTTATAAGCTCGCGATCATCAAATATTCAAACTTTTGAGAAAAAAATAAACGAACTATCTATGCAAGTATCAACTTTAGCAAGATCAAGATATTAATCACGCTCAAGGAAATTTAATAAACATTTTTAAACACCAAATAAAAGCAATCCATTTTGTTGTTACCATTTTAAATTTGTTAAAAGTGCAAAAAAATGTGAACAATCATGCACCTTTGCGAACAATAAACAGAAAACTGATGGGCTCCTCATCTTTAGTGACGGGTGAGCATTGCCCAGAAATTGGTCGCCTGTTTATTTATTTGTTGTTTTTTATTATATGTAAACAAAATATAGAGTTTAAATTAACAACAATCAGAGGTTTTTAAATTAATATTACAAGTAAGTTTACTAAGATGAGCATATAGATCTGAGCTAGAAATATCTTTGCTGGTTGAAATGCCTCAAAAGGTCATTTGGTTTGAAGCGGCATAAGCGTCTGTGTGTGACATCGTAAAGGAACGCCGGAATGATGCTGTTCAAGTTTTGACTCAGCCTGTCATAATGTGTTTTAGCAGCCTTCTGAATTTCTTGCTTGACAGTAGATATTTCAAGGTCATGATGTAGATCAGTATTTCGTACATACTACCGAGCGCTAACTGCATCCCTGAGTGCTTTGTTTTGGAAGCTTTGCATCATATCAATTATATGTTTTTTTGCACAACCCCAAATTTGGACACCATAGTACCATACCGGCTTGAAGACTTGTTTGTAAATCATAAGTTTGTTTTGCTGAGATACTTTAGATCTCCTACCATTTAGTCAAGTTAGCTTTTTATATCTTATATTTAGCTCAGTTAATTTTCTCTTCCATCTAAGTTTGGCATCTAGGCTCATTCCCAGATACA
>NC_051846.1:141565416-141573899 GCF_002237135.1 Teleopsis dalmanni | reverse complement strand
CAGCCCCGAAAAAAAAAAAAAAAAAAAAGTATTTGGTGGAAAATAACTTCAAATCTAATAACAAGGCAGAGTTCAGAATATATTATACAGGTTCTAAGAAGAGTCAAAATAGATTTAAGCAAATAAAGGAATAGATAGTCAGTTATTAAAAGCTGAATTAGTTGTGTTATAGGACAATTATTAAGTCCTTCAGCTACTATCATCTGTTGCGCTTTAACTAACGAAAAAGGACATATTCGATTATTTGTATCAAAATAAATGCAAATGGAAACGTAAGAACCAATAGAATTTCAGTGCCTTGAGGTAAACATTGGAGAAATCTTATATCACCTCACATAAACATTGAGCAACGAATTTGCTGTTTTATGTATGCGAAGTATTTGATGATCGGATTAAACTTGAATTGTTTGTATTTTTATAACTTCTCACTTTTTCTGCGTTCTCTCGTTCACATTTTTTACATTCACTTCATCTACGCTTTAATTCTACCTTAATTGACGGTTAAACAAGTGTATTCTACTTGGGTAAAACATTATGTATTGGAATATATAGCCATTTATTCATAATAATTTTGAATGTAATCTGGTTTTAGGCGTATGAATATAAGATGAAGACTTACTTTATATTAAAAAGTAAGTGGCAGTTGTGTCATGTATATAAGTGACTATATTGAAGCCATTGAATTCAAGCTCATCAGTTATATAAATAGTAGAGATAAATGATTCTAACATTTAATATTAAGTTGCATCAGCTATTAAAGAACACAAAAGATATTTAGTTTCGAATTCTTATATTATACCAAATTGTTATATTATATCAAATTCTAGCTATTTAGAATTTTTATTTAGCTAGAAACATATAGAATAATATAGAAACAATAATATAATGTGACTGCCATCTATATCTACATATTTTTATTAATTAATCTTTAGCAAATCATAATCTGTTTATTCATGTATGTATCAAAATTACATATTTAATAAGAAAAATATGAAGAGAGTCTGACTATGAGGTCCAATTCTATATCTCTAACTTGATTTATGGAAAAAATTGTGACATTTGGAGCTATGAAGGCCCAAAGGCAATATATTAACTATCACTGCACCTTTCGGTAAAGTGTAAGAACTGACGGCATATTTGGGGCACATTTCAGTAAAAATAAAGAATATCGGAATGTTACCATCAATAGCGCTCGAAACACACCCACCCAACAGCAATTTAATTTCTCATAAGTCAGTAAAAATGTTTTTAATGGGTTTTGGTTCCAACCAGTCTGTGGTACATGTTATATTATCTAAGAAATCAACGAATTATTAAAATAAATGTTTGATGAATATATTGTCTTCAGTCTTCAGATCTTGTGATATACTGCGATAGAGGAAGTATTTGAAGCAATTGTTCTGTGTGATCCACTCAATAACAATTCTAACCTTGCCAAATAAGGAGTGCACCCTTCGTTAAATTTTGGAGATGAGTTATGAAAAATTGCAGTTTAAATGCAGTTTTTAAGTATAAGTAAAAGTATTTTACTTATTAAAATATAATTGATTTCTTTTTTAAAATAATGTTGATGTTCTTTTAAATTGCAATTCTACGCCTCCAGCAACGTCCTATACGTATATTATAATACATATGAAAAGTAGTAATACTCATACTTAGATTTTTCAAATCAATATTAATAATAAAATTCTAACCCACTAAACCTTTATATAAATTTTATTTCTTATTGCAAATTTGTTTAATTTTAATATTTTTCTGTTAATATTAAAACTTTCCAGATTTTTTATGCTATTTTTTGTGATTTTTATTTATTTTCAATTATTATTTCCTGATATTAGCTTTTTCAGCTTAACCAAGATAAATATAAATACATCACATTAAAAAAAGTGTATCCTTGTACAAGGATAACACGTCGCATAAACGTGCTTATTTAAAAGGACCATCAAATTTCATGAGCTCAGTTATTAAAATTTATATTCAATCAAATCAGGAGGTGACAGCTGATTAAGTTTAATAATATTAAAGTCAAAACTGTCCAGACACTAAAACGACTTTAAGTGCTGCTGTCAATTCTGTAAGACTTTAAATCAATTACTGTCCACCTGAAAGTATGCAAAGTATTACAAGCGCAAAGTCTAGCATCAAATTTGGTCAAAAGTGTTTCTAATTCGATTTGAGTCTTGTTAAAAAATATAAATTTCTTGAATTTTCATTAAATTCAATTTATTTATCTGCATTGTTGATATAACGACTAAAATAATATGATTATTATAAAATTTATTTGTTCTGAAATTTTATCAATTTCTTATAAAATAATTAAAATAAGGATTTGATGGATTAATAATAATTTGTTTATAACAGCGATTTTTTAATTAAACATAAGTTAATTATTATGATTGTATAATTATTTATAATTTTTATTAGATTTTATTTTTATTAGATTTAGTGTTATTCATTTATTTTGTATTGGATATATCTATATTTTTTCTTCCAATTAGAGATACATATATATGTGACGCCATTCGCGAGACCGCAAAACCTTATGCCTAATAAGTCAGCTTAAGTCAGTTTTATAATAAATATGATTTGTAATAATTATAAATTTCAGGTATGTAAGTATCGGACAAATTTCGTTGTCGATTTCTTATGATTGAACAATCAATTCTTTTTGACTGAGTAAAATCGAATATACAATCATATTTTATGGTAAACTAAAAACTCAACTCTTCAATATTTCTTACTTATTTTTTAATCAATTCCTAGTTTCAATTAAAATGTGATTGTACTCCTAATGTAAAAAAATCTATATTAAATTCATTTAATTAGCAGACTACGTCACTGATCACTCTTTGTAATTCAAACAGAACTCTGCATTATATATACCATATATATCATAAACTACTTGTAAATCTTAGTTTGCTTTTATATCGTATATATAATATTAAACTAATGTGAGTTCTATAAAGTTCAAAGTTCCATTAGGTACATTAGGACGAATGACATACTCAGGGACATCAATATTGATCCCATCAAAAAATACATAAAGAATAGAGCCCTGAAATTATATATGAAAACTGACAGACTTGCCAACACCGCGTTATCAAATCTCAGAATGGTTACCGGCTCCTTGGGGAGGTATGCAGATCTGAGGTCAATTATTGCTTAGTCTGATGAAGTGATAAACAATAATCTAGTCAAGGTGTAAAGGGGGGTTTTGAAAATACCTTGAGTTAAAAAAGAGTATAAGTTCTTAAGTGCACTAGCTCAAAACAGCTTAACATAATAATATAAAGATGTCAATTGATTAGTACGTGCAAATTTTTAATTATATAGGAATATGTGAGTTTTTTTTCTATATTACATTACTAAATCGAAATGTAATATAGTGATATTAACAGACAGAAGTATAACCTATATAAGAGCAAAAAAAAAAAAACATCGATTTGTAGACTAAATGATGATGATGATGTATCATCGTGTATGTCCAAAAGCCAAAAGAGGATCTATTTATATGCTAAACAATTACTAGCCTCATTTCGACTTTGTCAAAGTTTTAATATTCTAAACACAGAAATGGTATTCAAAATCAATTAATTATACTTAAAGGCGCAAAGAAAAAAGAAAGAGAACTCTATTGGAAAAGGTAGAGAAGGGAGAGAAACTGCATACTACGTGCTTGAAGAGTGCCCGGTGGTGATGCACAGAAGGAAGAAGCACCTAGAAAGGTATTTCATGGCTCATAAGGATTTAAGACTAGGAAAGATAGGTCTTATACTGTCGGACTTGGAAAAACACTCTAATCCGACTAAGGGAGACAATAGATCTTTTAGGTCGCAGTGCACTATCCCTTTAATCAATAATAATAAGCTCAAAGTTAGTGTTGACAATTAATTTATAAAGAAAATAAACTAAATATATATACTTTCCTATGCTTCGAGAAAGGGCTTCAATATATATAAATCACTACTATAAATAATATTTCTATACAAATCGACAACAAACAAAGTATGTCAATAACATACTTCAAGTGACTCTTAAATATAGTTTGGAACAAATCTTTCATTTTTGGATTTTTTTTGTTAAAGATTTGTTATGGTTTTTAGAAAACTTTTCGATTTATAAGGAATAAAAAATTGTCTCCGTGGTCTAACCACTGTGTTTAAATAACCGTATTATTATTTTATTATCAGTTTAAGTTCCTCTCCGATCAACAGACGTACATCGGTAAATCGATTTGTGCTGTTATCAAATATGTTAAAAATATATAAAATTTCTTTTCAAACATCGTATATGAGATATGGGTGTTATTGTTTAAAATGTATTAATTTAATACTATTTTTTAATTGTCTAGCGTCTAGCTTAGCTATTAGCGTCTATATTAAAAAAAACGAATGGGCGGGCTTACTGTACCAATGTTAAAATCCCAAATATATCTAAGAGGTTTGTATACTTAGTCTCCAATAAGTTTTACACTGTAACACAATAGTATTCTCAATCCTACTCACTTTTAAAATAAGTATCTATAAAAATGCTCAGAAAATCAAAACTGTTTTTTTTTCGTAAATTTACTTAAGGCTAATATGAAAACAATTGAATTGATTAAATTTATTATGTTGATTATTTTAATCAAAACTGATTTATAAAGTCAATAAAATAAAAGTCCCAAGATTTTTCATTTAAATCATTCAATTATGTTTCTTGGCGGAACAATTTGATTAATAGCGCCGAATAGCGCGTGGAACATATGCAAACACAATTTGTGTAAATCCAAGTAAGTCTAGGTAAATCTTATGAAGCACCTCATATACATTAATAACCCGTATAAGAATTTTCACCAAACTCAATTTGAAGAGCGCACTCCACAAAGAAATGGAAATGGAAGCGTTCTAACGAGGAACTTTACAACCCTTTTTGATTGCATTAACCGAATCGCATGCCACACATGTGCTTCATTGAATTTATTGCACTTCGACTCATTCCCAGACAAGACATACATCAAAATCCTTTCCTCCACGGATATGTGAGGTGGTGCTGCGTGTGGCAAATCTAAAATGAAGCACTTAAGATTAAGCGCGCAAAGAGGCTAAATGAAACGCTTTTATATGAATTATGGCTGGTAATAAGGCATGAAGCAAGTTCCTTCAATTACACGTAAGACGTAATACAATAAAAAGTTATATGTGGCAAAATTAAAATGCTTCCAGATATCTTAGTGTTCACACAGCTGCATATAAAAAACTACTTAATATTTTTATGAACATGTTGAAAATAATTAAATTGCATTAGACACATTTAAAAAAAATATTATTTTATACTAGCATTTTTATTTTTATTTATTCTTATGCTTTTATCATAGACTAACACCCATTTTTCTTTAAACAAAATATAGGACACCGAATTAATTTTTAATATGAACATTGATGTAAAAGTTGGATATCCGCCCCGATATTATTATATTCACTAGATGAACACGGCCATAGTGTGTCCAATACTTATTCATGATGCTGTAGTTTGGTAGCCAACTAAGAGCTACAACAATCTTTCATCACAAGTGCTTTTAAGCCATTCCTTACAAACACAATAAATGCGATGTTAAATCTTTTATCCATTAGATTTCCATATTAAAAGCATCGGTTAAAATTTTAAGCAACAGATTGCTGAGAAGATGGCACATATGGTTGGACTCTGGAAACAGTTCTGAATTATCTGTTTAAGACTGCATATTTATGTTTTAAAAGAATAAAAAAATACAAATTCTTAAGGTAATTATGTCACCAGATTTCTCACAAATGGCACAAATATGGACTGCGTAGTAAGTGTAGAAATATATTTGCCATTTGCAGATATAAATTATTCTCCTACAATTTCTTATATAGTAAAGAAACAGATATTTCAGGCTATAATTATAAGGAAACATGTCGATCATGCAAACCCTATCAGGGATGGATGTAAGGTTACCATTTAATTTAACAACAAAGCGATTAAACCACTTCAATTTTCCACCATTAAATCAAACCCAGTCAGAAAAAGTAAAGAAAAAATCGTTGGGTTTAATAAACTCGTAGATATTACTCTTATATGAGTTTACGGTGCGAGGAATGTTGAAGGGCATTGGTGCTGGTATGAAAGTCTTCCTAGAGACCGTTAAAATAAGCGTGTTTCTTCATTTTCTGCTAGCAGTTAGTAATAGGTAGAAATAACTCAGAACTTGTAAATAAATTAATTCGATCGGGCCTTCATGTAAAAAGACAATATTAAGGAAACTTATTAACAGAAACCAAGTTCATAATGATACCCTGACAGTATCGTAGTTCTTTCAGGTCACTATTACAAGGGTTCGCACACGGAAATTTTACCTACCGCTCAACACATTTTTGTGAAAAGTAGTTACGGAGACTTGGATCATGAAAAAAAATTATACATATTTTCTGTGATTGTCCAGCTTTGACGAACAGAAAGAACCGATTTGTAATTAAGTTATTTCTTTACAGTTTGTCAGACTAAGCATCAGTTAAAGCAAGTAATTTGTTCAAATACAGAACTTTTTAACAAAGAATGTGAGAAAAAAAAATGCAAATAATTGTTAATTATTTGAAATGGGAGGGTATCTACCAAGCAGGCACTACTACCAACCAGCCAACCAACACCCATTAGTTTATTTACAAAAAAATTCATAAAAACAATATGAACTTAGTTTTCTGTTCAGATGGATAACAACCTTTTAGACTTCTTTGACTTCGACTTTCTGAGGTGTCCATCTCTAAAAATTATCGTCAAGTGAATATTAGAGACTCGTATCTTTTTATACACAAATTTTGCAATAGTACACCCACTTGATACCTCCATGCCGAATTACTTGAATTGAATTTCTTGAATGTTTTTAGAAATGACCAACTTCCATCTGATTGGTGCTTTTGCTATTACTAATGATTTAGTTTTACCAGATAATCTTTATCATACCTAAAGAGTAACTAAAAAGTATCTATAGTATAATAACTACTCCTTAGCTATTAGAAACCTCGCTCTATCTATTACCTTTTATGACAAAGCATTGTATTTCATACAAAATGTTGTCGTGATTATATATACTTTACGAGTATAAAAAATTTAATATTTAAGTTCAATTTTGACGAAAGAAACTATTTCTCTTTCTAGAATAGGTTTAGAATTTAAAAGGTTTTTATTTCTAAATTTTATTTCTAAATAATAGAACTTTTTAATGATCATGCAGCTGTTTAGAGTATTGCAAAATACTTATCTTTGGAACTATTTGTTGGCCTATAGTTTCATATATAATTACAGGATTAGACTACTTTAAACCTGTCAAAATAGAGGCCATGGCTTCGAATATTTTAACCGAACGAAACTTTTGTACACGAAACTTTTGTTTCTCAAATTTTAAGTTTTGTGTTATTTTTTATTTTATTAACAACAAAATTTTATTTCCAATTATTTTTAATTTTACCAAATGTCCATCATCAATGGTCTTTTTGGAAACATTTCTTGAATTATACAACATATATACTTCTTTATATATTAAAGTAAAAAATTACACTCAATTAAATGGTATTTATACTTGTATTAAATATATTTATGTTGGGTACAATTAATGTGTATATATGTATAAAAAATAATCAAATCAAAAAAACACATTCTATAAAAATGTAAGTGAAATATTTAAAAACATACACGTTTATCATATAACTCTGAAACCTGAGTTATTTATTTTGTATTCAACATGCGAGTATGTGAACATGTAACATATTTCACCACGGAATAAACCTCACTTAATAATGAACCAAACAGTACGTCACAAAATATGTAAGTAAATTTAATGGATTTTAGTCAGCGATAAACTTACATTCAGAAGAGCAACCACTTGAAAGCGCCGCTTCACTTATTTATACTCCATGATGTACTGTTTCTTCAGTAAACTTCGGTAAAAGTTCATCATAATGAAATACCACACTCACCAGAGCTCATTGCATATGAAAGCGGTTTACCTTTGTGTATGGGAAACCAATCCACTAAAAAAAAGAATCCTTAAGCCAATTTTCAGTGCACCATTCATGAAACAAATTCTTATAGTTTCATTTTAGGCGCACTGCAAAATAATGTAAGCAGCACTGGGTACTTCAACGAATAAGAGATGTAGACTTATGAAATTGTGTGAATATTGCTTAATAATTTTATGTGGCAACGAGAGGAAACTTTTCTATAAGGAACTGTTACCCGAAGCGTCAAGTTTAGTTCAGCTGCACTCCTGCTTGTACTGGCAAGTCAAGTTGAAGTTGATAAGTGGATTTGGTGGTTTCTAAAAATTGGTGTATTTTTTTATGCTTTATGTTAGCGCAGCGTTTACATTAAAATATTGCAAAATTCACATTTTTCGAGACACTTTTTCGCAACTTGTAAGGATGGAAATTTTAACTAATTTCCAACCTACATACAATCACTGTGGAGTTAATATCTACAATGAAAAC
>NC_051846.1:141549465-141565316 GCF_002237135.1 Teleopsis dalmanni | reverse complement strand
TTACCAGTACGAAAAGTAATATTAATTTGAAAATGATTAAAATATCTGAAGAAATACGCTATGTGATGTTACTACAAAAAAGATAAAACCGTTGGAAAAACATGGGGAAAATTATGAGCGGTTTAGGGTAAGGATGTTGTGAGTGTACTCCGTGCCCATTGCCCATTGCATTGTGTTAATGGAGAATGATCCGACGGTGCTTGTTTGTTTTCCGTATTTCACTGAAGACTTTCGGTAAACAACTGGTTGTATACTATTCGAAATTGACCGTTATACGTTTCTGTAATAGTACTCGTACTTTTACCGAAAAAATAAGCCACCATTTCTTTCGAAGTGCTTCGAGTGCAAACTACTTTTGTTGGATTTAATTAATTTTGTAACGTCCATATAGTCGACTGTTGTACACGTTCCGGCTCGCACGCTTACATTGTGACCGAAAAGTTTCCGGAAATTTTAAATAAAACGCAAAATTCTTAATCTTCATCAATATATTTATCTCTTCAAATATTCTCATTAGAATCGATACAACAATGCCAACGTTTTTCAATCATCAAAACATTTATTGGCGCTTTCCGGTATGGCTTTGAGTTCCCTCTGCGAATTCTGTTTTTCGTCTTCTATGGATTCAAAACGCGTTCCTCTGAGTGGTAATTTGAGTTTGGGAAACAGGAAAAAGTCACACGGTGCAAGATCAGGTGAATACGGTGGCTGTTTGATGGTATTTATTGAATGTTTGGCCTTAAAATCGTTGATAATGTTGGCTCGGTGCGAGGGAGCATTATCGTCATGAAAAATCCATGAATTATCCTTCCACAATTGAGGCCGTTTACGGCGGATAGCTCTCACGACCGATGCCTAGCTCTCGTGCTATCTCTCTAACACTCACATGAGGATTTTGGAACACGATTTCCTTTGCCTTTTCAATGTTTTCGTCGGTGGTAGAGGCCGAAGGTCGTCCAGAACGCGGCATGTCTTCGACGGTCGTACGACCGTCCTGAAAGGCTTTGTACCACTCATAAACTTGAGTTTTCGATAAAACTGATTACCCATAAGCCTTTTGTAGCATTCGCAACGATTCTGCACACGAAATTTCGTTCGAAACACAAAATTTGATGCAAACTCTTTGTTCAATATTTTTTTCCATTGTTTTTTCGCAACGCACTACTGAGGGGAACTGGTTTCAACAGCTTGCCGTAAACGAACTGTCTGACAGATCGCGCTCATTTTTGGCATAGTAATTAAGGACAGTGCTGCCAACTACATAAACTTAAAATATCGAAAAATATACAGCGCGCGAATTTTAAATGAGAACTTCCGAAAACCTTTCGGTCACAATGTATATCCATTATTGGTCATATGTTACTATCTTATATACGTGTTTGAAGCACCGCCATTGTACTTCTTGAGCATTTGTGTGCACCAATCGAAACGAGCATCTTTTTGAAATTTTTGTCAAATGATGGGGAATCCAATAAAAAGAAACCTTCCTCATAACTAAATGATCGTGCAATATATTATATGTGCTGATGGTACTAATGCCTAGCGTTCCACTTCAACCTCAATCATATGACGATCTTGCATTACTTATATCAGCTTTTGCATAGCATCAATGATTTCTGTCACAACAATTGATTTTAAACGACCTTCCTAAATTTCATTGAGGTCAGTGATCGAACTGCGGTCACGGTAAATCATTGTACCACCGTTTAATAGAGGCGTGGCAAAGGCTTCATCGCCAAATATGAAAGTACTTTGATCGATGAACTCTTGTCTCTTATCTAGATAACCCACGTCAAAAGTCGTAATAAATCTTCACACGAAAATTTTCTCGCGCTTATTCCATTTTTCCACGAACTCTCAATTTAAAAATCACTGTAAATAACAAAAATAACGCTCTTTTGACGAAAAGTCTAAGGTTTCCGGTTATTTAACTAAGAACTTAATTAATAATAAAATTTTGTTGTTATAATTTATTACTGATTTAAGCTTCTCTATTTAAAAATAGGTTGTTTTACCACATTCGAATTTAAAATATGATGGATGAATTTAATTTTAAAAATTAAAAACTAAAAATAAAAAATTAAAGGTCTAGAAATTATAAAGATAATCATTAAACTCTTAGCTAGCTTTAATATTACTAATTTTATACAGAACAAATTCAGTTCGAGTGCAATTTGTTAATATTAGACTTTTGAATACTTGCTGTTTTGAGAAAAAACAATTCTAAAAGTAAATCCGGCTATTTCGCATATTATAATTTTCAACGAATAATGAGTGCGGTGAAAAATATGTTTTACAATGAAAACTTTATCATCTTATACATTTAAAGCCCACGAAAATTAAAACAAATGCAAAAAACAAAAAACACAAAAACAAATGTAAGAAAACGTTAAGTGAGAATTATAATTTTCAATATTATGAAGTGTACTGCATTTAAGTTCAACCATCCTTTTCTTCTTTACATTATAATACAGTAGTAGACTTTTTAAAGAGAGTAAGAGAGTTCACAAATCCATCAAACCGAGGAAGCTTTGTTATATTATATATTAAAATTCCACGTTTAGCAATGCAAGACAGAAAGAATTTATATATAATTTTACCTAAAGTAAATGAGAATTGTAATTTTTAATATTATAAAGTATGTTCTATTTAACATTTCTATTAACGTAGAAAAAGCTAAACATTTTTTGGTATTGCTGGTAAAGCTACGCTTTCTTTATAGGGTGACAAAGAAGCTATATATAAAATTTAGAGGGTTTTCGAAAAGCAAAGAAAGAATGCACATACACAAAAATTTGTGACTAGAAAATTTTATATTTTTCAAAGAATAAATTTACAATCCTAAATATATGTTATTATGAATTAAACTTTCGTTGCAATTAGTACTGTTATTACCTGTTCTTAATAAAGTATTGTCCATATATATCCTACATTGAGGATATATTGATTATAATTGAGATTACAACCTGGATTATAAAAGTATATATTTTTTCCGGTTGTTTCCGGTTGTTTTTCTTTGCCACGCGAAAGAATTACGATTTTTTCGTCCTACAATTCAATTGCAATATAAAGTCTTATTGCATTACTTACAAAATTATATAGCACCTGATTTATTCATTAGTTATTAGTTCACAGTATAGCCCCTCACTATAATCGATTTCTAATACAATCGATACTTAACGAAATTTTTTATACTAATTAGATTTATAAATCCGTAAACAGGTAATATATAAGTCCAAGACTTATAAAAGACTTACAAAACACTCGAGTTGAACTCAGATTTGGGCGAAGTAATACGTAGTTTTGGATGAACATTGTGATTATCAATAGATCTAAATTTAAGGAAAGCTGGTTGATAATTGACTTTCCGGATTAACAAATATATATAGTGCTTTGTCAAAGCATCTTGTGAGACATCTTATTAGTCAACTTATAGAATATTATCATGTGCACGTCTATTTTGACAAGTCGGACAAAATCAATTCTTCCGGTCCTATATTTTTGGTGCTTGTCGTAGTTGTTTGTCAGACATGGGTGTACGACCTTAATAAAAAACAATGAAAATAGATAAAATAGTTGATAAATGATGATATGAAATCTAAAATACTATTAATCAAAAGTATAAAAGATTTTCATGATGCAGATAATCTCATTTCTTACTTCTAAACTAGGTCATAGAATCATACCAACCACATAATCCACACGACTATACGATCTACGCGTCCATTATTCATCCGTCAATGTAATGGCGAGCTCATCTATATTCCTAAGCAATTCACAGATCGGGAATTACATTGAGATATCTGCCGCGTTAACTTGCATTTCTATTGTATTCTTGTTAGAATTAATTAATTTTGAAACTCTGTCATCAAGTGTTAAAATAATATTTACTTCAACTTTTTTTTGCTATTTGTTATATTATGTTATTCTTAAAAAAACAGTTTTTAAATTATTATTGAAATCACTCAACTATTGTCAAAAAAGTCACAATTTATTTACTCCTCCTGCAAATTTTTAATAAATTTCCCTTTATTTTACTCCTTTCTATTTTTGACTTTTCTTTTGAAGTAAAGGAATTCGACATAATACTGGTTTACTGTAGACTTCTTTAAGGAATAGGTCGGTTTTTTACTTGGCCGTTCATTGCATAATGTGCCGACAAAAAGTGTTTCCTAAATATTTCCCCGTATTTATGTTTTCAACACAGCAGAACTCGTCAGAATTGCGCAGACAATCAGTTGGCAGAATATTTTGTGTTTCGTTGGAGACTTAGTAAATCACAAACTTTGCACTGTGATATGAAGTCAGTCGTGCTTTTGCTGCGAAACGCGTTGCGTGTTTTTAGGCTAAAAATACAAACTTTCGCTTATAAGAAATCGTTGCAAATATGAAATTCTTACGTGTGGAAGAAATGATTTAACTGTGAATTGGACAATGTGAATGCGATCTGCAATGAAAATGAAATAAAGCTGTTGCCTACTTTATGGCGCTATGATTAACATTTAACTATGCAAGTGCATTTTTGAAATTTCTGTTTAAAGTGCTTCTGCCTTTTAAGTTTGAAAACGTGTGTTCAACGTGTCGTTAAACCAAAATTGTGCTTAAAGACTTAAATGCTTAATTTATGCATAGAATTTTTAATTCAGAACAAACAAAGTTTACAATAAAAAAATTTAAAACGCTAGAGACTAGCACTTTTGCGGCATTTACTTATTATTTTCTACTACAAAGTGTACGCTGTGGTTATTTGGTTTCTCAAAATGTAAAGCATATTTTTTGGCGGAATTGTGAATTTATATTAAAAAGAAAAACTTGAAAAAATTGTTTATATTCAAACTGTAAATAATGGTTTTTTTCTCATGTTATAATTTTAAATTTATTACTGCGGTATAATATTTTTTAACACACACTCGATGCATTTGAATAGGCACATAAATTTTTATTTATTTATATTAATGGGCTATATATTTTTAGGCGCTATTGAAAGGCAAAACATGTTTAATTATCCAAATGAACTTTAATTATAAAACTGTCAACTGACAAATGATTAATATACGCAATAGGTTTAAAATAGTCTAAGATAACCGCATGCTAAATAGCATGTCACAAAAAATTTTTAACCATTCGTTGTGTTCATGCAACAACGAAATAGTACAAATAATTGTTTTATTTACCGTGTGGAAAATAGACATTTTTTTATTTCTTTGTAGAAAAAATATAAATAAAATTTAAATAAATAAAATACGAGCTGCAAATACAGGCAAATGCACAGACAAACATAAATTATCTCATGTGAATTATGGCTTGCCCATACACACCAGAAATTGTCTCGTCAGCAGGCAGAGTAATGCGGGAATGTTACCCATAAACGTTAGGATAGACGGTCAAGCTGAGTGCAGGCACGCAGGAAAATAGGCATGCAGACAGGCAGGCTAATATCATAGCAAGTGGCTTACATGGAAAGCATGTTTTTCATAGTCTATGTGGACCAAAACTTATTGCTACTGGCATGTACTAAATCTTGGAGTATGTTTTTTCTATAATCGAATCATTTGAAATCGAATTTTTGTTAAGGTTTCATGCACTCATATCAGTGTACAAGTAAACAAAGGAATTGAGTTATTTATGCCATTGAATTGATTGGCTGCGTAGAATTTGTAGACAGTTAACAGACAGTGTAGGATAAATTTTTAGTCATGCCGTTTATATTTGCAGTAAATTTCTTAAATTTCATATCCAATATGTGCGAATTGAATTCACTGAATGTGTTAGTGAAGTAATTATTAAGATTACTTATAGTTTTTCAAAATAGTTACTGATTCTTAATATGTACCTAAAAATTTATAAAAATTTTTTTTATATAAATTTGAATTCAGAACTTTAAAACTTTAGTTGTTTAAGTTAATTTAGAGTAAAGTCATTGGATATGAATGTGCATATATATTTTTATTTGTATTCAGCGAATTTAGAAGAGTTTATGGAGCCGTGAGATACAATCTGATGTTAAGATGTTAGATGTAAAAACTGACATTCTAACTTACATTCAAAGAATAATATGTGTTTTATTCAGTTAGGATCGTATAGAAGTAAAAACCAAACCAGCAGCTCTGATCACTTCTGATCACTTACTTCAGTAGGAGACAATACCCCGTATATATTCTAATCTATTGTATATTTCTATTTGTTGTATGTATAATATCTAAATAGTATTAGAATAAATAGATATGTTTTAAATATTTACATATTACATATATGAAATAGTTTATGCTTACATATATATACTTTGGTTAGCTACTCGAAAAATATTTCACTAATATTAATAGAATTTTTATTGAATATTAGTAGTTAAGAGATGTATATTATGGTTGCGCTGATATTTTAACATAAATTGTTTGTGCTTTAAAATAACAAAGTAATGATAATAAGAAGTATCAAAAATTGAATAAAATTTATTAGACTTTCATTTATTAATTTATAAAAAATGAATAGTTGAATTTTTGATGTCTTAAAGAATAAAAATGCCGCTTAAAACAGTAAGAAAAAGTTTTGAGAGAGAATAAAATTATTGAATTAATAACCTTTAGAAATTTAAAATATTCTGCTATAAAAAATCAGATTAGAAATACCATAATAACGTAGCGTGCTATATTTAAGCAGTAACATCTGTTAATATTAATAAAAAAATTTATAACGCATAGCATTTGTTTAACAATTCTCATGTAATTTTTGAGTTTGTCGTAGTAATATTTATGAGTTACAGACAATCAAATATTTAAAAAAGTCTAAAACTGTTATAATTTCAAATATTTATCTTTATTTAGTTTTAATTGTACCATTATGAAACTCTGCCAGTCAATTATATTTATCCACCATATATTTTAAGATATAAAAAAAAGTAATGTTTATTATAGTAAATGCATTTTAAGTCAGTTTAAATTTGTATCCTTTTAAGTTTCTTCGAAATTTAGTTACCATTGTAGGTTGAGTAAATTAAGTAACTTAACTAAATTAGTTCTATTTTTAGTTATATATATAGAAATCATACAGATATTATACGTAAATAATGAAAAAATTTTTAATTACATAAAACCATTTAGTTTTCATGCTAGAACAAAGCAATTTGCCAAAATTTTTTATGGCAATAATTTTATTTCGTTGCATACTTTATGGCAAAATTTTTACTAAAGCAAAAATATTTCGTTTTCATTTCCAAAATATTTTATGAAAATTTTAATAAATTCCTATGCAGCTTTTAAATCAACTAAAGCAGTGCATTTTATATATTTTTTTTAAAAATATTAAAATACAAATGTAAAATATTTTAATAAATAAAATTGTCAGAATATTTTTGTTTGTTGTTAATTTGAAGTATTGCATATTTGCATATTTTTGTATTTTATTCCGAGTTTGGTGTGGCTTTTTATGTTATTAAAATAAAAATAAATAGTAAAATATGAACAGAACTTTGATTAATTTTTTTATTGCATTCAATTACTTATAGTGAAAAACTTATATTGAATTTTGCTTTTTATGCGGTGCACGGTAGCATTTTATTTTGCAGCTGAAATGCTAAAATGAAAACGAAAAATAGCGGTTCACCATATTTGGCAGCAGTCAGGATTGTATTGGGCCTTAATTGATATTGAACTAATCATTATCAATTAAAACAATGATGACTGAAAATACTTCTTTTATGAGAAAAAATTTTTTAATTCGGAAAAAGCGATTCATATTTTATTGCCATGACATTGCAAATTGAATTATTGATAATTTTTTTTGTACAATTTTTATTTAACTTTAAAATATTAAAGTACAGACTTTTGATAGAGAATAATTTAAATTACAATATTTATTTTGCTTCATATTACATATATGAAAATTAATATTTTAAAGCATTCATTGTATTTTCACACACAGTTGAGAATGTGTCATTGATATGAAATAATGTTGTGATTTCCACAAGTCCTGTTTGATGACTTAACGAACATTATCATCATTAGCTTATTACTTACGAACACCTTAATTATGATACGAATATTCCAAGTGTCAGTATTATGTACCACAAAGATTTAATTCATATGTATCATTCATATGTTTTGTTCCGATAGTACATAGATTCCATAAAAAAAGGCTTTTGATTAGATTTAGTGAATAAGGATCTTACACTTGAGTTTGCATTTCAAATCCTATGCAATAGGCAGTGAATAATTGGGACTGTAAATTTTTCAACTTTATACAATTTTGTTCAGTAAACATACACCATAATTTTTTGTAAGATAATTATGTATTAAACAGCACTTTTCTTAACTACATGTGTTTCTCCTATTTCTCCTAATATAGATATTTGTTCTGAAAACAATAGAGTTAGTCTGATTCATACACCTTTTGATACCTAATACCATAAAAATAAAAAAACCATTAAAAACACAGAAGAATATTCAAGTTAAGTGATCATATTTTTTGATCATGGATAAATATAAGAAAAACGTGATTGAAAAAATTAATAAAAATGTTCAATATTCATTAAAAATATAGTATTGTATGCTTCCCAAAGATATTTTCTATATAATCTCCCACTTATATAATAACGTATCTATATAACATTTGTATAAATTTTATAAATTCAAATTAATCTCCTAACAATAATTTCTTAATTTGTCTGTTAAACAAAAACATACTATAGAATACTGAAGTACATAAAATTTCCGTAAAAAATATGCTTATTTTAAAACCATTGTATCTCACCAGGTCCTCTCCAAAAAACGCTCAAAATTTTTTAATCAGAATTCATAGAACATAAAGTGAATCTTAATCTCCAACCAATTAAAATATATCTCATCTAAATATATTAAGAAACATTTTATGAATTATATATTAATATTAAATATGAATTTTTTAAATAAAATAAATTAAAAAAAAAAGTTACGCAAATAAACCCAAACATCTGTGTCCATCGTTAAATGCATTTATTGCCACCTAAAACTATGCAAAAGTAATTAAAAATTTCCGAGCAATATCTTTGCTATAAATTCGAAGTGAAAAAAGATACAAAAAAAAAAAAAATAAAAATACATAAAAAAATAGTAATAATAAAAAATAAATTCTACACATAATATAAATTTATTTTTGCTGCAATATGACTGCACTTAAAACGGGTACAACCCGTTTAAAATTAAAACATTAAAAATAATTGAGCAGCAGTTGTAAAAACACTTTTAATACCTATTCTACGCAACTGGCAACTTGCATCTAGAGAAGAGTAAACATTTATTGCCACACCATTACCACAATATGGATGCAACAATTATGCTTGTTGACGCCACACCGGCACAATTTGAAGCACAACAAAAACATTTACGGAAAAATAGTATGTCACCACCAGTGCCAGGAACATCGTCGATAGCAGCACAGGATGCAGACGGCACCATACAACAGACAGCTGCCACCAGCAGTAGTAACACTAACATAAACAAAATGCAGTTGGGCCCAAGCGCTAACTCATCCTCGAACTGCTCATCTGGCACTTCATCACCATCAAAAATGCTGGGCTATCATCATCATCTGCCACATCATCAACTGCATAGTAATCATGTGCATGCACATCATACGTTACATCAACACCAACATCAACTCCAGCATCAACATCAGCAACATCCGCATCCGACTATTGTCAATCTAAAACAGTGTTCCGGCAGTGTGTGCTGTGGGAATGGTTGCATCAGTGGGGCATCAACGCCACCACTGCATCATACACTCTATCCGTTGCTGGGTGCACATTGCTATGGTTCGAGTGGTCCCAGTTCATTGGTTAATTCACCAGCGTTGGGAAGACGTAAACGTTACACGAGCACTTCCTCGAATTGCTCTAGTCAATTTAATAACAACTACGCTGGATTAGATATGGAATCTTTGGATGATCTTCTTAGAAAGGTATTTATTTTATGTGAATTATATAGTCAGAAACATTTTTGAATAACATATAAATTCAGATTGATTTCTAAATCTTTATTTTTATAGAATAATACTAACAAAAAAGAAATCATATGAATTTACTAATTTTTTTTTTAAATTGCCAATACTTAGACAAAATTATCCTTGCATACATTTTCAGTGAAATTATGCCTTCAGTTTTTGCTGCTGTTAGCTAGCACCATGTCTGATGTTTTTTTAAAAAATTTTTTCTTTTATTTTGTTGGTCTTAATTTGCATTTTCTCTTTTGCTTTTACTGATATTAGTAGGCACTTTAGCAGTATTCGGTTTTTATACATACAGTTGTGTTGAGCACCGACTGCATGCATGTGTGAAGTAAGGGGTTCAATTTATAATTGATATGAATTAATGAATATCACAAATATGTTTTTTTACTATTTAATAATTCATTAAAATACATATACATTAAAGTACTTCCACTTTGTATTGAAATCACTTTCTAAATCTGAATTTTTTATTTTAGTAAATGATGTTCGAATAATGTAAATGATTTGTTAAAGAATTTTTCTCTATATTTATTTTCTTAAAAATTTTTAATAATATTATATTTTAATAATGTAGTTTAAATTAAAAGTAAAGTTAAAAGTAAAAATGCATTAGTTATATTGCATAAAGACAACAGAAATCATAAAGATACCTACACATATCATGAGATACCTTCTGGAACTAAATGGTTATGCTTAATTATCATGCTTAAAGATTGTAAAGATAATTCAATATCATAAAAATATGAACAAAGAGAAATGAAATGATTGATATAAAAGACTATTATTTGGATTTGATGAATTTGGGTTGGTTTTAGTAGTACCAGAGCTTCTGCATTTATCCAAATAGGTCATGTGTGCCATTTTGGTATGGTAACTAAATAGTTATCAAATTATGAAACTCGGTCATGAAAACCAAAGTTTTGAAACCAACCTGTTTGACATTTATGTTTGAGAGGTCTGTTAGGCTCATTAGCTCATAAATTTTAGTAGTGAAATATCTTACTCTTCTCAGGCCTGGGTTTTTGCTAAGGCAGTTTGCACTTAAATATTATTCTCTTTCACTCGGCTTCCACCAGTATCTCTTGCATTGCTGGTTATAAAGTATATACAATTTTTTGACATTTTATTATTATACTATTCTTAGAAATCGCCTTTATGGATTAAACGGGACTTATATTTTTATTCACTTCGGTAAATAAAAAAATTAAAACACAAACAAATTTTAATTTTTATTAAAATTTTATTTTATTTTATTTGGTTTTTTAAAATAACGAATTTTATTATAAAATTATTTAATAATTATATATTCGTTCACTTAGGTGGAATCTTAAGACTAAATTCTAAATACAAAATCAATATCTTTTATACTACTTACAAATCATAATTGGCGAAAGTGGATGAGAGGTAACAATAAAAATTTGGTAACCTGTTGACAAATGAGGGTCATTACATTGTTTATGTGAAATGCTGATGCAGCTTGAGAAATGCTCAAATGCAATAGATTTTGTAATGGAAATTACTATGAATTAAAATATTGTTTTAATATTTTAATGATTTAGAAATTTGAATTTGGAGCAGTGAAATTAGGAAATTTTGTTTTGCTTATTAAGAGGAAGTTAAAGTATCGTGGGATAAAATATTATTTCGATACTTTAATTGTTCTGCAACTAGAATAGTTACCAAGAATTACGTTTTGTAATTAATATTTGGAAAGTGTCGATTGAAACAAATTTGGCAATATGGGAAGTGTACCGTGGGATAGATAATTATTTGCGACACTTATGAGACATGTACTGTCGAAATTTGCAATTGATACAAATTTGATCACGTAGACCAATTAATTGGAATATTGTGAAGTGTTGGCGGAGCCAATGACATAACCCCTCCTTCCCTTGATTCAAGAATCTCCTGAGGCTTGGTGGTTATTTGAATAGCTAACTTGTTGTATCTTTTAGAGATATATATATATATTGTCAACAAGGTTATTATTATTAGTAATATACAGATTAATATTACAAAATTGTAGGTTGTGTTTATTTTTTTATGATATTTAAGTTCTTTAATCTTTTCAATATTTTCTATTTGATTAATTACAATTTCATCAAAGCTAGGTTGAATATCTATGTTCTTAATGTTTAAATTGGATTGTATAATATAATGTTCTTTAAATTCCTCTCCACTTTTATATATAACGCCATTTATATTAATTTCACACTGATTAAATGTTATTAAATAATTTCCATCTAATGTATTAAGCCTAGAAGTGCAAGTATTATTTATCGTTACATTTTTCTGATTTTTTAATAAAATTAATCCTGGCTTAATTTCTAATATTGTTGTTACGTTATTTTTAATTCTCTGACATTTCTGGTTTACAATACAAATATTTGATTTTCGTAAACTTTTAAAATCTTGATTGCCATTATAGTCATATAAAATTTGATTAAGTTTTACAATTTCTTGACTTGTAAATAAAAGTTCTTCTTTCTCTTTATTTGGTGAAGGTACAATCATAATTCTTTCTGTTTTGAATGTTTTACTTGGAATTTGTATAGCAAAAATAATTTTATTATTCTTATATTTGGCTGTATATAATTTTATATTTTGTAATTTGTCAATGTCAATGTCATACCTTATTATTTCCTCATTGGTTAAGATGTTGCTGCTCATAATTTTGAGTCTTGCTGAAGCCACATTATTTTGTATTTGTTCTATGTTATCTTTTAGAATTTTTATCTTTAGCATGATGTCTAAGTAAAGAAGCTGAGACTGTAATTTTTCATCTCTATTGCCAATGTCATTTAATTTTTGCGAAATGATTTTTCTATCGTTTTCAATTGCATTTTTAATTTCGTGGAAGGTTTTATTGAAATAATCGTTAATGTATATATTTTTGTTTAAAGTTTCTATTGCTATGTGATTATTTTCATCAATAATCCTAAGATGTTCTTCTATGTTTTGTCTGTCAGTGTCGTCCATCGTTCCGTATAACCATTTGAATGCTGTTCCTCCTATATTTATAAGGCCTCGCTTATTTCTAATATGTGGTAATAAGGTATGTACTTTTGTCTTGAGTATATTTAGTTCATTGTGTAATAGTATTTTTTCTTGTGATTTGTGTAGTTGATTAGTGTTTTGATCTATTTGGTCAATTATTTCATATATTTCTTGTGGTTGAATGATGTGTAGTATTGTGTCGTAGTTTTGAATAAGATCAATGTCATCTAATTTTATTTCTATAAACCCGTTTTCTGATTCTATTTTTTCAATTGTCATTGTTGCTGTTGCTAGTGTTGTTAGCATCAGTATCAAAATTACTCGTAACCAATTTACCTGAAAATTTAGTTGGTCTTTTAATATTTATAGGGTGTATGTTGTCTAATTTCATTTTTCTAAATTTAGGCTCATATTTATGCCTGAGTGCTTTATAATTTTTTGCATAGCCCTCATCGGTATTCTGCTGATAGTTTTCCCTATTTTTGTTCAATTTATTTATTGTTCGCTGTTTGTTTGTCATAAGTCGGTTAAATATTACAGATTTCTCGATTTTACCTTGTACAATGTCTATTGGTCTACACCTCAATACTGAGTGAGTTGCTTTATTATACCATTCTACACTTTGGAATATTTTTTCCTTTACTGAAAAATTTGATTTTTGTGTTTCAAGAACCCTAATCTTTTCTGCTATTGTGCTATGAAATCTTTCAATGTCGGAATTCCCAGTATGGCTATTGGGTTTGGTGAAATGTACTTCGACTCTTTCTTGTTTGAGAAATTCTCTTACGTTAACTGAATTAAATTCATTGTCACATATAATCTTATTCGGTTTTGCTTTTACTGAAAAATAAAGTCTTAGTTTTTCTACTATTGTCATACTATTACGATCTTCTAGATAAAATATTACTGCATATTTGAGAATTTATCTATAAACGTTATAAAACTATGTTTTTTATTTGTGTATACATCAATGTGTATTAATTGGTTTGTATCATTTGGGGTTTCTGTAAGTGCATACTTAGGTTTCAAGGGTTTTCTGTCATACTTAGCTTTATTACAGATGTCGCAATTATTTATGTACTTTTGGATTAACTGCTTTAAGTTTTGTATATAAACAAGTTTTTTAAGTCCCTCGTAATTTTCATTAATTCCCGAATGGCCTGTTTCTTGTTTGTGATATTTAGCTATGTATCTGTATGCTTCGTCTTCATGTTGCATATCTTTTGCATGATAAGTGCATTTGTAAAATTTAACTGATCTATTAAAAATTTCAATTAACTTCTTTTGTACAATATTGTACTCATGTTCAGTTAATTCAGAAAAAATACCAACTATTCCCTTCTTTATAAATCTTCTAAATATGTCAATCATGAAGTTGTTTTCGATGTCTGTTGAGTTTATGTAGATTATTCTTTTAGAATTCACTACTTCAATTTCTTTGGTTTTCATATTAGTTAGTATTATCTGGGTGTTAAATCTATTTACAACGGTTTCTAGTATGTGGAAATGATCATTTAATTCCTCATCTTGAGAGTGTATGGTAGCAGCTGTACTCATATTATCATCTTGTTGGTCTTCAGTATCTAGCATATTGATTTCTTTTGTATCAATATTTATCCTGCTCATAAAGTCTGCAACTGTATTCTCCTTACCTTTGATGTAATTAATGTTTATGTCATATTCTCCAAGTTTAAGTAGCCATCGTTGTAGTCTTGGGTTGATGTCCTTTCCTTTGTGCTTTGTTTGTAACCATTTTAATGGTTGATGGTCAGTTAATAACTCAAATTTTCTACCGTAAATATATGGTCTGTAGTAGTTAACAGCCCAAACAATTGCTAGGAGTTCTTTCTCTGTTGTAGAGTATTTCCTCTCATGTTCATTTAGAGTTCTACTGGCATAGCTGATTGGGTGTCCATCCTGTGTTAGAACTGCTCCTACAGCATAATCGCTAGCATCTGTTGCCAATTTAAATTGTTTTTCAAAGTCAGGATATCTTAAGATAGGTGACTCTGTTAATAATCTTTTAAGTTTTTCAAAAGTATCAATATATTGAGGGTCTTTTTTATTTATTTTTGTACCCTTCTTTAAATATCGTGTCATACCGTAAGCTACTTTAGCATAATGTTTCACAAATTTTCTATAGTACCCAGTAATACCAAGAAATGATTTTATTTGTTTTGGAGTTTCGGGTAATTTAAGCAGTTGAATGCTTTCAATTTTACTTGCATTCGGCTTTATCCCCTCCGGTGTTAATACATGACCTAAGTATTCAGTTGTTTTAGAAAAAAAATTACACTTGTCAATTTGGATTTTTAGATTATGTTGTCTAAGTTTATCAAATATTTTCTGAATGCTTGTTATGTGTTCGTCTAGACTTGTACTAAAAATAAGTATATCGTCTAAATATACAACACATGTTTTATTTATATATTCTCGTAAGACTGAATTAATTAGTCTTTGAAAGGTTGCTGGGGCATTCTTTAGTCCAAATGGCATTCTTACGAACTCGTAATGGCCAAAAGGTGTTGAGAAAGCAGTTTTTTGTCGATCACTATCTTTAATCAACACTTGGTGAAAACCTTTCGCCAAGTCTAGTGTTGTGAAGTATTGTGACCTACCCAATTTGTCCAGTACATTCTCTATATTAGGTATAGGGAATTTGTCGCTGATTGTCACCTCGTTGAGTGCTCTGTAATCTATGACGATACGCCACTTTTTTTGTCCAGAATTATCAGCCTTCTTCGGTACTATCCAGAGTGGTGAATTATAGGGAGAGTTGCTTTCCTTTATTATACCTTGTTCCAACATTTCCTTAATTTGTTTACTTATTTCGGCTTCATGCACTTGTGGATACCTATAAATTTTTGAATAAGTTG
>NC_051846.1:141539184-141549365 GCF_002237135.1 Teleopsis dalmanni | reverse complement strand
TACAGTAGAATGCTTTTTTCGGAACCCAAACTGATGACTCGGAACTATTTGATTTTAGTAAATGATGTTCGAATGATGTAAATGATTTGTTAAAGAATTTTTTAAAGATTTGTTAAAAATTTTTGGTTAGTATTATATTTTAATAATGTAGTTTAAATTAAAAGTAAAGTTTAAAGTAAAAATGCATTTGTTATTTTGCATAAAGGCAACAGAAATCATAAAGATACCTAAAGATATTTTGAAATACCTTCTGGAACTAAATGATTATTCTTAATTATCATGCCTAAAGATTATAAAGATAATTCAATATCATTAAAATATGAACAAAAAGCAATGAAATGATTGATATAAAAGACTATTATTTGGATTTGATAAATTTGGGTTGGTTTTAGTAGTAGTAGAGCTTCTGCAGTTTTCCAAATAGGTCATGTGTGCCATTTTGGTATGGTAACTAAATAGTTATCAAACTATGAAACTCGGTCATCAAAATCAAAGTTTTGAAACCAACATGAGTGGTTGATAAGAGAGTTTATGTTTTTGAACATTTATGTTTGAGAGGTCTATTAGGCTCATTAGCTCATAAATTTTAGTAGTGGAATATCTCACTCTTCTCAGGCCTGGGTTTTTGCTAAGGCAGTTTGCACTTAAATATTATTCTCTTTCACTCGGCTTCCACCAGTATCTCTTGCATTGCTGGTTATAAAGTATATACAATTTTTTTACATTTTATTATTCTACTATTCTTAGAAATCGCCTTTATGGATTACGCGGGCGCAATAGATCTCTAACCCATAACAGTGCCAAAACTAAATTTAAGTTAAATTAAATGTCTTTTTTTATTATTAAAAACTTTTCCCATTATTAACAACTTAATTTTATGAGTATATTTTATCTCTTACTAATATTCGCATTAGTTTCTGGTAATTTACGAGTATTTCAAATCTGATATCAAATTTTCCAATTTGTTTTTTCTTTCACTTATCGTTCGTCCTGCTAGGAAAGATGTGATCACATATCTTTCATCTTATTTAAGACTATACTTTTTCTATGTTATTATTATTTATTATTGGCGTAAAAAAAATCACTACAGTATTCCATAAAAAAAAAAATACCGACTGAAATGACAATGAATATTCTTCTAAGCTCATGTATGCCAACTCGACATACGTTTAGAAATCTGCTCTTCAATCTGATTTAAGTTTGCCTATTAAACTTAAAATAAATGCAACATAATAAACTTTGACATGAAATTCAAGACGGACGTCGAACAGCTCCAGAAGCGAAGCAACATGGCTTGGTATGGCATGGGCGGCACTACTTGTATGCAGCCGTCGTCGACTGGCAACTGTAATAAATTGTGTCAAAGAAAAGAAAAACTTCTTCTGCACAACAAATTTCACACAAAACTGTCAGAAAACTTTTAAATGACCCACTCAATCTCAACTCAACTCAAAACATACTGCTAAGCACAACAACAACAACAACAACAACAACAACACTAACACTAACAGCAACTGAATAATAGTAGAATAGAATTTATAGCTCTGAAAAGTCTAACAAAAAAGGAAAGGGATTGAGGAGAAAGAGCAAGAGGAGGGGGAGGAGGAGGAAAAAATGTCAAACAAAATTCATTTTGACTTTATTTTTGGCTACTATGGCAATTCTGATAAATCGCACTTTTAAGCAATTTAAACCTAAAAACCTAGAAAAAATCACAAAAAAGTAAATAAATAAAAATACGCATAAAAACAAAATGGGAAATATCCTTCGCATGCTTGCCTTCTGCCTGCTTCCTTCTTCCTTCTGCCTTCTGCCTGATGTCTGATGCTTGATGCCTGATGCCTCATGTTGGATGGCTGATGCCTGATGCCTGCTGCTGTAAAATGTAAAACTACTTTAGTCTAATAATGCCACAATTGTGTGCAATTTTCACAAAAGTCAATTTTGCAATATTTTTCCCTTTTGCAACTCTCCTCTTCCTCCTTCTCTACCTCAGCCTCTGCCTCTGCCCTCACTTTCTGCTTCTACTTAAATAAGTTTTTGTGGGTATCTCTCACATGGAACACATTACCCTAGTTAACATTATTTTTTTCCGACTATCGAAACTCATTTTTCCTTTCATTGTTTATTTTCGTGTTATTTTTTGTTTTTTTTTGTTTTTGTTATTCTTGCATTATTGTTGTTTCTGCGTTTTTTTTTTTTTGTTTTTTTTCGTTTTTGGTATCTTGAGGATTAATCCTAATTGAAGGGAAATCCCCAGTTGGACAAACCCTTTTTTTAGTTCGTTAGTTTAGTGTTTTATGTTTTTAGTCTTTTGGTTTTGCTTTCTTTTCGCATTATTTTCATTTTTTCCGGGTATTTCTCGACATTGATTGCCAACATGTGGCTCTAAGCTGATATGTCAAGTTTTTTATTTTTCCTTTCTCTACCAAAAACATTGAGAATTGCTCAAATTTATGTTGGGTCTTAAAGCGGAATCGTTTGTAAGTTGAGCTAATCTTGTTAAGGAAAATTGATAAGCGAAGAATTTTAAATAAGAATTTGCTGCATTTGCTGTTCCAAAAAGCAGAGCACTTAAGAGTCCAAAACAAATTCGCTTCGAGGAATTTAAAATTCAATTTTTGTCGTTTTAAATAAAAGAACATAACTTCTCGTACAACGGAAAGTGGCTTAGGGAATGTCATTTAAACGAAAACTTATTCCTATTATTTGATTAAACTACAGCAAAGACTTTCCAATTTTGTCCTACAAATAATAAAAACAAATAATTGACATTTAATAATAATTATTATTATATTCAAGCGATATTTTAAAGATTTTTATCTTCCATATAAAGGGTAGAGTAGGTTTACTCAGTTGTGACGCACTGAAGGGTATTGAAAATTAAGCAATGCTAAAAATGATAATACAATATAATTTTTATATTCTATATATATTTTATATATATATTATATTCTATATTTTTTATAGTCTGTTTGAAAATATTATAAATCTCTAAAAAAGTTCATATGATGATCGTGCTCTGAAACTGTTCAATATAATTGACAGTCACAATAATCCAACACTCAGCATCTTAAAAATACAGCGAAATTTGATAAACACAGGCAGATACAAAGACATCAGATCCATCATATTATAAAGCCCCGTATTCTGTTATTCTTAGTGGGACTTAAAACTGTCCACAGATAAAATAGAGTAAAGGTGCTGATTCACCAACTCAGACATCTGAATATCAAAAAATGATGATATTCAAGACTTTCTATCGAAAATAGAATAATTATTCATTAAGTGATAAAATAATAAGATGATCGATTTTTTCTTACGGTGTTGAACTTGGGAGAACTGCATTATTGTACTCTGCACTCTGTTAATTTACTAATTTAGTTGTATGAAGAAGTATAAGTCTGAATCGTAAAAAAAGAAATAAAAATTAGAATACAGACCTACAATAACATGTTTAATAAATAACTCTAACAAACTGGTTTACTAAACGATGGATAACCTCATAGGACATAATCGTGGACGTACCACTCTAGATCTTTAGAATCGCATCCCAAGGACTTCCTTAGCAATAACATACAAGCAGCTAAATGCAGTAAATAATACTAATAAATAATGTAATAAATATTATTATACTATACTTGCAATATAAATTTGATTTAAAAAAAAATTCCGTTAAATTTTAAGGAAAGGTCTTCAAGAATCGAATTTAGAAAGGAACCGTACGGTGTTCTCGAATCTTTTGTTTGAGAAGGTGAGAACTAATTTGACGAGATGGAGTCAGTGATAAAGACACAGATGTAAGAAACGTTGAGGATTGGAAGCATGTTGTAAGAAATTGTAATACGGTAACTCTTATAAGCCTCTTATGTCAATGAAGACAAATAACTTTTAATCACTGTATTAGAATACTGTTATATTGTATTTAATTCTTCCAGTAGAGTTTTAAAATTTTTATTTCTTATATCAGTAAGAACGATGAATTATCTTCGTTGATTTGATAGAATTGATTTTAATTGGATTGAATTAGTATTGTATGTATAAGACATCTTTCTCTGCGGGGAATAACAGAACCTCTGTTTTAATTTAAATTGTTTTTATAGGAGTAGGTAACGATGTCGTTCCATCAATAATTTGCATCCCTCAATTTGCGTTTCAGTGATACTCTCCAAGACATAGTCAAACCGGTCGTTTAGAACCCTGCAGGTTCAACTACAATGTCTATTCAGTAAAACTGCTATTAGGTATTTTAAAGAGTGTATCCTATCTAGCCCGATTTCTGTTTCTGTACTTCTGCTGATGTTCTAATGTGGTCTGGTCAGAGCCTAAATATCGATGTTGGATTTTCTCTAAGACCATCAGAAGCAGTATAGTAATATAGATCAAATATATTACTTCGCTCAAATGAAGATTAAAGAGGAGGCGTTGGCATCGACTTATTATAAGAGTTAAAGTATACTATCTGAGTTCTATTTATTAAAGCTTATAGATTGCATTGTTCATTTCAGAGAACATGTCGGCGCCAAATAACTGACTTGCAAATAATAATATTATTTTATTATTCATATATTCTGAATATTATTTTATGTAATCAGTTTTAGAAGTTAGACATTAAAGCTCTCTCGTTGACTGAAAAATTAATTTGTTGACAATGAAAAACATGAAAAATGAAATAAATAAAAATATTTCCACTTACACTCGTTACACTATTTATGTATATGAAAATGATTTCTTTTATTTATTCACATTTAGTTTTTCGCATAGTAAATTCAAAAAATTGTTTCGTCGCTGGCGACAAGCAGTCTCGGAAGAATATGGCACGAAAAGTTGGCCATAAAATATAACGACATGAGCCGCCAGACTCACTACTACACTCACAAGACTGGGAATGTCCTTAAGAGTACACCGAAAAGTGCGAGGCTGACATATTTCACTTTCCTCACGCACTTCTTCCACGAATAAAAGTTTGAATAAAATGCAAAGGAAGAAAGGACAGGGAAATACATAAATAAATTTGAAAAATCGCTGTGTAGGGAATTTCCTTCGCAGCTTAAAAATGTAAAATCAAAATGTACATTTTGCAAATTCTTACCAAAAAGTCCTTTGAGAAAAGTTTATCCTTTTCGCTGGCATTGAAATTCGCGAGTTCCTTACGTGCTTTCAGTGCACTTTTGTCTTAATTTCTTTTTCTCCTATTATTTTCTAATACTTCTTACATACACACACACTTAAACGTCTTTATGTGTGTGTGTGTTTGCCGTATTTCTGTTGGCCGACCACCAGCCGCGTACAAGATTTATGACTTCTCGGCACGCTGGCAAAATCGCTTTATCGTCGAGCGAAAGTAGTTGGCTCTTCGCTTTTCCCTATTTTGGGGTCTACCTAAGCACATAGGGTTTCTAGGCAAAAACGTCAGGTCAAATGTTGGTTGTAACGTAGCGAAACCGAAATTGAAACTGCGTGCAGCATGTTGAACTTTTCATTTCCGTTCTGATTTATTTAAAATGTTTATTCCTGTGAAAGGTTGTTACTTGAAATTCAAAAGGCATTTAAAACGCTTATCGTACGTAGCACGTAGCAATATTTTTAATTTTTGCTGTGCCTTACGCTTACAATACCATTTTAAATAAAAAATATGCAAAATGTTTTTCAAGGCTATTGTGAACCTTCAGTTCGAACGAAATTTAAATTAAAAACAATTTTAAAATTTCACAAAAGTACATAGGATGTACTTCGTTTTCATTGTGACAAGCTATAAAAAATATTTCACTGCAGTAAATTGCTGTGTGGAACTTTTTTTTTGTTTTAATTGAAATTTAGTTTTATTTTGGTACAATTTTATTTTTAGTTTATTTATTCTGATATATGCTAAAGCGTCCATTTTCTAATTTTAACGTGTTTGTGGTCTCCGGGCTGCTTAGTTGCTCTGGTATCCTTTTATGTTGCATTGGTTTCGAACCAACCACTAACGCATTGCGACGTTTTGCATTCACTCTAAAATTTGCATCTAAAATTTTGGTTACAATATTTTCAGTTCCCTTCATTGCCAGCATTGCAGTGAAATTCATGCAGGTGCTAAGTAATTTTTGTGCGCCGTTAAATATGCTTAAATCTACATTTATGGCTTCAGCATATTTGTTCGGCTGCAACCACCCTGTATGCGTTTGCAAATTGCTGCCTCCGCTTTCAAATGGTACAATTTGTATTCTAATAGTTTTGAATTGCAATGGATTTTGTATATTGATAAAATATTTTTATTGCGATAAAATCTTTGAAATTGAAAAATTCACAGCATACTTTAAGGCATAAACTTGTGTGAAACATGGTGTATGAGTAACAAAAGAGTATTTCCTTATATAAATTTATATTTTTTTTAAACAAATAATATGAATGCAGTATATTTGCATTTTATTACAAAATGTACATATATCACTAGAATAACTATTTGAACAATAACAAAATGATATTATTCGAATACGGTTTATAACTAAATTAATTTGATTATGAATAATGCAATGAACATTTTGTTATATATTATACATTATGTTTTAGAATGAAATCAACAAGAATCTATTAATACAAGAGCATTAAAGACTATATTAAGTTTATATAATATTCAGCATATCTACAACTTTTCTACAATTTTTTTTCTTCCTAATTTAGGACCATGCGATAAATATGGGAAAACAATATAAATAACATATTTAGAGCAAATATTGTATTCTATTGTTTGAAATCAGAATTCGAAATTAAGCTTTTGTGAAATTTTACACAGTTTAGCTTCATCTATTTCTGCTTGACATATTTTCATACTGCAGAGGTATAATTGTTTTTACATCTGACAATATAAAAAAACAGCAGGTAACCACTATTTGACTTTTCTGTCCTAAACTCGTGACTAGACGCTAGAAAGCTAGACCGGCTCTTAGACAGTATAAATTCCTTTATGGCCAATGTCAACGAATATAATCGATTGTTTTTCTAACTGCTCTATATTAATTTATCCCAATAATCGTTTTACGTATTTCTATAAAAAAAACTTTAATATTAGGTAAAATTAAGAATCTGATGTGACTCGAAAGTTACCCCTTACCTATTAATTGTTGCTCATTAATTCACATAGATCTTTAAATTACCTTTAGAGAACCAGCACTTTAACAAATATATACTTCCATACTTTTATTGGAAATAATTAATGAATTATTACCTATTATTCAATAGATGTTGGAGTTTTAGATTTTTTTGATATACTGATTAGTGTTAAATCCGGCATATCAATTTGACTGCTGATTTTAGTAGAGTCAGCCAGTTTTAGAAACTTTGTCAATGACGCTGTATATCGATATAGCTTGTCTAACAGTATATTGACGTTTAAAGTTGTACACTTTTTACACTGACTTCAATAACAAAACGTATATGTGCCATCACCAGTTCCAAATAGTACATGCAATACGGGTATGTATGTGCACCAATGCTCACATGTAAATATGTACAACTTTAAAATTTAATATCTCGAAAACTAAGCACAGTGCTTTATCAAAAGAATTTTTTAAAATACCTGCCATTACTTAAATCTGTTATCAAATAGGAGTGTCCAGGAAATTAGAATCGTGCAGATTAATTTAAACGCTATTCTTTTTTTAGAAGTGGACAAATATGGTAGATATGTCTTATGAATAAATTTAATTTTACATTAAGCTATAATCGGTGCAAGTTCCTCCATTATGCTGCTCTACTATTTGTTCACTTGTGAATTTGAAAAAACTATATTAATCCCTCTACTATCTCTGAGTAATTAAAATAATGGCGTATGTTATATAGTTGCTGTACATATTGATAGAGCTGTGATAGTATGGCGGCTACTTGAATAAGATATGCCATATAACAGTACTGTGATGGGTATTTTTAGAATTCTTATTTTATTTACACTCCTATTGTTTCCAGCATGAACTGTTGCTAAAGAATCGGTCAAAATCATACAGTTTAAAATTCGATAACTGCGAAGTTCCTTTCAAGTCTATTGGATGATTGTTAACCTGTGAATATAAAGTCATCACACCAAAGTAAGATACTTCATGCAACAGCACAATATATTCGTTTCCTTTTCTAGAATTTATATTCCAATTATTTTTTTTCAATATTTTTGGGTTGGGTTTCTATTAGTTTTAGTTTCTATTATTTACTAAAAATAAAAAAGTTTCCAATTTAGGAAGTGTTAGGTTACTGTCTTAATCTTTGTTTATCACTATCATTGTTTCGAATCAAAATAAACGTAAAATCCAAACGTACAATGTGAATTTAGATTTTTTTATAGTTCCATTTTCAAATGCTTTGTGTACTATTCTATCTGTGTAAAATCATTTGGTTCACCACAATTAGGTTTTCCCTCTTATTAAGCATTTAGTAGAATAATTCAGAAGATCATTTAGTACGTTCAAGTGAGACACTTTTACCAGACTGCTTTTAATTTCATTTAGTTGAGCTGATCAAGTTAATATTTGCAAAATTTTTATTTAACATCACGTCTTTTACTATTGTGCTTGCTTCACACATGTCTATACTAAATCTTGTAATCTCATTAGAACATTTCTTTTCTCTAGAATTGATAATAAAATTTGTTTTACTTTGTCAAATAAAATGTTTTTATTAAGATTCTTAAAGCTCTGAAACAACCTATATAATTCACCTACATTATCAGTCATAAACTTTAAATATTGCTCTATGTGTATACTAACTCTCCACTGGGTTCATGATTCGCCCAAAAGTCTGCTATAATTATTGTGCATGATTATTATATGCATAGTGGTCAGTAACTACTGACAGCAGCTGCATAAAATAACGATAAAATGAAATCCCTGTTGTTAAATGTTGTGCAGACGTAGTTGTTGTAGCAGAAATCACCTGCTTATGGCCCATAAATCTAAGCCAGCACAAAATGTGCTGCATACTTTGCTGTAGAGCATTTATAACCGAAATAATGATAACGGTAATAATAAAATAACAAAAATTAACAATATGAAAATAGTTTACCTACATTTGGGAGCTGCAGCATATGCCCGCATACCAACTGAGTAATCAAACTAACAAATAGACAAGCTGGTCTGGCAAACAATCTAACGTCCAAGTTTATATTTTATTAGCGTTATCAATGGAATTTTTATGGCTTGTACAAACGATAATAACACTAACATCAAGCAGCCCATGCCAGTGCCAGAAACTAACAGCAACTATTAATTTTGCCTAAAAGTGTGCTAGTACAAAATTATACATGTAGGAAGTCGGCATTATAATAAAGCTTGTGACGCGGTGTGAGTGCTGTGCATATATGCATGTATTTCCCCGGTGCGTGTATGTGTTATTTCTTCTCATGCATTTTTATATGCTCGGTGTTCCATGTTTATTGAATGCCCAAAGTGCTTGTTAGGATTGCCATATAAAATGTCAATTTTGCTATTGCCGCACTGGTTTTAGGTGTAATTTTCCACTTACACACACACACACACACATTCACATACGTGTGTTTGGCTGTGTGTATTAAATAATCAGCACAATGTTCATTATTTAAGCTTTTAAAATGCTGAAGTCTACTCCTATTATAATAAATAATTTGCCGGCTTATAATTTGTTTGATAAAGCCGTCGCATGTTGTATACTTTGTGGCGTTTCGGGCTTAGCAACGAAAATTAATGGGAAAATATTCAAATAAATGCATTAAAATGCAAAAATATTTCTTCAAAAAAATAGTAATTTTCAGTAATTTTGAAACTTAAAATTATAAGTTCTTTGATGTTAGACGTTTGCTTGATTAAACTTTTTTAGTAATTGATCATTAATCATTTGCATTTGAAAAGGATATTTAAATTGCAGGTTTTGAGAGTGGAGTAGAGTCTTGTAATGTTTTATTCAAAAGCTTCAATGTATAAAGGAATTGAGAATAGTCTTATTAAGAACATGAATAAATTTGTAGTTTCTTTTCTAAGGAGTAAATATTACCGGACAAAGTTATTGTAATTTTTCTTATATTTAATATCATAATTTCTTGAGGAAGTTTCATTTTCAAAAATAAAATAATATAATTGATATAATAATAAAATTTTATAGTCAGTTATGACAAAAAACAAATTTTTATTGCTTCTAGGAAATCATTGGCTTAGTATAGAGTAGTAGTGAATTGCAACAAC
>NC_051846.1:141528050-141539084 GCF_002237135.1 Teleopsis dalmanni | reverse complement strand
CTCAAATGCAATAGATTTTGTAATGGAAATTACTATGAATTAAAATATTGTTTTAATATTTTAATGATTTAGAAATTTGAATTTGGAGCAGTGAAATTAGGAAATTTTGTTTTGCTTATTAAGAGGAAGTTAAAGTATCGTGGGATAAAATATTATTTCGATACTTTAATTGTTCTGCAACTAGAATAGTTACCAAGAATTACGTTTTGTAATTAATATTTGGAAAGTGTCGATTGAAACAAATTTGGCAATATGGGAAGTGTACCGTGGGATAGATAATTATTTGCGACACTTATGAGACATGTACTGTCGAAATTTGCAATTGATACAAATTTGATCACGTAGACCAATTAATTGGAATATTGTGAAGTGTTGGCGGAGCCAATGACATAACCCGGGCGCAATAGATCTCTAACCCATAACAGTTCCAAAACTAAATTTAAGTTAAATTAAATGTTTTTTTTTATTATTAAAAACTTTTCCCATTATTTACAACTTAATTTTATGAGTATATTTTATCTCTTACTAATATTCGCATTAGTTTTTGTTAATTTACGAGTATTTCAAATCTGATATCAAATTTTCCAATTTGTTTTTTCTTTCACTTATCGTTCGTCCTGTTAGGAAAGATGTGATCACATATCTTTCATCTTATTTAAGACTATACTTTTTCTATGTTATTATTATTTATTATTGGCGTAAAAAAAATCACTACAGTATTCCTTAAAAAAAAATACCGACTGAATTGACAATGAATATTCTTCTAAGCTCATGTATGCCAACTCGACATACGTTTAGAAATCTGCTCTTCAATCTGATTTAAGTTTGCCTATTAAACTTAAAATAAATGCAACATAATAAACTTTGACATGAAATTCAAGACGGACGTCGAACAGCTCCAGAAGCGAAGCAACATGGCTTGGTATGGCATGGGCGGCACTACTTGTATGCAGCCGTCGTCGACTGGCAACTGTAATAAATTGTGTCAAAGAAAAGAAAAACTTCTTCTGCACAACAAATTTCACACAAAACTGTCAGAAAACTTTTAAATGACCCACTCAATCTCAACTCAACTCAAAACATACTGCTAAGCACAACTACAACAACAACAATACTAACAGCAACTGAATAATAGTAGAATAGAATTTATAGCTCTGAAAAGTCTAACAAAAAAGGAATGGGATTGAGGAGAAAGAGCAAGAGGAGGGGGAGGAGGAGGAAAAAATGTCAAACAAAATTCATTTTGACTTTATTTTTGGCTACTATGGCAATTCTGATAAATCGCACTTTTAAGCAATTTAAACCTAAAAACCTAGAAAAAATCACAAAAAAGTAAATAAATAAAAATACGCATAAAAACAAAATGGGAAATATCCTTCGCATGCTTGCCTTCTGCCTGCTTCTTTCTGCCTTCTGCGTGATGTCTGATGCTTGATGCCTCATGTTGGATGGCTGATGCCTGATGCCTGCTGCTGTAAAATGTAAAACTACTTTAGTCTAATAATGCCACAATTGTGTGCAATTTTCACAAAAGTCAATTTTGCAATATTTTTCCCTTTTGCAACTCTCCTCTTCCTCCTTCTCTACCTCAGCCTCTGCCTCTGCCCTCACTTTCTGCTTCTACTTAAATAAGTTTTTGTGGGTATCTCTCACATGGAACACATTACCCTAGTTAACATTATTTTTTTCCGACTATCGAAACTCATTTTTCCTTTCATTGTTTATTTTCGTGTTATTTTTTGTTTTTTTTTGTTTTTGTTATTCTTGCATTATTGTTGTTTCTGCGTTTTTTTTTTTTTGTTTTTTTTCGTTTTTGGTATCTTGAGGATTAATCCTAATTGAAGGGAAATCCCCAGTTGGACAAACCCTTTTTTTAGTTCGTTAGTTTAGTGTTTTATGTTTTTAGTCTTTTGGTTTTGCTTTCTTTTCGCATTATTTTCATTTTTTCCGGGTATTTCTCGACATTGATTGCCAACATGTGGCTCTAAGCTGATATGTCAAGTTTTTTATTTTTCCTTTCTCTACCAAAAACATTGAGAATTGCTCAAATTTATGTTGGGTCTTAAAGCGGAATCGTTTGTAAGTTGAGCTAATCTTGTTAAGGAAAATTGATAAGCGAAGAATTTTAAATAAGAATTTGCTGCATTTGCTGTTCCAAAAAGCAGAGCACTTAAGAGTCCAAAACAAATTCGCTTCGAGGAATTTAAAATTTAATTTTTGTCGTTTTAAATAAAAGAACATAACTTCTCGTACAACGGAAAGTGGCTTAGGGAATGTTATTTAAACGAAAACTTATTCCTATTATTTGTTTAAACTACAGCAAAGACTTTCTAATTTTGTCCTACAAATAATAAAAACAAATAATTGACATTTAATAATAATTATTATTATATTCAAGCGATATTTTAAAGATTTTTATCTTCCATATAAAGGGTAGAGTAGGTTTACTCAGTTGTGACGCACTGAAGGGTATTGAAAATTAAGCAATGCTAAAAATGATAATACAATATAATTTTTATATTCTATATATATTTTATATATATATTATATTCTATATTTTTTATAGTCTGTTTGAAAATATTATAAATCTCTAAAAAAGTTCATATGATGATCGTGCTCTGAAACTGTTCAATATAATTGACAGTCACAATAATCCAACACTCAGCATCTTAAAAATACAGCGAAATTTGATAAACACAGGCAGATACAAAGACATCAGATCCATCATATTATAAAGCCCCGTATTCTGTTATTCTTAGTGGGACTTAAAACTGTCCACAGATAAAATAGAGTAAAGGTGCTGATTCACCAACTCAGACATCTGAATATCAAAAAATGATGATATTCAAGACTTTCTATCGAAAATAGAATAATTATTCATTAAGTGATAAAATAATAAGATGATCGATTTTTTCTTACGGTGTTGAACTTGGGAGAACTGCATTATTGTACTCTGCACTCTGTTAATTTACTAATTTAGTTGTATGAAGAAGTATAAGTCTGAATCGTAAAAAAAGAAATAAAAATTAGAATACAGACCTACAATAACATGTTTAATAAATAACTCTAACAAACTGGTTTACTAAACGATGGATAACCTCATAGGACATAATCGTGGACGTACCACTCTAGATCTTTAGAATCGCATCCCAAGGACTTCCTTAGCAATAACATACAAGCAGCTAAATGCAGTAAATAATACTAATAAATAATGTAATAAATATTATTATACTATACTTGCAATATAAATTTGATTTAAAAAAAAATTCCGTTAAATTTTAAGGAAAGGTCTTCAAGAATCGAATTTAGAAAGGAACCGTACGGTGTTCTCGAATCTTTTGTTTGAGAAGGTGAGAACTAATTTGACGAGATGGAGTCAGTGATAAAGACACAGATGTAAGAAACGTTGAGGATTGGAAGCATGTTGTAAGAAATTGTAATACGGTAACTCTTATAAGCCTCTTATGTCAATGAAGACAAATAACTTTTAATCACTGTATTAGAATACTGTTATATTGTATTTAATTCTTCCAGTAGAGTTTTAAAATTTTTATTTCTTATATCAGTAAGAACGATGAATTATCTTCGTTGATTTGATAGAATTGATTTTAATTGGATTGAATTAGTATTGTATGTATAAGACATCTTTCTCTGCGGGGAATAACAGAACCTCTGTTTTAATTTAAATTGTTTTTATAGGAGTAGGTAACGATGTCGTTCCATCAATAATTTGCATCCCTCAATTTGCGTTTCAGTGATACTCTCCAAGACATAGTCAAACCGGTCGTTTAGAACCCTGCAGGTTCAACTACAATGTCTATTCAGTAAAACTGCTATTAGGTATTTTAAAGAGTGTATCCTATCTAGCCCGATTTCTGTTTCTGTACTTCTGCTGATGTTCTAATGTGGTCTGGTCAGAGCCTAAATATCGATGTTGGATTTTCTCTAAGACCATCAGAAGCAGTATAGTAATATAGATCAAATATATTACTTCGCTCAAATGAAGATTAAAGAGGAGGCGTTGGCATCGACTTATTATAAGAGTTAAAGTATACTATCTGAGTTCTATTTATTAAAGCTTATAGATTGCATTGTTCATTTCAGAGAACATGTCGGCGCCAAATAACTGACTTGCAAATAATAATATTATTTTATTATTCATATATTCTGAATATTATTTTATGTAATCAGTTTTAGAAGTTAGACATTAAAGCTCTCTCGTTGACTGAAAAATTAATTTGTTGACAATGAAAAACATGAAAAATGAAATAAATAAAAATATTTCCACTTACACTCGTTACACTATTTATGTATATGAAAATGATTTCTTTTATTTATTCACATTTAGTTTTTCGCATAGTAAATTCAAAAAATTGTTTCGTCGCTGGCGACAAGCAGTCTCGGAAGAATATGGCACGAAAAGTTGGCCATAAAATATAACGACATGAGCCGCCAGACTCACTACTACACTCACAAGACTGGGAATGTCCTTAAGAGTACACCGAAAAGTGCGAGGCTGACATATTTCACTTTCCTCACGCACTTCTTCCACGAATAAAAGTTTGAATAAAATGCAAAGGAAGAAAGGACAGGGAAATACATAAATAAATTTGAAAAATCGCTGTGTAGGGAATTTCCTTCGCAGCTTAAAAATGTAAAATCAAAATGTACATTTTGCAAATTCTTACCAAAAAGTCCTTTGAGAAAAGTTTATCCTTTTCGCTGGCATTGAAATTCGCGAGTTCCTTACGTGCTTTCAGTGCACTTTTGTCTTAATTTCTTTTTCTCCTATTATTTTCTAATACTTCTTACATACACACACACTTAAACGTCTTTATGTGTGTGTGTGTTTGCCGTATTTCTGTTGGCCGACCACCAGCCGCGTACAAGATTTATGACTTCTCGGCACGCTGGCAAAATCGCTTTATCGTCGAGCGAAAGTAGTTGGCTCTTCGCTTTTCCCTATTTTGGGGTCTACCTAAGCACATAGGGTTTCTAGGCAAAAACGTCAGGTCAAATGTTGGTTGTAACGTAGCGAAACCGAAATTGAAACTGCGTGCAGCATGTTGAACTTTTCATTTCCGTTCTGATTTATTTAAAATGTTTATTCCTGTGAAAGGTTGTTACTTGAAATTCAAAAGGCATTTAAAACGCTTATCGTACGTAGCACGTAGCAATATTTTTAATTTTTGCTGTGCCTTACGCTTACAATACCATTTTAAATAAAAAATATGCAAAATGTTTTTCAAGGCTATTGTGAACCTTCAGTTCGAACGAAATTTAAATTAAAAACAATTTTAAAATTTCACAAAAGTACATAGGATGTACTTCGTTTTCATTGTGACAAGCTATAAAAAATATTTCACTGCAGTAAATTGCTGTGTGGAACTTTTTTTTTGTTTTAATTGAAATTTAGTTTTATTTTGGTACAATTTTATTTTTAGTTTATTTATTCTGATATATGCTAAAGCGTCCATTTTCTAATTTTAACGTGTTTGTGGTCTCCGGGCTGCTTAGTTGCTCTGGTATCCTTTTATGTTGCATTGGTTTCGAACCAACCACTAACGCATTGCGACGTTTTGCATTCACTCTAAAATTTGCATCTAAAATTTTGGTTACAATATTTTCAGTTCCCTTCATTGCCAGCATTGCAGTGAAATTCATGCAGGTGCTAAGTAATTTTTGTGCGCCGTTAAATATGCTTAAATCTACATTTATGGCTTCAGCATATTTGTTCGGCTGCAACCACCCTGTATGCGTTTGCAAATTGCTGCCTCCGCTTTCAAATGGTACAATTTGTATTCTAATAGTTTTGAATTGCAATGGATTTTGTATATTGATAAAATATTTTTATTGCGATAAAATCTTTGAAATTGAAAAATTCACAGCATACTTTAAGGCATAAACTTGTGTGAAACATGGTGTATGAGTAACAAAAGAGTATTTCCTTATATAAATTTATATTTTTTTTAAACAAATAATATGAATGCAGTATATTTGCATTTTATTACAAAATGTACATATATCACTAGAATAACTATTTGAACAATAACAAAATGATATTATTCGAATACGGTTTATAACTAAATTAATTTGATTATGAATAATGCAATGAACATTTTGTTATATATTATACATTATGTTTTAGAATGAAATCAACAAGAATCTATTAATACAAGAGCATTAAAGACTATATTAAGTTTATATAATATTCAGCATATCTACAACTTTTCTACAATTTTTTTTCTTCCTAATTTAGGACCATGCGATAAATATGGGAAAACAATATAAATAACATATTTAGAGCAAATATTGTATTCTATTGTTTGAAATCAGAATTCGAAATTAAGCTTTTGTGAAATTTTACACAGTTTAGCTTCATCTATTTCTGCTTGACATATTTTCATACTGCAGAGGTATAATTGTTTTTACATCTGACAATATAAAAAAACAGCAGGTAACCACTATTTGACTTTTCTGTCCTAAACTCGTGACTAGACGCTAGAAAGCTAGACCGGCTCTTAGACAGTATAAATTCCTTTATGGCCAATGTCAACGAATATAATCGATTGTTTTTCTAACTGCTCTATATTAATTTATCCCAATAATCGTTTTACGTATTTCTATAAAAAAAACTTTAATATTAGGTAAAATTAAGAATCTGATGTGACTCGAAAGTTACCCCTTACCTATTAATTGTTGCTCATTAATTCACATAGATCTTTAAATTACCTTTAGAGAACCAGCACTTTAACAAATATATACTTCCATACTTTTATTGGAAATAATTAATGAATTATTACCTATTATTCAATAGATGTTGGAGTTTTAGATTTTTTTGATATACTGATTAGTGTTAAATCCGGCATATCAATTTGACTGCTGATTTTAGTAGAGTCAGCCAGTTTTAGAAACTTTGTCAATGACGCTGTATATCGATATAGCTTGTCTAACAGTATATTGACGTTTAAAGTTGTACACTTTTTACACTGACTTCAATAACAAAACGTATATGTGCCATCACCAGTTCCAAATAGTACATGCAATACGGGTATGTATGTGCACCAATGCTCACATGTAAATATGTACAACTTTAAAATTTAATATCTCGAAAACTAAGCACAGTGCTTTATCAAAAGAATTTTTTAAAATACCTGCCATTACTTAAATCTGTTATCAAATAGGAGTGTCCAGGAAATTAGAATCGTGCAGATTAATTTAAACGCTATTCTTTTTTTAGAAGTGGACAAATATGGTAGATATGTCTTATGAATAAATTTAATTTTACATTAAGCTATAATCGGTGCAAGTTCCTCCATTATGCTGCTCTACTATTTGTTCACTTGTGAATTTGAAAAAACTATATTAATCCCTCTACTATCTCTGAGTAATTAAAATAATGGCGTATGTTATATAGTTGCTGTACATATTGATAGAGCTGTGATAGTATGGCGGCTACTTGAATAAGATATGCCATATAACAGTACTGTGATGGGTATTTTTAGAATTCTTATTTTATTTACACTCCTATTGTTTCCAGCATGAACTGTTGCTAAAGAATCGGTCAAAATCATACAGTTTAAAATTCGATAACTGCGAAGTTCCTTTCAAGTCTATTGGATGATTGTTAACCTGTGAATATAAAGTCATCACACCAAAGTAAGATACTTCATGCAACAGCACAATATATTCGTTTCCTTTTCTAGAATTTATATTCCAATTATTTTTTTTCAATATTTTTGGGTTGGGTTTCTATTAGTTTTAGTTTCTATTATTTACTAAAAATAAAAAAGTTTCCAATTTAGGAAGTGTTAGGTTACTGTCTTAATCTTTGTTTATCACTATCATTGTTTCGAATCAAAATAAACGTAAAATCCAAACGTACAATGTGAATTTAGATTTTTTTATAGTTCCATTTTCAAATGCTTTGTGTACTATTCTATCTGTGTAAAATCATTTGGTTCACCACAATTAGGTTTTCCCTCTTATTAAGCATTTAGTAGAATAATTCAGAAGATCATTTAGTACGTTCAAGTGAGACACTTTTACCAGACTGCTTTTAATTTCATTTAGTTGAGCTGATCAAGTTAATATTTGCAAAATTTTTATTTAACATCACGTCTTTTACTATTGTGCTTGCTTCACACATGTCTATACTAAATCTTGTAATCTCATTAGAACATTTCTTTTCTCTAGAATTGATAATAAAATTTGTTTTACTTTGTCAAATAAAAAGTTTTTATTAAGATTCTTAAAGCTCTGAAACAACCTATATAATTCACCTACATTATCAGTCATAAACTTTAAATATTGCTCTATGTGTATACTTACTCTCCACTGGGTTCATGATTCGCCCAAAAGTCTGCTATAATTATTGTGCATGATTATTATATGCATAGTGGTCAGTAACTACTGACAGCAGCTGCATAAAATAACGATAAAATGAAATCCCTGTTGTTAAATGTTGTGCAGACGTAGTTGTTGTAGCAGAAATCACCTGCTTATGGCCCATAAATCTAAGCCAGCACAAAATGTGCTGCATACTTTGCAGTAGAGCATTTATAACCGAAATAATGATAACGGTAATAATAAAATAACAAAAATTAACAATATGAAAATAGTTTACCTACATTTGGGAGCTGCAGCATATGCCCGCATACCAACTGAGTAATCAAACTAACAAATAGACAAGCTGGTCTGGCAAACAATCTAACGTCCAAGTTTATATTTTATTAGCGTTATCAATGGAATTTTTATGGCTTGTACAAACGATAATAACACTAACATCAGGCAGCCCATGCCAGTGCCAGAAACTAACAGCAACTATTAATTTTGCCTAAAAGTGTGCTAGTACAAAATTATACATGTAGGATGTCGGCATTATAATAAAGCTTGTGACGCGGTGTGAGTGCTGTGCATATATGCATGTATTTCCCCGGTGCGTGCATGTGTTATTCCTTCTCATGCATTTTTATATGCTCGGTGTTCCATGTTTATTGAATGCCCAAAGTGCTTGTTAGGATTGCCATATAAAATGTCAATTTTGCTATTGCCGCACTGGTTTTAGGTGTAATTTTCCACTTACACACACACACACACACATTCACATACGTGTGTTTGGCTGTGTGTATTAAATAATCAGCACAATGTTCATTATTTAAGCTTTTAAAATGCTGAAGTCTACTCCTATTATAATAAATAATTTGCCGGCTTATAATTTGTTTGATAAAGCCGTCGCATGTTGTATACTTTGTGGCGTTTCGGGCTTAGCAACGAAAATTAATGGGAAAATATTCAAATAAATGCATTAAAATGCAAAAATATTTCTTCAAAAAAATAATAATTTTCAGTAATTTTGAAACTTAAAATTATAAGTTCTTTGATGTTAGACGGTTGTTTGATTAAACTTTTTTAGTAATTGATCATTAATCATTTGCATTTGAAAAGGATATTTAAATTGCAGGTTTTGAGAGCGGAGTAGAGTCTTGTAATGTTTTATTCAAAAGCTTCAATGTATAAAGGAATTGAGAATGGTCGTATTAAGAAAATGAATAAATTGTAGTTGCTTTTCTAAGTAGTAAATTTTACCGGACAAAGTTATTGTAATTTTTCTTAAGTTTAATATCATAATTTCTTGAGGAAGTTTCATTTTCATAAATAAAATAATATAATTGAGGTAATAATAAAATTTAATAGTCAGTTATGACAAAAAACAAATTTTTCTATTGCTTCTAAGAAATCATTGGCTTAGTATAGAGTAGTAGTGAATTGCAACAACAAAATTTTTTTTTTATTTTTATTTAATTTTATTATATTTATTTAATTGAATTGTTGGTTAAATATTTTTGGTGTTTCTAGTATTACCAAATACCGATCATCAGTGTCTTTTGGAAATATTTCTTATATTTTATTAATCATAAATAATTTTTTATGACTGCTTAAACCAAGAATTGATCTCGTCAGGATTATACCCTTTCAAATTTGTTCAGTCTTTATTAGTCAACTTACCCAAACCCGTTGTTGATTTGTATAGTCTAACTTGGAGTTAACAAAACTTGTTCTAAAAGCCTATTGGGAACGTGAAACTTAGTAAACTTAGTAAAAATTTCACTTGCTAAGTTATATTAGAAATATTTTCTGTCATATTAAAAATGACATAGACCTCAACTGTCTATTGCTATGTATGGACTTAATGTATATATGAAAATAATGAATTATAAACTCTGTAAGCTATATGGGTTCTGGGTCATGCAAAAATTAAGATCACAAATTTGCAGACAAACTTTTTAAAAAAAGTACAACACCTGTGCTTGTAGGTTAAAATCCATTTTGCGGCTTAAGGAGAGGTCATTTTTTTAAATTCATTTGAAAAAAAAAAGAAACGGCACTATAAGTGGAGTTATCAACGTATACTAATGGCTCCTTATGGAAAGTAATGAGACTTGAAAATATGTGCTGGGAACTTGTTTAGCACTGATGTATAAGCGAATAAACTATCTAGGTTCACAACTCATAATGGATGAAGAAATAAGACTTTTAAGATAGGTTCAAAATTATAATGTATTGAGAAGGTTGAATTTGGCTACATACTCTGAGCCCATGAAAGGACCAAAAAAGTTCTCTCAGTCGCACTGCAAAGTTCTCTAACTTAATAGTACTAATAAAAATTCGGAAAGGTACTCTTAACAACACCTCTAAGTTCTAAGTTAGTTAGAATGCGTTTATTTTAAGTCTCCATCTTTTTAGCGATGTGCTCATGGCATGTATTATCTATTATCATTTATTATAAACTACAATAAATAATTATGTCGTTGGTAAGCAGATCTTGATTATAAAAATAATATAGTTTAATAGAATATTATGATTTTTAGATCTAATAAATATTTTTGAAATATTTATTTCAAACATCTTTTATTTATGTGGTATTACAAAAAGTATTATCTTAAAGGAAGAGATAATTGTAATTAATTATCACTTAATAACTAATATAGTAATATAGTTATCAGTTATTAAATAATTAATAATAAAATCTGA
>NC_051846.1:141487028-141527950 GCF_002237135.1 Teleopsis dalmanni | reverse complement strand
TGGTACTCCTTTCAAATATTGAAGTTTTTGTTAGGTAGAGTTATTTCGGCAAGAGTTTTCTCCGATATTCTTTATATTAATTTATTTTGAAAATATAAACCGCCCCAACTTCTTTCTATCTCCATACCATGGTTAAGGAATAGGCAATTCTTACCCCATGTATGATTTTAAAGGTAAATTCTGTGTCTTTTTTATGTATACAATATTAAAGATACTCTTCTAAATACATATCGAACGTGTACAGTTAATTCTCTTATTAATTATAATAATTAAGCAATTAAATAAAATAAATTGTAATTAGATTCAGTACTGCTAAATTTATGTATCTTAAACATTGCTACAAAAACAATCGCAAGCAAATGTTAAAGCAACTACAACTACAACAACAATTTATTTTGTTTAACAGCATTTGTTTTTGTTGCTGTTCATAACATTCATGCCTTTTCATTGATTACGATGACGTTTTCAATTACGTTGAACTGTGATTACAAACGGAATTCATTGACCTCACATCTTTCTCTCTGTCCCTCTCTTACTTTTATTTAATGTTCAATTTGTATGGAACAGGTGTGCTTCAATTGTGTTTATTTTACTGTTGCTTTTGTTTGAGTGAAATGTGCATAGCCATGTAAGTTTATCACACCTGTTGTTTTTGTTGTTGTTAGTTATTCAGTTAAAAAATGTTTAATTTGCATTTGTATAAAAACAAACAAAAAAAAATAACTCATAACATAAAAAACTAAAGGCAAACACAAGTTAATGGAAGTAATATATAAATTTAAAGACGTGTGTTAATATATTATCTTATAAGTAAGTGTGTAACATATTGCAATCAATCAACAAAACTATTTTAAAACTAAATAAAATTTCAGCCAAACCCAAAAAATTAACTCCTACTAAAGAAACTATGCAGATAGTATTTTTGGGCACGTCATTGCTTACAACAATACATTTTATTTAATGGTACGAAATAATTTTATTTTTTTTGTTTTTTTGAATTTCCTTAAATTACTTTACAGTAATATTAGCAAAGATACAAATAACCCGTAAAACTTCTTTTTGTCAAAACAAACCGAAAATACTCTTAACACAATTTCAATATCGCAAACAGGTTCTCTTCGCTTTAACTTAGCATATACATCAGCTGTTTTTTACAGCATGCACAACGAAGCAGGTATGCAAGCAAAACACAACAAAAACAGTGAGAGAATTTAGCAACAACCAAGCACTCTTACAACATGTTAACATTTGAAGAGCACTGCTGTTATATGTTATATGACGCTCTCTCATCGTATTACAGCAACGCTATGTATGATGCTTTTGTTATTGTTTTTGACATTTCGTTTTCGTCTGCTACCATTTCTTATGTTTATACTTTTGTTTACATGTAATGTTGAGTGTTTATTGTGCTCTTTGCAATCATTATTTTTGAATTCATTATGATGTTGCAATATGAATAATGTATCTATGTATCTACAAGTAAATGTATGTGCATGAGCATATAAATGTCATGTCCAATTTTTTCCCTATTATGTCATAAGTAATTCAATGAACCAAACAAAGTATAAGTTGACTGGTAGTGGTCCGCCACAATCTTTGTAATAATTAACAAAGACAACAAGAGCAAGAAAATATCAATTAAGCATAAATTTGTACTTCCAATTAAAACTTAATTTAATTTTAAATTGTTTACTTAAGTACGTTTTCTGAAGCAAAATTTATGAATTCAAGAATTCCTAACTGAAAGTAAACGACAGGCAGTATTAAAAATATTAACTATACTCCCAACTTAACAAGGTCAGGGTCATTAATTTTTTGCTGGTTTTCAATACACAATTAAAATTGATTTCTTTGGAAGATTGTTTAATCAATATCTTTCGTGCTCATGTCTAAATGTTCTCGTACTTGTGTTTTATTTCGAATCAGTGTATACAATAGAATCATGTAGAGCCACAGCTAGATATCTAGATACATTTATAGTTCTACGTACAAATTACATAAAATATTTTTTTAATTCATTTTTATTTTATATTTTGCTAGAACTAGAATTTTTAAGTGCCAGCGTAAAAAGCTTAGATAATTATCATAAAAATAGAAACAACCATTTATTACGTTCTTGCAGTAAAAATCTATATGAAGCGATCGGTATGAACGTGTTCATAAAAGTACCACACACTTATCTATAAATACAATATATAAAAATTATAAATTCGATTTGCTTCTCAAAGATCAAAATAATTTTCTTAATTAACTTGAAAAAGGCATCATATTTATTCTACACGGTATTGTGTATTTGTTATTGTCAGTCAATATATATATTTTTATTCCATAGAACCGCCAAAAACCTTATCGAACAATTAATTAATAATAATCAAGGTGATTTGCATATTATTTTCATATTAAGTTATTCAAAAAACTTGTCATTTTATCTAACAAATTTGCATATTTAACCGTTTGTAGTTTTTTGAACTTTTTACCGATTTAAATGTATTCTTATTCTAATGTAATTTTATGTGTATTTCAAAGTAACGAGAAGGTACACTCTTTTATAAATTAGATTGTCTATTGAATATTCTTAAAGCACAGATTTGATATGGGAAAAGACAGCAAAAACTCATCACTACGCAATTTTGGGATTTCTGCTCAACAAACTGGTTTTCAATATATTAAAAAATTGTTCTTTTTAGAAATACTGTGAGAAGAGTTTTCACTGTACATTTATTATGTATGGTTTAATGAACAAAATTTATTTTATTTATTATTAAATGTTTTGACGTCAAAGCACCCAACAGCCGCCGGTACTGCGGTCAGAAGAGTCCTATTTTACCAATTTCACTATTGATTACACAAAACCCTTAAAAGCTTTCTGAACAAAGTCCAGAACTAAATCTAGAGATGAGCTCTTAATTTGTTCTGTTGACAGAAATTCGATATAAAAGAAGTTTCTTTTGTGCGTTATTAAAGCTGAAGTTTCACAAAAAAATATATGCATAGTAGTTTCCTCATCTTCCAGACATAATCTGCATATTGTATTTAATTTACATACAATTGTACAGCCTAAATGGTTAATGTTAAATAATATATAACTTTTTATATTAATTTAAAAAATCTCAAGTCATTTTCAGTGCACATTTATATTATTTAATATTATATTCTTTATAATTCAATTCACAAATAAAACTTAAGTTTAGAAATATAAGCAATAATGGCTTATTTAAGTAGCATGTATTTGGAAACTAAAACAATAATATTGCTTAATAATATAAACTAAAGTATAAGTAGATCTAATTAATTGGCACATGCCCGAATAGAAATTTTAAATAACAGTGTTCATACAGGACTAGGATATGCCATAGTATTATGTCGTAGTACTGCAACCTTTTACGAGCTAGGCGCAGTTTTGAACTGAAGTTACTTAATGCAAAAAATGATACCAAAGCATAGCCGTAGAGTATACAAAGCCCTTATTTCTAACAAAAAACTTTTTAGTACTTTCAATGACATGGATTTCATAAGGTATAATGTCCAGAGACTTAAAATAAAATAAAAATTTTGCTATCAGAAATGTAAACTGTTATCAGAAATGTATAAGACGTACTTCTCCGCTTTTAATACGAAACGTACATAATTTCCTGTACTAGCGAATCATGCATCAATTTTTTTAATTGGGAAATTAGATTTCCTTCTCTTGTATTCCATACGTCAAATACGGATCATACTATTTGATCCGCAGCAGAATGTACTATTACATCCGTATTAATTGAAATTCGTGATCATGACTAGACTAAATAACCTGTTCTTTACTAGATAAAGGAAAATATATTCGATAAACCAAATCAGCCATAGCGTAGTTCTCATAAATTGTACTCGATCATATGCATGATCAGAAGACGTCAGATTATATTTTTAATGTAATTATACGAATACGTTAAAGTCAACATCCTAAACAAATTAGCACACATCAATTAGGGCGCTGAAAAGACACCCACGAAACCAGAACTCATTTTCGGTATAAACTCTGCAGACATTTTTTGTTGGATCAAAGATTTTATGAGTGACAAAATACTTTGAGAAAGAGTCTAACAGTAACCAGGTAAAATTTATCCTACAATAGTAGTTTTCCGTCAGGAATGTGCTACTCTTCCATAAAGTTTATTAAAAATTCAACTGTAGACTTATATGTTATATTCTATGTTATTACTTTAATATAGATTTCTATATTGAAGTTATTACAAAAGACTGTTTGATATCACTAGTAAGTTTCTTGTGTAACACAAAATATTTCAATTCATTCACTGCTACTAAAAGCAATAAAAAATGGTTATCGAAAACTATTATTTTAACCAATTACGTTATTATTACTTTCAGTTCAGTCTGTAAAAGCCTCTTTCACATTAGCTATTGTTATATATACATACCAATTTTACAACGCTAACTCTGTATCTGTACAAAATAAGTTAAGTTGGTAACAATTATATTTCACACTTACCTACATACAAGTGTATTCATACATACATACATTCATACAAGTGCATGCTATTTCAAAGAGAAAATTCTATATATAAGTGAGTTTACTGTGATGTACATAAGTGAAGAGCCCGTATGACCTGCAATGTAAACCCATAGATAAAATTGTGTAAGTAGATGTTTAGTATGCAAAATCAACGCTAAAATTACACCCAAAAGAAAAAGTTCACTTTGACATGTGCCATGCGAAGACAAGTCTTGAAGAAGAAGTGAGAAGTGCACAAACAGTCAGGCAAACGAAAAAGTACATATGAAAGTGGAAGTATATTGTCAGTTAGTGACGTTGTGACTTCTGCCCAAGCCTATCGACCTAACCTACACTATTCGCCCGTTTATTCTTACTCTACATTTTACTGCACTACAATGAAGTACCCATCGGCACTTGCTCACGTGATGCCTCACCATTGAATGCATTCGACTCCGATTGTGCACATATGTTTGGACGTGTGAATGCGATGTTTTCGCCACTTTAAGTACACTTTTGAGCACAGTGTGGCCCTCTCCTCAGCAAGAACAGCAAAAACAGCAAGAACCAACAATGAGGAAAGTCAAGTCTGAACAGAACAGTTTTTTGTTAATTATTTTCTATGTGTTCTTAAAGCAGTTACCCAGACTTGCTGACTATGGCAAGATACAGAACGATAATTTAAAAAGTCTAAAGTCTTCAGTGATTTGCTTTTAGTTTTTGGCTTAAAGATTTATTGGCAGATTGATGGATATGGACTATATGGTATATTTAAAACTTGATTTTATAATTTTTTTACATATATTGGTAAGTTTAAGTGGCAATAAATCACCTGCATATCTTCAAACTCAAATTACTCAATAACATGTTGCTTAATGCAACTAAACTAATTATCCAATGCAATACTTTTAAAATGAAAAAATAAATATATTGTATATAACAGCAAACGATAGTAACGAACTGAAATGTTTTTCAATAGCTCAGAATTATCATTTAAAATACATTCACAAAAGCAGTTTATCATTGCAAAAAGTATCTACAATTCCTTAAATGTCAAACTGGCTCCTCCATATGGATACGTCAGAGTTAAGTTGAAAGTCTAAATTTGACTCTATAATGTCTACAATGAAATGAAAACCGAGTTACATAAGATAACCAAAACAATCCAACAATTGGCTTGGAAATACAAGGAAACCCATAAAAACCGCCAAAACATTACGGAGCAAAAAATGAAGAAATAGTAAAATTACCAAATGTTTTGAAACAAAAACCAAAATCTTGTGCTTTTTTCCAAATAACCAACGAACAGAAAACGAAGGCTGTGGACGGACGTATCTGTATAAATGAATTATTTATTCAGATACTTGGATACGTGCAGCATGAACTGCTGGAACCAAGATACATTGTGGTATTTTATTTAAGAGGTGTGCTGAATGATTTTTACATAATTGATTAAATAGTGACGGTAACGGTAGATTTTAGCACAATATAGAAGGAAAATAAGAAAAGTGAGGATACCAATTGTTTTTGTGGAAATGAAGTGCTAAACATGCACTTTATTCTACATATGGTATCAAAGCACTGTGAAGAGTTGTACGACTATGAACTTCTTTGGTTTGGATGTACAAAGTATATTTTCATATACAGTCAAACTTCCATAACTCGAAGTCCAATTTTGCAAAGAAAAGGTTCGACTTATGGAGACTTCGAGTTTGAGTATTTTTTTTTTTATTTTTGAAAGCAACTAAAATTACATTTTAAGTTATTTATTTATTTACAATCAAATAAAGCACAGAAGTTATAGTGAAGTAAAATATTCAGAAATTAAGGTTTGGGATTTTAATTTTTTTTTTGTTTTCTTATTTTCTTTTATTCATACTCTTATAGTGATCATTTGTTGTAGTATCATTCGTTTGCAATTATAAATTCAGAATTTTAAATGAGTCTTTTACTTCATTCTTAGAAGGCTGATAAATAATTACATCCACGGAACCATCATCATCACCTTCCGCTGCGCTTAGAATTGGATCCAGTAATTTAGAGCTATAGAGCTCAATAATATCGTCATCTGTAGGAAAGCTTGATGCACAAATTCCCCAAGTTCAATATAATCATTAAGAGCAGCATTGGAAATTATTTTATTTACTTTAAATCACGCTGCCAGAGACTGGCATTTGCACAAAAAAGTAACATTAGAAAAAAATTAAACATTTGGTTTGGAAAAAGGGACTTCCCCTAACAGCAAAATACATTTATACTTAAAACAAAAATTTGACTTGTAGAATGCATTTTCTCACATTCCTATTGGCATGGAACAAAATTTTTGTTCGAGTTATAGAGAAATTCGATTTATAAAAGTTCGAGTTATGGAAGCAGAATTGTATGTAATTTGCTCTCTAAAACCCTGTTGCACTCTTTTTAGTTCGAGTTATAGAGAAATTCGATTTATAGAAGTTCGAATTATGGAAGTTTGACTGTATTAAATTTTTATTGCAATTTTATAACCTATGACAAGAAATCTATCTTCTGATAGAAAAGGGAGTAATAATAAGAAAAGTTTGAGTCCAAAAATTTACTTTTTATTAAAATGATTTTTTTGGCTGTCCATACAATCTGTTCGCAAAGTACATAGAGCATCACTTCCAGAGTCAATAAACAACGTCAATAAACAAAATTGCCATATACCATATAGAGCGAAGATGATCCTCAAACTATTAATGAATCACCATTACATCCATTAAAATTGAGTGTTTGTTGCGGTTTACACGGTCTCTGGCGGCATTATATTGCCCTTATTTCTTTCTGCGTTACAGTGAATGACGAGCACTATCGAACCATAAATTTTGGTTTCCAAAAATCAGCTAAACATCTATGGCATTGGTTCCAACAAGACACAAGACGTTTTGTGTGCTTTTAAATTTTTTTAATGCACATGTAATTATCTTAACTTATAAATGTAAATATTTATAATTGCAATTTATTTAATTATAAGTTTAAAGATTTTTTAAAAATTTTTACTTCTACTAATATTTAAAAAATTTGTGGCACTTACAAAATACTTGAACAGATCTTCAAATGAAGCTACTAGAATTCAAAGGTCGTATTTATCATTATAAAACTCTAGATGTCATGAGTAATAAAATTGTCTATTGAAAAAGATACTTAAGCTCGTTTTTATTAATCTTTAATCCATAAAAATTATAAGAAAAGTATCATAAAATAGTTCTAAAAGCAGAATTTTACATTTATTACCTAATTTATATCTTTTGAAATTTATGTAAGAACTATTTTATAAGAGATACAAATGCATTCCATTTGACGAATGCAACTGCAGAACTCGCCTTAAAAGATACAAAATTTAAATTGCAAGAAAAATAACTCATAAATTGCGAAACAAAGCACTTAATTTAAATTTATTTTGTTGACAAAACATATGGCAAGAAAAACTAAACATGTCAAGAGCATTTTTCTTAATTCTTTTTCCTTTTGGCCAAGTTTATTGCCTGCCATATGCAATTGCAATATATTTTCATAACAGCAATACAAGACGGTATAGATACGGGTGTAGGTGTACTGTTTACATAAGCCCAAGCACAAGCACAAGCTTATAGGAGCTGCACAAGTCAAAGCGTTTATCCGAACGAGCACAGATACATACTCGCATGTGCACTAAACAGATTACGGTATGCACAACCGTATGGGAGCCAAAATAATGGGCAATAATGGAAGCAGTTGAAATGGGTGTTGACGCTATAACGTGTCTACGGCATACGGGTAGATGTGGAGAAAAAATTTAAATTCCCTGGATGCTAGTAAAATAACTATCAGCAAATGTAAAAGGTAATATCGTGTGTAAACTGGTGGGAGCCATGACCATAAAGGGCTTATGATACGATGGTAATCATGTATATGGCAACGGCTACTTACATACGAATTAAATAATTACGCTTCAGATCCAATAAAGTGTCAGCGATAAAAAAAGCCTGGCTAGAATAAGAACCTTATAATTACAGAGGTTAAGTCAAGTGGATTGTTTTGAATAATGAAAAATTAAATTAATTTACATCTTGAACTCCGATGGCTTAACAAAACGATATTATTTAAACTGTATCACTACAAACATCTTAACGAAATGTTTAAAACTAGCTGGTAAAAAAATTGACAACACATTCGGAAGACAGCTTTATGGTTAAACGTTGGTTAATATTTTTCCAAATGTCTTTGTCAATTGCAAAAACCAGAAAAGGTTGTGTGGTTGAATAAATCAACAAATATAAATATTAATTCAAGTCAATAGATCGAACTCAATGGTCTAGATTAGATAGAATAAGAACAAGAGATCATTCGGGTTTTAAAAAATCTGCACATTGAAGTGCTAATTTGGTACTGTACTACACGGTCGAAAATTTTAGTTCAAATTCTCAACCGTTTAAACTTTCTAGACCTTTAAATTTTTTTTTGAGGTTGACTTTTTAAACTTACTGAAGTTGATAATCCGTAATATATTAATAAATAAACTCTCGAAGTTGAATCAGTGTATTTTAAATTTCAAATCGCAGAAAATAAACTACTTGAGTTGATAACATAACCCGCACGTTTTATTTTGAAGCCATCAAGATTGAGTTTTTAGACCCTAGACTTTACACTGTACTATGCCATCAATACTTCAGCGGCATATTTTGGCAAAAGTACTATAAAGAATTGCCATTATGAAAAGGAATTGGAGTCCATCAATACTTTATATGCTATTGTCACGTAAAGCTACTTGCCGTGAGGAAAGATAAACTTAATCCATCAGTCACTTTACATGTCTATGTTTAGAAATTTTTTCCTGAAATTCATTTCTTTATCACTTTCATACAAGAAAATAAAAATACTTTTTTAAATATAAAATTTTATTAACTATGTCATCCTCTATTTACTAAACTTCCTAACCACAGGCAAACTTTTTAATACAGAGGTTTTTGAGCAACAGTGAATTACAACAACAAAAACTTTTTATTTTATTTAAATTAATTTTTGGCTGAACACAAAGCTGTTTCGAGTATTGCCCATTACCCATCATCAGTAGCCTTTTTGAAAATATTTCCTGTATTTAATTATTCGGAAATATTTTTTTTTGAAGCCGCAAATACTAAGAGTTAAACTCGTACCCTGTCAAATTTGAAGCTTAGTGTCGGTGTTTATTTAAATTTAAAATCATAGTTGACTTTAAAATCACATTTAATATAGAACATTTTTTTAATGTCCTCTCTGAAAGCTCTGTCTCTGAATAGAAATCTAAATTTCAACAAAAATTTGAATATTCAGATCTGAAATAAAGGCCAAACTACGTCTTAGCTTAATAGTTCGTTAAAGGTTTGACAGGAGTGGATTAACCGGATCAGTCTAATTTTCTATAGAAAACCAAATGATTAAACAAAGATGATGACTATTAAACAAAGATAATACATTCAGTTATAGGGGAAACATTGATTAGTGTGACTCTCTTGATGAAAACACAATAGGTAACTTGGCTCCAGGTGAAGTCCCAGAGTTCCTACTTTCATTAGCATGCACCTTTTTTCGATATCAAAAGTAACGAATTGCTTGATAAAACTACACTTAGTCAAAATATGGAAGAGTTTTAAATACAGGGTTTTGGTGGAATCAAATCATATTCCTGTTACACTTGTTCGAGTAGCGACAGTTTATTCCATTTATTATAATTCCTATGTTTTGAGAATGCTAAATTACTATATACATGGAAAACTTACATGGAAAACTAACATCTAGTATACAGATATAAATGAATAAGTTTTTCATAACCATTGTATCGACATAAATAATCGAGTGTCACCAGGAAGATGAATAGAGTAATTGGGCAATGAACGGGTAGTATTTGAAATTGGTTACTACAATAATTTATCAGGTGCACATTGAGTCAACTGAGGTATATACCTAAATGCTCCAAATTTTACTTTTTAATTTAATATATGGAAAACGGTATTAGCTGAAAACGTTGGTGCAATTCATTATTTATTTAGTATTAAGCAATCTAGGCGAAAGACATTTAAAACAATTAATGTTGAGACTTTGAAATCGACCACATTTTTTTTGGGATGACAATGAAAACGTTGGCTGCCACGCCGGTTTAAGCTTCTGGGCGAACCCAATCTTTAATTCACCCAGCGATACATTCAAGCATTAAATTTGGCAAGAATATATTAATAATTGTATTTATTAATGCGTCCAGTCGGTCTAATGTGCTAATCCTAAAACCCACAATTACTTGAAATGTGGTATTGGGCGACTTTTTTTAGCTTAGTTTGAAAAATTTGCTCTACCTTTTTCATCACGCAGCTATCTAAAGGTGCATCTACAGCAAAGCGAACGCTTGAAAACGAACGAACGTTCGCAGATAATGGTACCTGGAAAAGTTTATTCCTTTGCAAGCCTTCGATTTGGTGTGGATGTACCTTACGGCGCAATTTTGGCCGGATATGTCTGCCACCACACACCATATTTTTTAAATTCATATCCAAATTACTATTTCGTGTTTCAAAATCTGTAGAAACGAGTCTTTGAGAGAAGATTCAAATCCTGAAATATGGAACAAATACTTGTTTTAACGACCTGCAATTGCACAACGATTTGGAAGAGAAAATATGAACTCTAGAAACGTATAGAGATATTTTTCTCATGCAAATAGAAATTATACAAAACTAACATCTGCCCATTATTTGATTTTAGGAGCTTTTTAATCCTCCTCTATAAGTTAGAGTATTTTCTCAAAATGTTGCCTCACAGAGGTACTCATCGACTTTAAACATTTAATTGATATTTAGTGTGGAACTCAGCATTTATTATTATATATAGCAAAACTGAAAATGCTATAAAGCTTGGTACCGAAATATTTTTAGATTTAAACAACAACAATTGTGTTCTGTTGGCAAGAATTATAATAATAACAATAACAAATATAACACGGCAAAGCCGCATGTCGGAAGAGTGAATGGCGGCTTTAGAAATTAACATGCATAAATTCCGGTTAGCGAACGGCAACAGGAAGGCAACAGTAGTGCATACAGACGAGGTAGTAGGGAGGTGTGCGCCTATTCCCATAAGAAAAATCAATGAAAAAACAACTAAGTTGTTGTTGTTGGTTTTTTTTGCTTTGCATGGAAATGATTCGGAAAATAAAATAGATGCTTTAACAAGAATGACATATATTTTTTTTATTTTTTTTTTTGCTTTTGCATAAAATTGTAAACAAACAGCAAAAAAAGATACGAGCAAATAAGAAATTTTAATTCAATATAAAAATTAATTATTAAAAAACTTACATTTTTTTAAATTTTTGCACACATGCGCTGCCTTTTCTCTTTTGTAATTTTCTATTTTTTTATTTTTTTTTTTTATTAAAATTTCATAAGCCGGAAATGACAATGTTCGCTTGCATTTCTTCTTTTACATCCGCCCGCCTGCATGTAAAACATAAATTTCCTTTCCTTTCCTTATGGGTGTGTAGGGAATGAGAACGTTTCTGTTGTGTGGAGTTTATTTTTTTATTTATGCACTTTCTGCAAATTATTGTCGCGAGCTTCATGCAGTAGTTTCTGAAGCACCTTAATCCTTATCAGAACACCGGCACAAGCAGTCTGCACAGGATAATACGGTGAAATTATTTTACAAGCATAAACCGCACTAGATAAATAGGTGTGAGCGTAGAAGAAAGTATGAAGTACTAAACGGCAACATGGGAATTTAATACACGCAATAAACTAGTTGCGACATCAACATAACCGTTATGTAGGGGCATAGAGTGTAGGGCACAAGGCTCAAGGCACAAGGCATAAGGAACACCACATATGCACGGATGTGTTACAAGGAATAAATGAACACACAAACAACAACAACAACAACAACAACAAGTGCACTCGTTTAACTTCGTGTAATTTTCGTTTATGTTTGCTCTCTAGGAAAATAGGAGTGTAGTTCGAAAAAGGAAAAAATCACACAATAAATAAACCGAAGTAACGAAGAAACAAATATAAAGAAAAAATCCACTGACGAAGATTGGAATATGCTCAATATTTTTATGCGTAGCACAAAAGGGAGTTGGTTTTTGCAATATATGTTTGCAATGTCTTTTCTCAAATATTTAAATATTTTATTTATTATTTTGAATAAGTTGAATTTGAATTCATTTAGTAATAAATAAAAAATAACACAAATTTAAAAGCATTACAGCAACAATTTCACTTCACATCATTTGACTAACGTTTTACACCGTAACTTGCAAACTCCGTAATAAATCACACTTTTGCAGCTTATAGCTTACAGCAGCTGTATCGAATTTTTTTCTTCGTAATTTTTTATCTTTACTGCCCGTAATTTTTTCATATGTGTGTTAAGTAAATGATTTATTTTTTAAATGATTAAAACATTATTGTTATTGTATAAAATATTTAAAACGATTTCGGTTTTTGTATGCTTTAATTTTTTTGCTTTAGCATACCACACAAATTCAAACACTACCAATTACACGACTTCACTGACAGTTGACAACTGCTCTTCCTCAACGAAAAAAAAATTCTCCATGTGTTTATGCTCTCATCGTTCAACAAAACATACTTTATACTCTTATAAATTTAATTTCCATATTTGCATAAGCTCTTAAGAGAGCATACCACAACTATTTGACTGCTATGTTAACAACAGAATAATGTTAAATGTTAAATTGTCGGCAAATGTCTGAACAAATGTTATGAATTTAAATGAAGTCTTCTGATATCATTGACGTACACATATCCAATTAAATTATGAAATTTTTCAAAATCTTTTTCCTCATATGTAATGAAATAAATTAAAAATAATTGAATAAAATCTATAACTTTTTGAAATTACTTTTTATTTCAACAAGTAAATATAAGCATTTAAACTATACGATTATATTGCAATTTTTATACATATATTTATTTATTATTAATTATATTTATTTTTTAATACATCACATTTAATAATACAATCATCAAATTATATTTATACATACTTTTTTTTTAAATCAATATTTAAACTAAAATCCCAATTGAGGTTTAAAACAATTTCTATGCCCTGACATATAGCATACACAAGAAACCTTCGGACTAGCAGATCAGACTAAAATTTCTGTATATATATTAATATATTATATATCTTTATAAATGGGACTGATCTCCTTTTTGATCGACGAGCAACGCACTTTATACTTTACGCGATCGGAACCCGGTACCGTGTTGTTGTGGCCAAACAAGTTGTAAGGTTTTTTAGTCGTACTTTATTTTTTCTTAAGAAATACTACAAAATTAGTTTATAAATAGCAGATTTTTCTGGTCACCGCTGTTCCAAAGTAAACAGTAGCAATTTAAGTCTAATCTCTAATTGTCACCTTAAACAATTAGATTGGGTCGTTGTGGGACGTATACTTTAGGACAACAAAAATTTATATAGACTCTTTTTGGCTATATATTTTTAGTAATTCATATCTATACATAATCATAAATTTATCACTATATCATTATATAGTAATGAAGTCTCAACTGCAGAATACTACGACTTAAAAAGTTCTGCATCGAAAGTACCTGTAACAACTGAAGAGGGTGATAGAATCCGTTTACTATATGTTTGCTAAAAAGATAAGTTCAAGTTGGATTTAAAGTTCTTAGAATTGTAGCTTGCACTTTAATCCCAATTGTTAAAGCGTATTTACTAGTCCAATATATATTTTTGATATAGTTTTGCATTGTCATGGTTTTTTAAAGTATGTTTGTTTAATGGAATTCCACAACCTTCTTCTTTTAGTTTCTGTTATATATTTCTTCTCGAATTATTTATTTGAATAATTAATCAATAAAACAGATATAGTGTTCTACCAAAATAATGTGGCAGATAATCATGCGCTTGATAACTTGTTAAATATTCTGATAGTTTGGATAGTAGGTGTTTCCACATCTACCATATTCTCTACAGTCCACATTTTCAAATTATTACTGGTTCTAGTCAGTTTGAAACTATTTTCATAGCAAAACCCTTACTCCAAAAGCGGTTTTCAAAAAAAACTTCAAACAGTTTCTCTCCACCAAAAAACAGGAATTTATGAGGTTAAAGTTTCTTACTGCCAAAAAGAAAAATATAAGAAAGTAATAGGTATTGCATCGAAATAGAAAACATTTAACTTAATAAATGTTCAAAATTTAGAACTCAATAAATTTGTTCTGTAGTTTTACACCTTTTATAGGTAATAATCAAAGAATTGGTAATTGACATATCAAGAAAAAGTTTTTGTGTCTCTGCATTGTTAGTCTGGAGCGACAATGTATTTTAACTGTATTATAGTGCAATTAAAAACACTACTTTAACAGTACTTCACGCAAAGTCTCAAACAAATGATGAAAATTTTATTTAAAACAACACATGTTCTAATAGTTTATTACTACAAATACAAATCACCCAATCTACTACAAAATGACATTTTTGTAATATGTCACCTAATTATCACCTCAATAAATACATATTGAATATCTTTATTTAAGGACAAAAATAAAATACTTGCACGACAATTATTAAAAAAAATTTTTTCTATTTTTTCTATTTATTTCGAAACAATTACTTTGTACATTGATTGGTTGGTTGGTTGGTTGCAGTGGCAGGTCATAAGATAACTTCAAATGTACCTCAATTAGCGATTTTTCGCCGTTTTGTTACCACATTCTCGCAAGAACCCTAGTATAGAAGAGTAGAGACTAAATCCATCCCACTGAATTTAGGTAATTTAATAGGTCTTTCATCTTCACCATTGAGCAGTCTGATAAACTATTACAAAAGTATTTTCCTAAGAACCTATATCTTCTGGATGCTTGAGCTGGGCATTCACAGAGAAAATTTATTATTGTTTCTTTCTCCTGCGGGTTTCTACAACTTCTGCAGTGAGAATTATAGGGAATACGCAGTTTCTCTGCGTGAGTTCCTATACACCAATGACCAGTAAGAACTGCAATAAGCCTTGCAGTGTTTACGCGAACTCTTTTGATCAGTTCCAGGGAGTTATTTTTATTATAGGTGGGCCACGTTAACCTGGAAGTTGCACATTATCTTAGTGCTTTCCATCTGTTATTGGCGAGTTACAGAAAGTAAAGGAAGGTACTTTCTTTTGATGGTCTCCAGGGTAATATAAACTGGTACCGCCAGTGACGCGTCTAGGGAGGCACCAGAGCGGGCATTTGTACATTAAAAACACATTTTATTTGACAAACCCTCGTTTTCATATTTAGTGTACTGTACTTTTAGTGTTCGTAAAAACAAACACTAAAAATTTATTTGATATGTCTTAGCTATAGACAATACATTATGATAATATAGTGTTTATTTTTGTGCTCTTATCATAATGCATTAATAATCAGAATTGATTTTACAAAAAATTATTAATTTAAAATGTTATTCTGATAATATGTACATCTGTGTTATAACAATAATAATGTAATGTTTAGAAAATTATTAACGTTTTGTTTTCTAACAGATAATTAGTTTGGAAGCTTCTAATATTTGAAACTTTTTACCTTATATGAAAGCAACAACAAATATTATACATATTATGATGATCGTCGATCGATACTTTAATCGTCTGCTTAACACGGCTCAAAGAACATTTTTTTAATTTTTTATTGCATTTACCTGACTATTAAAAATTGGAATTCAATTTGCAACCAATTTTCTAACGTTTACTATTTTCTGAGTGCTGACATCATTAACTTTTGGAACTATTTGTGCCCGAGTTTCAGAAGAAAATTTTGTCCCTTATGGTATTAAAATTTAATAGTATAATAACACTATATTCAAACGAAAAATCACTAGTCAATCACTAGTCAAATGTCTTCATGTGAATAAATCTTTCATGGTTCAAACCGAAACGCAATATTGATGGTTGGAAAAGTATTGTATCTAGAAAATGTCATATCAGCTGAAGATATCGAAGATATCGATGTACAACCCTGAAAATTCTCCAATGTTTAATTCAACATTACCGATGTTGAAGTTATGTTAACATGTCCAATTTTAAATATTGTCTTCTTTATTAATAAATTTTGTGGCTATTGTACTGGCATGAACAAATATCATCTTACCGAATATCATCTTCTCTGAAAATGGAAAGTTCCTAACTAATCAACTTGGAATTGACAAGTTTAGATATTGGAATAATCTTAAGAAGTGGGGACCTACAATGTTCAATGATCACACTTTGAAAAATGTATTTTAATTTTATGTTGATTTTCAATTGGGGCACCCTGTATTAAGTAATTCTCACTACGGTCAATGGTCACATTCTGAAAAATTTTAAATTGTCTTCCACCGATTTTCTTGTTCAATTGGGCCACCCTGTATGTCTATTATTATGATTTTCACATTCGCTAATATTAAAGTTGGTAAATGCATGCGTTCTAGTGGCTTTTGTTAGGATGAACTTAATTAAAAAATATTTAAACATTTTCACCACAATTATTTCCAATATTAAACGTATCTTCCAATATTAAACGTATCTCATACAGAAATTACATAAATTTTTGCTTAATTACATAAATTTTTAAATATCGAATGTACCCGTGTGTGTTTAATGGCACATAAAATAATGCTCAAGTGGGTTCATGTGTGTAGCCTAGGGCCGACCATATGAACTGCCTTTGGCTTAGGCATGTTTGTTAATCAAGGAATTTGGTATCAGTCTGCGTCGAGACACGTTGGAATTCATGGTTAAGTCTAGTCAGACATGGCAGGACATTAGTTATGTACTTGCATGAAATTTGACAACAAAACAAGGAAACGTAAAGCAAAGCACATTCCTTTCTGAGCTTTTTATGATTTTATAAATGTATAGAAAATACCTCGGTTTCTTCCTTTTAATACTTTCCTTTGCTTATTTACATACTCGTATGTATTTGCACTTAAAATTAAACTACAAAAATATTTGCATCACTAAAATATTTCATCAAATTCTCACCTTCGCATTGACAATCTGAAATATTTTTATGATGTACATTTCTTTATTTTACGATGAATGTGAAGTGTGAAGTGTGAAGGTGTTTGGTGGCACATTCGATTCACTTATATTCTCCTCTATATCCTCTATATTCTGTATTCCTCTGTATTCAGTATATTTTGCACGTTCAGATGTGAACATAAATTTCAGTTTTTATTAGAAGATTTTCACATCCTTCGTTTTGAATTTTGTTACCAAGTTACTTCCACATTTTTATGATATACGCAGCCACGTGAAACGCAAGCAAATAAAAGTAATGACATCTTTTAACTCTGCTGAATTTCTGTTCCGGAATTTGGTTAAAGAGTGGGTCACATTCCCACATGTGATATGTTATTTTCTGTGTGGAGTATTTCATATGCAAAAAAATTACAATAGATAGTATTTTATGCAGCAGCTGAAGTGAACTCTTTGTTTAATTATTTCAAACTTGAACTTAAACTAATTAAAGTATTTCTTTTAATATTTCTATTTTAAATTAATTAACTTAAATGTGTTACAATTTTTCTACTCTAAGATTTTCTTAAAGAATTTATGCGTATTATATAGTAAATAATGAAAATATGTTTATAAAATTTTAATCAACAATTTTTACCTTGAAATCCTCTATTCAGTGAAATAATTGTAAATATTAACATTTTATATATATATGCCCCTTCTTATTATCTAGAATAGTTGATGGAATCAAAAAATGCTGACCAAAACTAAGCAAAAAATATATGCTCATTCACCAAAATAATACACCCATTCAGTCTTGGTTCAACAATAATGATATAACTGCGAGAACTATACTTTAAATTGCATCTCTACTAACCGTGTTCTCTCCAAAGTGAATTAGGCCAATAATTATTTTTTGTTTGTGTGCCTATAAATATTGATCCAGAAAAATAATTTAGCTTCAATGAAGAAGTGATCACCCAAAATTGAAAAGAATTAAAATCCTTACTGAGACAAATAAGATGAATCATTCCACAAAAAAGTATTGAAATGTTCTGGAAACGTTAAAATGAACGTGTACTATTGATAAAGATTATATTGTTAAATACAGTCGATTTTTGCCTAAAACCTATGGTTTCATTAATCATTCTATAAACTTATCGAGCAATGGGTTACTAGGCGTTAAAAGATTGGTCCCTCACGCGTTGGCGACGATGAAACGACGTAGCTGTATGAGCTATACCGCGACGTTGATATAGTTAGACACATAAAAAAATTAAGCGGATTCGCTGGCTTGGTCATATCGTGCCAATGCAAGAAAGTGCTCCGGCTAGAAAAGTGTTTGATTCGATACCCGCAGGTGGAAAACGAGGTAGAGGACGTCCACATCTTCGGTGGAAGGACCAGGTGACCAACGATTTGGCGGCGCTCGGTACTACCAACTGGTGACAGCAAGCAACTAATCGCGGTGGCGGAGGTTACTCGACGCGGGCAAGGACGACTCAAGTCTGTAATGGCCAACTAAGTAAGTAAGTAAGTAAGTAAGTCGTTAAAAGATAAATGAAAAGTATATATTAATGATGTATTATTGTTGCTCCGAAAAAGGTATATCGACATGTTGGCTCTAGAACTAATTCAGAATGGATTATCATTGATATTCCTGACAAGACATATACATTCCAGATGTGCTTCAGAAAAAATTAATCACTGATGTTTCAAAAAACTATTATCGATCCCAGTAAAACTTTTAAAGGTTTTACTTATTAAGAGCGTCTTTCATTTTAATGATTGCATTACAAAATTGTTGGATTTAGAAAATTCCAATAGCGATTCTGTGGGCTTGATGGGAAGCAGATAATAATATGATTTCATGCAACTGCATTGGATGTACAGGGTGTTAATTACCTCCATCAATTATATATAATATTTCTTATAAAACTCAAGAATATGAAGGCAATATTATTTGAATCCATAATAATTTAATTTGTTCTACGTGTTTATATTTTTTGATTAATAATAATTTAATTATAGCTTCAAGCCAACTTTTTGACTTTCATCAGACTCTAAATTTTCTTTCCGTTTCACAACCTGCCATACCTTATCCTTCTCATTTCATTGCATATCGCACATCGGCTAAGTATTTTCACTGTTCCAAGCAATTTTTTTATGCTGTCATTTCAAATCTCAGCGTTTATTTCGTGCTTGATTGAAACTCTGATTAATTCCACAGCATTTATGTATTCGTACGTGTGCAGGTTGCACCTTAGCATCCAACCTTACACTATATTCGGTATTTGTAGAAGGCTATGTATGTTGTCTCAATGTGCTAGCACACATCATTTATGCATGTGTGGGTGCTTGTTGTGGGTTCTTCTCACCTCTTCACCACCACCTCTCACTGAGTGAGTACTGGCGGTACACAAGTGCTTATGATGAGTGTTTCCTATTTTTGTTACTGCTGACATTAATGCTCTGTTTTCGTTTCTGTTAGCTTTTATTTTCTTCATTTTATGACATTACGTTTATTGTTTTATTTTGCCGGAAGTGAAACATGACGAAAGCTGCTTGCTTCATATGTGTGAGCATAGCACACACATATACTCGAATGCTGTTGGAGAGCTCCAAACTTCAGCCAAAGCGAGCAAGTATAGTTTGATGTTGCACAGCAGCTACGTGTATACATCGTGTTAAGCTCCATACTCAGGTGTTTTGATTGTAATGAGTTTTTGTGCATAACTACATAACTACGTACGAGCTGCTACTTATGGATGTGTGTGTATGTGTGTGTAGCCGTTGTTGTAATAAATGTGCTTTTGCCTGGGCTGCAATATGTCATTTATATGTTGGATTTTTATTATTGTATCGCATATTTCGTTTCAGCTCTTCTATGCGAATTGTTTATGCCTTCTGCGTGATCACATTTTCTCTGTGTCAGTTGCGTGGAAATTAATCTGAACATTACTCGTTTCCCCTTAAAAGGTGATGACAGGCTTTATAGCTGAAATATGTAATATTCCCCTGAGTATTTAAATCTTATATTCCTATTAAAATTATATCGTTTTTCATACTCGTATCACATGTAATAGAAGCACACTTTTTATAAGATCTGTAATAACTGCAGGTAAAGGAAATTATTGTTATGATTTATAAGCTCAAAATAAATTAAGTCATTGAATGCATTCTAAATTATTCGTTCTGATATCCTTAAATTTCTACAACCGGATTTTGATACTTTTTTTAAGTAATCGGTTTTATTTTAACAAATTAATTCATTTAAACATTTAACTCAAAGTCACCAAAAACTATTTATGCTTAACAAATGTATGTATTTATACATGTATGTATGTATGTATCTACATATCTACATATGTATGTATGTAACCACATATATAGTGTAGAATAAAATATTAATCAAAAATATTTGAGTCTAATACTTATAGTAAATGCTTAAAAGTAAGCAAGTAAAACTAAGTAAAGTAAAAGCACTCAAAGCTGTTCTCCATCTTCCACAAAGATGACTAATCTCCTTCTTCTAAATTATTAAATATAAAAAACTATAGAGTGGCTGTCAATCTGCCATTAAAAAAATTAAACATTAAAAATCAAAGCATTGAAAAATGCAGTCAGAATAGTCATAAAACATTAGAAATAGATATATTCATACAGACCCAAGAATTGACACAGCTTAAAAAGCAGAAAACAGTGACGATTCTATGAGTATACGAAAAATGGGCAAATACTCAAAACTTTGATATCATCTAACTATATCGTAACCCTGAATAAAATATCTAGTTGCTTGAATTAATACTAGCATTATTCAAAGATAATTTAATAGTGGTAAATAATAAAGATGTAAAAGTTTACGGGACTATTTCGCGTATTATGACAAATATATATGGACCACATTCAAGTAAGCGAAAGCTCCCTGCAAAAGTAAAAGGCTCCATTACATTATGTGCAGCTCTATCCTACGTAAATAAAGAAAATAAAGGCGATAAGTACACTACATGTACTCAGTGTCTTTCACGCATAGTCAGATGGCGCCATCAGAGGTATTACAGCAATGACACCAATAGACATTCCGGCGTGCAAATTGCGCTCCCCTAAACAATACGACCTGGACTCAAGAATATTAAAAGAAATCGCAACAGCCAGAAGTAAATGCATCTACACAATACAACCGAAAGAGTCCAAGGACATTGAAAGAAATCGCAGTATCCAGGAGTTACAACAAATATAGAAAAAATTGTAGAAAATTAGATGTATATATGTCCTTGTTCCGCATATAAAGTTATGGATAACTCCACAAGATGACGAAATAAGCTTCTACCTAACACAGCTTATCAGATATGCGTATTTAAATCAATTCCTGTACCACTTCAAACATAAAGCACATTTATTCTGTTCTAGTTGACCAGTTAAGAAAATGAAATAAGATGGACGATATTTTAAACGTCTCATGTTTTACAGGCGAAAGGGAAAATTTTGTAGCTATCCTTTGAGAAGTTCCAATAGTATTGGACTTATTACATGTGATAAGTGCATATAAAAAACTGATCATTTCTATTGCTGTGAATATAATGAAAAAGCACCAGATAATTGAAAGAATGAGAGTAACTAAACACTAAATTTTGCAAAACGAACAACTTACAGTTATAGAATTGTCTCACAAATAACCGATTGAACAGAAATGCTCCATACGACTTTCTGAAAAAATACTTAGCAATGGTTTCGTGAATATTTAATTCATTCGTATGAGAGAGAATTTTTAGAGTGTTAAATTACTCACGGTTTTGGATTTCGATGATTTTATTTCTCTTCAAAAAAAGATACAGTATTAAAAAATATACTAGGAAGAAAGCGTTAAGGTAGATGAGCAACAAAACTCCACATCAATGACCAGAAAAGATCCTGTCTGTGAATAACTATATGATATAAAGGTTCTTATGCTTTTATTGTCGTAGACATTTATGCCACAATATCCTTCATCCACTGTGTCTTTATTATCTATTGAATTAAGTCTCAATTTTATATGAAAAGATATATAAATTTTAAATATAATGAAAACTATAACACACAATACTTCTATTTTACTTTGCACAGTTATCTAACTTTTGAACTTCTCCTGAACTCTTGAACCAATACTCTGATGTATTACGTTCCATATTTCAAGAAAACGCATCATTTCATTTAATCTTATTTTTTCCAAAAATTTAGCAAAATTTATTAATAAACTAATTGATAGTCTCTTGATTTTCTGCATTATTACTTATGAAAAATCGCATTCTTACAAAATTGTTTCGATTTCTTTTTAAGCTAAATATTATTAAACAGTATTATGGTCTTTCTGTTCTATGTATATAGAATCAGCTAGAATTAGCATTGCCATACCAGCAGTGATCAGGCTAGTTATAAACAAGGACCTTGTCGCTTTACGAGGTAAAATTCAGTTGAAGGTAGAACCCTTTATCAAATACTAAATTTGCATATAAATGCTTATATGAATATTTAAAAAAATTTTTTAAAATATATAATTTTGTGAAATTATTTTTTTAATTGTTTTATTAACCAAGATTTTATTTATTATTTTTATTTTTAAAAAGAGTATTTTAAATTATTTTAATCTTCAGTCATCTTCAGGGTATTCGGGGAGTATGGACTATAGTTGAAATGTAAGAGAAAATATAATATAATTTTTAACAATAATTTAAAAAGTTGTGTATTTTTTAAACAATTAACCCAAGTTTAAAAATAAAAATGAGAAGTAAAATTATTTTGTATTAAATAAATCAATTCGTACACCAACCAGTCCTTGGGCATAGAGGAAAAAAGTATACTTTGACTTTTGAAGTTGTAGCAGTGACATTTTTCTTTTTCTATCATAAACAAAAGCACATATTATCCTTCTAAATATAATGAAACTTACTACCAGCAGATAAGATACGGATAATTGTTGCGAATCCTTTAGCCGGCATCAATGTAATATGATTTTTTTGTTCGTTTTGTCGTTGTTGTTGTTGTTCTTATTTTATGTTACATTGTTAGATGAAATATAAACCAGTACTTATGAACTAATAATGCCACAGTGTTAATGCGCTTAACGCTTCTGACTGTACGCTTCCATTACTCAGGCTATTACCGCTGAACTTTCATTTAAGCCACTTTTACATAAGATTTCCTTTTATGTTCCTTACTTGCAAGGACGACCAGACGACATTGTCTGGCAACATGAATGGCTGGCTTTTCTTGGTACAGTATGCCATACATTTTTTGCTACTACTGGCATTATTAGTGTTTCGGATATCAACTGATGTAGTCTTCACTTAATCATGTCGGCAATGTTGAACTCCTTTTCAAGGACTTTTAGGAGTTAAGATTGTGCACATTAGCGACCTTAACAGGAGTATAAATGTTTTCTCCATTCTTATCATTATCATACAATTACATTTGAGCTGTAGTTTAGGACAACGTACATTAGCTAAATAATTGCATGTAAGATACCAAAAAAAAACAAAAAGCGACAAAACCAAATCCGTAATGAAAGTCAGAGATGTTACAAAGTCAACTCATCATATTTGTTTATATTTTTAAAACAAGCACAGATTTTACAAGGACACGTCATGATGATTACTGCTTTAATAATTTAGAATTAGAGAACAAACTTAAGTTTATTTTGATTTCCATTTTATGTTGTCAAATGACATAGTTTTGTTCTGAAGTTTAATTAAATGATGCATAAAAGAATTATTCATGCAAATGGCCAATTCAAGAAACCGTAAATAGGAAGTATCTTCCCCATGATACTACTTAATCCTGCATGTCTTACACAGAAGTAGAGGCAAGCTCCAAGCAAATGATATTAAAAATGGTTATTTTGACTTTTTGCCAACTGCAAAAGAGGAAATTAAAAGGGTTCGAAATAATTAAAAGAGTGCACCATTTGCTGGAAAAAGTGGAAAAATACTGTTGTTGACAACTTAAGTAAGGAAGCTGCGAACTTACAACGGAAGCACTCATGTTGTCAGCAGCAATGGAATACAAAAAGGGGGGTCACAAGAAAAGTGACATTTTGCAAAATCGTACAAAGGGGGTCGAAGAATTAACAACGTAGTGATAAACTAAATGCATGAAGAAAAAAATACGATTAAAGTGGAGAGATGGAAAGAAGAACACAGCACGCGGATTTATGCAGTCTGCAGAGATTAAGCAACTGACAAGGAACAAAATATTGGATGGTGTGTTAAGGGATGAGCAGCTTAAGTGAAGTTCATTTGATGTTTTATTTGATGTCGACACTACATTTTACACTGCAGTTCTTTTAATTGTGAGATACTAACTGTCAACGAATTGCATTTATTGTCAGTATGTCATGTATTGTGAAAATAGAAATGAAATAAATGAAATTCAAATGTAACCTGAAGTGAGGATAGAGATACGTGCATATTGAGATTTTAACAATGTTTGGAATATTTGACATAAATCACATAAGTCTGTCACCTTCCGATTAACACTGTTATTTAGATATCAAATGAGAACATTATTCGACGCCATGAAAAGTTATAATTCTCTTAGTTAAGTTCTAGTTTCACGGAATAAATTAATTAAATATTAAAAATATATAACACCTTCTAAATAATGACGTTGGAAAAGGCTTAAACCGATTAAAGAAGAAGTTTGATGCTAAGTTTGTAAGTTAGTGAACATAGTTTAAGAATAAGTGCTCTTAAGTTGTGAGTCTGTATGAATAAATGTTGATGTATTATTAGTTACAAGATCTATAGTCACTGATTTTTTCACTTCAGCTACATCCAGAAAGTCTTAATCCTTTTTAAATCCATGTTTGGTCAAGAAATGTTTTTAAATTTTCAATGTATTCTAAGTCTAACTATATTTATCGGTTTCTGATAGCTGTAACCGCACTTGATGCTTCTTCAAAAGGCAATGACCAGTTGTTTTTGGTGTTGTTTTTATTTCTTTAATCTGTACAAATTTAGTAGATAATTGCTTTTCTTCCCACAATATATCGAGAGTAAGAAATAAGTTTATCAGAATGTTCGCTCGTTAGACAATTTGTGGTTGGCTTTACTGGTGCAGTCCAGTTTAGGAAGTCTTTTGCAATAGTTTATTGTAACACTCAGAATCAGCTCTGGCCGATATGGTTGCCTTAAAGCAACTACCTTAACCAATTCGTCTACCACACGTGTGTAGGAATACACTACAAAATCACTTAAAATCTAATAGCAAGGTCTTGTAAGACATTGACTACTTGACTATCTGATCGACTATGATCGACTATCTGACTATCAGACATAAGGATCAATTTTTTATGTCCAAAGCTTCCTGATATTAGATGTCTACCATAGATATTTATTTATTCCAGTTAAAAGTATTGTTTTTAGATTGACGGATATTTAGATTTCAGAGTTGTAGATTTCTAAACCCGAATTATGTTCTATTTTAGAGTAATTTATATAGCAAGCTATGCTATTAGTACTGGTATTTTTTTTTAACCTCATTCTGTGTAGGTAATGTATTTCCATTTGGTCATATATTTTGGAATCATGTGAGCTACAAGCATCTCAAAATCTGCAGATTGTTTGAATTTGACTTATATAAAACTTATTACCCGTCTTTTGTTTAGTAGAAAACTGTAATATAGCCTGTGTTTGTTAATGGGTACAAGCGTCATGATTCCTAGTTTTAATTTGCGTCCTAGCGTCATAATGCCAAATAAGGCGTTTAATGGTGCTGTGGATGCTATTGGTAAGCAGGCAGTTATGTATATATTTGGTAGTCTCTGTAACTAGTTTGTTAGCAGTGGGATTTTCCAGAGTTTTTTCCGTAAGTGTCTCCATATTAGCGACACATACGGTAGGAATAAATAGGGAATAAATGTAAATAGTACTTGTATATTTGTCTTAGACATTTACTGATATATTTCGTATTGTTTTACTGTATACTTATAATATTTATGTATAAGTGTTTTATTTTATAAATACTGTAGAAACAATGCTCAGAATATTTAAACAGCAATTTTGTGTGTGTCTATCAAAATATATGGATTAGTAGCTACTGATTAATCTACAATTTTATTCATTTGTATGTAAAAAGCAAAACAAGTAAGTTTTACAAAACTGTTTGAGATAAAGATTTTTAAAAGAATAAAAGTATTTTGAGTATTAACCGAGATACAAGCTAGAAGTTTATCTGACACTATATTTAGAAGTCATATAAATCACAATTTCTCTTAAATAAATCATTATTTCAGCATTTATAGTTCATTGCCTTGCCAGGTCCATAGGTAATTAGCGAACGGGTTCTAGTCGATCAATCAATAAATAAATAGTAGTGTAGATAATAATGTAGATAGTAATATAGATAGTGTAGTTTTATAGGCTTCCTATAATCTCAGTACAGTGTTTTTCACAAGGAGGCACTAGCTCTTATTAAAATATATTTATTAGGAATATATACATACCATCAGATAGTTGAGGTGTTTTAAAACCGTTAAGTTCAGTTCAATTTACACACACGTTGATTTTTGACTATAACACATCTCTAAATGAGACGCATTTTAAAAATATAACTTAAGACAAGGTTTAAATACTCATGGATATATAGGTATCTGTATGCACGTTGACCGTACTCTATAAAATGAAAATTCAGTACTATCATTGAGATGCCCAATAAAGATATCACTTTTCTGGTAGGTTTGTTGACAAATCACAGCTGATTAAAGCACCATGTTAAAAGACGATAAAAATGCCTCACATCTGCTTTAGTTTCTATTTTAGGAGTTCCTTTTTTAAAGATCTCGACCAACTTCAGGAGCATTTTACGCTTTGACAAAAGTTCAAGGTGGTTTTTATACCTCTGTTTTTATACGGTAACATAATGAGCGAATGGATAATGGATCGATTTCCAGAATCGATTTCCACACGATTTGATTCGCTACTTGAACCACAATCGGAATACCCTATAAATAAAATTTAAATAAACTCTTTATTTAAACTTTTTAAAGTTACTTAGTATAGATAATTAAAGCATGGTTTGAATATTTTTATATAAAATTTATTTAAAAATTTTTAAAAAAAGAAAACATGTGTGCACTTTTGTGAAATTTTCACCCGAAGTAGGCTTCAATGGTGGGTGCTATTGTCTTTGTTCCTGTGTGAGTTTTGTGATATGCACTTAACGAATCCACTCACGTCCCAATTGATCGTTTTTAACTTATCAAAAGCACTTAAAAATGCTTCAAACACCTTTTGCCGTACATTAAACTCCGCAATCAAGGAACATAAACAAATCTTAAATAAAAATTACCACTCCACTCTACTCCACTCCACTTCACTTCACTTCATCGTTATTTGTTCATTGCGACAGTGGGAAAATTTAAACTCGCTATTATGCGGTGGAGTTTTGAATAGGCGAACGAACAATGCCCACAGAAGTGAGGAAAAAAATTAGTCACATACGCTCGCTGCAAGCAACATTCTGTCGCAAAAGAACGCCGTAAAAATTGCAAAATTTATTGTTGTTCAATAGCGCAGCAACATCTCACACACATATAAACACATTATGACTTCAAACACATTATATGTCAACCAATTGACATATAAAAAACTCTCTCGTACATACAAACACCCACACCCAAACGGAAAGTACCCCGATTCCAAGAGTGCTTACCCCCAAATTGTGAGGGACCATACAAACGGAATTAAGTAAACAAACACATACAATTGTGTTATTGCACACTTACGATTGTAATTCCCGTTAACTTATCGTGTAATGTGTAAATTTATAGCACAAAATTCAAAAAATAACGAAAAATTGTAAATTGTGAATTGTGAATTTGTCGTTGAACGCCATTATTTATAAGCATAAAGTGTGTGGGTCCATGGAGAGTTCACTTATGTTAAGTTTAGAGTCGTAAGGTTTTTTTCTTTTTCTAAAAAATACTGCAATAACAAGCCATAAAAATTGTCTGCTCTTGGCAGGAGACTCTATAATATTTCATGGACTGTGTTTTAATTGCATTCGAGTATATAGAATATTAATATTTTTTCAATTATATACTAAAATCGTCGAAGTACATTAAGAAATATTAAACATACCTAAATAGATTTCATTCTAAAACAGAATTCATCTTTTCCACGTCTAACTTCTTCTTTAAAAACCATGTTGATTATAAGTAGAGAAAATATGATTGATTACTTGAAGTGGGGACTCATTTCAGGAGTTCAAATAACTACTTTCTTGGTTTTTTTTGAAGACGAAGAGGCAACTGAAAGGTGTGATGGACGTCGATTCAATCGACTCAAAACGCTTACCACGAAGGGGCAATTTGAGTTACGGGAACAGGAAAAAGTCGCACGGATCCAGATATGACCAATATGGTGCCTGAGCGATGACAGTGGTGCCTTGTTTGGTCAAAAAATCGCGTACAACAAGAATTTGCCATAGTAAAAATCGCTAAATGCACTTGAGGTAGTCTCACATTAACAGCTGCTATAAACAAACTATTTGACAGCGCCATCTGTCAAATCTGTCAAATTTGTACCATATGTCAAGAAATTGTGTACCAATATAACAAAAGAAAAACATTTTTGAAAAAGGTCTATTACTTAAGGAGTAGTTAACAAACAACAAAAGCAGGATACTTTTTGAGCAGAAAGTATGTGTATAAATCATATTCTCCACTGTGAAGGATAGAGTTGTCTTGAAACAGCCCCATTAGCCCGTTCATTTGTCAATTCATTGCTATCAAAACTATTGTGTGCAAGTATTTGGTGGAAAATAACTTTAAAACTAATAACAAGGCAAAGTTCAGAATATATTATACAGGTTCTAAGAAGAGTCAAAGTAGATTTAAGCAAATAAAGGAATAGATAGTCAGTTATTAAAAGCTGAATTAGTTGTGTTATAGGACAATTATTAAGTCCTTCAGCTACTATCATCTGTTGCTCTTTCACTAACGAAAAAGGGCATATTCGATTATTTGTATCAAAATGAATTTATGTGCCTTGAGGTAAACATTGGAGAAATCTTATATCAGCTCACATAAACATTGAGCAACGAATTTGCTGTTTTATGTATGCGAAGTATTTGGTGATCGGATTAAACTTGAATTGTTTGTGTTTTTATGACTTCTCACTTTTTCTGCGTTCTTTCGTTCACGTTTTTTACGTTCACTTCGTCTATGCTTTAATTCTACCTTAATTGACGGTTAAACAAGTGTATTCTACTTGGGTAAAACATTATGTATTGGAATATATGGCCATTTATTCATAATAATTTTGAATGTAATCTGGTTTTATTCGTATGAATATAAGATGAAGACTTACTTTATATTAAAAAGTAAGTGGCAGTTGTGTCATGTATATAAGTGACTATATTGAAGCCATTGACTTCAAGCTCATCAGTTATATAAATAGTAGAGATAATGATTCTAACATTTAATATTAAGTTGCATCAGCTATTAAAGAACACAAAAGATATTTAGTTTCGAATTCTTATATTATACCAAATTGTTATATTATATCAAATTCTAGCTATTTAGAATTTTTATTTAGCTAGAAACATGTAGAATAATATAGAAACAATAATATAATGTGACTGCCATCAACATATTTTTATTAATTAATCTTTAGCAAATCATAATCTGTTTATTCATGTATGTATCAAAATTACATATTTAATAAGAAAAATATTAAGAGAGTCTGACTATGAGGTCCAATTCTATTCTCTAACTTGATTTATGGAAAAAATTGTGACATTTGGAGTTATGAAGGCCCAAAGGCAATATATTAACTATCACTGCACCTTTCGGTAAAGTGTAAGGACTGACGGCATATTTGGGGCACATTTCAGTAAAAATAAAGAATATCGGAATGTTACCATCAATAGCGCTCGAAATACACCCACCCAACAGCAATTTAATTTCCATAAGTCAGTAAAAATGTTTTTAATGGGTTTTGGTTCCATCCAGTCTGTGGTACATGTTATATTATCTAAGAAATCAAGGAATTATTAAAATAAATGTTTGATGAATATATTGTCTTCAGTCTTCAGATCTTGTGATATACTGCGATAGAGGAAGTATTTGAAGCAATTGTTCTGTGTGATCCACTCAATAACAATTCTAACCTTGCCAAATGAGGAGTATTCGTTAAATTTTGGAGATGAGTTATGAAAAATTGCAGTTTAAATGCAGTTTTTAAGTGTGTGTTATAGTATTTTACTTATTAAGATGTAATTGATTTCTTTTTTAAAATAATGTTTCTTTTTTTTTAAATTGCAATTCTACGCCTCCAGCAACGTCCTATACGTATATTATAATACATATGAAAAGTAGTAATACTCATACTTAGATTTTTCAAATCAATATTAATAATAAAATTCTAACCCACTAAACCTTTATATAAATTTTATTTCTTATTGCAAATTTGTTTAATTTTAATATTTTTCTGTTAATATTAAAACTTTCCAGATTTTTTATGCTATTTTTTGTGATTTTTATTTATTTTCAATTATTATTTCCTGATATTAGCTTTTTCAGCTTAACCAAGATAAATATAAATACATCACATTAAAAAAAGTGTATCCTTGTACAAGGATAACACGTCGCATAAACGTGCTTATTTAAAAGGACCATCAAATTTCATGAGCTCAGTTATTAAAATTTATATTCAATCAAATCAGGAGGTGACAGCTGATTAAGTTTAATAATATTAAAGTCAAAACTGTCCAGACACTAAAACGACTTTAAGTGCTGCTGTCAATTCTGTAAGACTTTAAATCAATTACTGTCCACCTGAAAGTATGCAAAGTATTACAAGCGCAAAGTCTAGCATCAAATTTGGTCAAAAGTGTTTCTAATTCGATTTGAGTCTTGTTAAAAAATATAAATTTCTTGAATTTTCATTAAATTCAATTTATTTATCTGCATTGTTGATATAACGACTAAAATAATATGATTATTATAAAATTTATTTGTTCTGAAATTTTATCAATTTCTTATAAAATAATTAAAATAAGGATTTGATGGATTAATAATAATTTGTTTATAACAGCGATTTTTTAATTAAACATAAGTTAATTATTATGATTGTATAATTATTTATAATTTTTATTAGATTTTATTTTTATTAGATTTAGTGTTATTCATTTATTTTGTATTGGATATATCTATATTTTTTCTTCCAATTAGAGATACATATATATGTGACGCCATTCGCGAGACCGCAAAACCTTATGCCTAATAAGTCAGCTTAAGTCAGTTTTATAATAAATATGATTTGTAATAATTATAAATTTCAGGTATGTAAGTATCGGACAAATTTCGTTGTCGATTTCTTATGATTGAACAATCAATTCTTTTTGACTGAGTAAAATCGAATATACAATCATATTTTATGGTAAACTAAAAACTCAACTCTTCAATATTTCTTACTTATTTTTTAATCAATTCCTAGTTTCAATTAAAATGTGATTGTACTCCTAATGTAAAAAAATCTATATTAAATTCATTTAATTAGCAGACTACGTCACTGATCACTCTTTGTAATTCAAACAGAACTCTGCATTATATATACCATATATATCATAAACTACTTGTAAATCTTAGTTTGCTTTTATATCGTATATATAATATTAAACTAATGTGAGTTCTATAAAGTTCAAAGTTCCATTAGGTACATTAGGACGAATGACATACTCAGGGACATCAATATTGATCCCATCAAAAAATACATAAAGAATAGAGCCCTGAAATTATATATGAAAACTGACAGACTTGCCAACACCGCGTTATCAAATCTCAGAATGGTTACCGGCTCCTTGGGGAGGTATGCAGATCTGAGGTCAATTATTGCTTAGTCTGATGAAGTGATAAACAATAATCTAGTCAAGGTGTAAAGGGGGGTTTTGAAAATACCTTGAGTTAAAAAAGAGTATAAGTTCTTAAGTGCACTAGCTCAAAACAGCTTAACATAATAATATAAAGATGTCAATTGATTAGTACGTGCAAATTTTTAATTATATAGGAATATGTGAGTTTTTTTTCTATATTACATTACTAAATCGAAATGTAATATAGTGATATTAACAGACAGAAGTATAACCTATATAAGAGCAAAAAAAAAAAAACATCGATTTGTAGACTAAATGATGATGATGATGTATCATCGTGTATGTCCAAAAGCCAAAAGAGGATCTATTTATATGCTAAACAATTACTAGCCTCATTTCGACTTTGTCAAAGTTTTAATATTCTAAACACAGAAATGGTATTCAAAATCAATTAATTATACTTAAAGGCGCAAAGAAAAAAGAAAGAGAACTCTATTGGAAAAGGTAGAGAAGGGAGAGAAACTGCATACTACGTGCTTGAAGAGTGCCCGGTGGTGATGCACAGAAGGAAGAAGCACCTAGAAAGGTATTTCATGGCTCATAAGGATTTAAGACTAGGAAAGATAGGTCTTATACTGTCGGACTTGGAAAAACACTCTAATCCGACTAAGGGAGACAATAGATCTTTTAGGTCGCAGTGCACTATCCCTTTAATCAATAATAATAAGCTCAAAGTTAGTGTTGACAATTAATTTATAAAGAAAATAAACTAAATATATATACTTTCCTATGCTTCGAGAAAGGGCTTCAATATATATAAATCACTACTATAAATAATATTTCTATACAAATCGACAACAAACAAAGTATGTCAATAACATACTTCAAGTGACTCTTAAATATAGTTTGGAACAAATCTTTCATTTTTGGATTTTTTTTGTTAAAGATTTGTTATGGTTTTTAGAAAACTTTTCGATTTATAAGGAATAAAAAATTGTCTCCGTGGTCTAACCACTGTGTTTAAATAACCGTATTATTATTTTATTATCAGTTTAAGTTCCTCTCCGATCAACAGACGTACATCGGTAAATCGATTTGTGCTGTTATCAAATATGTTAAAAATATATAAAATTTCTTTTCAAACATCGTATATGAGATATGGGTGTTATTGTTTAAAATGTATTAATTTAATACTATTTTTTAATTGTCTAGCGTCTAGCTTAGCTATTAGCGTCTATATTAAAAAAAACGAATGGGCGGGCTTACTGTACCAATGTTAAAATCCCAAATATATCTAAGAGGTTTGTATACTTAGTCTCCAATAAGTTTTACACTGTAACACAATAGTATTCTCAATCCTACTCACTTTTAAAATAAGTATCTATAAAAATGCTCAGAAAATCAAAACTGTTTTTTTTTCGTAAATTTACTTAAGGCTAATATGAAAACAATTGAATTGATTAAATTTATTATGTTGATTATTTTAATCAAAACTGATTTATAAAGTCAATAAAATAAAAGTCCCAAGATTTTTCATTTAAATCATTCAATTATGTTTCTTGGCGGAACAATTTGATTAATAGCGCCGAATAGCGCGTGGAACATATGCAAACACAATTTGTGTAAATCCAAGTAAGTCTAGGTAAATCTTATGAAGCACCTCATATACATTAATAACCCGTATAAGAATTTTCACCAAACTCAATTTGAAGAGCGCACTCCACAAAGAAATGGAAATGGAAGCGTTCTAACGAGGAACTTTACAACCCTTTTTGATTGCATTAACCGAATCGCATGCCACACATGTGCTTCATTGAATTTATTGCACTTCGACTCATTCCCAGACAAGACATACATCAAAATCCTTTCCTCCACGGATATGTGAGGTGGTGCTGCGTGTGGCAAATCTAAAATGAAGCACTTAAGATTAAGCGCGCAAAGAGGCTAAATGAAACGCTTTTATATGAATTATGGCTGGTAATAAGGCATGAAGCAAGTTCCTTCAATTACACGTAAGACGTAATACAATAAAAAGTTATATGTGGCAAAATTAAAATGCTTCCAGATATCTTAGTGTTCACACAGCTGCATATAAAAAACTACTTAATATTTTTATGAACATGTTGAAAATAATTAAATTGCATTAGACACATTTAAAAAAAATATTATTTTATACTAGCATTTTTATTTTTATTTATTCTTATGCTTTTATCATAGACTAACACCCATTTTTCTTTAAACAAAATATAGGACACCGAATTAATTTTTAATATGAACATTGATGTAAAAGTTGGATATCCGCCCCGATATTATTATATTCACTAGATGAACACGGCCATAGTGTGTCCAATACTTATTCATGATGCTGTAGTTTGGTAGCCAACTAAGAGCTACAACAATCTTTCATCACAAGTGCTTTTAAGCCATTCCTTACAAACACAATAAATGCGATGTTAAATCTTTTATCCATTAGATTTCCATATTAAAAGCATCGGTTAAAATTTTAAGCAACAGATTGCTGAGAAGATGGCACATATGGTTGGACTCTGGAAACAGTTCTGAATTATCTGTTTAAGACTGCATATTTATGTTTTAAAAGAATAAAAAAATACAAATTCTTAAGGTAATTATGTCACCAGATTTCTCACAAATGGCACAAATATGGACTGCGTAGTAAGTGTAGAAATATATTTGCCATTTGCAGATATAAATTATTCTCCTACAATTTCTTATATAGTAAAGAAACAGATATTTCAGGCTATAATTATAAGGAAACATGTCGATCATGCAAACCCTATCAGGGATGGATGTAAGGTTACCATTTAATTTAACAACAAAGCGATTAAACCACTTCAATTTTCCACCATTAAATCAAACCCAGTCAGAAAAAGTAAAGAAAAAATCGTTGGGTTTAATAAACTCGTAGATATTACTCTTATATGAGTTTACGGTGCGAGGAATGTTGAAGGGCATTGGTGCTGGTATGAAAGTCTTCCTAGAGACCGTTAAAATAAGCGTGTTTCTTCATTTTCTGCTAGCAGTTAGTAATAGGTAGAAATAACTCAGAACTTGTAAATAAATTAATTCGATCGGGCCTTCATGTAAAAAGACAATATTAAGGAAACTTATTAACAGAAACCAAGTTCATAATGATACCCTGACAGTATCGTAGTTCTTTCAGGTCACTATTACAAGGGTTCGCACACGGAAATTTTACCTACCGCTCAACACATTTTTGTGAAAAGTAGTTACGGAGACTTGGATCATGAAAAAAAATTATACATATTTTCTGTGATTGTCCAGCTTTGACGAACAGAAAGAACCGATTTGTAATTAAGTTATTTCTTTACAGTTTGTCAGACTAAGCATCAGTTAAAGCAAGTAATTTGTTCAAATACAGAACTTTTTAACAAAGAATGTGAGAAAAAAAAATGCAAATAATTGTTAATTATTTGAAATGGGAGGGTATCTACCAAGCAGGCACTACTACCAACCAGCCAACCAACACCCATTAGTTTATTTACAAAAAAATTCATAAAAACAATATGAACTTAGTTTTCTGTTCAGATGGATAACAACCTTTTAGACTTCTTTGACTTCGACTTTCTGAGGTGTCCATCTCTAAAAATTATCGTCAAGTGAATATTAGAGACTCGTATCTTTTTATACACAAATTTTGCAATAGTACACCCACTTGATACCTCCATGCCGAATTACTTGAATTGAATTTCTTGAATGTTTTTAGAAATGACCAACTTCCATCTGATTGGTGCTTTTGCTATTACTAATGATTTAGTTTTACCAGATAATCTTTATCATACCTAAAGAGTAACTAAAAAGTATCTATAGTATAATAACTACTCCTTAGCTATTAGAAACCTCGCTCTATCTATTACCTTTTATGACAAAGCATTGTATTTCATACAAAATGTTGTCGTGATTATATATACTTTACGAGTATAAAAAATTTAATATTTAAGTTCAATTTTGACGAAAGAAACTATTTCTCTTTCTAGAATAGGTTTAGAATTTAAAAGGTTTTTATTTCTAAATTTTATTTCTAAATAATAGAACTTTTTAATGATCATGCAGCTGTTTAGAGTATTGCAAAATACTTATCTTTGGAACTATTTGTTGGCCTATAGTTTCATATATAATTACAGGATTAGACTACTTTAAACCTGTCAAAATAGAGGCCATGGCTTCGAATATTTTAACCGAACGAAACTTTTGTACACGAAACTTTTGTTTCTCAAATTTTAAGTTTTGTGTTATTTTTTATTTTATTAACAACAAAATTTTATTTCCAATTATTTTTAATTTTACCAAATGTCCATCATCAATGGTCTTTTTGGAAACATTTCTTGAATTATACAACATATATACTTCTTTATATATTAAAGTAAAAAATTACACTCAATTAAATGGTATTTATACTTGTATTAAATATATTTATGTTGGGTACAATTAATGTGTATATATGTATAAAAAATAATCAAATCAAAAAAACACATTCTATAAAAATGTAAGTGAAATATTTAAAAACATACACGTTTATCATATAACTCTGAAACCTGAGTTATTTATTTTGTATTCAACATGCGAGTATGTGAACATGTAACATATTTCACCACGGAATAAACCTCACTTAATAATGAACCAAACAGTACGTCACAAAATATGTAAGTAAATTTAATGGATTTTAGTCAGCGATAAACTTACATTCAGAAGAGCAACCACTTGAAAGCGCCGCTTCACTTATTTATACTCCATGATGTACTGTTTCTTCAGTAAACTTCGGTAAAAGTTCATCATAATGAAATACCACACTCACCAGAGCTCATTGCATATGAAAGCGGTTTACCTTTGTGTATGGGAAACCAATCCACTAAAAAAAAGAATCCTTAAGCCAATTTTCAGTGCACCATTCATGAAACAAATTCTTATAGTTTCATTTTAGGCGCACTGCAAAATAATGTAAGCAGCACTGGGTACTTCAACGAATAAGAGATGTAGACTTATGAAATTGTGTGAATATTGCTTAATAATTTTATGTGGCAACGAGAGGAAACTTTTCTATAAGGAACTGTTACCCGAAGCGTCAAGTTTAGTTCAGCTGCACTCCTGCTTGTACTGGCAAGTCAAGTTGAAGTTGATAAGTGGATTTGGTGGTTTCTAAAAATTGGTGTATTTTTTTATGCTTTATGTTAGCGCAGCGTTTACATTAAAATATTGCAAAATTCACATTTTTCGAGACACTTTTTCGCAACTTGTAAGGATGGAAATTTTAACTAATTTCCAACCTACATACAATCACTGTGGAGTTAATATCTACAATGAAAACTGGTTAATTTTTATTGTAAATATAAAACGTAAACAACTTACCATAAACCCACCCCCGCATGCACGTAATTGCACCAAATAAACAAACCTAAGATTACATTGAAAATGCAAGTAATATAAAATATATTTAAACAAATAAATAATACACTCACCTTTAATATTTGTAATATTTATTTAATATAAATATTTAATAATAATAAATATTTATAAATAAATAAATTTATTAATAAATAATAAATCACAAACACCGGCATAAACACGTTTGTAAACAAAACAAGAAATGTCAAAGCGTGAAAGCTTTGGTTGAACTAAATACAAAGCACGGCGAATTTAAGAACACACGAAAACACAAAGCACAGAAATTACACCCAGGCGAACAACAGCAGCAAAAGACAACAAGTATCAAAAATACCAACGGCAAATGTACCGATGCGCTACAGGAAAAGCTTCGGTCATTTGAGTATAAATAAACGCGCATTGTACAAGCAAGGGCACTTGTTGGGAAACTCTCAAAGGTAGTAATACGTCTTTGCGAAACAAGTCAGTAGAACTATAGTGTTAAGGTAGTATATACGTCTTGACAAGTAGATTGTATATGTAGTCTTATATGTAAATCAAGCCAAGGTAGTCATGATACATCTTGACTAGTAGAATTTTCTGTAGGTTTGAGTTAGGGTAGTAATACGTCCTAACATTAATGCTAACCAAGGCTGTAACCCAGCATAACACTTCTAATCTTTAGATAACGACGTCTTCTGACAAAACACCAAGATTAGCACAAGTAGTGTCGTCTGACAGCAACATTTCAGGCACGTGGAAACAACAATCGGAACAATCATCGAAGCACAATTATTCCAAATAATCGTAATCATCAAATTAGCAAACCAGCATTATATTATAATTAATTAGATTGTAAAACCTTATTTTATTTTAAATTCTCCTAAATAAATAATTGAATTACTACATCACATTGTCTTTGACTTCCAAAATAAAAATTCTATTGCAACGACCCCTGGACGACGGCTGAGTATACCTCAGCATCATCAGCGACAGAAAGTGTGTCGTTACAATTGGCGCCCGAGCAGGGACCTGGTTGGTCAATCTCAGAAGTCAAGACAATAATAGGAGAATATAGATTTTAATTCAAGGAATATCAAAGCGCTAATCATATCAAGGAATCATGGCGGCAAGGACCTAATTGGTCAGTCACTGAAGTCAAGACTATAACGAGAGGGAAAATTTAAGAACCAGATAAGGGAGATATAATCAACGAATGTTGCAAGAGGAACAATGTTGTCGGGATCAAGTAAAATACCAGAGAAGGACAAACGTTCTATAAATCCTCCAGTGAACTCATACCTTCAAATAGTGGAACAAGTGCAGAAATGGTCCTGCAGATATGACGGTGGCAAGGATCCATTGGGTTTTATCGAACACGTAGAAGAACTAGCGGACATGTACAGTATTGATGTAAACTCAATTCCCCGCACGATGCCCTTGCTTCTCGAAAATAAGGCGCTGACATGGTATCGCAACAACAATTGTCGTTGGCAGCTCTGGACAAGTTTCAAGGTTGATTTTTTAAAGTACTTTATATCCTCCAGATACATTGATAAACTAGAGAACGAGGTTCGAGTACGTCTTCAAAAATCAAAAGAAAGTTTTAGAGATTATTTAATTGACATCAAAACTCTAATGCGACGAGCCTGTATTATTCAAGAGTCGCAACTGGAACGTATATATCGCAATATGAGCACTGATTACCAAAGGTACGTCAGACGAGGAGATTTCGAAACTTTAGATGAATTAATAACAGTAGTTGGTGACTTCGAAGCACTTCGAACAGAGCAGAACAAAGCAAGTCAAAGCCATGGACAAGAAACGAGTATCAGGCAGTTGGTAGTTGAAGATGAACAAGCAATTCCATTGCATGATACTATGATGCAAGCGCAACCTAGGAAAATACCGAAGAATGTTACACATAGTTTAAAATTCGAGTCACATGTCCAACGAAAAAAGCAGAGCAAACAGGAACAGAATCAGTCCAACCTACGTACAACAAAGCGAAACATGCAGGATCGAAATTATCTAGAACAGCATCCGATACCACTACGAGAAATTTCACAAACGCCATGTAAATGTCCCATACCTCCACCACAAGAATTGCAGCGCCTTATGTCGATTAAAGAAAATCCAGAAGTATTTTATCCAACCCGAGTTATACAAGAACAAGTTCAAGTGTATGAAATACAACCACAGCAAGAATCGCAACGGGTTACGCCTATCGAAGAAAATAATCAAGGACTTAGTAAACATCGAATTATCAATACATATTCTACGCAAGATCAAGAAAACGTACAATGGCAAATACAAGATGTACAACAATCACGAGAGCTACAGGTGCACGAAGAACATCCGATTACATCATCGACAGAATTGGTAGGAACCTCATCAGAATCCGTACCTCATGAATCAACACCAAGAGAAACCTCGCTAATTCCACGACAGCAGGTACAAGACATCCTACCACAACAAGGTCAACAAAACGATATAATCATAGAAATTACTGCAAGAGAAGCTCAAAATATTCAAGAAACACAAAGTATAAGTAAATCATCGCAGCAGCTATTACCAATTACACAAAAAGTTTTGGCGAAAGGCACCATTCAACAAGAACAACTACTGCAATCACATCTAGATAAAGTTGGTTCTTCCCATCTGAATAAAAAAGTAAACCGATTATTAAATCAAGTCGGAAAATATTGTCTTATACCGCAGGAACAATCCAGTTCGCAAAATCAGCAACGACAAGTGAAAGGCCGAAGTAAACTTCAACAGGATTACGATCAGAATACTACAGACCAAGACAAATTCTATAAAATATTCAAAAGTCCAAAGAAACGGAACAGAAACCATGCTAACAGGTAGCGCGTCCCGTCATAGTTCACTTTCCCGAAGAAGGAGGGAAATGTAAGGATGGAAATTTTAACTAATTTCCAACCTACATACAATCACTGTGGAGTTAATATCTACAATGAAAACTGATTAATTTTTATTGTAAATATAAAACGTAAACAACTTATCATAAACCCACCCCCGCATGCACGTAATTGCACCAAATGAACAAACCTGAGATTACATTGAAAATGCAAGTAATATAAAATATATTTAAACAAATAAATAATACACTCACCTTTAATATTTGTAATATTTATTTAATATAAATATTTAATAATAATAAATATTTAT
>NC_051846.1:141461020-141486928 GCF_002237135.1 Teleopsis dalmanni | reverse complement strand
TTGCCAAGTACTCTTCATCAGTGGTCGTCTTTGGGAATAATCGAATTTTATTTAATTAGTTTATAGTCCGTATATAATTTGTTTGGACTGCAAGTGCCAGGCTTAGAACTCGTGCCTGTCAAATTAGAAGCGATGACTAATCGTGTTTATCCACAAGAAGCCAAGGCTGCACAAACTTTCAACGCTCAAGTTCCAGGTTTTATTGTCACTTATTTTTATTTAATTAGTGACACCAACCAAAGCACTTGCCGTGCTTTCAATTAGAACGAGCTTATAAACTACAGCTTTATTTTGGAAACACAAGTTCAACGAATTGAAAGTTTAACTTTTTGGGTTTGCTAATTCTTTATTTCCTTTTCAAAGCTACTCTTTTTGTAGAGACATTTTGTAATGCATATTGTTTTACTTACTATATGTAAAGCGACCATTCTGGTGCTTTTACAAAGAAGCTATGCTATGTTATTCTACAAATCCGCTTTTTCGCGGTTAGGAAAAGCTGAACAATATTATATTTTAACCTATTGTTCTTTACTTTTCACAAGTCTAATATTTGAATAAAGTATTAGTATTGCTGTTAAGCTAGACTTACTTTGTATAGGGACAAAGAAGCTTTTTTATTAAATTTTAGAGGAGTTTTTCGAATAGCAAAGAAAGAAATAAAGTACAAACACAAAAATTTATTTTTTAATTTTATTGAAGTTCGGCTGACCATACAACGCTGTTTCGAGTATTGCCAAGTACTCTTCATCAGTGGTCTTTGGGAATAATCGAATTTTATTTAATTAAAATATACAATTATACAATTATATGTAAATTAAATACAATATGCAGATTATGCCTCGAAGATGAGGAAACTACTATGTATATATTTTTTTGTGACTGTCCAGCTTTAATAACGCACAAAAGAAACTTCTTTTATATCGAATTTCTGTCAACGGAACAATTTAAGAGGTCTTCTCTAGATTTAGTTCTGGACTTTGTTCAGAAAGCTTTGAAGGGCTTTGTGGAATCGATAATGAAATTGGTACAATAGGACTCTTCTGACCGCAGTACCGGCGGCTGTTGGGTGCTTTGACGTCAAAACATTTAATGATAAATAAAATAAATTTTGTTCATTAAACCATACATAATAAATGTACAGTGAAAACTCTTCTCATTTTTTTAATATATTGATGAAGACCAGTTTGTTGAGCAGAAATCCCAAAATTGCCTAGCGATGAGTTTTTGCTGTATTTTTCCATATCAAATCTGTGCTTTAAGAATATTCAATAGACAATCTAATTTATAAAAAGAGTGTACCTTCTCGTTACTTTGAAATATACATAAAATTACATTAGAATAAGAATACATTTGAATCGGTAAAAAGTTCAAAAAACTACAAACGGTTAAATATGCAAATTTATTAGATAAAATGACAAGTTTTTTGAATAACTTAATAAAAAAATAATATGCAAATCACCTTGATTATTATTAATTAATTGTTCGATAAGGTTTTTGGCGGTTCTATGGAATAAAAATATATATATTGACTGACAATAACAAATACACAATACCGTGTAGAATAAATATGATGCCTTTTTCAAGTTAATTAAGAAAATTATTTTGATCTTTGAGAAGCAAATCGAATTTATAATTTTTATATACTGTATTTATAGATAAGTGTGTGGTACTTTTATGAACACGTTCATACAGATCGCTTCATATAGATTTTTACTGCAAGAACGTAATAAATGGTTGTTTCTATTTTTATGATAATTATCTAAGCTTTTTACGCTGGCACTTAAAAATTCTAGTTCTAGCAAAATATAAAATAAAAATGAATTAAAAAAATATTTTATGTAATTTGTACGTAGAACTATAAATGTATCTAGATATCTAGCTGTGGCTCTACATGATTCTATTGTATACACTGATTCGAAATAAAACACAAGTACGAGAACATTTAGACATGAGCACGAAAGATATTGATTAAACAATCTTCCAAAGAAATCAATTTTAATTGTGTATTGAAAACCAGCAAAAAATTAATGACCCTGACCTTGTTAAGTTGGGAGTATAGTTAATATTTTTAATACTGCCTGTCGTTTACTTTCAGTTAGGAATTCATGAATTCATAAATTTTACTTCAGAAAACGTACTTAAGTAAACAATTTAAAATTAAATTAAGTTTTAATTGGAAGTACAAATTTATGCTTAATTGATATTTTCTTGCTCGTGTTGTCTTTGTTAATTATTACAAAGATTGTGGCGGACCACTACTAGTCGACTTATACTTTGTTTGGTTCATTGAATTACTTATGACATAATAGGGAAAAAATTGGACATGACATTTATATGCTCATGCACATACATTTACTTGTAGATACATAGATACATTATTCATATTGCAACATCATAATGAATTCAAAAATAATGATTGCAAAGAGCACAATAAACACTCAACATTACATGTAAACAAAAGTATAAACATAAGAAATGGTAGCAGACGAAAACGAAATGTAAAAAACAATAACAAAAGCATCATACATAGCTTCCTGTAATACGATGAGAGAGCGTCATATAACATATAACAGCAGTGCTCTTCAAATGTTAACATGTTGTAAGAGTGCTTGGTTGTTGCTAAATTCTCTCACTGTTTTTGTTGTGTTTTGCTTGCATACCTGCTTCGTTGTGCATGCTGTAAAAAACAGCTGATGTATATGCTAAGTTAAAGTGAAGAGAACCTGTTTGCGATATTGAAATTGTGTTAAGAGTATTTTCGGTTTGTTTTGACAAAAAGAAGTTTTACGGGTTATTTGTATCTTTGCTAATATTACTGTAAAGTAATTTAAGGAAATTCAAAAAAACAAAAAAATAAAATTATTTCGTACCATTAAATAAAATGTATTGTGGACATTGTTGTAAGCAATGACGTGCCCAAAAATATTATCTGCATAGTTTCTTTAGTGGGAGTTAATTTTTTGGGTTTGGCAAAAATTTTATTTAGTTTTAAAATAGTTTCGTTGATTGATTGCAATATGTTACACACTTACTTATAAGACAATAAATTAAATTTATATATTACTTCCATTAACTTGTGTCTGCCTTTAGTTTTTTACGTTATGAGTTATTTTTTTTGTTTGTTTTTATACAAATGCAAATTAAACATTTTTTAACTAAATAACTAACAACAACAAAAACAACAGGTGTGATAAACTTACATGGCTATGCACATTTCACTCAAACAAAAGCAACAGTAAAATAAACACAATTGAAGCACACCTGTTCCATACAAATTGAACATTAAATAAAAGTAAGAGAGGGACAGAGAGAAAGATGTGAGGTCAATGAATTCCGTTTGTAATCACAGTTCAACGTAATTGAAAACGTCATCGTAATCAATGAAAAGGCATGAATGTTATGAACAGCAACAACAACAAATGCTGTTAAACAAAATAAATTGTTGTTGTAGTTGTAGTTGCTTTAACATTTGCTTGCGATTGTTTTTGTAGCAATGTTTAAGATACATAAATTTAGCAGTACTGAATCTAATTACAATTTATTTTATTCAATTACTTAATTATTTTAATTAATAAGAGAATTAAATGTACACTTTCGATATGTATTTAGAAGAGTATCTTTAATATTGTATACATAAAAAAAGACACAGAATTTATCTTTACATGGGGTAAGAATTGTCTATTCCTTAACCATGGTATGAAGATAGAAAGAAGGTGGGGTGGTTTATATTTTTAATATAAATTAATATACAGAATATCGGAGAAAACTCATGCCGAAATAACACTACCTAACAAAAACTTCAATATTTGAAAGGAGTACCATGCATGACAATACATGGTTTAATAGCGCATACAATAGAGTGGTTTGATCCCCTGAAAAATTTGAATCATTCTCCATTACTTTTTCTCAATCAAATGTTTTCATATAAGTTTTGAATTTGTTTGGTACAAGGTACGAGGTATACTATGGAGATGCAATAAAACTTCTCAACTAAGCTTTATTAATTCTTTTCGAGTCATCAAAGATGTGTGTGGCCAGGCATTGCCATGATGGGTCACAACTTTATTTCTATTGGAGTATACTGATCGCTTTTCCTTGATTTTTCAATTAAAGCGGTGAAGTTGTAAGCTGTAGAGGAAGTAATTAAACGTTACATCAGGCTAGAGTAGGTGTAATAGACAATTTCTCTAAAAATCCCATCAGACATTTAATATCCTTGTATGCCGTCAAACCAGCTTTTAAAATCGTATTTAAGGGTCACAGGCTTTTGATCTTAATCATTAGTTATGAATATTATAATATTTAAACGATTTCTCATCATCCTCACCGATTTGATTCGATTTTTTTTGTGTTTCAGTTGCGTTTCATTGATGGTAATTTGGTCAATCAAATTTGTTTGCGTAATTTCATGTGGTACCTAAACATTGAGCAACTTTACGTAGCTTGCCGTTTTTAAATTATCTCAAATTGACAAATGGTTAATGTTTATTATCTCTGCGCTCTCCTGCGCATTGGTTTTGCTCCACCAGTTAAAAAATTGCCTTAACTTTAACGCCATTTTTAAATTATCTCAAATTGTCAAATGGTTAATGTCTAATATCTCTCCTGCAAATTGATCTTGTTCCACAAGTTAAAAAATTGCATTAACTTTTTAACGACTGACCGACCAGAGTGAAGTGAATATATGACATTGAAGTTTCCGGAATTGAATCAGGTGTTCACTCACAGATCTTCATCTTAAACTGCATTTCGGCATGTTTTCTCAGCAGTTTTACGTTTTTTATAGCAGTGTAGTATTACGTAGCGTATTCCTTTAGGTATTTTACTTGATTTTTAATCACTATACTGTGATAGATTGAAATGTCATCTTTTAAACATTTGTTTAAGAATTATTGTGACACATCCGGTTTAGTTCCATAGACGAGTAACCAGCTTCTTAGCAAAGGATGCCACTATGTCCTTTGGAGAGATGTTGCCTAATTCCGTTATAAGTGGATAAACAGTGGATAAGTACCGAAGTTTGAGTCTGGCGAGACTATCACAGTGACACAAAATGTGTTCTGCTATGTCTTCGTCTTCGCAACAGAGTCCGCTGCTATCGTCTCTAGTAATACTTAGGTTTGATAGATGCTTTTTAACTCCGCAATGCCCAGTGAGAAACTCTGTGACAAGTCAGATGCCACTTCCGTTCAGCATAAGTAGCTCCCTAGTTCTGGCTTTGGATCGATACGGCATGATTTTTTAAGCTTGTCTGGGCTGCTCTTTCTAGCCATTCGTTAATTCTAAGTTTGAAAAAACTTCATTAAAGACCGCAGAATGGTTGTGGCCCAATAAGATATGAGGTCGTCCCATTTTTGGCTAGTTCATCTGCTTTCTCGTTTCCATCAAATCGGCTGTGTCCTGGGATGCATATTAAGTGAACCCTGTTCCTTTCAGCAAGGTCTTTGTGAAGTAGAGCTTGCTGAATCTACGGATACTTTTCAATATTACTCAATATAATCCATTTCAAGGAGGTGATTCCTGTGCTCACCAAGTTTATATCTCTCAAATCTCTTCTTAATTCATTAATTTTATAAGAATTTGATATTATCGCTAAGTAATTATTAGTTAGTTTTTCAAATCGTCGTTTTCTTATAAGTATCTGATTGTTCCGTGGATTTACATGCTTTGCTGCTGTTTCATAAACATGTCACCTATTAATTAAATTTTAAATATAAAGTACAATTAATAATCAAAGTAAATATTTCAATAGCTGGTGTAATATTATTTTCCCATGATAACAACTTTTACATTCAATATTATTTTATTTTCATTTCATTTGCTTGGTGTTTGCTTCACATCACACCAGTCTGCCGTAGCAACAATGCATATTACTAAACAACAACAATAGTATTATTGTTGTAGTTGTTGTTGTCATATTGACTATGACGAATGTTTCAGTTGAGTTTTGTGGCACTCGTGTTGTTTTTGTTTTCTTATTTTCACAGTGGGCAGCGCATTGAAACTCAATTATGTGTAACAGCAACACCAAAGGCTTTGTTGTTGCTGGAATACTTATTGCTTTGTAAGTGGATCTTGTTACAAATGCACATGCTTCTGTATACATTACAATAAACATGTGCCTACAACCCTCTTACATACTTGTGCATTCGGATATAGTTTTGCATTTGTTTTTGTTTTTGTTTTTCTTTTTTGTTTTATTTTTTTTGTTTATTGTACGCCTATGTTGATAAAATTATGACAGTTCAGCAACATTTCTCTACTGAAAATATTTTTCCTATCTTATGGGAATAAACAACTGCAGAAATTATGTAGATAAAAAGGTATAAATTAAACAAAGGCATTTTCTGATATATATACTCGTATAATTTATTTTTTATCTTAGTAAAATTAGTAGTATTTAAAATAATCATCTTTTATTGTTTTTTTAAGATTAATCAATGAGTTTGGAATTTGCATTCAACTGTGTATCTTATAAGTGCATTAGAACCTTTTAACTATATATATTGTTTTTAATATTAACAGATTTATAAATGACAGATATTCACAATTGTTTTTAATAAAAGCAGTACCATTAATGAGCATTATATGAGTTACAATTTACATAGTCACTGCATTTCAATTAATTTAGGTACAAGTATCTTTAGGAACACAACAGACGACTACTCTTTCATATGACATATAATATTACCTTCCATCATGTTTCTATACTATTTAAATTACATATTACCTAAGAACTTTAAATACGAAGGCGATTTGATAAGTCAGTGACTTTTTGAATAAAACAAATTTTTTTTCGGCAAATAAACATATTATTTTTCTACATAATCACCTTTTAGCTCGATACATTTAGTCCAGCGTTTTTCTAATTTTCTTATTCCCTCCAAATAATAGGTTTTCTTAAAGCTCTCAAAATACGCGTTTGTTTCGGTAATGACTTCTTCATTCGACTCAAATCTCTTACCGCCCAGCCATTTCTTTAGGTTTGGAAACAGAAAATAGTCGCAGGGGACTAAATCTGGAGAATATCCAATTCGTGGATTTTGGCCAGAAATGCTTAATCAGTACACGAAATTCACTTTTTTCCATTTTCGTAAAAACTCACGAAGTTGTCTGCTTTGAATGGCTATCAAACACCAACTGAACGACAAAATTAGAAAGTTGCCCACTGGTAGATTACAGCTGACGGCAGCACTGTTGCATTTGGAGTAACTGCGCGAGAAATTCAAAAAGTCACTGACTTGTCAAACCGCCCTCCTAGGTAGGAAGATAAGTGTTTAGATTTCTACAAAGAATGGACACAACTTTATATCATTAGAAGACCTTTTTTTTTTTAAAATTTTTCTTCTATTTGAAAGAGATTTCTTTTTGTAGATCATGAATATTCTTATTATCAGCAAATCGTTAAATCACACAGACAGGAGATTTTTCACGTAACAAAACCGAATACACAATAAGTTGTGTGATTTGTGATATTCTTATGTCATTCACATTCATATCTCCATGCCATCGATAAATTGGTAGTCACTCGGTTGTAGGTATCGGAATGAACGATTTGTGTCATAGGTTTAACACTTTCAAAAAAGTATTGACCTATTCAACTTTCACATCATATGCAACACCATGTAGTCAAATCAAAAATTAAGCTGATAATGACTTCGATAACAACCCAGTTTGTGTCCCAGTTTTGTTACTTTCAGAAAAGTATGGGTCTATTCAACTTCCAGATCAATTGCAACATCATATAGTCAATTTTTGTAGACATATATTGTAAAATAGCAAATCATAAATGAAGCTGGCAATGACTTCGATAACAGCTTTCACTTCATCCTTGCACGTTCAAAAAGATGTTTGTTGAGGATTTAATATTTCATATGAAAGATATTTCTTATTAGATACATGCAGATATTGCCATTAAATTTGACACAAACGTCGTTCATTTCATTTCTAAATCACTGTAATATGCTAAGATACTTAAATTAATAAGAATATAAGTTCTATTTAAATTATAACTAATTCTTCTTCATTGAAAGTACTGGCTTCTTAATCGCTTCGAAGGGTTCATTACTTTTCAAAAGCAAATAATTTGTATTCCTAATTGAATTATGCAACTTGCTCATCAATTACATCTGACGGAGTTGTTAAGTTTCCTTGAAGATTAAACACGCAGATAGTGACGGAATTTTTGTCATAATTTACAACTAAAATAAAGCATTTCACAAGCAGTAAAATTAGGAAATTAGTTTTGCATGCTCCACACTACAGATTACAAATCCTTCTGCACTGAACATTGAGGATTCAATGCAGAAGATTTTCGACTGAGAAGGAGTCTGTAATGAAAATGCAACGAACTTTGCAAGTCCTTAGGAGTTTGAATATGAAAAGTTAATGAATGGCAATTCCATTTTGCAAGCAAACTTCGAAATTGCATTATTGCAGATGAAATTCCATGTGGTAGTGAGATTTCCGAAATTTGCTTATGTCATGTTAAAGGATTGTTAAAATAATCAAATTTATTGCAAGTGGAATGCAAAATCTTTATAGAAATTCGGCAATCATTTATGAATTGGTTCTGAATGAAGTGCTCTGTGTCTTGTCTCAAGCAATTGCGATACAAAACTCTTATTTATTCGTTTGCTCGAAGATTCAGACAATTTCAAATAATTTAAATATTTGTTTATAGTTTAATTGAATTTGTAAACTTATAACTTTTTTTCTCAAAGTTCTATGGTTTAATTAAAGTGCAAATATTATGTGTCATAGTTGGAAAAAGATACCTCAGCAAATATTTACTTTGTGCTTTAGAAGAATAATATGAAATATTTATAATATTAATTTTTAATATTTTAGTTTTATTTTATAAAATTAATTCTTTTATAGCTACGATGAATATAATATATATGAGAAAATATATGAGAAATTTAAATGATTGACTTTAAAATACCAGATTTTAGTAGGTAGTGTTCCTCTTTGTTTTATTTAAAAAAGATTGTCTAATTTTCGACCCATCTTACCAGTTTTTATCTATACGTTTTTATTTATATGAGCTTAAATTGAGTTTCCTGTCCAAGGACTGAATAATTCCAAGATATTGCATAAAACCTACGAAACAAATCTTACATTATTTGGATATATGTTTATTTAAATGGAGTAACGCCGTTAATATACAATATAAATATACGTGTAGTAAAAATAAATCCATTATTTTTGCATAAAATTATAGGCTTATATATCATAGTTAGAATGATCCGATTTAGGTTCAATTGGGGTTGTTTTATTCCCCCTATTTATTATACTTGTTGCCATTTAGAAGGTGATTATGCTTCTCTCATAAAAGTTCTTTTCCATATTGATAAAAAATTGAGTCAGTCAATTTTCACAAGCCTATCTTGAAGTGAATTTTTCATTAAAAAAATCGTTTGCCACCGACATAAACGATTGCCATCGAAACAGAAACTTGATGTCAGATCTGGACTATAAGGTGGATGCATAGAAACTTCCCAACCAAACTCACGAAGTTTTTGGTGAGTCATTATTGATATGTGTGACCTGGCGTTCTCCTAATAGAAAACGATTCCTCGCTTATTGCCCAAAGCTAGCTGTTTCCGGGCGATTGCTTCCTTTAGAGGTTACTGTTCAATTATTGTTAGAACAATTTCAAGTTAAGAACTTTGCCGTAGGGGAGTAGCTCATAGTAGATAATTTTCTGCCAATCCTACCAAACACATAGCAAAACCTTTCTGGTCTTGGATTGGCCATCGTTTCAACCGGCTTACCGCAACTTAACCACATCCGTTTTCGCTTGATGTTGTCCTAAGTGACCCAGTTTTCATCACTAGTCACCAACTGATTCAGCAGCGATTCGCAGATAGAACTTTGGTCCATGAGGTTTTTTTGCATTAACTATATATGGTGTGGCAACTATATATCGAGCTTTTTTTTGTATCCAGCCTTATTCAAATGGTTCCAAATATGCAATGGTTTTTTGTGCAGTCTTAGGCAATCGAAACAATGCTAACATGATGCTCGGTTGTCGGACCGTTCCGGACCAAACTTCTGCGTGATTGGCTGTTATAGTACCAGGACCAGAAATACTATTCACAATTTCAGTCGTCTGGCTTGTGTTTTCGCCTTTATTAAAAAAGCTAGAAAAAAACTATGGATGCACACTCAAACAAAACTGAGGCAATTAATTAGTCAAAACTGTCAAAAATAGGACAGTTTATCTAGTACGAAATGTCATATTTCTAACGGCATTTAACGTACCCGATCGGACGTATACAAGGCGGGATATAGATAACTGAAGTCATCTATTGGGAAAGTAATGGATTTCTTTTTACTACACCAAATACATGACTTCAGAAACTATTTTTGTATAAAGTATGTTTATATGTGTGTATTGATATTATACAAATATATGAAATATATAAAAAATTAATTAATAAATTAACATAAAACTAATGTAACTAACTTTATCACTTTTTTTTTTATAAAATTCTATTCAATCGACGGTCATAACTATTTTTAATATTACCATGTGTCAGTAACATTTTCATTTTGAAACTAAAAGGGATTCTTTTAATTAATTACACACAATTTATATTTCAGATACATAATTAAATTGTTTTGTTTTTGTGACGCTTTTGTAGTGTGCAATCCTAACGCTCTCAAATTCAGCTTATGAAGTACAACAATATGAGTCAAGTTAAGTACTTGCAGCTTAAATTATCTCCTCATAAACATATTAAAGCCAGTGAATGGGGTTTAGTGCTTTTCGCACTACTTTACCATATCGCGTTTTTAGTTTAAAAGTCACACACTATATTATTTTTCCTCTGTTTTTGATTCTATTATTTCAATATATTTTTGTAAAATATGTGCACATGTGTTGCGCATTTTAATTTGGAGTTTATTGATAAGACACCACAAGTAACAACGACTACGCTGCGGAGCTGCAGAGCTGCAGAGCTGGAACGCTGGAGCGATGAGACGCTTGTGGTGCTAAGTTAGTGGAGCGCGTCTTCACGAGTCTCTACGCAGCGCCATGAGAATGTCTGCAGCACACTTGGTTATTAATTCGTTGTGGGACATACGTGACATAAATGCCCGCTACTATATTTTAGCAGAAATTCTCTTTTGAATTTAAATTCGAATGTGGGTGCGGGAGAGTATCTATCTAGTCTTACTTTGTGGGTGTGTTTAATGGAGTTGATTATAGTTCGTGTTACAAGTTCCTTGCTTATTTGGAATGAAAACGTGAAAATTTCAAGTGAATGCATATTTAAATTGATATAATTGATATAGCTTTAGTTTATTCAAGAAGAATTATGCTAGACGTGGCTTCAGAAGTCCAAATTTAAGTTAAAGTAGCAGACATGGCAAGTACTTTAATATTTTTACATCTAGCATTTGGGTTATGAAGTTTAAATCATTAAAAACTAAAGAATTTATTATTATTATTAGCAGCTATAATGCAGTGCAATCAGAATAGATCTATTAAGTATAGCCTAGGTTTTTAAAGTTGTATATTTAAGGTTTTTATAAAATTAAGCACAATTTAATTAATTGTTTTAAAGATAAGACAGTTAAAAGATTTATGCTCTATATTGATTTTATAGAAACTGTCGTGTTTTTCGTATTATTTTTATTTAATGAGATTATGATGTTGTAACGACGAGAGGACCGCAGTTTGCTTAATTGGTTAAAAAACAATTTTCGAAAATATTTTAAATCGATAACTTTACATTTTTACAACATCATTTCAATTAGTTCCAATACCAGTAGATCCAGTTCTAAAACTCGAATTTCTTGTCGTTTGCGATTTCAAGATTGATTGCACTAATTATTTCCTTAATGTTGTCGAAGATTTTTCTTCCTAATTTAATTTTTATTTTTAGAAATAACCAAAAACTATGCGGCGCTGGTCCATGGAATATAGTATGTATAAATTTAGTAAATCCACTACAGTGCAAGCTGTTCTTAATAGAAAAATGTTCGGTTTGGAATCTTCGACAGCATATCGAGTCAGCCGCAAGTGATGATGCATTCTTTCCATACATTATTTGAAATTCATTAGGTATCTCCGTGTAAGGTTATGAAGAAATTTGTGAAGAAATGCAAATCAAATATTTTACTGCAATTATAGTGAAATTTGCACCGATTTTTTTTTTAAGTTTGCTTCCTCTTGTGTCCACTATCAGTGCTTGCTATAAAACTTCAAATGAAATATCTCGATACTATCTCAAATCAGCTGACATTTTTTGATTTGTTAAAAATTTAATCCGCGTTTCGAACTGAACTAACTTTTGTTAGTCAACTCGTATGAAAGCTTTATAAGAAATAGATTTTCTATTATAGTTTTATGTTAGTTAGTTAGTTGTAGTGGAGGGAGCAACGAGTCCTCCTAAATTAGCTAAAAAAGCCGTTTTGAATCCGCAAAAACCTCGTAATAGTGGGTAGTCAAGCTAGATAGAAGTTCAAGCTAGAACCAGCCAGAGGCATTTATACTATAAAGGCAAGAATCTGGCCAATGCTAATACTAGAGATAACGATGAGTAGGTTGAAGGAGCAAGCCCCCAGAAGGGGATCCAAGTTTGGACATAGACACATCACGTACTCTGGTGTCCTTTCTGCGAGCACTGTTAGACACGAATTACAGAAGATACCACAGGGTAGGCCAAGTCTAGCTTCATGCCGTCTTATGCTCCAGTACCCTTTAAAAACAGATGTTAACCTAAATACCTCTGATTTGCTTCTGTGCATTAAGTCAGAGGTTCTACATTTGGAATAGATTAGCTATGTAGCCCATAGTTTTATGTAATGTGTAAAGAAATATTTATGTTTTTCTGTTTTAAGTAATTAATAAATTATTCTTGTATTTAAGTATTATTTTAAAGATTTAATTTAAATTTTTAATATTTCAAATGTATTTTTTTTATTTTTTCCCTCTCTTATAAGTCCAGTTATATATAGCAGTTTTCTGTTTTTTATTTTCTATTTCTTATTCTTTCAATTTTATTTATTTATCTTGTTGAGTACGTTTTTCCTTATATTTTAGTGCATTTAGCTAAGAGTTTTCTGAATTTTATTTTCCATTTTTTATTTCTGTTCTTATAGGCAAGTGCATTAGCTGTCACTTTGGCAGTTGGTTTTTAAAATATTATGACATTAAAACATCAGAATAACTTTAAGTAAGCCTACTTGCAGTGAATACAGATTTTTATAGTGGTTAGTCTTAAGCTTTTGATAGTAAAACCACACTCATTATTTATGATTAGTTAAATTTTCTTTTGATATAATATTTGCCTAATTAAAATAGAATTAAATAATTTTTCTAACCATAAGCTTATCATAAGTTTCATAGTTACTTCCTGAAATGCACTTCACTAACCACAGTAAAAGCAATTCATATTAATTCGTATGCATTTGAGGTAAATTGCAACTAATACTGCAATTTGTGGAAGACGACTATTTCTTCCAATAATTCTGCTTAAAATTCTTCCATAGCTATTAGTAAGTAAGAGTTATATTTATGTGGAACATGCCGTCTGCCACAGGAAATATCAAATAATACAAATGCCTGACAGCAGAAATGGTTATCATTGGCTATTGTATAGTGCATTCACTGGGTGTACTGCCTGTCGTACACTGAAGAGGAATTTTGCAATTGTTAAATTGAATACAAATACGAAAGTATCTCCAATAGCAAATACAACAACACAAAGCTTATGTTGAATTATGTTGTACTTATAATGTATGCAACACGCAATGCAAATGCAAATCAATTCCAGGTATTCAAGTACAATTTAATGGCTAAGCACAATTCTGACTTTAAGGGAATCATTAGCAAAATAATAAAAAAATAGTTTAATAGCATTTATTGAAAAAATAGTCGGATAGAGTAGAGAATATTAATTTTAAAATTTTATTTTTAGTTATAAATATGTTTTAGTTATTCCATTCAATAACAAAAATTTACTTTATTGACGTGATGTTTTTCTTTCTTACATTGCAGCAAATGAATTAATGCGTTGGTGTTGTGCTTTCTGCAAACAAATGTACTTGTGGGCATTATAATCTAACGATCGCTTGACAAACTTACAAATAATACTTAAAAAATAGTTAACTCTCAGTCTAAATGTCTGACGAAGTGCCTTCGGGACGTTTGTCGCAAATTTTTGATACACTTACCAATTTGGAACAACAGCGACAAATACATCTGCAACAACAAAATCGTAGACGTTCTACTTCATCATCACCTTCACCCGTTAACTCAGGTCGCGCTACACCATCACAGCAATTTCTTATACAACAACAACAACACCAGCAGCAGCAGCAGCAGCAGCAGCAACAGCAACATCAACATCCATTTAGTTATGCACAAAATTATTATTTACGCCCACAAGATGGTAACGCATATTTACATACTTTTCCATCGGCATCGTCGCAAACACACCATCACCACCATCACCTGTTGCAAACGCACTACTTTCAACAACAGCAATATTGCACCAGTACAAACCAGCAGCAAATGTCATTACCGCCTATGTATGCCTCACAGTCACTGACGGCTTCCCCGTTGCTAGCGAAACGTGCCACTTCATTCAGCGGCAACATGCCAATGACACGCCCACATGTCGAGAGTATCAGTTCTATGCGTGGCCATGCTGCCAACATTAATATTGCAGCATCGCAATCGACACCGAATTCGCCGCGTTTAATGCCACGTCGCGCCCAACGACCGCCGCCTATACCTGCAAAACCTAATCTAAACTTAATTGATCCTGTTAGCGGAAGTGTTTCTTGTGCAGGAGCCGCTGCCAACGGTACAACTGCACCTTCGAAAAGTAGCAGTTTAACAGCAGAAAAAATGAATCTTATAAGCGGCTCCGCTGCTGCTATTAATCCCATCTTAACGGCTTTGGACACGGACGCGCCTTGGCCACATTTCTCAATGCTCACCGAACATTTGGACGTGCATCAAGTTAACAACTACTCACAACCAGTGCCTGAGGTAAGTTTTTCCTCAAACAAAATGTGTAATTTAATCTCAAAGAAATTGAATAACTGAAACATAAAGAATGTGTAACGTAATTAAAGCTCCCCTGGTATTTTGTATAATAGACTGATTACATTGAGATAAAGTTTTTGTTTGACTCTAGAATTCTCTAAGCTCTAGAATAGCAAGAGGTTATGTAAACGAAATATCTTTACAACTTTAAATATAAATATTCTAAATGTAATATATGTATAATGTATATAGCGTGTATAAAGACTGTCTTGTACTATATTAGCTGTCATTGAACTACTCAATTTAAAATTCACATTTTTTACTTTTAGGAACTGTTATTATAAGTTAAGAACAGTTATAAGTTATAAGATCATTTATTATAATGATCACCAAAGAAGAAGAATTTAGGACTTCTCAAATTGCCTAGCTTTTCTCAACCACAAGTGTTTAGAATTAAGGATACATGTGGAATCCTACTCACCGACCACATATTCAAAAAGGGCACTACCATTTATGCCTACTAAGGTGTATAGAGCAAAATCCGTTCGATAAAAGCAATTATATCAACACAAACGCGACATTTAACAAGAATTTAAGGCTTTTTCTTTTAAAAAAAAAATTGGCAACGAATTTGTTGTAAAGCATTTTTGATGCTCTAATCTGCACGGATTTTTTTAAAATATATTGCTGTTTCAGAATCCGGAAAGATTACATTATAAAAAGACTGTGCGACTTGCCGATTCGTTTTCCAAGCAGAACTGTTCGGTGTTGGGTAGGCATATGAGATATTTCTCGCAGATCACACATTCAAAAATGACATTGCTATATTAATAAATCGATGAAGTGTAATTCAGACCTTGAATTTAGTTTAACAATCTTTTAGTTCATAGAATAAAGCATAAGAAGTCTAACCACCCAAGATGAACTTATTTGGGACTCGGATCATCGGTTGATCGAAACATCCAGGGAAATAAAACCGTTGATGAACTGGCGTGAAAAGTATCTGTCTTGCAAGAATTTGTTTCAAAATAAGTAATGCTGAATTTGTTAATAACAAAACCTTTTTATACTTGCGGGTTGTATATGGAAAATTTTGTGATATTCAACACAAGTGAAATATTATGACCGGATTACAATCTCAAACAAACATTATCGCTAGTAAATAGAAATACACAGAAGTTTCTAGGGAAATACAAAAATAGATTTTACAATGACGGCATTATTTACTAGTTTTTGGCCTATTGTGAAGCATTCTGCCAGAATGAGAATCCCCCACAATATTTACTATTCTAGTTGCAATCAGACTGTGGAAAAAGAAACTATTTCCCATTTTTTCTTTTCATTAATCTCTGAATGCAAAAAATTCTCGTTCTGGATAAGATACTAAGGACTTTTAAAATCCATAAATTCCAAAGGTTCTTAAACCACACAGACTCGATCTAACCATGTTGTTGGATATCTGACAATAAAACGATGCAAATGCAGAGTAACCACTTTAACCCACACGCCAATGAAATGATTTGGATTTGTATTTAATTATTTGAGTATATGCAACCTATATGCAACTTTTAACTGACGCACTGCTACACACTGCTCCATTATTTGACCATTCCTTCGAAATTTTCTCATTTTTTATCGGGTTAACAAAAATTTTTGTTAAGCAGTACGAATTTAAATTTATCCCAAAGCAGCCTCTTATTTGTCTTACTTAGATTGTAACATTTTTTTTGACTCCTTTTTGATTCGTTTGATTTGACAATGAGGAACTGTGATCAGATAACTTAACTTCTGGATGTTAACTTCGGAAAGAAGAACCATTCTTTAAAATAAGTGTAAAATGTAAATTTAAAACTTAGTATGCAACGTGAAATTGACAAAAACCAATTATAGAGAATATCAATGGAAATATTTTTCCATTCTTCCAAAAAAGTTTCTTTTATATCTTTCACTATTTTGTGAGGTTTTTTGCAGCCCGGCTATCCAGTATTATCCACATATTTTCAATGTTAAAATCAGGGCTATTGTGGCAACCACAGCGTAACATTATCGTAGCATTTTTATGCTGAGAAACTAATCACTGGAAGTGATATCTTTTCTTTCATTAACGATATCAAACAAGTCGTTGGAATATCAACGTATTCATAACAGTTAATCGATGAAGCTAGAATATTCAATTCTTTCTGACCACTCCAAAATATGCCTTTCAGTCACTTTTCTACCATTATGCCCATTATGTTGTTCAGATCCGAAAATCCGAGAATACTTGTATAACATTTTTCCAAGCACGTAGATCACATTGCTTATATTTGTCTTATCATATAAATCCAATTCCTTATTCTTCTATAGTTAGTTATTTTTACAAGTCTTTTTTTTTAATTCAATTATATATTAGTAAGTAATATTATCTTCTTAGTTAACATTTAAATAATTTAAAACTATAAATACCTTCATAGAAGGTTTTGAATAAAAACCTTCGTTTGGAGGCCTTGTAGAAGGTTTTCGTGAGTTTATCTGAAATCTAATAATGGTGGAATATGAAGCAAATGAAAGTAAAAAGGGTGACTATGAATGTCTAATTGAGCTTGAATTAGATTAGAGTAGAGATTATATATTAATAATAAAGGACGTTAAAAGTTAATATACGTCAATTATATGTACGTCATCGATACGTAAAGGTTAGGTTGGGTTAAATATAGGTACTGTTATTCAAATGTTTATATATTTTAAAATATATAATTACATTTTTACTGTAAATGTTAATTTATTTATTTACACAAAATTTATTACAATTCATATGTGAAAAAAAATTAAATATTATTTATTTATAATTATTACAACCTACATAATATATTGCTGATAAATTTTTTTTTATTCAATCTAGATAAATTGGCAAGAACGCTGTTTAGAACTTCAATTGGAATTACATCGCTCAAAAAACCAAGCTGGTAGAATTCGCGATATGTTAAGAGAAAAGGTAAGTGTCTTCTTCTTATATATTTTAATTATAGTAGATAAAATGACAAATTTATATGCTACATTCTGATAATTTAACTATTTTCGTTCTTTAATAAATTATTTACTCTATAACAATATAACAAAAGTTAAAGACTCAAATTTACTTATTAAACTTGATTCAAGAGTAAAAACAGTTTAGTTTGAATTTTGATTACTTTATTAAAAAATTGAATAGGGCATTGCTTAAACTACAATAATCATACAAAGATATATATATCTTTTATTTTTTATCTGTTATTGTTTATATATAATAATTATCTTAAAGTTTAAAAAGTATTTGCGTGCCTAGATTAAATGCTCCTGAACGATGAATTTTATAATTTTCTTATACATATTCTTAAATTTTTAAAGCTTTATTATTTTTTTTAATTGCATTTATCCATCTAAACATTTCCTTGTCTTTCACTTAAGTCGTTTATTATACAAAAAAGAAAACTATTAGGACATTGAATACAAATTTCTCGTATTCCATGCCAAACAAAGAAAATATACATCAAGAAAATAAAAAGTGCTGCATGCAGCGCAAATATTCAATTAATACAACATTTACTTTTCTACTTATTTAATTTTATTTGCTCGTAAATTACCAAACATGCTGAGATTAATAATGAAACTACTGCGGCATTGTCCTAATAAATGACACAGACTTTTATTTTGCTTTGAATAAATTAATGCTCTAAAAGGCAAATTAGACGTTTGTTGTTACCAGCGCTAATTTCAGCACGTTCTCCTTATAATACGCATACAGTTTGGTATATTATAGATACATTGGGGAGTCGTCATTAGCAGCCTAAATTAGTTAATAAGTAGGACAGTATCATGCTTATTTGCCAAACCATATTGTAGCTGACATGCTTAATTACATTATATCCTAGGCACATCACATACTCGTACAATGCCCCATTCTTAATGCACAAATGCCTTTCTCAATTCAAATGTAGAATATGTCCTTTGATAAGGAAATGAAGTAATTTGATTATACGTTAACTAACAACAACAAATATTAAAATTAGTCAAAAATTAATTCATTCTTAAAAGAGAAAATAAAATGTGAATTTAAACTACTTGCTGTGAACTGGAAATACGGTTATCTATTTATATGACTTACATACATGCAGCTTTTTTTCATATTTTTTTTATTGGTGGGTTCATTTAAAAATATCTCGGACAGAATTTGTTCCGAATTTCAGCTGCATTTGTATTAATTTTATATATTTTTTGCGGAATAGTTTCTTTCTTTGTCATAAAAAATTCTGTTCAATTATTGCAGAAAAAATATCTATATTTTATTCTATTTGCATTATTTGATATTCATACATACAATATGACAACTGCCATAGTTATCAGGAAGGAAGTGGAGCACTCACACACACTCACACACTGTAAAGAGATTGCAGCATATGTTTGAAGCATTTCCTATAAAATTGGAAATGCACCCGAAAGTATGCTAAGTTTTTATGTTCATATGTCGCTCATATTTGCTAACAGGTTTTAAAACAATGAAATGCGCAACTATTTAAGTGGAATATGAAATGATATGAACGAATATTGCCTGGTGTTCCCTCCACAAATAGAACTCATAAATGTGCGATTCTTCTGTTGAAGAGTAGGAAATTAAATGTTAACAAACTCAAATGCGAACAGAATTGAGAAATGTTATGCTTGATTAGTATAGAGATAACCGGTTACTGTAAAAGTAACCAGTAGTTCTAAAGGTTTTATTATATGTAGATTCGATACACTTTTCGAATATCTATGTAATACATAAGTGCTGCATATTCGTAAACTAACTATTTATATGAGTAATACCAAAAGCTAGTATATTTTTATTAAGGTAAACTCAGTCTAGAAAGGCAAACTAATGTAAAGTTGTTTGAAGTGCTCTAATGGAAACTGAGTTTCATAGTGATAAAAAGAATTCAATAATCAACTTGTGCGGTACTAAAGTGTGCATATGTGAGTATTTCTTGCGATTAGAGAGTCTATCCTTCAACTGTACCAACTGAAGTATATATAAAAATTTTCTTACATTCTGATTTTGTTGTTCCTCAACTGTGAATAAAAGCCGGTTTAGGCGGTTCAGGGCTTTGAACCGAAACTGAACCGGAAACCAAAAAAAACTCACATTTTTGTTGGAGCGAAAACCGGTACCTAACCGATATATTTTTTTTGTTTTCAACCGGAACGAAAACCGGATCGGATAAAATTCAGAACATCGAACCGAAACCAAAGTGTAACCGAAAAAAACAGATATTTATGTCAGAGCGAAAACCGGAACCGAACCGAGATATTTTTTTTGTTTTGAACCAGAATGAAAACGAGAACGGAAAAAATTTCGGTTCGAAGCCCTGGAATTTTTCTAACAAAAAGTGTTACACTTTTGTCAAATTTTATTTACTGTAAATTTGACAGTGAGTTTTAGAAAAGACAGGAAATTTTGTACAAAATATAAAATAATTTTGTATTATTATTTTTTCATAGGTTTTAAAACTGAAAAAAGGTAAAAAAAGCACTCGAGGAACAGAAGTTTATACTCGAATATTAACATAGAATTTTCCAACAATATGAAAATTTGGAAATGTTAAGTTAAAAGAAGTTTAAAAAAATATAAAGCACTTGAGGAATAGCATTTTACAAGAAAGAGATATCTACGATGGGAAATGAGTTTTTGATTTACGTGTACACAAAATTTTTTTCACAGTTGAAAAATCGACCCCCAGTACTTACACATACTATCGAAGACAGAGCTGATACCAAAAGTTCTGATAAAGGACTACTACGACCGAATTAACCTTTTTAAGGGCTATAATATGGGCTATAATATGATTTAGGAGCAAAGGCATGACAAACAAGGTAGAATACAACAAATGTGAAATGGTGTTTATTAGATTGGCTAAGGCAACGATATTAAAAACTTTGAACTCGAAGCAGCCATCAAATAGGTAGTACGTACGTTGGATATTTTGATCTGGAGCAAATGTGTACCGAACATTCAGAACTATATAGCTTTTCTTTCCCCTTAAAAAAAACATTTTAATGTAGAAAAGTATACTGTTCTTGGGAAACATTTGGCGCCTTTCTATGGTCGAGTCCGTGACTCAGTTGACTCCCTTGTTTCGCCTTCGCTATTTAAAGATTCCACAGATAAGCAATTAAATTAATATGATACGAATTAAATTTTCGAACTTCTAAAAGATATGAATGTAATTGATGTAAAGTAGATTTAAAAAAGATCCTTATAACCAAAGTTTAGTGAAAATTGAAATATTAAGATACTGTGTTTTACAGAACCAAATTCATAAAAATTTTGTTGATTTTATGTTCTTAAATAATTATATATTTCATCTATTATTTGATAAAGATGTTTTTATTGTCAACGTCTTATAGTAGCTTGTTAAAAATAATCAGAGCTATTCTCTACTTCATCTTGTAATAGTTCATCTTATTAGTTTTCCTTTATATAATGGGGGCGTCGTTACCTTTCTCGGCGTTGGCTGTATACTGATTTAAATCTATGTATGTATCAATGCTATTCCTGTAGTATCACAATGGGCCATTATTTGAGCTCAAGTGAGCTTTTTAGAAACAAGGCCTCCACTTCAACCTACCAACTTATCTATGCTTTACTTTCAGTCAAACAATCCATCCACTAGTTTCAATTAAAGGATTTATTCATCATTGTTTATTTGTTTTCACCATAGATCCTTTCTTACAATTTTGGAAATGCATTCGCTTGCATACTATAAGGACTCGTATCATCGATTGATTATTCGTTACTTAATGTTCTCTTAGAAACTGTGCAAGGAGTGCATTAATATCAGCATTCAGTATTTATTGTATTTATTGTATGCGAATTGAATAAAATTATGTCAGCAACAAAATAAATACGACAATACGCTTTATGATAAGCGCACTTCAAAAAATGCAGTTCCAACAAAAAATAAAAATATATTTGCACATCCTTGCACTCATTCTTCCGGAAACGGAAGAGAGTATACAAATCAAGTGGAAATTTACGTATTTGTGTTGAAAAATACAAAATTAAATGCTTTTAACACTGCGCCTAAAAAAAACTACAAAAAAAACACATTTTGTAAATGTATGTACTTAACAGGAACTAGCAATATTTTTGCATATTTAATGTAAAATGTTTATGTAGATTTCAATTATTCACAAAAAATAGAAAAAAATGATTTAAACTGCTTTCAACAAAATTAAATTGAAATCGTTTTGGATAATGAGAGATAAGAGCAATAATGTATAGTATTTAATAATAGTATTTGTTTGCAAAAAATTATTAACTCATCACTTATGTTTACTTTACAGTGCTTATAACAATTAATAATTCAATTAAATTTATTCATTATATATATCAGTGTTTTATTTATGTGGTGTAATATTATATTAGATAGATTAGATTAGATAGATATGTTTGTAGTTTTAAAAATAACTAAAATTTTATATTTTATGAGAGAAATCTAATTGTAAACTGTTATTCATTGGAGCCATTAACTTCATATTTTTGGTTTGATTTTATTTACTGGCGTCACTGAATTTCAATGCAGTCCATTGCGGACAATACTGGGTAACTTATCATTCACTGAGCAAATAATTATTGGAAGGTGAATCTAGTTTATTGTAAGATTTGAGTGTATTTAAGTGTTTTTATAGTGAATATTTTATGTTAAACTTGACAGTGAATTACCTTTAAGGAAATGTATTATACAGAGATTAGTTTTAAAACTCAATTCACATTTGTCGTAATGTCATTTTTGTGTGTTGACATTAATATATCAAGTTATTCCATAAGTCTGCGCTCTGACACAATATGGCACCTCATTATGTGTTATGGAGACTAGTATCCTTCAAATGAGGCATGTCAAAACTTAATGGCATCTGATGATATAATCCTAATAATTACTTTCTCAGTGTTTTGTTGCAGTGTTTTCGGTATTTGTAGTTTTGTAATTTTCAAAACATTATATTAAAAATAGTTTTGTATTAACTAAACATTGTTTTTTGATGGAAAAAATTTTATTGAAGCCGAATGATAGGTTTAATGGAAACTATTCAGCTATTTTTGCTGGTATGTTGAAAAAAGTTGTTTCACAAAATATAAAAAATCCAACAAAATAAGTTTGATAGACCATAAAGTAAATTTGCGTCACAAATCTAAAACCAGAGAGAAGTATATTTAATAGTTTACTTAAATAATTGTGTATGCATATGTTTAATTGTTGTCAAAGTAGGTGTCACGGCTATACAAAAACAATGCATAGCTTAATGGAAACGGTAGTTAAACTAAATGAATTATATTTCGAACTGCTTCCCTCATACCGTATTCATTATAGCTGGCTTCAGCGACTACTTATAATTCATTTTATAATTACAATAATTGATAATAATTAATAATAATTATTGATAATAATAATTGATAATTAATTGATAATAATAATTATTGTCTCGATTTATTACTTATATCTTTGTACTGTTCAGTACTTAACAGGGGCGTTATGCATCACACCATCCATTGCACTAGATTTGATGCTGGATATGCCAATGGATATTATCAGTAAACAAATGGTAGCTTCATCTACTGTAAGACTAAAAGTTACCTCACAATTAACAGCCACTGATTATGGACACGCCTTTTTCTCCTAAAAACGTTGACTACATCTCTCCCATTTTCAACTTCAACAAAAAATTAATTGTCGCATTTCCATCTAGAGAGTTCTGGACGTCAGAAGGTCCCTCCTTAGGTAAGGACTTAACCATTTTCACTGACGTTTCTAAAACAAATAGTCGTGTAGGCAGTGGAGTTTTCTCAGAGGCATTGAATAAATCTTCCTACTTTAGGCTTCCAGATCATTGCATTGTCTTTCCGGTGGAAGTGATTGCCATTAGCGAAGCTATAGCTGTTTTTGAATGTGGATGATATATTTGACAGGAATACTATCAGACAGTCAAACTGCTCTTAAGTCATAGAGTTCAGTCCAATTTACATCTTGGACGGTTTTTGATTGTTACACATCTCTAAACGAAATGTCGACACAGTTCAATATTTCTCTAATCTGGGTTCCCGGTCATAGGGATAGCCAGAAAGGGTGCTTCAGAACCACACTCGGAAGACCTAAATAATCTGCGCATATCGCTAACATCATTCAAATTTTAACTCAGTTCTTTCTTACTGAAATTTTTAACAAAAAAGCGAAGACTTAACGATATGCAGGCATTTGTATGCAATTTGCCCACTTTCCGATAAATGTGGCTATCACAGCAGGTTAATTCTAGGCTGGTTTAAGACTTTCTCGGGAACTAAAACGTGAACTATTGAAAATTGCAATTTTTTGAAATTTTCACACAATTTCAACATTTCTGCTGGTATGTAACTTTTTTGCTTGTTTTACTTTGTTGGCTTTAAGTATTTACACATTTGTCCACTGTTTAAATTCGATATATGCCGTCAATAATACAGGCACAATTATATGTCGCAAAATATAGTCAGCCATAAAATTAACTTAAATGTATTTTGTGGACTTAAAAATTTTTTCACTATTTTCACCTTTTGTTTTTAAATAAGACAGAAATTCTAAAAAAAATTCGTTTTAATGTCATCAATTAATTAGAAAGGCTGTTGTACTATTGTAAAAATAGTTCTCTTTTGTATTGATTATTAGTTATTCTAGGAACTGAACAGAAACACTTGGGGGCTGTCAGTTCTACAGGACCGGAGCACATACTTGAGGTTTCTGTTGAAATCCAATAAAGTTTGATAATAACTCGCGCATTCTAAGTGATGCACACTATCGCTTAAAATTAAGACTGTGATCTGGTTTCGCAATAGACCTTTATGGGCTACGCGTGGCCTTTTTGGTCTGTCAGCATAACCTAACCTACTAGTTATTCTTTATCGCCATTATCTTTCTAGTTTAAAAATATAATTTTGTTTAAGTATTTTATAATTAATCTATTCCTATTCTAATGTTGCTTATCTATTCTATTGATTATTGTTGGATTACCCAGTATAATTTTTTATTCCATTTAAGTCAAAAAAAATTTTTGATTGAAAATAATTTTTATTTTTTATTAAAAATTGCAAGTAAAATTGTTTAGAATTCAATAAAGTGCAATGAAAACGCCAGATTTTTTTTCTTGAAGTTTCTTTTTTATCACTAAAACGCTTATGACTATGCAATTGTATTTAAGATCTAAATCTGTAATTGTAATATATAAAGACGATATATGGAGAAAGCAACTTTAAGCCAAAAACTCTGACAGACGTAGGTATGTGCAATTTCTTACCTGCTTTCAGCGAGGAATCGCATGGCTGATTCCATAATGAAATTTTCAAATGATTATAAAGTCAAATTAGGTGGTTACCCTTTTTAAAGCAGTTTATGCATATTACTTGCAAACTAAAACGCTCGTAAAATAAAAGGAAAATTAGTTGAAGTCAAATTATTAATTTTTTTTTTTTATTAATTTAAAACTAGCTAAGAATTCTAATTAATTTGCATAAAAATACTCTGTTATTATTACTTCTTTTATTATTTTAAGGTTTGCATTTTTGAAAAGTTACTAATATATTCATTAATTTTCATAGAACACAAGTAATTTCATTTAATAATATAAAAAACATATTAGTTTTTGATTTTGTAAAACAACAGTCTGCTTTAAGACATTGGTTAGTTATATATATAACTTAAGTAAATGGTGGGAATAATGGGAATAAAGTAGAATAATAAAAATATAAAATAATAAAAGAGTAGACGTGAAAATTGCCCAACAGCCGGTACTGCGACCTCTTGTACCAGTTTCACTATTGACTAAACAAAGCCTCTTAGAGCTTTGTGAATAAGGTCTAGAACTAAATCTAGAGAAGA
>NC_051846.1:141416050-141460920 GCF_002237135.1 Teleopsis dalmanni | reverse complement strand
GTATCTCAGGGCTCCATAAACTCCATAAATATGTATACACATTCTTATCATATGACTTTACTCTAAATTAACTTAAACAACTAAAGTTTTAAAGTTCTGAATTCAAATTTTTATAAAAAAAAATTTTATAAATTTTTAGGTACATATTAAGAATCAGTAACTATTTTAAAAAACTATAAGTAATCTTAATAATTACTTCACTAACACATTCAGTGAATTCAATTCGCACATATTGGATATGAAATTTAAGAAATTTACTCCAAATATAAACGGCATGACTAAAAATTTATCCTACACTGTCTGTTAACTGTCTACAAATTCTACGCAGCCAATCAATTCAATGGCATAAATAACTCAATTCCTTTGTTTACTTGTACACTGATATGAGTGCATGAAACCTTAACAAAAATTCGATTTCAAATGATTCGATTATAGAAAAAACATACTCCAAGATTTAGTACATGCCAGTAGCAATAAGTTTTGGTCCGCATAGACTATGAAAAACATGCTTTCCATGTAAGCCACTTGCTATGATATTAGCCTGCCTGTCTGCATGCCTATTTTCCTGCGTGCCTGCACTCAGCTTGACCGTCTATCCTAACGTTTATGGGTAACATTCCCGTATTACTCTGCCTGCTGACGAGACAATTTCTGGTATGTATGGGCAAGCCATAATTCACATGAGATAATTTATGTTTGTCTGTGCATTTGCCTGTATTTGCAGCTCGTATTTTATTTATTTAAATTTTATTTATATTTTTTCTATAAAGAAATAAAAAATGTCTATTTTCCACACGGTAAATAAAACAATTATTTGTACTATTTCGTTGCTACATGAACACAACGAATGGTTAAAAATTTTTTGTGACATGCTATTTAGCATGCGGTTATCTTAGACTATTTTAAACCTATTGCGTATATTAATCATTTGTCAGTTGACAGTTTTATAATTAAAGTTCATTTGGATAATTAAACATGTTTTGCCTTTCAATAGCGCCTAAAAATATATAGCCCATTAATATAAATAAATAAAAATTTATGTGCCTATTCAAATGCATCGAGTGTGTGTTAAAAAATATTATACCGCAGTAATAAATTTAAAATTATAACATGAGAAAAAAACCATTATTTACAGTTTGAATATAAACAATTTTTTCAAGTTTTTCTTTTTAATATAAATTCACAATTCCGCCAAAAAATATGCTTTACATTTTGAGAAACCAAATAACCACAGCGTACACTTTGTAGTAGAAAATAATAAGTAAATGCCGCAAAAGTGCTAGTCTCTAGCGTTTTAAATTTTTTTATTGTAAACTTTGTTTGTTCTGAATTAAAAATTCTATGCATAAATTAAGCATTTAAGTCTTTAAGCACAATTTTGGTTTAACGACACGTTGAACACACGTTTTCAAACTTAAAAGGCAGAAGCACTTTAAACAGAAATTTCAAAAATGCACTTGCATAGTTAAATGTTAATCATAGCGCCATAAAGTAGGCAACAGCTTTATTTCATTTTCATTGCAGATCGCATTCACATTGTCCAATTCACAGTTAAATCATTTCTTCCACACGTAAGAATTTCATATTTGCAACGATTTCTTATAAGCGAAAGTTTGTATTTTTAGCCTAAAAACACGCAACGCGTTTCGCAGCAAAAGCACGACTGACTTCATATCACAGTGCAAAGTTTGTGATTTACTAAGTCTCCAACGAAACACAAAATATTCTGCCAACTGATTGTCTGCGCAATTCTGACGAGTTCTGCTGTGTTGAAAACATAAATACGGGGAAATATTTAGGAAACACTTTTTGTCGGCACATTATGCAATGAACGGCCAAGTAAAAAACCGACCTATTCCTTAAAGAAGTCTACAGTAAACCAGTATTATGTCGAATTCCTTTACTTCAAAAGAAAAGTCAAAAATAGAAAGGAGTAAAATAAAGGGAAATTTATTAAAAATTTGCAGGAGGAGTAAATAAATTGTGACTTTTTTGACAATAGTTGAGTGATTTCAATAATAATTTAAAAACTGTTTTTTTAAGAATAACATAATATAACAAATAGCAAAAAAAAGTTGAAGTAAATATTATTTTAACACTTGATGACAGAGTTTCAAAATTAATTAATTCTAACAAGAATACAATAGAAATGCAAGTTAACGCGGCAGATATCTCAATGTAATTCCCGATCTGTGAATTGCTTAGGAATATAGATGAGCTCGCCATTACATTGACGGATGAATAATGGACGCGTAGATCGTATAGTCGTGTGGATTATGTGGTTGGTATGATTCTATGACCTAGTTTAGAAGTAAGAAATGAGATTATCTGCATCATGAAAATCTTTTATACTTTTGATTAATAGTATTTTAGATTTCATATCATCATTTATCAACTATTTTATCTATTTTCATTGTTTTTTATTAAGGTCGTACACCCATGTCTGACAAACAACTACGACAAGCACCAAAAATATAGGACCGGAAGAATTGATTTTGTCCGACTTGTCAAAATAGACGTGCACATGATAATATTCTATAAGTTGACTAATAAGATGTCTCACAAGATGCTTTGACAAAGCACTATATATATTTGTTAATCCGGAAAGTCAATTATCAACCAGCTTTCCTTAAATTTAGATCTATTGATAATCACAATGTTCATCCAAAACTACGTATTACTTCGCCCAAATCTGAGTTCAACTCGAGTGTTTTGTAAGTCTTTTATAAGTCTTGGACTTATATATTACCTGTTTACGGATTTATAAATCTAATTAGTATAAAAAATTTCGTTAAGTATCGATTGTATTAGAAATCGATTATAGTGAGGGGCTATACTGTGAACTAATAACTAATGAATAAATCAGGTGCTATATAATTTTGTAAGTAATGCAATAAGACTTTATATTGCAATTGAATTGTAGGACGAAAAAATCGTAATTCTTTCGCGTGGCAAAGAAAAACAACCGGAAACAACCGGAAAAAATATATACTTTTATAATCCAGGTTGTAATCTCAATTATAATCAATATATCCTCAATGTAGGATATATATGGACAATACTTTATTAAGAACAGGTAATAACAGTACTAATTGCAACGAAAGTTTAATTCATAATAACATATATTTAGGATTGTAAATTTATTCTTTGAAAAATATAAAATTTTCTAGTCACAAATTTTTGTGTATGTGCATTCTTTCTTTGCTTTTCGAAAACCCTCTAAATTTTATATATAGCTTCTTTGTCACCCTATAAAGAAAGCGTAGCTTTACCAGCAATACCAAAAAATGTTTAGCTTTTTCTACGTTAATAGAAATGTTAAATAGAACATACTTTATAATATTAAAAATTACAATTCTCATTTACTTTAGGTAAAATTATATATAAATTCTTTCTGTCTTGCATTGCTAAACGTGGAATTTTAATATATAATATAACAAAGCTTCCTCGGTTTGATGGATTTGTGAACTCTCTTACTCTCTTTAAAAAGTCTACTACTGTATTATAATGTAAAGAAGAAAAGGATGGTTGAACTTAAATGCAGTACACTTCATAATATTGAAAATTATAATTCTCACTTAACGTTTTCTTACATTTGTTTTTGTGTTTTTTGTTTTTTGCATTTGTTTTAATTTTCGTGGGCTTTAAATGTATAAGATGATAAAGTTTTCATTGTAAAACATATTTTTCACCGCACTCATTATTCGTTGAAAATTATAATATGCGAAATAGCCGGATTTACTTTTAGAATTGTTTTTTCTCAAAACAGCAAGTATTCAAAAGTCTAATATTAACAAATTGCACTCGAACTGAATTTGTTCTGTATAAAATTAGTAATATTAAAGCTAGCTAAGAGTTTAATGATTATCTTTATAATTTCTAGACCTTTAATTTTTTATTTTTAGTTTTTAATTTTTAAAATTAAATTCATCCATCATATTTTAAATTCGAATGTGGTAAAACAACCTATTTTTAAATAGAGAAGCTTAAATCAGTAATAAATTATAACAACAAAATTTTATTATTAATTAAGTTCTTAGTTAAATAACCGGAAACCTTAGACTTTTCGTCAAAAGAGCGTTATTTTTGTTATTTACAGTGATTTTTAAATTGAGAGTTCGTGGAAAAATGGAATAAGCGCGAGAAAATTTTCGTGTGAAGATTTATTACGACTTTTGACGTGGGTTATCTAGATAAGAGACAAGAGTTCATCGATCAAAGTACTTTCATATTTGGCGATGAAGCCTTTGCCACGCCTCTATTAAACGGTGGTACAATGATTTACCGTGACCGCAGTTCGATCACTGACCTCAATGAAATTTAGGAAGGTCGTTTAAAATCAATTGTTGTGACAGAAATCATTGATGCTATGCAAAAGCTGATATAAGTAATGCAAGATCGTCATATGATTGAGGTTGAAGTGGAACGCTAGGCATTAGTACCATCAGCACATATAATATATTGCACGATCATTTAGTTATGAGGAAGGTTTCTTTTTATTGGATTCCCCATCATTTGACAAAAATTTCAAAAAGATGCTCGTTTCGATTGGTGCACACAAATGCTCAAGAAGTACAATGGCGGTGCTTCAAACACGTATATAAGATAGTAACATATGACCAATAATGGATATACATTGTGACCGAAAGGTTTTCGGAAGTTCTCATTTAAAATTCGCGCGCTGTATATTTTTCGATATTTTAAGTTTATGTAGTTTGGCAGCACTTTCCTTAATTACTATGCCAAAAATGAGCGCGATCTGTCAGACAGTTCGTTTACGGCAGCTGTTGAAACCAGTTCACCTCAGTAGTGCGTTGCGAAAAAAACAATGGAAAAAAATATTGAACAAAGAGTTTGCATCCAATTTTGTGTTTCGAACGAAATTTCGTGTGCAGAATCGTTGCGAATGCTACAAAAGGCTTATGGGGAATCAGTTTTATCGAAAACTCAAGTTTATGAGTTGTACAAAGCCTTTCAGGACGGTCGTACGACCGTCGAAGACATGCCGCGTTCTGGACGACCTTCGACCTCTACCACCGACGAAAACATTGAAAAGGCAAAGGAAATCGTGTTCCAAAATCCTCATGTGAGTGTTAGAGAGATAGCACGAGAGCTAGGCATCGGTCGTGAGACCACGGCCTCAATTGTGGAAGGATAATTCATGGATTTTTCATGACGATAATGCTCCCTCGCACCGAGCCAACATTATCAACGATTTTAAGGCCCAACATTCAATAAATACCATCGAACAGAGCCACCGTATTCACCTGATCTTGCACCGTGTGACTTTTTCCTGTTTCCCAAACTCAAATTACCACTCAGAGGAACGCGTTTGGAATCCATAGAAGACGTAAAACAGAATTCGCAGAGGGAACTCAAAGCCATACCGGAAAGCGCCTATAAAAAATGTTTTGATGATTGGAAGAAACGTTGGCATTTGTGTATCGCGTCTAATGGAGCATATTTTGAAGGAGATAAAATAAATATTGATGAAGATTAAGAATTTTGCGTTTTATTTAAAATTTCCGGAAACTTTTCGGTCACAATGTAAGCGTGCGAGCCGGAACGTGTACAACAGTCGACTATATGGACGTTACAAAATTAATTAAATCCAACAAAAGTAGTTTGCACTCGAAGCACTTCGAAAGAAATGGTGGCTTATTTTTTCGGTAAAAGTACGAGTACTATTACAGAAACGTATAACGGTCAATTTCGAATAGTATACAACCAGTTGTTTACCGAAAGTCTTCAGTGAAATACGGAAAACAAACAAGCACCGTCGGATCATTCTCCATTAACACAATGCAATGGGCAATGGGCACGGAGTACACTCACAACATCCTTACCCTAAACCGCTCATAATTTTCCCCATGTTTTTCCAACGGTTTTATCTTTTTTGTAGTAACATCACATAGCGTATTTCTTCAGATATTTTAATCATTTTCAAATTAATATTACTTTTCGTACTGGTAATGAATTACACAATTATGATTTAAAAAAATTTAGCGGAAAATGTTACTCGTGCTCGTTTGACGGAATCGGATTAGTCGTGCATGACATATGGGTATCAACATCTTCTAGTGACAAAAAAAGAATCGACACCTTTATATCACCTAATATAATTATAAAAACTGTAGCTAAACTAAGTAAATGAAATTGAGCATTTAGAAATAATTAAGAAATTGCTGCATACATTGATATATGGACGTCACACATTCAATTGTAGTTAAAATAATCCTAACTAATATCGTCAGAAGAGCTTAAATTTTCTCTGTTAATTCTTTTTGTCTATTGAATTATTATAGTATTAATATAAAAATCTACAGTAATTAAGTAAATAGCTTTGTTTACATAATTAATAATTATTAATAGTTATTAATAATTAATAAAATTAATAAATTAATTAAATAAAAATATTTCAATAAATTATATTAATAAAGTTATTAATTATTAATTAAAATTTTGTATTTTTTGTTCATTATATGAAGCCAGTAAGTAAGAATTATTAATTTTGTATTAAAAAATAAAAGGAAATTCCCCCTTAAATTTCTCTTCACAAAAGTTACACTTATTTTGGTGAGTAAACCAAACAATTCCCTTTATTTTGAATTCCATTACATTTGTCCATGTCCTGACAAAAATAAGGCATATTCTTCTTCAGGTTTAGGTTCTGTTAACACAGAGACAAAAGCGATGATTGTTCATTTAATAAATAGGATTTTTTTTTTGCGCTTTGGAAAATAAACAAAAAGCAGGAAAATATGGCTAAAAATATGTGCTAAGGGGCAAATTTTCTAATTTTAAATTTTTAAAGTGTATGGAAATCATCGTGCTGGGATTTTTGTACATTAGTCTTTGGTTGTTGCAAGGATATCATTTTTCACGTGACTTCAGCACATGCGAAATGTTCACAACAATACTTTGTAGGTAGGTGTTTGCCTATATTATGTATGCGGGCATATGTGTCTGTGTGTTTGGGTGTGTGTGTGTATATGTGTGTATCCATGTAAATATATTTGAACAGAAAGTGTATTGCATATTTCGAGGCATGTCTCGTATTAGATATAACATGTTCTTATGGCTCCTTTTTATATGTAAAATGTGTATTTTTTATTGTTTCTTCCTTCGACACCGAACTGGTTTGTTATTCTTAATATTACCCTGTATATTATCCGGTATACTTTGCAGAAATATGTTGGTGTACGTTAAATCGCCTACATGCTGCCGCACGTGAAGGCCTAAGCACCGCAGCAGTGTGCTACCGTTAAGCAGTACAAACATGTTCAAATTTGAATTTTAAATTAACCAAAAGTCATTATTGATTTTCAAAATGGCATTCTGGCAAGGAAAATACGCTCGCTTTTGAAAATGGCAGTTAGGATTTTGACCTTAAAGTAATGAAAAAATTTACGAGCACAACTATGAACTTAAATGTGTTATTCTGTGTTTAGTCTGCAGAGTTTGTCAGCAATTCACAAACGGCGACACAGACACACACCAGCTGTCGAGTATCCTTGCGGAGGAGTATGGGTGCGAATGCGAATGTGAACTGATGATATTACGAGCAACAGTAAGACTATTTGGGTTAATATTTTATAACTAAATTTTGTGCTTGTCACAGATTAGCAATGGAAATTTAGCAGCAAATCTAAGACTGGATAGCAGTTTGGTGTGCTGCACTCACAGTGATTAGAAGTTATTGCAAAATATGATATCCACAAAATCGTAAATATTTCATTTATTTGAGATTAGCTATGATCTTTGATATTTTGCATATTAATTTTTGTAAAAAGATATGTTTCAATACTAAAATGTGGTGTATAGTGTGTGTTAGACAAAAGAATTACTTTCATAATTTATTTATTTAATTCGGACTATACCATTTCTTTACCTTTTATTACTAAATAATCATAATTAATGCTATTATGTATTGAAGATATTATATTCATTGTATTTCTAACTAAATTTTAGTGAAATATTTCACTAACTTAAAATTGTGTGAGCAGTATTAAAGTTTTCAAACAAGAGTAAACTGTAGTTAGTCAAGTCACATATAAATTGAATGTGTTTTAGTCCTTAACGTATATTCTCCACGGAAATTAGTTTTCTTTCTTTACGTTCTTTGATTATGCAAAATTCAAGTTATATAAAATGGTAGTTCTAAAAGCTAAGAAGTTGCTATAGGAAAGAAACTTGAATACAGAAACCCTGCATATAGAAAATTGTAGTTGATAGTTATGTATAGACTAATATGTACATAGAAGACAGGAGCAATATGACATTAGTATTTTGTTAATTATATATGAAAAATCCAATATTATAACGAAAAATATTTTATTTTATATTTAATCAACATGTCATGAATTGTAACCATAAACGACATAAAAACGAAAAAAGACAACAAATCCAACTGATACAGATATGCATACTCTGCTTTTCATCATTGGAAGAGCTTATTAAGATTGTATTAAAAACGAAGATTGCATCAAAATTGCATTCGCGAAAATATTAACGCGATAGATGAAAGTTAAGACGGCCGACTTCAACTATATTTCATTATCATATAACAATAAATTCATCAAAATTATGATTGAATACTTAACACAACACACCCACCATGCAGGGCAATAGAATAAGCTTGTAAGTATTGTACTGTGTATAAGTACTGTGTATCTACCTATGTATTTTGTGGTACTACAAGTAAATAGATGAAGAAAAAAAATTTTAAGTGAGACTTCGAGCTGTTTTTTTCATCAGTATATTGTTTGGACCTTGGACCTTTTGTGGCACTACAAGTAAATGGAAGAAGAAAAAAATTTTAAGTGAAACTTCGATCGGATTTCTGTTCCGTATATTGTTTGGATCTTACCAATAGATATGAAATATAACATTATTCAAATGTCCTTTATGAATATCTTAGAGTGCTGGATACTCTTGAGGTAATTTTTAAGGATTTATCGACACTCAGCTGGCCATAGTTCAACTCGAAATTTACTGAGAATCAGTTTACAGTAGTTTAAAGAATGTTTATATAAACACGATCTTTTGCATAACCTTACAAAAATAAATTCTGTCTTGTTGAAACCACATATCTTCCACATTGATATTTCTAATTTCACGTAATTTCATGTGATTCTAACAAGAGGTCACACCTTCTTAATATACAAAATAGTTGCTTAGTATTGAAGAATATTTTTTATTGGGTGAATATATAATGCAGCAAAATAGTCGCATCTGAGAAGTGGAAATAAATCAGCAACAAAAATTCTATATATGTAACTAAATGTGGTCTTTAGTCTTTGGTCTTTGGGTATGATGGACTGATACTATTTTGCATTTTAAGAAGGTGTGACCGTTAACTCTTGTTAGAATCGCATGAAATCACGTGAAATTAGAAATATTAATGTGGAAGATATGTGGTTTCAATAAGACAATATTTTACTTATTTTTAAATAATAAAACTAATATGATATATAACTAAAAAATATATTATAATATGATAACATACTTATTCTTAACCATAACAGATCCATAAATCAAAAAATTATACTAAATAATATCATAATAATATAATACCAATAACTAATAAATTCTTTAGCGAAATTTCGTTACACATGTATTTGGTATAGAACCACTAATAAGCATTTTATTCCACATCATTCCATTAAATTTTTAGACTAAAGCAGACGTTTTTGTAGTCATCAAAACTGTCTGTAGGACCCTGTTTTGCGAAAGTTTACGTTCAGCTCACATTATAAAGCAGACTATTTTAAATCAGAAAACTAAATTGTCGAAAAGCTAAATTGCTTATATTTTGAATGCTAACTTTGAATCTGTCAGATTGATAATTGAAGAAAGAAACGTTCATTAAAGAAAGTATTTTTTTGGCAGGTGCTGCACATCAACAGAGTAGGTGAGAGACTTTGTCCTTAATTTTTTTTTTGACTACTATATTAAACAATACTACACAGTTTGCTACTACAGCAGTTATATTGGAGAACGTGAAGTTATAAATTTCAATTAATTAACTTTTATTTTAAATATATATATTATTTTAATATATATAGATTATATACCGCAATAAGCGGATTTGTAGAATAACATAGCATAGCTTCTTTGTAAAAAGCACCAGAATGGTCGCTTTACATATGTATAGTAAGTAAAACAATATGCAGTACAATATGTCTCTACAAAAAGAGTAGCTTTGAAAAGAAATAAAGAATAAGGCAAACCCAAAAAGTTAAACTTTCAATTCGTTGAATTTGTGTTTCCAAAATAAAGCTGTAGTTTATAAGCTCGTTCTAATTTAAAGCACGGCAAGTGCTTTGGTTGTTGTCACTAATTAAATTAAAATAAGTGACAATAAAACCTGGAACTTGAGCATTGAAAGTTTGTGCAGCCTTGGCTTTTTGTGGATAAACACTATTAGTCATCGCTTCTAATTTGACAGGCACGAGTTCTAAGCCTGGCACTTGCAGTCTAAACAAATTATATACGGACTATAAACTAATTGAATAAAATTCGATTATTCCCAAAGACCACTGATGAAGAGTACTTGGCAATACTCGAAACAGCGTTGTATGGTCAGCCAAATTTCAATAAAATTAAAAATAAATTTTTGTGTTTGTCCTTTATTTCTTTCTTTGTTATTCGAAAACCCTTATAGATTATTTATTTATAATGTCAGTTTAATTGGAGATAAGAATAAGTGGACAACAACAAATATTGATGTTGTCGAATACTATGTGTCACTTCTAGCCAATTCGTAGCAATAAAGTTGGATACGACTAGGTATTCACATCTCAATGGAGGCTAATAGATTGATATAAAGCTAAAAATCAATCGTTACTTTCATTGAAAATGTTAACATTTCATAGTCTAATCCATTTACCCAGTCAAAGGCGTTTAATAAAAACTTCTAGCAATTGAAGTTAACGACGAATGCCAGTACTTTTAGTAATTAAATATTATAGATGTATTCTGTACTTTGTTATCAAGTATTTATCAAGTAACAAGTAATATCATGTAAGATAAATAAATTAAATAATAAATTAAATATAAATTCACAAAATGAGGTAGAGAATGCATATATATGTTTGCATATTTCTACAAAGCGTACTCCATTTTCTCATTCAGTTAGTATAGAATCATAGTTGACACATTAAAAGCGTATCTTTTGGTAAAAATAATATCTTAACAGAAAAAGTTTAATTAACTTAACAATAATTGAAAACATTTATAAGCCCCAAAAATGCCTTTTTTAAGTCATGTTTGAGATAAAGTTCTAAACAATTGAGCAAAGTTCAAATTCTAACATTCCACCAAACAATAAATAAAGTTCCGGAATGAAATAAGTTAATTACTGTCACAATTAAGTAAAATGTGTCGCCCGGCATTACCAGAATGAAAAACCGCCAAATCTGCTGGCATTCAAATTTAACATTTCTACATTTTGGCCTGTCAACAACCGAAATATGGGTTACAACAAAAATGTCAAAAAATATAAAATATAACAAAACGAGAGGAGCTGAAAAAAGGCTGGTGAGGTGAAGTGTGGAGAGAAGGTGAGGGAAAATATTTGAAAAAGCTAAAATAGGAATGTGAACTTCATAAAATCTTCACAAACACATTTCATACATTATCTTCTCACCGAAAACATTGAAGAAAAATGACTAGAACAACATTTCTGAAAGGGTTTTTAGGAATCCAAACAACGATATGAGGCAAGCCGTTATGGCACATTTTGACTTATGACAACAACAACAAGAACAATAACAACCACATATCCCGAACCACTCTTAACATACATAAATGTAGATAAGTACAAGTGAAAGTAGCAATATTGTCGGCTTTTTAATGGGAAACAAGGATATGTGGAGGTTGGGAGTTGGGGGTTCACAGAGTTTTTAGCCACAAGGCTTATTTGCAGAAAAAGAAGCGCTCAAGTGGAAATAAAGAAAACAACTGCTTTTGACTTAATTTTGAGAATTTGCTATATGCACGAATTGGCAAAATAATTGGTACATAATAGCAAAAAACGAAAACAAACTGGAAAAATAAACAAAAGAACATACCAAAAAATGAATAACAAGAAATAGCAAAAAACAAAAATATATATATAAATAAACAGAAAGAAAATTATATTAAAAAACTCAGAAACAAAAGATCAAAATGCCCAATATTTACAAGTCCGAGTCCTTGTTTATTCATATGCGCTGTCAAATTTCAAAACTTTTTTTCGAGCAATAAATATAAAATGTTCGCAAAATGACAGAAACGTTTCAAATTAGAAAGTTTTAAGTATGTCAAAATATAATAAATTTAATATACCGAAATATACGAACCGAAATAGTGTAGGAAGGATGTCGGAATGTGACCAACATTGACATGTCGATTCTCTCCATGACAAAATTAAAATTTACTACATTGAAATATTTTGACCCAACATGCCTTAAATTGGATCCCTCGCAGGAGGGAAGGAAAAGCACTTCAAATACGAGTAAGAAAAAAATTATGAAAATATTTGGATATTTTGGTTTCGGAATATTTTTTGAGCAATTGTGGCTACATTTATATTTATGATATCTGCACAGAAAGAATAAAACTCAGGAATTTGTTTGGACCGCGTAGTGTGTGATTCTAAAATAGACATTATTCTTGCTATCAACTGGAATGAGCGTCCTTTTTGCATAATCCTGCACAAAGCTGAAAAGGGAAATGAACTAACAAACTGAAATGGTGAAATGAAAACGAGAATGAAAATAATAACAAAAGGCATGATTACTTCTGTCATATTTTCTGGGTCGCATTCTTCGGCTTAAGTTTTGATGTGATATGATGAGATGATATGCCAACAAACTTAACAAAAAATATCCTTGAATTATAGTAGAACTGTTGGTAGGTAAATTATTTTCATTTTCATTTTTATAAAATAAAATAAATTATTGAGGCGTGTAATGCAAAGCAAAAGTGAAAAATACATTTTGATTATAGAAATAGGTATGAAATTCTGGCACAAGGTTTATCAACCAACGGTAAAAAAAAAATAAAAAAAAGAAAAGAAAAGAAATAAATGGATATGAAAAAATGGGGCTAAAAATATACATTTAAAGTATATTCTAATTTAAAGACTTAAAACAATGTCTATACTTTAAAGATCTTAAAAAAATTATTTTTCGGAAAATACAATAGTAATAGTAATATTATCCATACTTTATAGGTACATTATTTACTTAAAGCTATGACCGCGATTGCCGACTCTCTTTATCTCTCTAATCTTGTAGCGAGTTTGATATTATAATTAGTAACTAAGTGCATACATAAGTGTGGTTAAAAGATCACGTCTATAATATAATACAATATATTAGACTTTTTTTTAAATTTTGGTTTTTTTTAATATAATTACGGCATATGACATGTAATGGAGAAAAACCCATTACCAAAAATTATACAGATGTCTCTTTAATTTTACATTTCTTATATATATGAATCACTACATTTTATTAAGAAAAGTCACTGAACAATACCAAATTACGCCCCAGAAAAATAGCCAAAACCAATTTAATGATATTATTCCAATAAGTGGAAGAGATATTTTATTTTATTATCTCTATTAAGCAAATTTTTTATTATTATTTATTTTTTATTTAATTTATTTTTGTACAATTAAAATCTACATTTGATTTTCAACAAAGTTTAATATATGTATTTATTTTCTATGTAATAATTATTATGAATATAAATTATTTTATACATATCTTCTATATATTATTTTATTTAGTTTCATTTTTGTACAATTTATTGCAGTTTCTTAACAACATTGTAGATGCTCAACAAAGTTTAATACATATAAACTTATATAAATCAACAGTTTGGAATTTTAGTCTAAACAACCAATAATTAAGTTATATATTAATTTCAGTCACTGCAATAATTCACTTCACTATAATCTTTCCAATTATAATATTAGACTCCGTAAAAATAGAAATATATTATTATAACCTATGTAAATTATTATAGCACATTCTCAAACCATTCAATAAATTTGAATACATCAGAAACCACATCTCTTATGTAACAAGAGCCATATACAGCTATTTTAACTATGACGAGTCAATACCTGAAACAACAGAAGAAGGTAGACCTTCTAACCCAAATTAACAATATATTAAACCATTAGGCATTTCTCAATCCTAATAGATAATAGTTTTCCATTTTATATAAAAAGATACAGCTCAAATTTTTTTAGTGCTTTAAAAGAGCTTATTTCTGATTCATAATATCAATGCTAAAATTAGAATAAAATTTGTAGTTGAAGGAAAATAAACTCAGTTTGTTCAAATACTCGACTATACTTGATAGCAGGACATATAATAAGCACTTTGTGTAGAACAAATTTTCGATGCATATCACCACGTTTTGTTAAGAAAGACCTTGTAGCTTAGTTCACCGAATATCACACATTATATAGTGTATTAAATTCTTTTTTCTTTCTTTAAGTTTTGAGATTAGATGTATTGAGACACAATCATTAATTCGTTGAGGATTAGGCCTAGGAATTTTTTTTTCAACTCAACAATTAACAAATCAATGCAAGAACTATAAATGTTTTAGATACGAGTATATGTAAATGAGAATACTTAAATAAAATATGTTTATAAAATAAAAGTTATTAATTAATATACTAAATAGTAAGCAAATCTTTTATAAAGTTTCGTAGATCAAAGTACAAAAAAACGCTTTTTCAAAAAGAAAACTTAAACTTACTGTCATCTTCCCTTTCAGAAACCACATTGAAAATAGAAAAATCTTTTTGATATTTGCAGATAAATACGAACGAGGGGTGCTCCCAAAGATATGTTGTTGTTATTAATTTTTCAATATAATTCATTCTTAACAACCTGGGATTCCCATTGTTTTCATACCCAGTAGCCTTACTCGCATTTGCAACTCTAAGACTCATTCTAGCTAGAAAGTCATAAAAGAACTTTCGCGTAATTTGAAAGAATATTTGTATTGAAATAGAATATTAAAATTTTACACTAAAATATTAGCAAAAGTTATACGAGCGTATTATTGTTCAATAATAATAATACTACAATAATATTATTACTAGTATGACTACTGAATACAAGCCGTATTCAGAATAGAATGAAATCAAAATTAGCAATAGATGAAAAAATTTAATAGTACTTTCAATGCAGTACTTTTTGTGAGACTTATAGACATATCTGAATAGCGTTTTTGGCTGTCTATATTAATATTAACAAACATATATACACATAATTTCAGTTTCTTTAATAAGACAATTAGATATCAAGAAATTAAGAAAGCCGTCCCCTAATCAATCTTTTCCGTAATGCCGAATTAAAACAAAGTCCATTCATACGTATAAAGATACAAGTTATCGATATCATAATCAAAACATGTTTCAGAAATACAAAGGACACTAAGAGTATTCGCGAACTGATGTTATATACACAGATAAGACTCTTTAAACTTATATTTATATATATATATAAATTATATTGTGTTTTAGTTATTTATGATTGAGCATTATATTCAGTACCTAATATTATCTCCTTCCGATTTTGCTCTTTGCTGTAAGATTTTAGACGTAATATCTCAGCAGTCACAGTCAATACGCAGATACTAAGATAATCGATAATATACGCACTTTATTGGATCTTCGATATCTCCTTCAATGCAGTATAAACATCTTTGTACACGGAGGTGTGACCAAAAAGCTGAATTTTTGTTTGTTAAGGTGTGACCTCAACGGTTGAGGCTTTTCTATACTCTTAATACACTCTACACACTTCATGAAACTATTATATCCTTATTAGTCCTTATATGCATTAATGCTAGTTTCATTTTTTTTAACGCAGGCATTTTTTAACACCTCAGCTCAGCATTTATAACACCTCGTGACATCCTTTACGTTCAAAAAGAAATATTAAAGCAGTTGTTTTGTTATCAAGCAGAAAACTTTTCGAACGCCCTACGTATTCAACTGGAAGTTCTGTTAAGCGGATTTGTCATATTTAATCCTTTTAACAGATGTGTAAGTTACGTGTGTCCACACACTACACAGTTGTGCAGTAATTCCAAAATATGATAATAAGAGGATTGTTGCGGCAAAAATTTAGGAAAACTGCACTAATGCATTACACGTGTTCCATGCAAAAAGATATAGTAAAATTATTTATTTACTATATTTAATATTGAGTATTAGATATTTGCTTTTTTGTTACATGATTAGGTGGAGTGCCTTAAAAAGTAAGCTTTACATACAAAATAATTTAGTTGACCATAAAAGCCAAATAAAATACAAGTTTTTATTTTTTTATGGTACATGCTTAAAAAAAATTTAATAATCTCATGAAAGCTACATACGAATACTATATCATTGGCAAATTTAATATATATGTATATATTTTAGCACAGGGTAGTGTGTTTCTACTTTAAAACAAAAAACTTTTCTTCTTTTAAATTCTTTCACGAAATAAAAATTTTTTAATTTTATCCTCTGTCTTCTGTCTGACCACGTTAATCATAATTAATTTCGTGCATACTGCATATGATAATTTTTAATATTACTTCCTTTTTTCAGAAGCCATTATATAGAACGAATATACTTTTTTCATAGAAAGAAAGCGAAAGACGAACATTGTCACGCATAATTAAAATTAAATGCGCTTTTGGGTATAATTCAATGAATGAACGAGCACGGCCAACATGTGCTGCATGCATAAAAAATGTGCTGTATGGTATGTGCAGACATATAAATATACTTACCACGCCTACCGAAGTATCCAAACTTTTTCCTACTTCACACCAGCAATCACATCTATAACAACATAGCCAAAACAGACACGGACCCACACTCGTCCTACTTTTGCTACGAATATTGCCACTTCGACTCGTATGGCTGGCTTCATTTATTATGCTGCTCTGGCGTCCATTAATTTTCCATATGTAATCGTGTACAAGAAGCACACGGATATCAAGGACATTTTAATCTTCATCAAAGGCATATTAAAAACTTGTCATAACCAACCATGCCGCAAAAAGTACATGAGAATATGCTTTCAAAGTCGTAAAGTTACGATAAAAAGACTCATTCACACTCGATACATGTGCTTCCTTACATATTTTAAGGATTTACCCATATTCGCCGAAGATGCTTCCTTATAAATAGCAGTAGCAGGTCTGCTTCTAAAAATAAGTCAAGAAAACACTCGAATTTTGGGTACAAAGGCTTTCAACACTAATTACACGCAAATTAAATACACACAACAGGAGACAACAGACACACTCACTGCAGCTTCATTGGGAAGTTTTGGGGTGTCTAACGACAGAAATCTCGTTTGGGATTTGAGAGCCTTTTTGTGGATTCCCTTTAAATTTTTCGTTTGTATTTTCGGTAATTACTACAAGGGTAGAAATATTTTGACACTGAGTTCAGTAAATTGAAATACTTTTTGTTTATTTTTTTTCAACTTCCCAAAATTTAAATTTTAAGCTGTGAGGCACACTCAATCAAACAATTCGTACGTGCTCATATGCCTGATCGCGTTAAGTGAATATTAATTGAATACTAATTTACTTCATTTGGAAAATTTAATTAATTTAACTGATGAAGTTTTTTTCATACATCCTTTTAATATCCTTTCAATAAAAAGGATTCATATTGTCATACGTATGTAAAAGAATTCATTAAAAATCATAACTATTAATAAATTATACGTATTTAATTTATATTGTTTTTTTAGAACATATTCTTTTTAAAATTAACCATTTGTACACAATCAATTAATAAAAATGCATTCTAAAATAATAAATTAATAAGTATAACAGACAACTAATTTTAGACTTTTGGTTCGAAATCGAATTTTTGGTTAATGTTTTCATAAAATTATAAAAATATGCTTTAAGGACATTAACTTATTATTATGTTTGTTTTTGACTTATTTATAACTTTGATCACAAAATGATCAAAATAGATGATTTTTTTTCATAGAAAAATTACCATTAGAAGTGTTACTGAAAAATAAGATTATCACAGGCTCAATAGTTTATTTCAAAACTACTGAGTTTCGTTTTTTGATCCAAGAGGTCATGACGAAACAAAACATTACTTCAATGCCACACCATAGATTTATTCTCCAGACTTAACAACATTTTTCTGTTTCCTGAACTGAAAAATACACTCAGAAGATACGCTTTTTAACAATACATGAGAATAGAAATCCTTAAACAAGACACACTTCTAATAAGTCCTCTCAATGTAGTTTTTGAGACTTATTCTCAAAAAACAACGTTTGGATAAATACTTTACACCAGATATTAAAAATCTAATCACCAACAATAGGTAATCCATTAAATCTAGCAACTACGTGTACTCTGAACTATGTTTAGCGTTAGGAAACAAACAAGGTGACATATAATTCCCACATATTCAATATTATAATGAATGAAATGATACGATGCAGACAAGCACTCTTGATTAAGGTGTCATGTTGATATTATATCCAAAATAATTTGCTTCACTAAAGACGCATTGTTCATTTCCAACAATAAAAATGATTTACAGTGAAACTATTCTATATAGTCTCAGATGAAACAAAGAATATAAAGTGTCTCACAAAAACAAAACAACTATTCAGATGTAAACTAGCAGTATTCAGTTAACCTGTTGAATTTAAACCTGTTTTGATGGACTTTACTTATTTTAAGAACCAAATAATATCTCCAATAGATCTTACATGTAATGTGCATTTCTAAGCCATCAGAAATATTATACAGCATGTGTTATTTAAACCAGACCTAATGCCAAAATGATCAAGATCAATAATACTGTATGATCAATCAATATGAGTCAAATAATGTTTTCGTAATTAAGCAATAATAATAATATACAACTTTGCTTTATTGCAAGGAATGACGGCTCTACGTCAGATATAGATTCTAATAATTCTAATTGAACCAATAAAACAAATTTACGCCCTTAATCTAAAAAGTAGTTACTTGCTTAATAACTTTGTATAGCGGATACTTAGACATTGGCAATTTTTTTGTTAAATGGTCTTTACAAACATATACACTTCACATAATTGGACACTGTCAGGGAAGAGGTCAAACAGGTATGGTTGGCTTATTTTATAAAAACTTAGAGGCAAACATAAAAAAAGGATATATATAATTATATAATATATTTATTATTTTACTATAAAAGTAACTGGAATCAGTCAATAAAAAAATATGTATAATTCAATAAATGTTTGCTTCGAAGTTTTACGATTTGAAAAAAGGCCACTGCAGCAAAATCTATTCCTATATACATGACCATACTTTCATCATTAATCTATCTCATTTAAGAGGTTCTATAGGTCCATTTTTTTTTTTTTTGACTTGTCACAATTTCTGAAACAGTCCACCAATCCAAAAGTCCCTTTTTGGCTACACCAATGTTCACAATTACTTTGATTTATGTGTATATACAACTATATTTAAAACCGAACCAAATTTCGTGATATTTTCTATTATCATTAAGGAAAGCTAAAATAATTATTTTAGCTAAAAATACATATAGCTCATTACTTCTTCGAGGGAATAATGTGTTCAATGAATACCTCCAAATAACATCTGTGTTAATTATGTAAGGTAATTGTAAAATATTTGCAATAGTTAAACTATTAAACTATAAGATAGTTAAACTATCTTATTACTTATGTAGAAACTTATGCCAAACTCTTTAAATAGTTTTTAAAAATTAAATTTATTTAATGATCAATAAATAATGGTAATTTCTTACAATTACTATAAATTTATGCAGATAAACTTTCTAAAACTACTCTTTTTATATACTTATTCATCGTAAGCGTATAAAAAAATAATTTTAAAAAGTAATCTGCATAAATTTGCGGTAGTTATAATAAATTAAACTATTTTATTGATTATTACACAAACTTAATTTTTAAAAATGATTTAAAATTAAAGTATTCAATTAGTTTTTATGTCAATAGTTAGACTTAAATAAGTGAAATAAATTAACACCAATTTCGTTATATAAAAATTTTATGAACAGTACATACTCTTATATTATTATAATTAACTTTTACATGGCGTATACGTAACACAAAATTTTTATTATCAATTAAAGATTTTTTATTTAAATTTCATATAAATTTATTTCCAATTTTCTAATTTTTATTGATACTAAATTTATAATTTATATTTATATTTTGCAATCATTTTACCGCAAATGCATGTTTAGAAAATCATAAATGACGTCCATAGTACGTTTATACACTCCAACTGGTCAATTATTTGTAAAATGTGACAATGGATGAATTGTGCTGAGCCAGTGAAATCTGACATTATTTGCGACATGGCAAATAATGTATGGAAATAAAATCAATGGAACAACTGACATAATTTGCAAATTGCAAAACTAGATGTAAATGATTTTACAAAAAAAATATATAAAAGTAAAATACACAAAATCAAAGTAATGTTGTTCTAGAAAAAAAAAAATAAATGACAGTATCGAAGAGCCTTAAATAGTTACAATAAGTAATTTATATGAATAGAATAAGTATTATTGAAAATCAGTGTGACACATAACGATAGGTTCATCCTCAAATGATAAAGCGTTTTGGGAACAATCCAAAGATGCGAGAAGCTATGATATATATACATTTTTCCTCTTCTGCTTCCTAGTAGAACTTCCCCCTTCTCCTTCTTCTTAATCCTTTTCACATTTTTTTTTACTTTCCCTTTTCCATTTTTCTTTCCATTACTCTGGTTTCTTACATTTTTCTTTTCTTTTGGTGTTCTATATATATATAAATGTTCGTGATTTTGAGGGTATATATTGCGTTTTTTATAATGGAATAATAAATAATTAATTATTTCTATTATAAAAATCATGCATTACATATGCATATACAGAATAAAGAAGATAAACTTGATGATATTCATTGAAGAGAACAAAAATAATAATAATAAAAGATATTACAACAATGTGTATTACCACATTTTAACGGTTGTAAAATTTTGGCAACACTAAAATCTTGCAGTAAAATGTCAAACAATGAAGACAATTGCCAATTTGAGCAAAAATCATAATACTCGTAATAAAATACAAAAAGAATTTTGCAACTACAAAAGCTAAAATACGGCCAAGCATATTGCAACATTCTTGTAAGGTAATAAAATCCAAGTTTATTACCAAAAAGTGCACATAAAGTGTAAAAACCGCAAAACGAAACAATATGTACTGCAAAGAAAAATAAATATAGTGAATAAAAATTTAGTGCAAACAAACGAAAACGAATTTGTTTAATTTGTTACAGTTGGCAACATTGTTGCTACAGACTTTGGCAACAAAAACCTTACTCACACACACACATAATTGCCTGCGAGCGAGGAAAATGTTTATGGAGTCGTAATTGAAATTGAAGTTTTGCTTGAAGTATATTTGGCTATTAAAGTTTCAAATTAAGTGCAAATTTTTATAGATTATATCAAAATATTAAGGGAACACTAAAAATAATTTGGAAAAAAACTTATAAATATATAAATTTAGTAGATTTGAAACATTTTTTACTCAGCTTCCCCTAATAGATTCCCCAAGTCTCTGAATTGATCTTAACTTAGATAGTTAAGCTTATGAGATGGTCACCTTACAAAAAAATGATTAAAATTGAATTCTATAGATTACTATATTATGTATATATATAGTTCCGTAACAGAGAGGCTTTAACCTATTTATAGGATGACCTATATAATAAATATATATGAATAAATATGATTTATATATAAAATAAGTAGAATTGAATTTTCCACTTCTATAGAGACTATTTTATAATCAATATATTTAGGAACAGACGGCTCCGGCAGACGCTTTTAAATGCAAAAGCTGTGGGCTTTATATATATAATATAATTGTTCTAATTTTTTATGTAATACAACAAATTTAAAATGAAGTATAGGAATAGAACAGAGGCTATAACAATTTTACTTATGTGATATAGTGTGTGGTCACCATACAAAAAAAAAGTGATTAAAATCGAATTTCTATTTTTATAGAGACTACTATATGAAATCTATAAAAAAGCTAAATATATACAATAAAGTTTTAATTTTGAATTTATTTGTAAGCTTGAATTGATTTGAAAGTACGACATTGGTCCATTACTTATTTGTCCAATAGAACGAGATTAGCTGTCAATTAACTGTTGCCTAATGTTATTGAAGTACCAAATCTACATAAAGAGCTTTAAGGAGATACTATTCTACTTAATATATACTGCTCTTAAAGCTCTTTCTTCTTGGACTTTCAAATCAAAACGGGTCCTAGAGTGTTACGAGCTTTAAGCCTTTACTCAACCCTTTTGTGGAATAAACTGGGCCAGTGCAAAACAGATTATCAAGGAAATGGAAAATCATATGCGGCTGGAGTACTGGGTAAACTTTCCAGGACTTAGACAAAGCAAACCACTGATAACACCGTACTCCTACAAAGACAGCCTTAAATTCTCAAAATGTAATTTAAGGTTGATAACGGGTTTTATAACAGGTCATTATAGTCTGAAATATCACCTTCATAAACTACAATTATCTGCTAACTCGGAATGCAGATTATGCCTCGAAGATGAGGAGGCCATGCATATTCTCTGTGACTGTCCAACTTTAATAACGCACAGAAGAAACCTGTTTCATAAAGAATTTCTGTCACCAGAGCAGATTAAGAACTCTTCTCTAGATTTAGTTCTAGACCTTATTCACAAAGCTCTAAGAGGCTTTGTTTAGTCAATAGTGAAACTGGTACAATAGGTCGCAGGACCGGCTGTTGGGCAATTTTCCCGTCTACTCTTTTATTATTTTATATTTTTATTATTCTACTTTATTCCCATTATTCCCACCATTTACTTAAGTTATATATATAACTAACCAATGTCTTAAACCAGATTGTTGTTTTACAAAATCAAAAACTAAAATGTTTTTTATATTATTAAATGAAATTACTTGTGTTCTATGAAAATTAATTAATATATTAGTATTTTTTGAAAAATGCAAACCTTAAAATAATAAAAGAAGTAATAATAACAGAGTATTTTTATGCAAATTAATTAGAATTCTCTGCTAGTTTTAAATTAATAAATAAAAAAACTAAATAATTTGATTTCAACTAATTTTCCTTTTATTTTACGAGCGTTTTAGTTTGCAAGTAATATGCATAAACTGCTTTAAAAAGGGTAACCACTTAATTTGACTTTATAATCATTTGAAAATTTCATTATGGAATCAGCCATGCGATTCCTCGCTGCACATACCTACGTCTGTCAGAGTTTTTGGCTTAAAGTTTCTTTCTCCATATATCGTCTTTATATATTACAATTACAGATTTAGATCTTAAATACAATTGCATAGTCGTAAGCGTTTTAGTGATTAAAAAGAAACTTCAAGAAAAAAAATCTGGCGTTTTCATTGACACTTTATTGAATTTTAAACAATTTTACTTGCATTTTTTAATAAAAAATAAAAATTGTTTTCACTCAAAAAATTTTTTTGACTTAAATACAATGAAAAATTATACTGGGTAATCCAACAATAATCAATACAAAAGATAAGCAACATTAGAATAGGAATAGATTAATTATAAAATACCAAAATAAAATTATATTTCTAAACTAGAAAGATAATGGCGATAAAGACTAACTAGTAGGTTAGGTTATGATCTCTGTGGATATCCGCTCCTCTTACGTACCATGGGGCGTTAACCAGTTTTCTTAAGGCAATATTTTGTCCTCTTTGAAGAATTTTTAAAGTTGAGTTTGGCGGTTGGCAAAACGCAATACTGCAATAGAGTAGTCCTGGTTTAATAATCTGCTTAAATATGCTAACTCTATTCTTTATGTTTAGCTTTTTGCTGCTGATGAGCGGGTGAAGGGAGTGTAATATTCGGGTAGCTTGAGCTCATTTGGACTTGAAATGTGCTTTTCAGGAGTGGTTGTTATTATGCCTAGGTATTTGAGAGTATTTATAATTTTCTGGGTGCTTGGCGGCGCTTCCTGGTAATGAAAATTGCCCGAGTCTTTTCTGCGTTCAATTTTATTTTCCACTTTTTAAAATACTGAACAAGCACGTCAATGTAGGGTCACATGGTGTTGGTGTTGGAGACTGGTGTTGGAGACATTGCAGGCTATTTTGTCTGAGTACACAATACAAGTGTCGTCAGCATAGAGCGATAGCATACAAGGCTCGAGTTTCGGTATGTCTGCAGTGAACAGGCTATAGAGCAGTGGAGATAACAGCGACCCCTGTGGCACTCCAGCCTGTATGGATTTTTCTGAAGAGGTTGAATTGTTCACTTTGACTTGGAACGACCTTTCATTTAAGAAACTGCCTATGAGCTTGATGATAGATGGTGGAAAGTTCTGAGCAGCCATATTCACAATTAGGCCCAGACTTTGTCAAAGGCTTTAGCGACATCAAAAGAGATAAGACCAGTCGACATCCTTCTTCTAAGTGCAGATTGTATATGTTGTGCTATTTTGGCCAATTGTAATTCCGTTGAGTGGTTGTCTCTGAAGCCAAATTGCTCATCAGGGATGATATTATTCGAGCTTAGGTGGTTTTTCAATTTTGCCAGAATGACTCTTTCTGCTATTTTCCCCAGAGTAGGAAGCAAACTGATGGGACGCCAGTTCTGTGGGAACTTCAGGTCTTTGTTTGGTTTAGGAAGCATAATGACCTTCGCTCTTTTCCAACAAATAGGGAAGTACCCAAATTTAAGAATTGCATTGGTTATTTCCGCTACTTTGGTGAGGACGTTTTCTGGAAGGTTTTGAAGACAGATGTTGCCGATACCATCATAGCCCAGGCAGATCGTTTGTTGAGATTACTCATTATTAATGCTATTTCATAGTAATTAGTGGAAAGGGTAGTAGAAGAGTTGCTAGAGTTCAGGATCCTATTGGCCTGCTCAACAACATTTTCCTCGTAATCAATGTCATCATCTTCGTCACAGTTCACTTGGAATTGGAGTTCCAAGGAGTGGGCGAATTCTTCAGCTTTCTCATAGTCTGTAAATTTTAGCCCTCCAGCACCAAGTGTTGGAAGGCTAATACTTGTTTAGACCCCAAAAGCTTTTATTCCCGGGTTCAAGGCTGCCCATGAATTCTTCCCATTTTTGGTTATTGCGTGAAGATATCATAGTTTTGAATAAGTTGGATAGACGGTTCGCTTCATACCTGATTTGTGGGTCACCTGTTGCATGAGCCCATCTTCGGAAACGGTTTCTGCGCCTTATAATTTCTTTAATATGCCTTGAAAGAAGAAAGTAATTTTTAGGATTCCTGGCCCTGAGTGAGGAACATGCTTCGAGAAACTGTAGAATTTTACTTGTAAGAATTTCTATACTGGTGTCTAGGTCCTCTGTGGTCTCAATCGGATCTCAACGAGTCCACCAGCCTTAAGCAGTCCTGCGATATGAGCAGATTATTTAGGTCTTCCGAGTGTGGTTTTGAAGCACCCTTTCTGGCTAGCTCGTCGGCTCTGCAATTGACGAAAATATCCCTATGACCGGGAACCCAGATTAGAGAAATATTGAACTGTGTCGACATTTCGTTTAGAGATGTGTAACAATCAAAAACCGTCCAAGATGTAAATTGGACTGAACTCTATGACTTAAGAGCAGTTTGACTGTCTGATAGTATTCCTGTCAAATATATATCCACATTCAAAAACAGCTATAGCTTCGCTAATGGCAATCTCTTCCACCGGAAAGATAATGCAATGATCTGGAAGCCTAGAGTAGGAAGATTTATTCAATGCCTCTGAGAAAACTCCACTGTCTACACGACTACTTGTTTTAGAAACGTCAGTGAAAATGGTTAAGTCCTTACCTAAGGAGGGACCATCTGACGTCCATAACTCTCTAGATAGAAATGCGACAATTAATTTTTTGTTGAAGTTGAAAATGGGAGAGATGTAGTCAACGTTTTTAGGAGAAAAAGGCGTGTCCATAATCAGTGGCTGTTAATTGTGAGGTAACTTTTAGTCTTACAGTAGATGAAGCTACCATTTGTTTACTGATAATATCCATTGGCATATCCAGCATCAAATCTAGTGCAATGGATGGTGTGATGCATAACGCCCCTGTTAAGTACTGAACAGTACAAAGATATAAGTAATAAATCGAGACAATAATTATTATTATCAATTAATTATCAATTATTATTATCAATAATTATTATTAATTATTATCAATTATTGTAATTATAAAATGAATTATAAGTAGTCGCTGAAGCCAGCTATAATGAATACGGTATGAGGGAAGCAGTTCGAAATATAATTCATTTAGTTTAACTACCGTTTCCATTAAGCTATGCATTGTTTTTGTATAGCCGTGACACCTACTTTGACAACAATTAAACATATGCATACACAATTATTTAAGTAAACTATTAAATATACTTCTCTCTGGTTTTAGATTTGTGACGCAAATTTACTTTATGGTCTATCAAACTTATTTTGTTGGATTTTTTATATTTTGTGAAACAACTTTTTTCAACATACCAGCAAAAATAGCTGAATAGTTTCCATTAAACCTATCATTCGGCTTCAATAAAATTTTTTCCATCAAAAAACAATGTTTAGTTAATACAAAACTATTTTTAATATAATGTTTTGAAAATTACAAAACTACAAATACCGAAAACACTGCAACAAAACACTGAGAAAGTAATTATTAGGATTATATCATCAGATGCCATTAAGTTTTGACATGCCTCATTTGAAGGATACTAGTCTCCATAACACATAATGAGGTGCCATATTGTGTCAGAGCGCAGACTTATGGAATAACTTGATATATTAATGTCAACACACAAAAATGACATTACGACAAATGTGAATTGAGTTTTAAAACTAATCTCTGTATAATACATTTCCTTAAAGGTAATTCACTGTCAAGTTTAACATAAAATATTCACTATAAAAACACTTAAATACACTCAAATCTTACAATAAACTAGATTCACCTTCCAATAATTATTTGCTCAGTGAATGATAAGTTACCCAGTATTGTCCGCAATGGACTGCATTGAAATTCAGTGACGCCAGTAAATAAAATCAAACCAAAAATATGAAGTTAATGGCTCCAATGAATAACAGTTTACAATTAGATTTCTCTCATAAAATATAAAATTTTAGTTATTTTTAAAACTACAAACATATCTATCTAATCTAATCTATCTAATATAATATTACACCACATAAATAAAACACTGATATATATAATGAATAAATTTAATTGAATTATTAATTGTTATAAGCACTGTAAAGTAAACATAAGTGATGAGTTAATAATTTTTTGCAAACAAATACTATTATTAAATACTATACATTATTGCTCTTATCTCTCATTATCCAAAACGATTTCAATTTAATTTTGTTGAAAGCAGTTTAAATCATTTTTTTCTATTTTTTGTGAATAATTGAAATCTACATAAACATTTTACATTAAATATGCAAAAATATTGCTAGTTCCTGTCAAGTACATACATTTACAAAATGTGTTTTTTTTGTAGTTTTTTTTAGGCGCAGTGTTAAAAGCATTTAATTTTGTATTTTTCAACACAAATATGTAAATTTCCACTTGATTTGTATACTCTCTTCCGTTTCCGGAAGAATGAGTGCAAGGATGTGCAAATATATTTTTATTTTTTGTTGGAACTGCATTTTTTGAAGTGCGCTTATCATAAAGCGTATTGTCGTATTTATTTTGTTGCTGACATAATTTTATTCAATTCGCATACAATAAATACAATAAATACTGAATGCTGATATTAATGCACTCCTTGCACAGTTTCTAAGAGAACATTAAGTAACGAATAATCAATCGATGATACGAGTCCTTATAGTATGCAAGCGAATGCATTTCCAAAATTGTAAGAGAGGATCTATTGTAAAAACAAATAAATAATAATGAATAAATTCTTTAATTGAAATTAGTGGATGGATTGTTTGACTGAAAGTAAAGCATAGATAAGTAGGTAGGTTGAAGTGGAGGCATTGTTTCTAAAAAGCTCACTTGAGGTCAAATAATGGCCCATTGTGGCACTACAGAAATAGCATTGGTACATACATAGATTTAAATCAGTATACAGCCAACACCGAGAAAGGTAACGACTCCCCCATTACATAAAGGAAAACCAACCTGACAGTGCTATAAACTTGGCGAGGTCCCTAATATTACAAGATGAAGTAAAGTAAGCTCTCATTATTTTTAGCAAGCTATTATAATGCGTTCACAATAAAAACAACTTTATCAAATAATAGATGAAATACTTAATAATTTGAGAACATAAAATCAACAAAATTTTAATGAATTTGGTACTGTAAAATACAGTATACTAATATTTTAATTTTCACTAAACTTTGGTTATAAGAATTATATTTAGTTTTTACATCAATTACATTCATCTCTTTCTTGTTAAATGCTATTCCTCCAAGCGCTTCATATTTTTTTAAACTTCTTATAACTTAGAATTTCAAAATTTTCCTATCGTTGGAAAATTCTATGTTAATATTCGAGTATAAACTTTTGTTGCTCGAGTGCTTTTTTTACCTTTTTTCAGTTTTAAAACCTATGAAAAATAATTTACAGTAAATAAAATTTGACACGAGTGTAACACTTTTAGTTAGAAAAATTCCAGGGCTTCGAACCGGAATTTTTTCCGTTCTCGTTTTTGTTTTGGTTCAAAACAAAAAATATATCGGTTCGGTTCCGCATTTCTCTCAATAAAAATATCGATTTTTTTCGGTTTTAGGTTCAGTTCCGGTTCGATGTCCTGAATTTTTTCCGATCCGGTTTTCGTTCTGCTTCAAAACAAAAAATATATATCGGTTCGGTTCCGGTTTTCGCTCCAACAAAAATATCGGTTTTTTTCGGCTTTCGGTTCAGTTTCGGTTCAAAGCTCTGAAAACTTCACTTGTCACAGTTGAAGAACAGCAAATTCAGAATGTAAGAAAATTTTTATATACACTTCAGTTGGTACGGTTGAAGAATAGACTCTCTAATCGCATGAAATACTCACATATGCATATCACACAAGCTGATTGTTGAATTCTTTTTGTCACTATGAAACTCAGTTTCCATTAGAGCACTTCAAACCACTTTAGATTAGTTTGCCTTTGTAGACTGAGTTTACCTTAATAAAAATATACTGGCTTTTGGTATTACTCATATAAATAGTTAGTTTACGAATATGCAGCACTTATGTATTACATAGATATTCGAAAAGTGTATCGAATCTACATATAATAAAACCTTTAGAAGTACTGGTTACTTTTACAGTAACCGGTTATCTCTATACTAATCAAGCATAACATTTCTCAATTCTGTTCGCATTTGAGTTTGTTAACATTTAATTTCCTACTCTTCAACAGAAGAATCGCACATTTATGAGTTCTATTTGTGGAGGGAACACCAGGCAATATTCGTTCATATCATTTCATGTTCCACTTAAATAGTTGCGCATTTCATTGTTTTAAAACCTGTTAGCAAATATGAGCGACATATGAACATAAAAACTTAGCATACTTTCGGGTGCATTTCCAATTTTATAGGAAATGCTTCAACATATGCTGCAATCTCTTTACAGTTTGTGAGTGTGTGTGAGTGCTCCACTTCCTTCCTGATAACTATGGCAGTTGTCATATTGTATGTATGAATATGAAATAATGCAAATAGAATAAAATATAGATATTTTTTCTGCAATAATTGAACAGAATTTTTTATGACAAAGAAAGAAAATATTCCGCAAAAAATATATAAAATTAATACAAATGCAGCTGAAATTCGGAACAAATTCTATCCGAGATATTTTTAAATGAACCCACCAATAAAAAAATATGAAAGAAAGCTGCATGTATGTAAGTCATATTAATAGATAACCGAATTTCCAGTTCACAGCAAGTAGTTTAAATTTACATTTTATTTTCTCTTTTAAGAATGAATTAATTTTTGACTAATTTTAATATTTGTTGTTGTTAGTTAACGTATAATCAAATTACTTCATTTCCTTATCAAAGGACATATTCTACATTTGAATTGAGAAAGGCATTTGTGCATTAAGAATGGGGCATTGTACGAGTATGTGATGTGCCTAGGATATAATGTAATTAAGCATGTCAGCTACAATATGGTTTGGCAAATAAGCATGATACTGTCCTACTTATTAACTAATTTAGGCTGCTAATGACGACTCCCCAATGTATCTATAATATACCAAACTGTATGCGTATTATAAGGAGAACGTGCTGAAATTAGCGCTGGTAACAACAAACGTCTAATTTGCCTTTTAGAGCATTAATTTATTCAAAGCAAAATAAAAGTCTGTGTCATTTATTAGGACAATGCCGCAGTAGTTTCATTATTAATCTCAGCATGTTTGGTAATTTACGAGCAAATAAAATTAAATAAGTAGAAAAGTAAATGTTGTATTAATTGAATATTTGCGCTGCATGCAGCACTTTTTATTTTCTTGATGTATATTTTCTTTGTTTGGCATGGAATACGAAAAATTTGTATTCAATGTCCTAATAGTTTTCTTTTTTGTATTATAAACGACTTAAGTGAAAGACAAGAAAATGTTTAGATGGATAAATGCAATTAAAAAAAATAATAAAGCTTTAAAAATTTAAGAATATGTATAAGAAAATTATAAAATTCATCGTTCATGAGCATTTAATCTATGCACGCAAATGCTTTTTAAACTTTAAGATAATTATTATATATAAACAATAACAGATAAAAAATAAAAGATATATATATATCTTTGTATGATTATTGTAGTTTAAGCAATGCCTTATTCAATTTTTTAATAAAGTAATCAAAATTCAAACTAAACTGCTTTTACTCTTGAATCAAGTTTAATAAGTAAATTTGAGTCTTTAACTTTTGTTATATTGTTATAGAGTAAATAATTTATTAAAGAACGAAAATAGTTAAATTGTCAGAATGTAGCATATAAATTTGTCATCATATCTACTATAATTAAAATATATAAGAAGAAGACATTTACCTTTTCTCTTAACATATCGCGAATTCTGCCAGCTTGGTTTTTTGAGCGATGTAATTCCAATTGAAGTTCTAAACAGCGTTCTTGCCAATTTATCTAGATTGAATAAAAAAAAATTTATCAGCAATATATTATGTAGGTTGTAATAATTATAATTATAAATAAATAACCTTTAATTTTTTTTCACATTAATGAATTGTAATTAAAACAATTTTTGTGTAAAAATTAAATAAATTAAACATTTAACACAGTTTAAAAAGTGTAATTTTTTTATATATTTTAAAAAATATTTTTATAAACTTATGTGTTGAATAAACGAGCTAAGCCCGATATATTTAACCCAACCTAACCTTTACGTATCGATGACGTATCAATATAATTGACGTATATTAACTTTTAACGTCCTTTATTATTAATATATAATCTCTACTCTAATCTAATTCAAGCTCAATTAGACATTCATAGTCACCCTTTTTACTTTCATTTGCTTCATATTCCACCATTATTAGATTTCAGATAAACTCACGAAAACCTTCTACAAGGCCTCCAAACGAAGGTTTTTATTCAAAACCTTCTATGAAGGTATTTATAGTTTTAAATTATTTAAATGTTAACTAAGAAGATAATATTACTTACTAATATATAATTGAATTAAAAAAAAAGACTTGTAAAAATAACTAACTATAGAAGAATAAGGAATTGGATTTATATGATAAGACAAATATAAGCAATGTGATCTACGTGCTTGGAAAAATGTTATACAAGTATTCTCGGATTTTCGGATCTGAACATATAATGTTCATAATGGTAGAAAAGTGACTGAAAGTCATATTTTGGAGTGGTCAGAAAGAATTGAATATTCTAGCTTCATCGATTAACTGTTATGAATACGTTGATATTCCAACGACTTGTTTGATATCGTTAATGAAAGAAAAAATATCACTTCCAGTGACTAGTTTCTCAGGATAAAAATGCTACGATAATGTTACGCTGTGGTTGCCATAATAGTCCTGATTTTAACATTGAAAATATGTGGATAATACTGGATAGCCGGGCTGCAAAAAACCTCACAAAATAGTGAAAGATATAAAAGAAACTTTTTTGGAAGAATGGAAAAATATTTCCATTGATATTCTCTATAATTGGTTTTTGTCAATTTCACATTGCATACCTAAGTTTTAAATTTACATTTTACACTTATTTTAAAGAATGGTTCTTCTTTCCGAAGTTAACATCCAGAAGTTAAGTTATCTGATCACAGTTCCTCATTGTCAAATCAAACGAATCAAAAAGGAGCCAAAAAAAATGTCACAATCTAAGTGAGACAAATAAGAGGCTACAACAATCTTAAATTCGTACGGCGTGACAAAAATTTTAACCCGATAAAAAATGAGGAAAATGTCGAAGGAATGATCAAGTAATGGAACAGTGTGTAGCAGTGCGTCAGTTAAAAGTTGGATATAGGATACTCAAATAATTAAATGCATATCCAAACCATTTCATTGGAGTGTGGGTTAAAGTGGTTACTCTGATATCCAACAACATGGTTAGATCGAATCTGTGCGGTTTAAGAACCTTTGCAATTTATTGATTTGAAAAGTCCTTAGCATCTTATCCAGAACGAGTGTTTTTTGAATTCAGAGATTAGAGCATAAAAAGAGAAAATGGGAAATAGTTTCTTTTTCCACATTCTGGTTGCAATTATAACAGTAATTATTGTGGGGGATTCTCATTCTGGCAGACTGCTTTACAATAGGCCAAAAACTAGTAAATAAACTAGTAAATAATCATTCTAAAATCTATTTCTCTATTTCCCTAGAAACTTCTGAGTATTTCTATTTACTAGCGATAATGTTTGTTTGAGATTGTAATCCGGTCATAATATTTCACTTGTGTTGAATATTACAAAATTTTCCATATACAATCCGCAAGTATAAAAAGGTTTTGTTATTAACAAATTCAGCATTACTTATTCTGAAACAAATTCTTGCAAGACAGATACTTTTCACGCCAGTTCATCAACGGTTTTATTTCCCTGGATGTTCCGATCAACCGCTGATCCGAGTCCCAAATAAGTTCATCTTGGGTGGTAAGGCTTCTTATGCTTTATTCTATGAACTAAAAGATTGTTAAACTAAATTCAAGGTCTGAATTACACTTCATCGATTTATTAATATAGCAATGTCATTTTTGAATGTGTGATCTGCGAGAAGTATCTCATATGCCTACCTAACACCGAACAGTTCTGCTTGAAAAACGAATCGGCAAGTCGCACAGTCTTTTTATAATGTAATCCTTCCGGATTCTGAAACCGCAATATATTTTAAAAAGATCCGTGCAGATTAGAGCATCAACAAATTCGTTGCCAACTTCTTTTTTAAAAGAAAAAGCCTTAAATTCTTGTTAAATGTCGCATTTGTGTTGATATAATCGCTTTTATCGAACGGATTTTGCTCTAAACACCTTAGTAAGCATAAATGGTAGTGCCCTTTTTGAATATGTGGTCGGTGAGAAGCATTCCACATGTTCCTTAATTCTAAACACTTGTGGTTGAGAAAAGCTAGGCAATTTGAGAAGTCCTAAATTCTTCTTCTTTGGCGATCATTATTATAAATGATCTTATAACTTATAACTGTTCTTAACTTATAATAACAGTTCCTAAAAGTAAAAAATGTGAATTTTAAATTAAGTCATTGAACTGACAGCTAATATAGTACAAGACAGTCTTTATACACGCTATATACATTATACATATATTACATTTAGAATATTTATATTCAAAGTTGTAAAGACATTTCGTTTACATAAGCTCTTGTTTTTCAAGAGCTTAGAGTCAAACAAAAGCTTTATCTCAATCTAATCAGTCTATTATACAAAATACCAGGGGAGCTTTAATTACGTTATACATTCTTTATGTTTCAGTTATTCAATTTCTTTGAGATTAAATTACACATTTTATTTGAGAAAGAACTTACCTCAGGCACTGGTTGTGAGTAGTTGTTAACTTGATGCACGTCCAAATGTTCGGTGAGCATTGAGAAATGCGGCCAAGGCGCGTCCGTGTCCAAAGCCGTCAATATGGGATTAATAGCAGCAGCGGAGCCGCTTATAAGATTCGTTTTTTCTGCTGTTAAACTGCTACTTTTCGAAGGTGCAGTTGCACCGTTGGCAGCGGCTCCTGCACAAGAAACACTTCCGCTAACAGGATCAATTAAGTTTAGATTAGGTTTTGCAGGTATAGGCGGCGGTCGTTGGGCGCGACGTGGCATTAAACGCGGCGAATTCGGTGTCGATTGCGATGCTGCAATATTAATGTTGGCAGCATGGCCACGCATAGAACTGATACTCTCGACATGTGGGCGTGTCATTGGCATGTTGCCGCTGAATGAAGTGGCACGTTTCGCTAGCAACGGGGAAGCCGTCAGTGACTGTGAGGCATACATAGGCGGTAATGACATTTGCTGCTGGTTTGTACTGGTGCAATATTGCTGTTGTTGAAAGTAGTGCGTTTGCAACAGGTGATGGTGGTGATGGTGTGTTTGCGACGATGCCGATGGAAAAGTATGTAAATATGCGTTACCATCTTGTGGGCGTAAATAATAATTTTGTGCATAACTAAATGGATGTTGATGTTGCTGTTGCTGCTGCTGCTGCTGGTGTTGTTGTTGTTGTATAAGAAATTGCTGTGATGGTGTAGCGCGACCTGAGTTAACGGGTGAAGGTGATGATGAAGTAGAACGTCTACGATTTTGTTGTTGCAGATGTATTTGTCGCTGTTGTTCCAAATTGGTAAGTGTATCGAAAATTTGCGACAAACGTCCCGAAGGCACTTCGTCAGACATTTAGACTGAGAGTTAACTATTTTTAGGTATTATTTGTAAGTTTGTCAAGCGATCGTTAGTTTATAATACCCACAAGTACATTTGTTTGCAGAAACCACAACACCAACGCATTAATTCATTTGCTGTAATGTAAGAAAGAAAAACATCACGTCAATAAAGTAAATGGTTGTTATTCAATGAAATAACTAAAACATATTTATAACTAAAAATAAAATTTTAACATTAATATTCTCTACTCTATCTGACTATTTTTTTCAACAAATGCTATTAAACTATTTTTTTATTATTTTGCTAATGATTCCCTTAAAGTCAGAATTGTGCTTAGCCATTAAATTGTACTTGAATACCTGGAATTGATTTGCATTTGCATTGCGTGTTGCATACATTATAAGTACAACATAATTCAACATAAGCTTTGTGTTGTTGTATTTGCTATTGCAGATAATTTAGTATTTGTATTCAATTTAACAATTGCAAAATTCCTCTTCAGTGTACGACAGGCAGTACACCCAGTGAATGCACTATACAATAGCCAATGATAACCATTTCTGCTGTCAGGCATTTGTATTATTTGATATTTCCTGTGGCAGACGGCATGTTCCACATAAATATAACTCTTACTTACTAATAGCTATGGAAGAATTTTAAGCAGAATTATTGGAAGAAATAGTCGTCTTCCACAAATTGCAGTATTAGTTGCAATTTACCTCAAATGCATACGAATTAATATGAATTGCTTTTACTGTGGTTAGTGAAGTGCATTTCAGGAAGTAACTATGAAACTTATGATAAGCTTATGGTTAGAAAAATTATTTAATTCTATTTTAATTAGGCAAATATTATATCAAAAGAAAATTTAACTAATCATAAATAATGAGTGTGGTTTTACTATCAAAAGCTTAAGACTAACCACTATAAAAATCTGTATTCACTGCAAGTAGGCTTACTTAAAGTTATTCTGATGTTTTAATGTCATAATATTTTAAAAACCAACTGCCAAAGTGACAGCTAATGCACTTGCCTATAAGAACAGAAATAAAAAATGGAAAATAAAATTCAGAAAACTCTTAGCTAAATGCACTAAAATATAAGGAAAAACGTACTCAACAAGATAAATAAATAAAATTGAAAGAATAAGAAATAGAAAATAAAAAACAGAAAACTGCTATATATAACTGGACTTATAAGAGAGGGAAAAAATAAAAAAAATACATTTGAAATATTAAAAATTTAAATTAAATCTTTAAAATAATACTTAAATACAAGAATAATTTATTAATTACTTAAAACAGAAAAACATAAATATTTCTTTACACATTACATAAAACTATGGGCTACATAGCTAATCTATTCCAAATGTAGAACCTCTGACTTAATGCACAGAAGCAAATCAGAGGTATTTAGGTTAACATCTGTTTTTAAAGGGTACTGGAGCATAAGACGGCATGAAGCTAGACTTGGCCTACCCTGTGGTATCTTCTGTAATTCGTGTCTAACAGTGCTCGCAGAAAGGACACCAGAGTACGTGATGTGTCTATGTCCAAACTTGGATCCCCTTCTGGGGGCTTGCTCCTTCAACCTACTCATCGTTATCTCTAGTATTAGCATTGGCCAGATTCTTGCCTTTATAGTATAAATGCCTCTGGCTGGTTCTAGCTTGAACTTCTATCTAGCTTGACTACCCACTATTACGAGGTTTTTGCGGATTCAAAACGGCTTTTTTAGCTAATTTAGGAGGACTCGTTGCTCCCTCCACTACAACTAACTAACTAACATAAAACTATAATAGAAAATCTATTTCTTATAAAGCTTTCATACGAGTTGACTAACAAAAGTTAGTTCAGTTCGAAACGCGGATTAAATTTTTAACAAATCAAAAAATGTCAGCTGATTTGAGATAGTATCGAGATATTTCATTTGAAGTTTTATAGCAAGCACTGATAGTGGACACAAGAGGAAGCAAACTTAAAAAAAAAATCGGTGCAAATTTCACTATAATTGCAGTAAAATATTTGATTTGCATTTCTTCACAAATTTCTTCATAACCTTACACGGAGATACCTAATGAATTTCAAATAATGTATGGAAAGAATGCATCATCACTTGCGGCTGACTCGATATGCTGTCGAAGATTCCAAACCGAACATTTTTCTATTAAGAACAGCTTGCACTGTAGTGGATTTACTAAATTTATACATACTATATTCCATGGACCAGCGCCGCATAGTTTTTGGTTATTTCTAAAAATAAAAATTAAATTAGGAAGAAAAATCTTCGACAACATTAAGGAAATAATTAGTGCAATCAATCTTGAAATCGCAAACGACAAGAAATTCGAGTTTTAGAACTGGATCTACTGGTATTGGAACTAATTGAAATGATGTTGTAAAAATGTAAAGTTATCGATTTAAAATATTTTCGAAAATTGTTTTTTAACCAATTAAGCAAACTGCGGTTTGTCCTCTCGTAGTTATAACATCATAATCTCATTACATAAAAATAATACGAAAAACGCGGCAGTTTGTATAAATTTAATATAGTGCATAAATCTTTTAACTGTCTTATCTTTAAAACAATTAACGGAACTGTGCTTAATTTTATAGAAACCTTAAATGTACAACTTTAAAAACCTAGGCTATACATAATAGATCTATTCTGATTGCACTGCATTCTAGCTGCCAATAATAATAATAAATTCTTTAGTTTTTAATGATTTAAACTTCATAACCCAAATGCTAGATGTAAAAATATTAAAGTACTTGCAATGTCTGCTACTTCAACTTAAATTTGGACTTCTGAAGCCACGTCTAGCGTAATTCTTCTTGAATAAACTAAAGCTATATCAATTATATCAATTTAAATATGCATTCACTTGAACTTTTCACGTTTTCATTCCAAATAAGCAAGGAACTTGTAACACGAACTATAATCAACTCCATTAAACACACCCACAAAGTAAGACTAGATAGATACTCTCCCGCACCCACATTCGAATTTAAATTCAAAAGAGAATTTCTGCTAAAATATAGTAGCGGGCATTTATGTCACGTATGTCCCACAACGAATTAATAACCAAGTGTGCTGCAGACATTCTCATGGCGCTGCGTAGAGACTCGTGAAGACGCGCTCCACTAACTTAGCACCACAAGCGTCTCATCGCTCCAGCGTTCCAGCTCTGCAGCTCTGCAGCTCCGCAGCGTAGTCGTTGTTACTTGTGGTGTCTTATCAATAAACTCCAAATTAAAATGCGCAACACATGTGCACATATTTTACAAAAATATATTGAAATAATAGAATCAAAAACAGAGGAAAAATAATATAGTGTGTGACTTTTAAACTAAAAACGCGATATGGTAAAGTAGTGCGAAAAGCACTAAACCCCATTCACTGGCTTTAATATGTTTATGAGGAGATAATTTAAGCTGCAAGTACTTAACTTGACTCATATTGTTGTACTTCATAAGCTGAATTTGAGAGCGTTAGGATTGCACACTACAAAAGCGTCACAACAACAAAAAAATTTAATTATGTATCTGAAATATAAATTGTGTGTAATTAATTAAGAGAATCCCTTTTAGTTTCAAAATGAAAATGTTACTGACACATGGTACTATTAGAAATAGTTATGACCGACGATTGAATATAATTTTATAAAAAAAAAATAATGAAGTTAGTCACATTAGTTTTATGTTAATTTATTAATTAATTTTTTATATATTTCATATATTTCTATAATATCAATACACACATATTAACGTACTCTATACAAACATAATTGTTGAAGTTATGTATTAGGTATAGTAAAACAAATCCATTACTATCCCTATAGATGACTTTAGTTATCTATATCTCGCCTTGTATACGTCCGATCGGGTACGTTAAATGGCGTTAGAAATATGACATTTCGTACTAGATAAACTGTCCTATTTTTGACAGTTTTGATCAATTAGTTGTCTCAGTTTTGTTGAAAAGTGCATCAACGATGGACACTAGTCCATCTAGTCCATCACTAGTTTTTTTTATAAAGGCGAAAACACAAGCCAGACGACTGAAATTGTGAATAGTGTTTCTGGTCCTGATACTATAACAGCCAATCATGCAGATTTTTGGTTTCGTCGTTTTCGTTCAAGTAATTTCCGGAACGGTCGGACAATCGAGCATCATGTTAGCATTGTTTCGATTGCCTAAGACTGCACAAAAAACCATTGCATATTTGGAACCATTTGAATAAGGCTGGATACAAAAAAAAGCTCGATATATAGGTGCCACACCATATATAGTTAATGCAAAAAAAGCTCAAAATTTCTATCTGCGAATCGCTGCTGAATCAGTGGGTGACTAGTGATGAAAACTAGATCACTTACGACAACATCAAGTGAAAACGGGTGTGGTTAAGTTGCGGTAAGCCGGCTGTAACGATGGCCAATCCAAGATCAGAAAGGTTTTGCTATGTGTTTGGTAGGATTGGCAGAAAATTATCTACTATGAGCTACTCCCCTACTTGTTAGAACTTGAAATTGTTCTAACAATAATTGAACAGTACCCTCTGAAGGAAGCAATCGCCCGGAAACAGCTAGCTTTGAGCAATAGGAGAGGAATTGTGTTCCATTAGGGCAACGCCAGGCCACACATATCAATAATGACTCACCAAAAACTTCGTGAGCTTGGTTGGGAAGTTCCTATGCATCCACCTTATAGTCCAGTTTCTGTTTCGATGGCAATCGTTTATGTCAGTGGCAAACGATTTTATTAATGAAAAATTCACTTCAAGGTAGGCTTGTGAAAATTGACTGACTCAATTTTTTGTCAATATGGAAGAGAACTTTTATGAGAGAAGCATAATTACCTTCAAAATGGCAACAAGTATAATAAATAGGGGAAATAAAACGACCCCTATTGAACCTAAATCGGATCATTCTACTTATGGTATATAAGCCTATAATTTTATGCAAAAATAATGAATTTATTTTTACTACACGTATATTTATATTGTATATTAACGGCGTTACTCCATTTAAATAAACATATATCCAAATAATGTAAGATTTGTTTCGTAGGTTTTATGCAATATCTTGGAATTATTCAGTTCTTTGAAAGAAAACTCAATTTAAGCTTTAAGCTTAAATAAAACGTATAGATAAAAACTGGTAAGATGGGTCGAAAATTAGACAATCTTTTTTAAATAAAACAAAGAGGAACACTACCTACTAAAATCTGGTATTTTAAAGTCAATCATTTAAATTTCTCATATATTTTCTCATATATATTATATTCATCGTAGCTATAAAAGAATTAATTTTATAAAATAAAACTAAAATATTAAAAATTAATATTATAAATATTTCATATTATTCTTCTAAAGCACAAAGTAAATATTTGCTGAGGTATCTTTTTCTAACTATGACACATAATATTTGCACTTTAATTAAACCATAGAACTTTGAGAAAAAAAGTTGTAAGTTTACAAATTCAATTAAACTATAAACAAATATTCAAATTATTTGAAATTGTCTGAATCTTCGAGCAAACGAACAAATAAGAGTTTTGTATCGCAATTGCTTGAGACAAGACACAGAGCACTTCATTCAGAACCAATTCATAAATGATTGCCGAATTTCTATAAAGATTTTGCATTCCACATGCAATAAATTTGATTATTTTAACAATCCTTTAACATGACATAAGCAAATTTCGGAAATCTCACTACCACATGGAATTTCATCTGCAATAATGCAATTTCGAAGTTTGTGCTTGCAAAATGGAATTGCCATTCATTAACTTTTCATATTCAAACTCCTAAGGACTTGCAAAGTTCGTTGCATTTTCATTACAGACTCCTTCTCAGTTGGAAATCTTCTGCATTGAATCCTCAATGTTCAGTGCAGAAGGATTTGTAATCTGTAGTGTGGAGCATGCAAAACTAATTTCCTAATTTTACTGCTTGTGAAATGCTTTATTTTAGTTGTAAATTATGACAAAAATTCCGTCACTATCTGCGTATTTAATCTTCAAGGAAACTTAACAACTCCGTCAGATGTAATTGATGAGCAAGTTGCATAATTCAATTAGGAATACAAATTATTTGCTTTTCAAAAGTAATGAACCCTTCGAAGCGATTAAGAAGCCAGTACTTTCAATGAAGAAGAATTAGTTATAATTTAAATAGAACTTATATTCTTATTAATTTAAGTATCTTAGCATATTACAGTGATTTAGAAATGAAATGAACGACGTTTGTGTCAAATTTAATGGCAATATCTGCATGTCTCTAATAAGAAATATCTTTTATATGAAATATTAAATCCTCAACAAACATCTTTTTGAACTTGCAAGGATGAAGTGAAAGCTGTTATCGAAATCATTATCAGCTTCATTTATGATTTGCTTTTTTACAATATATGTCTACAAAAATTGACTATATGATGTTGCAATTGATCTGGAAGTTGAATAGACCCATACTTTTCTGAAAGTAACAAAACTGGGACACAAACTGGGTTGTTATCGAAGTCATTATCAGCTTCATTTTTGATTTGACTAAATGGTGTTGCATAGGATCTGGTAGTTGAATAGGTCCATACTTTTTTGAAAGTGACAAACCTGTGACACAAACCGTTTATTCCGATACCTGCAACCGAGTGACTACCAATTTATCAATGGCATGGAGATATGAATGTGAATGACATAAGAATATCACAAATCACACAACTTATTGTGTATTCGGTTTTGTTACGTGAAAAATCTTCTGTCTGTGTAATTTATAGATTTGCTGATATTAAGAATATTGCTGACCCACGAAAAGAAATCTGTTTCAAATTGAAAAAAGTTTTTAAATAAAAAAATTTGTCTTCTAATGAAATAAAGTTGTGTCCATTCTTTGTAGAAATCTAAACACTTATCTTCCTATCTACGAGGGCGGTTTGACAAGTCAATGACTTTTTAAATTTCCCGCGCAGTTACTCCAAATGCAACAGTGCTGCCATCAGCTGTAATCTACCAGTGGGCAACTTCTTACTTTTGAGTAAGCTACGTCCTTCAGTGGGTGTTTGATAGCCATTCAAAGGAGACAACCTCGTGAATTTTTACGAAAATGGAAAAAAGTGAATTTCGTGTGCTGATTAAGCATTTCTGGCCAAAATCCACGAATTGGGATACGAACTGCTACCCTATCCAGCATATTCTCCAGATTTAGCCCCCTGCGATTATTTTCTGTTTCCAAACCTAAAGAAATGGCTTGGTGGTAAGAGATTTGAGTAGAATGAAGAAGTCATTACCGAAACCTATTATTTGGAGGGAATAAGAAAATTAGAAAAACGCTGGACTAAATGTATCGACCTAAAAGGTGATTTTGTAGAAAAATAATATGTTTATTTGCCGAAAAAAAATTTGTTTTATTCAAAAAGTCACTGACTTATCAAATCGCCTTCGTATTTAAAGTTCTTAGGTAATATGTAATTTAAATAGTATAGCAACATGATGGAAGTTAATATTATATGTCATATGAAAATTTGCTTTAAATTGCGTAGCTTTGTGTGCAGAATTCTAATAAATCCTTATTAATGAGTTCTGCAGAGTAGTTGTCTGTTGTATTCCTAAAGATATTTGTACTTGAATTAATTGAAATGCAGTGACTATGTAAATTGTAACTCATATAATACTCATTAATGGTACTGCTTTTATATAAAACAAATGTGAATATCAGTCATTTATAAATCTGTTAATATTAAAAGCAATATAGTTAAAAGGTTCTAATGCACTTATAAGATACACAGTTGAATGCAAATTCCAAGCTCATTGATTAATCTTAGAAAAACAATAAAAGATGATTATTTTAAATACTACTAATTTTACTAAGATAAAATATATATATATACAGTATATATATATCAGAAAATGCCTTTGTTTAATTTATACCTTTTTATCTACATAATTTCTGCAGTTGTTTATTCCCATAAGATAGCAAAAATATTTTCAGTAGAGAAATGTTGCTGAACTGTCATAATTTTATCAACATAAGCGTACAATAAACAAAAAAGAAAAACAAAAACAAAAACAAATGCAAAACTATATCCGAATGCACAAGTATGTAAGAGGGTTGTAGGCACATGTTTATTGTAATGTATACAGAAGCATGTGCATTTGTAACAAGATCCACTTACAAAGCAATAAGTATTCCAGCAACAACAAAGCCTTTGGTGTTGCTGTTACACATAATTGAGTTTCAATGCACTGCCCACTGTGAAAATAAGAAAACAAAAACAACATGAGTGCAACAAAACTCAACTGAAACATTCGTCATAGTCAATATGACAACAACAACTACACAACAATACTGTTGTTGTTGTTTAGTAATATGCATTGTTGCTACGGCAGACTGGTGTGATGTGAAGCAAACACCAAGCAAATGTAATGAAAATAAAATAATATTGAATGTAAAAGTTGTTATCATGGGAAAATAATATTACACCAGCTATTGAAATATTTACTTTGATTATTAATTGTACTTTATATTTAAAATTTAATTAATAGGTGACATGTTTATGGAACAGCAGCAAAGCATGTAAATCCACGAAACAATCAGATACTTATAAGAAAACGACGATTTGAAAAACTAACTAATAATTACTTAGCGATAATATCAAATTCTTATAAAATTAATGAATTAAGAAGAGATTTGAGAGATGAGAGCAGGAATCACCTCCTTGAAATGGATTATATTTGGTAATATTGAAAAGTATCCGTGGTTTCTTTTGACTAAAAGTATTGGTGTGCTCATATAACTGACAACACTAACCCAATTATGTTAAACGAACACGTGTTTGAAATATGACATTTCAGTTTATCACAATATAATGTTTAAAAAACAAATGAAATATCTGAAGAAATACGCCATATGATAATATACTGCTATAAAAAATCTAAAATTGCTAGAAAAACAATTTTGCAGTTTATGATGAAGATTTATAAGTGAACGCCTAACTCAATTCCATTCCAGAAGCTTTGATATTACATATTCAATTGACTTTGGTCGGCCAGTTGTTAAAAAGTTAATGCAATTTTGCAACTGGTGGTGCAAGACCGATTTGCTGAAGATTGGAGAAGTATTAAACATCAACCATTTGATAATTTGAGATAATTTAAAAACGGCAGGCTGCGTTCATGAATTTACGCAAAGAAATTTGATTGACCAAATTACTATAAATGAAACACAACTGGAATATAACAAAATCGAATAATTTTTGAAGGAAATCATTATGGATGATGAGAAATGGTTTAAATACTATAATATCCATTACTAGTGATCAAGATCAAAAGCCTGAGACCCTTAAAAACGATTTTAAAAGCTGGTCTGACGGCATACAAGGATTTTAGATGTTTGATGGGATTTGGAAAGAAATTGTCTATTACACTTACTCTAGCCTGGTGTAACGTTTAATTACTTCCTCTACAGCTTACAACTTAACCGCTTTAATTAAAAAATCAAGGAAAAGCGACCAGTACATTTCAACAGAAATGGAGTTGTGACCCATCATGGTAATGCCTGGCCACACACATCTTTGATGACTCGATAAGAATTAATAAAGCTTAGTTGAAAAGTTTTGATGCATCCATGGTATACCCTATATCTTGTACCATTTGACTTCCATTTGTTTCGGTCTGTGTAAAACATACTTAATAGTTAGAAATTAGGCCCAGCGAAGAGACGCTGAGAATCAATTGGTCAAGCTTTCTATATTTGTTCTAAACCAATGAAACTATGAAGCTTTCCAAAAAGTAGCTAAAGATCACTGGTAAGAATAACCAATATATACCTGATTATTAAAAAAAATATTAAATGACTCAAACAAATTGTATTTTTGACAAAACAAGAATTTTCATACATATTTAAATTATCTAGAGTTTTATTAATGAAATATGTAATAAAATAACCTTT
>NC_051846.1:141407247-141415950 GCF_002237135.1 Teleopsis dalmanni | reverse complement strand
TTGATTTTATTTCCATACATTATTTGCCATGTCGCAAATAATGTCAGATTTCACTGGCTCAGCACAATTCATCCATTGACACATTTTACAAATAATTGACTATGGACGTCATTTATGATTTTCTAAACATGCATTTGCGGTAAAATGATTGCAAAATATAAATATAAATTATAAATTTAGTATCAATAAAAATTAGAAAATTGGAAATAAATTTATGAAATTTAAATAAAAAATCTTTAATTGATAATAAAAATTTTGTGTTACGTATACGCCATGTAAAAGTTAATTATAATAATATAAGAGTATGTACTGTTCATAAAATTTTTATATAACAAAATTGGTGTTAATTTATTTCACTTATTTAAGTAACGGTCTTAATACTGACAACAAAACTAATTGCATACTTTAGTTTTAAATCATTTTTAAATATTAAGTTTGTGTAATAATGAATAAAAGAGTTTAATTTATTATAACTACCGCAAATTTATGCAGATTACTTTTTAAAATTATTTTTTTATACGCTTACGATGAATAAGTATATAAAAAGAGTAGTTTTAGAAAGTTTATCTGCATAAATTTATAGTAATTGTAAGAAATTACCATTATTTATTGATCATTAAAAAAAATTGATTTTTAAAAACTATCTAAAGAGTTTGGAATTAGTTTCTACATAAGTAATAAGATAGTTTAACTATCTTATAGTTTACTAGTTTAACTATTGCAAATATTTTTCAATTATCTTACATAATTAACATAGATGTTATTTGGAGGTATTCATTGAACACATTATTCCCTCGAAGAAGTAATGAGCTATATGTATTTTTAGCTAAAATAATTATTTTAGCTTTCCTTAATGATAATAGAAAATATCACAAAATTTGGTTTGGTTTTAAATGTAGTCGTATATACACATAAATCAAAGTAATTGTAAACATTGGTGTTGCCAAAAAGGGACTTCTGGATTGGTGGACCCCTTCAGAAATTGTGACAAGTCAAAAAAAAAAATGGACCTATAGAATAATGTCCCCCTTAAGTGAGAAAGATTAATGATGAAAGTATGGTCATGTATATAGAAATAGATTTTGCAACCGAACACTGAAGTCGCTTCCAAAAAAACTCTTATAAAATGTTGTGATGATTACTTTATTCGTTGGCCGGAGGTATGTTATTTCGAAAAGCAATAGAATAAATTTTATTGAATTATACATATTTTTTTATTGACTGATTCCAGTTACTTTTATAGTAAAATAATAAATATATTATATAATTATATATATCCTTTTTTTATGTTTGCCTCTAAGTTTTTATAAAATAAGCCAACCATACCTGTTTGACCTCTTCCCTGACAGTGTCCAATTATGTGAAGTGTATATGTTTGTAAAGACCATTTAACAAAAAAATTGCCAATGTCTAAGTATCCGCTATACAAAGTTATTAAGCAAGTAACTACTTTTTAGATTAAGGGCGTAAATTTGTTTTATTGGTTCAATTATACTTCTTAATTCATATTTTTTATTAATTAAGATTATATTTTGTTTTCACAACAGCTTTACATTAAGACCGAAAAGTTTTCGGAAATTCTCATTTAAAATTCGCGCGCTGTATATTTTCCGATATTTTAAGTTTATGTAGTTTGGCAGCACTGTCCTTAATTACTATTCCAAAAATGAGCGCGATCTGTCAGACAGTTCGTTTACGGCAGCTGTTGAAACCAGTTCACCTCAGTAGTGCGTTGCGAAAAAAACAATGGAAAAAAATATTGGACAAAGAGTTTGCATCAAATTTTGTGTTTCGAACGAAATTTCGTGTGCAGAATCGTTGCGAATGCTACAAAAGGCTTATGGGGAATCAGTTTTATCGAAAACTCAAGTTTATGAGTGGTACAAAGCCTTTCAGGACGGTCGTACGACCGTCGAAGACATTTCGCAACGCACTACTGAGGTGAACTGGTTTCAACAGCTGCCGTAAACGAACTGTCTGACAGATCGCGCTCATTTTTGGCATAGTAATTAAGGACAGTGCTGCCAAACTACATAAACTTAAAATATCGAAAAATATACAGCGCGCGAATTTTAAATGAGAATTTCCGAAAACTTTTCAGTCTTAATGTATTGTTATATTTTTAGACTATGTGTATAGTCTGTTGCATGTCCAATAAGTCTAATGTCATAAAAATTTCTAGTACAGTAATATTTATGTGTTTATGAGGAGAAGCGATTGGTGTGGACCTTATTTATTCACTGAGCGAAGTTGGTTGGCATAGTGGTATGATTTCATGGAGAGTTTGGAATATTGAATTTGGTTCAAATTAAGTAAAAGTAGCGCAATAACGTTTTAATATCGGGCGTAAAGTACTTAGCCAAACATTGCTTTTTGAGAATAACTCTCAAAAACTACATTGAGAGGACTTATAAGAAGTGCGTCTCGTTTAAGGATTTCTAATCTTATTTATTGTAAAAAACCGTAAAGTATTTATCCAATCGTTGTTTTTTGAGAATAACTCTCGTTTAAGGATTTCTATTCTCATCTATTGTTAAAAAGCGTATCTTCTGAGTGTATTTTTCAGTTCAGGAAACAGAAAAATGTCGTTAAGTCTGAAGAATAATGCTATAGTGTGGCATTGTAGTGATGTTTTGTTTCGTCAGGAGCTCTTGGATTAAAAAACGAAACTCAGTAGTTTTGGAAGAAACTATTGAGCCTGTGATATTCTTATTTCTCAGTAATGGTACTTCTAATGGTAATTTTGCTATTCTAGTTAATGTCCTTAAAACATATTTTTATAATTTAATGAAAACATTAACCAAAAATTCGACTTCAAATCAAAAGTTTAAAATTAATTGTCTGTTATACATATTTATTTATTATTTTAGAATGCATTTTTATTAATTGATTGTGTACAGATGGTTAATTTTAAAAAGAATAATATGTCTATCAACGTAAATTAATAATTTATTAATAATTATGGTTTTTAATGAATTCTTTTACATTCGTATGACAATATGAATCCTTTCTATTGAAAGAATATTAAAAGGATGTATGAAAAAAAACTTCATCAGTTAAATTAATTAAATTTTCCAAATGAAGTAAATTAGTATTCAATTAATATTCACTTAACGCGATCAGGCATATGAGCACGTACGAATTGTTTGATTGAGTGTACCTCACAGCTTAAAATTTAAATTTTGGGAAGTTGAAAAAAAAATAAACAAAAAGTATTTCAATTTACTGAACTCAGTGCCAAAATATTTCTACCCTTGTAGTAATTACCGAAAATACAAACGAAAAATTTAAAAGGAATCAACAAAAAGGCTCTCAAATCCCAAACGAGATTTCTGTCGTTAGACACCCCAAAACTTCCCAATGAAGCTGCAGTGAGTGTGTCTGTTGTCTCCTGTTGTGTGTATTTAATTTGCGTGTAATTAGTGTTGAAAGCCTTTGTACCCAAAATTCGAGTGTTTTCTTGACTTATTTTTAGAAGCAGACCTGCTACTGCTATTTATAAGGAAGCATCTTCGGCGAATATGGGTAAATCCTTAAAATATGTAAGGAAGCACATGTATCGAGTGTGAATGAGTCTTTTTATCGTAACTTTACGACTTTGAAAGCATATTCTCATGTACTTTTTGCGGCATGGTTGGTTATGACAAGTTTTTAATATGCCTTTGATGAAGATTAAAATGTCCTTGATATCCGTGTGCTTCTTGTACACGATTACATATGGAAAATTAATGGACGCCAGAGCAGCATAATAAATGAAGCCAGCCATACGAGTCGAAGTGGCAATATTCGTAGCAAAAGTAGGACGAGTGTGGGTCCGTGTCTGTTTTGGCTATGTTGTTATAGATGTGATTGCTGGTGTGAAGTAGGAAAAATTTTGGATACTTCGGTAGGCGTGGTAAGTATATTTATATGTCTGCACATACCATACAGCACATTTTTTATGCATGCAGCACATGTTGGCCGTGCTCGTTCATTCATTGAATTATACCCAAAAGCGCATTTAATTTTAATTATGCGTGACAATGTTCGTCTTTCGCTTTCTTTCTATGAAAAAAGTATGTTCGTTCTATATAATGGCTTCTGAAAAAAGGAAGTAATATTAAAAATTATCATATGCAGTATGCACGAAATTAATTATGATTAACGTGGTCAGACAGAAGACAGAGGATAAAATTAAAAAATTTTTAGTTCGTGAAAGAATTTAAAAGGAGAAAAGTTTTTTGTTTTAAAGTAGAAACACACTACCCTGTGCTAAAATATATACATATATATTAAATTTGCCAATGATATAGTATTCGTATGTAGCTTTCATGAGATTATTAAATTTTTTTTAAGCATGTACCATAAAAAAATAAAAACTTATATGTTATTTGGCTTTTATGGTCAACTAAATTATTTTGTATGTTACTTACTAGCTTACTTTTTAAGGCACTCCACCTAATCACGTAACAAACAAGCAAATATCTAATACGAAATATTAAATATAGTAAATAAATAATTTTACTATATCTTTTTGCATGGAACACGTGTAATGCATTAGTGCAGTTTTCCTAAATTTTTGCCGCAACAATCCTCTTATTATCATATTTTGGAATTACTGCACAACTGTGTAGTGTGTGGACACACGTAACTTACACATCTGTTAAAAGGATTAAATATGACAAATCCGCTTAACAGAACTTCCAGTTCGATACGTAGGGCGTTCGAAAAGTTTTCTGCTTGATAACAAATCAACTACTTTAATATTTCTTTTTTAACATTAAGGATGTTACGAGGTGTTATAAATGCTGAGCTGAGGTGTTAAAAAATGCCTGCGTTGAAAAAAATTAAACTAGCATATAAGGACTTATAAGGATATAATAGTTTCGTGAAGTGTGTAGAGTGTATTAAGAGTATAGAAAAGCCTCAACCGTTGAGGTCACACCTTAACAAACAAAAATTCAGCTTTTTGATCACACCTCCGTATACAGAGATGTTTATAATGCATTGAAGGAGATATCGAAGATCCAATAAAGTGCGTATATTATCGATTGTCTTAGTATCTGCGTATTGACTGTGACTGCTGAGATATTACGTCTAAAATATTACAGCAAAGAGCAAAATCGAAAGGAGATAATATTAGGTACTGAATACAATGTTCAATCATAAATAACTAAAACACAATATAATTTATATATAACATATTTATATAAGTTTAAAGGGTCTTATCTGTGTATATAACATCAGTTTGCGAATACTCTTAGTGTCCTTTGTATTTGTGAAACATGTTTTGATTATGATATCGATAACTTGTATCTTTATACGTATGAATGGACTTTGTTTTAATTCGGCATTACGGAAAAGATTGATTAGGGGACGGCTTTCTTAATTTCTTGATATCTAATTGTCTTATTAAAGAAACTGAAATTATGTGTATATATGTTTGTTAATATTAATATAGACAGCCAAAAACGCTATTCAGATATGTCTATAAGTCTCAAAAAAAGTACTGCATTGAAAGTACTATAAAATTTTTTCATCTATTGCCAATTTTGATTTCATTCTATTCTGAATACGGCTTGTATTCAGTAGTCATACTAGTAATAATATTATTGTAGTATTATTATTAATGAACAATAATACGCTCGTATAACTTTTGCTAATATTTTAGTGTAAAATTTTAATATTCTATTTCAATACAAATATTCTTTCAAATTACGCGAAAGTTCTTTTATGACTTTCTAGCTAGAATGAGTCTTAGAGTTGCTAATGCGAGTAAGGCTACTGGGTATGAAAACAATGGGAGTCCCATGTTGATGAAAATGAATTATATTGAAAAATTAATAACAACAACACATCTTTGGGAGCACCCCTCGTTCGTATTGATTTGCAAATATCAAAAAGATTTTTCTATTTTCAATGTGGTTTCTGAAAGGGGAGATTACAGTAAGTTTAAGTTTTCTTTTTGAAAAAGCTTTTTTTTGTACTTTGATCTACGAAACTTTATAAAAGATTTGCTTACTATTTAGTATATTAATTAATAACTTTTATTTTATAAACATATTTTATTAAAGTATTCTCATTTACATATACTCGTATCTAAAACATTTATAGTTCTTGCATTGATTTGTTAATTGTTGAGTTGAAAAAAGAATTCCTAGACCTAAGTTATTTATAATCCTCAACGAATTAATGATTGTGTCTCAATACATCTAATCTCAAAACTTGAAGAAAGAAAAAAGAATTTAATACACTATATAATGTGTGATATTCGGTGAACTAAGCTACAAGGTCTTTCTTAACAAGAAGTGAAGTGCACAAAGTCCTTCTTGTATGTCCTGTTCTCAAGTAAAGTTGTAACGACAATTTTTCGTCGCTCTGTTTGCCGGGGTAATACTCAGGGGTTGGTCCTGGGTCGTTACAATAAATTTGTATTCACAAGAACAAGACTTCTCAAATAAAAGATTGTGTGTTAAATTTCAATATTTATTTATTATTAAGTTGTCTTAAAACTAACAATATTTATTCATTTATATTTGATATGCATAAAAATTATTATACCTGTTGTGGAAGAAAAGTTTATGGGTTATAGATGTTATTATCTATAGACGTGTTCACGCCTATATATATATATATGGCTTAGTAAGTAGGAAAGGATCTAAAACGTGTTCACGCTTTATATTAGGTTTTAATAGCAGGATATGAACGTGTTCACGCTTATATTTGCTACTGGAAAGGATATAAACGTGTTCACGCTTATGTACGGTGGCTATAGGAGGAATAAAACGTGTTCACGCTTTATATTAGGTTTTAATAGCAGGATATGAACGTGTTCACGCTTATATTTGCTACTGGGAAAGAATATAAACGTGTTCACGCTTATGTACGGTGGCTATAGGAGGGATATACAAATCAAAGGAAAATTTGTTATGTAAGTCTCTGTTTATACTTAGCTCTGCGACCGACTTTGTATGTTGTGTTTGACTGTCCAAGTCCCTGGTACGTTCTCTTGTCTTCGAAAGTTGATAACGAGCCTCTGTCTGCTTCTGAACACTTTGCGTGTTGATCACTGACTGCCTTCTTCTAAGTAAATGCGTCTTCTTATATACGCATCAGACCAAACTTTAACGTAGCGCAAAGCTTAGTTTACAGCTGGCTTGGATTTTTGACGTCGTTGCTGTTTTGCGCTTTCGCCGTAGTTAATATGCGCGCGCATCAATTTTTACACAAAGCTCTTTGCACAAAAGCTTTCTTTGACGTTTCTTCTGTTGTGCATTTGTTTTGTTTTGAAACGTGTTTAGCTTAGTGTCGGTAGTGGCAGTTTTAAATATTTATATTTATTTATTAAAAATAACATAAATATATAAAATACAAACAAAAAAGAGCATTAGTTTAGATAATAAATAAATAAGGTAGGTACAATATTTATTTATTTGAATATATTTTGCATTCTTTTAAATTTTCAATGCAATCGTAGGTTTAATTCATTGTGATGCAGTTGCGTACATGCGGGGGTGGCTTTTAGTAAGTTATTTAATTTTAATATATTATATAAAAATTAACCAATTTTTATTTCAGGTATTAGCTGCACACTAGTTATATGTAGGTTGGAAATTATTACAAAATTTCCATCCTTACAAAGTCAAGTATATGTTTTTATTTTCCTTCAACTACAAATTTTATTCTGATTTTAACATTAATATTATGAATCAGAAATAAGCTCTTTTAAAGCACTAAAAAAATTTGAGCTGTATCTTTTTATATAAAATGGAAAACTATTATCTATTAGGATTGAGAATTGCTTAATGGTTTAATATATTGTTAATTTGGGTTAGAAGGTCTACCTTCTTCTGTTGTTTCAGGTATTGACTCGTCATAGTTAAAATAGCTGTATATGGCTCTTGTTACATAAGAGATGTGGTTTCTGATGTATTCAAATTTATTGAATGGTTTGAGAATGTGCTATAATAATTTACATAGGTTATAATAATATATTTCTATTTTTACGGAGTCTAATATTATAATTAGAAAGATTATAGTGAAGTGAATTATTGCAGTGACTGAAATTAATATATAACTTAATTATTGGTTGTTTAGACTCAATTCCCAGCTATTGCTGAAAAACAAACTGTTGATTTCTATAAGTATTAAACTTTGTTGAGCATCTACAATGTTGTTAAGAAACTGCAATGAATTGTACAAAAATGAAACTAAATAAAATAATATATAGAAGAAATATATAAAATAATTTATATTCATAATAATTATTACATAGAAAATAAATATATATATTAAACTTTGTTGAAAATCAAATGTAGATTTTAATTTACAAAAATAAATTAAATAAAAAATAAATAATAATAAAAAATTTGCTTAATAGAGATAATAAAATAAAATAACTCTTCCACTTATTGGAAGAGTCATGTAACCACGGTTGCCACTTATGGTACTTTAGTACCAAAATTGGTACTTTTTTTTCGTTTGGTACTCATATTTAAAAAATAGTACATTTTTGACGACCCAACTTTATTGTGGATATTTCCAAATAATTTTTTTTATAAATGCAACTTTGCACTATTTTATATTTTGTTCATTTATAACACTATGAAAAACACAGAACGGAAAAATAAAAAGGTCCAAAAAAATTTTGGACCTTTTTTTACAGAAATGGTACCTTTTTAAACCAATTTTGGTACAGGAAAAAATTTTCAAGTGGCAACCGTG
>NC_051846.1:141390985-141407147 GCF_002237135.1 Teleopsis dalmanni | reverse complement strand
TATGAATCAGACTAACCCTATAGTTTTCAGAACAAATATCTATATTAGGAGAAATAGGAGAAATACATGTAGTTAAGAAAAGTGCTGTTTAATACATAATTATCTTACAAAAAATTATGGTGTATGTTTACTGAACGAAATTGTATAAACTTGAAAAATTTACAGTCCCAAATATTCACTACCTATTGCATAGGATTTGAAATGCAAACTCAAGTGTAAGATCCTTATTCACTAAATTTAATCAAAAGCCTTTTTTTTATGGAATCTATGTACTATCGGAACAAAACATATGAATGATACATATGAATTAAATCTTTGTGGTACATAATACTGACACTTGGAATATTCGTATCATAATTAAGGTGTTCGTAAGTAATAAGCTAATGGTGATAATGTTCGTTAAGTCATCGAACAGGACTTGTGGAAATCACAACATTATTTCATATCAATGACACATTCTCAACTGTGTGTGAAAATACAATGAATTCTTTGAAATATTAATTTTTATATATTTAATATGAAGCAAAATAAATATTGTAATTTAAATTATTCTCTATCAAAAGTATGTACTTTAATATTTAAAAGTTAAAAAAAAATTGTACAAAAAAAAATTATCAATAATTCAATTTGCAATGTCATGGCAATAAAATATGAATCGCATTTTTCCGAATTAAAAAATTTTTCTCATAAAAGAAGTATTTTCAGTCATCATAGTTTTAATTGATAATGATTAGTTCAATATCAATTAAGGCCCAATACAATCCTGACTGCTGCCAAATATGGTTAACCGCTATTTTTCGTTTTCATTTTAGCATTTCAGCTGCAAAATAAAATGCTACCGTGCACCGCATAAAAAGCAAAATTCAATATAAGTTTTTCACTATAAGTAATTCAATGCAATAAAAAAATTAATCAAAGTTCTGTTCATATTTTACTATTTATTTTTATTTTAATAACATAAAAAGCCACACCAAACTCGGAATAAAATACAAAAATATGCAAATATGCAATACTTCAAATTAACAACAAACAAAAATATTCTGACAATTTTATTTATTAAAATATTTTACATTTGTATTTTAATATTTTTAAAAAAAATATATAAAATGCACTGCTTTAGTTGATTTAAAAGCTGCATAGGAATTTATTAAAATTTTCATAAAATATTTTGGAAATGAAAACGAAATATTTTTGCTTTAGTAAAAATTTTGCCATAAAGTATGCAACGAAATAAAATTATTGCCATAAAAAATTTTGGCAAATTGCTTTGTTCTAGCATGAAAACTAAATGGTTTTATGTAATTAAAAATTTTTTCATTATTTACGTATAATATCTGTATGATTTCTATATATATAACTAAAAATAGAACTAATTTAGTTAAGTTACTTAATTTACTCAACCTACAATGGTAACTAAATTTCGAAGAAACTTAAAAGGATACAAATTTAAACTGACTTAAAATGCATTTACTATAATAAACATTACTTTTTTTTATATCTTAAAATATATGGTGGATAAATATAATTGACTGGCAGAGTTTCATAATGGTACAATTAAAACTAAATAAAGATAAATATTTGAAATTATAACAGTTTTAGACTTTTTTAAATATTTGATTGTCTGTAACTCATAAATATTACTACGACAAACTCAAAAATTACATGAGAATTGTTAAACAAATGCTATGCGTTATAAATTTTTTTATTAATATTAACAGATGTTACTGCTTAAATATAGCACGCTACGTTATTATGGTATTTCTAATCTGATTTTTTATAGCAGAATATTTTAAATTTCTAAAGGTTATTAATTCAATAATTTTATTCTCTCTCAAAACTTTTTCTTACTGTTTTAAGCGGCATTTTTATTCTTTAAGACATCAAAAATTCAACTATTCATTTTTTATAAATTAATAAATGAAAGTCTAATAAATTTTATTCAATTTTTGATACTTCTTATTATCATTACTTTGTTATTTTAAAGCACAAACAATTTATGTTAAAATATCAGCGCAACCATAATATACATCTCTTAACTACTAATATTCAATAAAAATTCTATTAATATTAGTGAAATATTTTTCGAGTAGCTAACCAAAGTATATATATGTAAGCATAAACTATTTCATATATGTAATATGTAAATATTTAAAACATATCTATTTATTCTAATACTATTTAGATATTATACATACAACAAATAGAAATATACAATAGATTAGAATATATACGGGGTATTGTCTCCTACTGAAGTAAGTGATCAGAAGTGATCAGAGCTGCTGGTTTGGTTTTTACTTCTATACGATCCTAACTGAATAAAACACATATTATTCTTTGAATGTAAGTTAGAATGTCAGTTTTTACATCTAACATCTTAACATCAGATTGTATCTCACGGCTCCATAAACTCTTCTAAATTCGCTGAATACAAATAAAAATATATATGCACATTCATATCCAATGACTTTACTCTAAATTAACTTAAACAACTAAAGTTTTAAAGTTCTGAATTCAAATTTATATAAAAAAAATTTTTATAAATTTTTAGGTACATATTAAGAATCAGTAACTATTTTGAAAAACTATAAGTAATCTTAATAATTACTTCACTAACACATTCAGTGAATTCAATTCGCACATATTGGATATGAAATTTAAGAAATTTACTGCAAATATAAACGGCATGACTAAAAATTTATCCTACACTGTCTGTTAACTGTCTACAAATTCTACGCAGCCAATCAATTCAATGGCATAAATAACTCAATTCCTTTGTTTACTTGTACACTGATATGAGTGCATGAAACCTTAACAAAAATTCGATTTCAAATGATTCGATTATAGAAAAAACATACTCCAAGATTTAGTACATGCCAGTAGCAATAAGTTTTGGTCCACATAGACTATGAAAAACATGCTTTCCATGTAAGCCACTTGCTATGATATTAGCCTGCCTGTCTGCATGCCTATTTTCCTGCGTGCCTGCACTCAGCTTGACCGTCTATCCTAACGTTTATGGGTAACATTCCCGCATTACTCTGCCTGCTGACGAGACAATTTCTGGTGTGTATGGGCAAGCCATAATTCACATGAGATAATTTATGTTTGTCTGTGCATTTGCCTGTATTTGCAGCTCGTATTTTATTTATTTAAATTTTATTTATATTTTTTCTACAAAGAAATAAAAAAATGTCTATTTTCCACACGGTAAATAAAACAATTATTTGTACTATTTCGTTGTTGCATGAACACAACGAATGGTTAAAAATTTTTTGTGACATGCTATTTAGCATGCGGTTATCTTAGACTATTTTAAACCTATTGCGTATATTAATCATTTGTCAGTTGACAGTTTTATAATTAAAGTTCATTTGGATAATTAAACATGTTTTGCCTTTCAATAGCGCCTAAAAATATATAGCCCATTAATATAAATAAATAAAAATTTATGTGCCTATTCAAATGCATCGAGTGTGTGTTAAAAAATATTATACCGCAGTAATAAATTTAAAATTATAACATGAGAAAAAAACCATTATTTACAGTTTGAATATAAACAATTTTTTCAAGTTTTTCTTTTTAATATAAATTCACAATTCCGCCAAAAAATATGCTTTACATTTTGAGAAACCAAATAACCACAGCGTACACTTTGTAGTAGAAAATAATAAGTAAATGCCGCAAAAGTGCTAGTCTCTAGCGTTTTAAATTTTTTTATTGTAAACTTTGTTTGTTCTGAATTAAAAATTCTATGCATAAATTAAGCATTTAAGTCTTTAAGCACAATTTTGGTTTAACGACACGTTGAACACACGTTTTCAAACTTAAAAGGCAGAAGCACTTTAAACAGAAATTTCAAAAATGCACTTGCATAGTTAAATGTTAATCATAGCGCCATAAAGTAGGCAACAGCTTTATTTCATTTTCATTGCAGATCGCATTCACATTGTCCAATTCACAGTTAAATCATTTCTTCCACACGTAAGAATTTCATATTTGCAACGATTTCTTATAAGCGAAAGTTTGTATTTTTAGCCTAAAAACACGCAACGCGTTTCGCAGCAAAAGCACGACTGACTTCATATCACAGTGCAAAGTTTGTGATTTACTAAGTCTCCAACGAAACACAAAATATTCTGCCAACTGATTGTCTGCGCAATTCTGACGAGTTCTGCTGTGTTGAAAACATAAATACGGGGAAATATTTAGGAAACACTTTTTGTCGGCACATTATGCAATGAACGGCCAAGTAAAAAACCGACCTATTCCTTAAAGAAGTCTACAGTAAACCAGTATTATGTCGAATTCCTTTACTTCAAAAGAAAAGTCAAAAATAGAAAGGAGTAAAATAAAGGGAAATTTATTAAAAATTTGCAGGAGGAGTAAATAAATTGTGACTTTTTTGACAATAGTTGAGTGATTTCAATAATAATTTAAAAACTGTTTTTTTAAGAATAACATAATATAACAAATAGCAAAAAAAAGTTGAAGTAAATATTATTTTAACACTTGATGACAGAGTTTCAAAATTAATTAATTCTAACAAGAATACAATAGAAATGCAAGTTAACGCGGCAGATATCTCAATGTAATTCCCGATCTGTGAATTGCTTAGGAATATAGATGAGCTCGCCATTACATTGACGGATGAATAATGGACGCGTAGATCGTATAGTCGTGTGGATTATGTGGTTGGTATGATTCTATGACCTAGTTTAGAAGTAAGAAATGAGATTATCTGCATCATGAAAATCTTTTATACTTTTGATTAATAGTATTTTAGATTTCATATCATCATTTATCAACTATTTTATCTATTTTCATTGTTTTTTATTAAGGTCGTACACCCATGTCTGACAAACAACTACGACAAGCACCAAAAATATAGGACCGGAAGAATTGATTTTGTCCGACTTGTCAAAATAGACGTGCACATGATAATATTCTATAAGTTGACTAATAAGATGTCTCACAAGATGCTTTGACAAAGCACTATATATATTTGTTAATCCGGAAAGTCAATTATCAACCAGCTTTCCTTAAATTTAGATCTATTGATAATCACAATGTTCATCCAAAACTACGTATTACTTCGCCCAAATCTGAGTTCAACTCGAGTGTTTTGTAAGTCTTTTATAAGTCTTGGACTTATATATTACCTGTTTACGGATTTATAAATCTAATTAGTATAAAAAATTTCGTTAAGTATCGATTGTATTAGAAATCGATTATAGTGAGGGGCTATACTGTGAACTAATAACTAATGAATAAATCAGGTGCTATATAATTTTGTAAGTAATGCAATAAGACTTTATATTGCAATTGAATTGTAGGACGAAAAAATCGTAATTCTTTCGCGTGGCAAAGAAAAACAACCGGAAACAACCGGAAAAAATATATACTTTTATAATCCAGGTTGTAATCTCAATTATAATCAATATATCCTCAATGTAGGATATATATGGACAATACTTTATTAAGAACAGGTAATAACAGTACTAATTGCAACGAAAGTTTAATTCATAATAACATATATTTAGGATTGTAAATTTATTCTTTGAAAAATATAAAATTTTCTAGTCACAAATTTTTGTGTATGTGCATTCTTTCTTTGCTTTTCGAAAACCCTCTAAATTTTATATATAGCTTCTTTGTCACCCTATAAAGAAAGCGTAGCTTTACCAGCAATACCAAAAAATGTTTAGCTTTTTCTACGTTAATAGAAATGTTAAATAGAACATACTTTATAATATTAAAAATTACAATTCTCATTTACTTTAGGTAAAATTATATATAAATTCTTTCTGTCTTGCATTGCTAAACGTGGAATTTTAATATATAATATAACAAAGCTTCCTCGGTTTGATGGATTTGTGAACTCTCTTACTCTCTTTAAAAAGTCTACTACTGTATTATAATGTAAAGAAGAAAAGGATGGTTGAACTTAAATGCAGTACACTTCATAATATTGAAAATTATAATTCTCACTTAACGTTTTCTTACATTTGTTTTTGTGTTTTTTGTTTTTTGCATTTGTTTTAATTTTCGTGGGCTTTAAATGTATAAGATGATAAAGTTTTCATTGTAAAACATATTTTTCACCGCACTCATTATTCGTTGAAAATTATAATATGCGAAATAGCCGGATTTACTTTTAGAATTGTTTTTTCTCAAAACAGCAAGTATTCAAAAGTCTAATATTAACAAATTGCACTCGAACTGAATTTGTTCTGTATAAAATTAGTAATATTAAAGCTAGCTAAGAGTTTAATGATTATCTTTATAATTTCTAGACCTTTAATTTTTTATTTTTAGTTTTTAATTTTTAAAATTAAATTCATCCATCATATTTTAAATTCGAATGTGGTAAAACAACCTATTTTTAAATAGAGAAGCTTAAATCAGTAATAAATTATAACAACAAAATTTTATTATTAATTAAGTTCTTAGTTAAATAACCGGAAACCTTAGACTTTTCGTCAAAAGAGCGTTATTTTTGTTATTTACAGTGATTTTTAAATTGAGAGTTCGTGGAAAAATGGAATAAGCGCGAGAAAATTTTCGTGTGAAGATTTATTACGACTTTTGACGTGGGTTATCTAGATAAGAGACAAGAGTTCATCGATCAAAGTACTTTCATATTTGGCGATGAAGCCTTTGCCACGCCTCTATTAAACGGTGGTACAATGATTTACCGTGACCGCAGTTCGATCACTGACCTCAATGAAATTTAGGAAGGTCGTTTAAAATCAATTGTTGTGACAGAAATCATTGATGCTATGCAAAAGCTGATATAAGTAATGCAAGATCGTCATATGATTGAGGTTGAAGTGGAACGCTAGGCATTAGTACCATCAGCACATATAATATATTGCACGATCATTTAGTTATGAGGAAGGTTTCTTTTTATTGGATTCCCCATCATTTGACAAAAATTTCAAAAAGATGCTCGTTTCGATTGGTGCACACAAATGCTCAAGAAGTACAATGGCGGTGCTTCAAACACGTATATAAGATAGTAACATATGACCAATAATGGATATACATTGTGACCGAAAGGTTTTCGGAAGTTCTCATTTAAAATTCGCGCGCTGTATATTTTTCGATATTTTAGTTTATGTAGTTTTGGCCAGCACTGTCCTTAATACTATGCCAAAATGAGAGCGATCTCGTGTCAGACAGTTCGTTTACGGCAGCTGTTGAAACCAGTTCCCCTCAGTAGTGCGTTGCGAAAAAACAATGGAAAAAAATATTGAACAAAGAGTTTGCATCAAATTTTGTGTTTCGAACGAAATTTCGTGTGCAGAATCGTTGCGAATGCTACAAAAGGCTTATGGGTAATCAGTTTTATCGAAAACTCAAGTTTATGAGTGGTACAAAGCCTTTCAGGACGGTCGTACGACCGTCGAAGACATGCCGCGTTCTGGACGACCTTCGGCCTCTACCACCGACGAAAACATTGAAAAGGCAAAGGAAATCGTGTTCCAAAATCCTCATGTGAGTGTTAGAGAGATAGCACGAGAGCTAGGCATCGGTCGTGAGAGCTATCCGCCGTAAACGGCCTCAATTGTGGAAGGATAATTCATGGATTTTTCATGACGATAATGCTCCCTCGCACCGAGCCAACATTATCAACGATTTTAAGGCCAAACATTCAATAAATACCATCAAACAGCCACCGTATTCACCTGATCTTGCACCGTGTGACTTTTTCCTGTTTCCCAAACTCAAATTACCACTCAGAGGAACGCGTTTTGAATCCATAGAAGACGAAAAACAGAATTCGCAGAGGGAACTCAAAGCCATACCGGAAAGCGCCAATAAAAAATGTTTATTGAGTTATTTGAGAGAAGTTTTCTTTTTGATTGGATCGCCTCCTATTTGAGCATATTTCAAGGAGATGCTCGATTAATATTGATGAAGATTAAGAATTTTGCGTTTTATTTAAAATTTCCGGAAACTTTTCGGTCACAATGTAAGCGTGCGAGCCGGAACGTGTACAACAGTCGACTATATGGACGTTACAAAATTAATTAAATCCAACAAAAGTAGTTTGCACTCGAAGCACTTCGAAAGAAATGGTGGCTTATTTTTTCGGTAAAAGTACGAGTACTATTACAGAAACGTATAACGGTCAATTTCGAATAGTATACAACCAGTTGTTTACCGAAAGTCTTCAGTGAAATACGGAAAACAAACAAGCACCGTCGGATCATTCTCCATTAACACAATGCAATGGGCAATGGGCACGGAGTACACTCACAACATCCTTACCCTAAACCGCTCATAATTTTCCCCATGTTTTTCCAACGGTTTTATCTTTTTTGTAGTAACATCACATAGCGTATTTCTTCAGATATTTTAATCATTTTCAAATTAATATTACTTTTCGTACTGGTAATGAATTACACAATTATGGTTTAAACAAATTTAGCGGAAAATGTTACTCGTGCTCGTTTGACGGAATCGGATTAGTCGTGCATGATATATGGGTATCAACATCTTCTATTGACAAAAAAAGAATCGACACCTTTATATCACCTAATATAATTATAAAAACTGTAGCTAAACTAAGTAAATGAAATTGAGCATTTAGAAATAATTAAGAAATTGCTGCTTATATTGATATATGGAGGTCACACATTCAATTGTAGTTAAAATAATCCTTACTAATATCGTTAGAAGAGCTTAAATTTTCTCTGTTAATTCTTTTTGTCTATTGAATTATTATAGTATTATTATAAAAATCTACAGTACTTAAGTACTTAGCTTTGTTTACATTATTAATAATTATTAATAGTTATTAATAATTAATAAAATTAATAAATTAATTAAATATTAATATTTTAATAAATTATATTAATAAAGTTGTTAATTATTAATTAAAATTTTGTATTTTTTGTTCATTAAGTAAGAGTTATTAATTTTGTATTAAAAAATAAAAGGAAATTCCCCCTTAAATTTCTCTTCACGAAAGTTACACTTATTTTGGTGAGTAAACCAAACAATCCCTTTATTTTGAATTCCATTACATTTGTCCATGTCCTGACAAAAATAAGGCATATTCTTCTTCAGGTTTAGGTTCTGTTAACACAGAGACAAAAGCGATGATTGTTCATTTAATAAATAGGATTTTTTTTTGCGCTTTGGAAAATAAACAAAAAGCAGGAAAATATGGCTAAAAATATGTGCTAAGGGGCAAATTTTCTAATTTTAAATTTTTAAAGTGTATGGAAATCATCGTGCTGGGATTTTTGTACATTAGTCTTTGGTTGTTGCAAGGATATCATTTTTCACGTGACTTCAGCACATGCGAAATGTTCACAACAATACTTTGTAGGTAGGTGTTTGCCTATATTATGTATGCGGGCATATGTGTCTGTGTGTTTGGGTGTGTGTGTGTATGTGTGTATCCATGTAAATATATTTGAACAGAAAGTGTATTGCATATTTCGAGGCATGTCTCGTATTAGATATAACATGTTCTTATGGCTCCTTTTTATATGTAAAATGTGTATTTTTTATTGTTTCTTCCTTCGACACCGAACTGGTTTGTTATTCTTAATATTACCCTGTATATTATCCGGTATACTTTGCAGAAATATGTTGGTGTACGTTAAATCGCCTACATGCTGCCGCACGTGAAGGCCTAAGCACCGCAGCAGTGTGCTACCGTTAAGCAGTACAAACATGTTCAAATTTGAATTTTAAATTAACCAAAAGTCATTATTGATTTTCAAAATGGCATTCTGGCAAGGAAAATACGCTCGCTTTTGAAAATGGCAGTTAGGATTTTGACCTTAAAGTAATGAAAAAATTTACGAGCACAACTATGAACTTAAATGTGTTATTCTGTGTTTAGTCTGCAGAGTTTGTCAGCAATTCACAAACGGCGACACAGACACACACCAGCTGTCGAGTATCCTTGCGGAGGAGTATGGGTGCGAATGCGAATGTGAACTGATGATATTACGAGCAACAGTAAGACTATTTGGGTTAATATTTTATAACTAAATTTTGTGCTTGTCACAGATTAGCAATGGAAATTTAGCAGCAAATCTAAGACTGGATAGCAGTTTGGTGTGCTGCACTCACAGTGATTAGAAGTTATTGCAAAATATGATATCCACAAAATCGTAAATATTTCATTTATTTGAGATTAGCTATGATCTTTGATATTTTGCATATTAATTTTTGTAAAAAGATATGTTTCAATACTAAAATGTGGTGTATAGTGTGTGTTAGACAAAAGAATTACTTTCATAATTTATTTATTTAATTCGGACTATACCATTTCTTTACCTTTTATTACTAAATAATCATAATTAATGCTATTATGTATTGAAGATATTATATTCATTGTATTTCTAACTAAATTTTAGTGAAATATTTCACTAACTTAAAATTGTGTGAGCAGTATTAAAGTTTTCAAACAAGAGTAAACTGTAGTTAGTCAAGTCACATATAAATTGAATGTGTTTTAGTCCTTAACGTATATTCTCCACGGAAATTAGTTTTCTTTCTTTACGTTCTTTGATTATGCAAAATTCAAGTTATATAAAATGGTAGTTCTAAAAGCTAAGAAGTTGCTATAGGAAAGAAACTTGAATACAGAAACCCTGCATATAGAAAATTGTAGTTGATAGTTATGTATAGACTAATATGTACATAGAAGACAGGAGCAATATGACATTAGTATTTTGTTAATTATATATGAAAAATCCAATATTATAACGAAAAATATTTTATTTTATATTTAATCAACATGTCATGAATTGTAACCATAAACGACATAAAAACGAAAAAAGACAACAAATCCAACTGATACAGATATGCATACTCTGCTTTTCATCATTGGAAGAGCTTATTAAGATTGTATTAAAAACGAAGATTGCATCAAAATTGCATTCGCGAAAATATTAACGCGATAGATGAAAGTTAAGACGGCCGACTTCAACTATATTTCATTATCATATAACAATAAATTCATCAAAATTATGATTGAATACTTAACACAACACACCCACCATGCAGGGCAATAGAATAAGCTTGTAAGTATTGTACTGTGTATAAGTACTGTGTATCTACCTATGTATTTTGTGGTACTACAAGTAAATAGATGAAGAAAAAAAATTTTAAGTGAGACTTCGAGCTGTTTTTTTCATCAGTATATTGTTTGGACCTTGGACCTTTTGTGGCACTACAAGTAAATGGAAGAAGAAAAAAATTTTAAGTGAAACTTCGATCGGATTTCTGTTCCGTATATTGTTTGGATCTTACCAATAGATATGAAATATAACATTATTCAAATGTCCTTTATGAATATCTTAGAGTGCTGGATACTCTTGAGGTAATTTTTAAGGATTTATCGACACTCAGCTGGCCATAGTTCAACTCGAAATTTACTGAGAATCAGTTTACAGTAGTTTAAAGAATGTTTATATAAACACGATCTTTTGCATAACCTTACAAAAATAAATTCTGTCTTGTTGAAACCACATATCTTCCACATTGATATTTCTAATTTCACGTAATTTCATGTGATTCTAACAAGAGGTCACACCTTCTTAATATACAAAATAGTTGCTTAGTATTGAAGAATATTTTTTATTGGGTGAATATATAATGCAGCAAAATAGTCGCATCTGAGAAGTGGAAATAAATCAGCAACAAAAATTCTATATATGTAACTAAATGTGGTCTTTAGTCTTTGGTCTTTGGGTATGATGGACTGATACTATTTTGCATTTTAAGAAGGTGTGACCGTTAACTCTTGTTAGAATCGCATGAAATCACGTGAAATTAGAAATATTAATGTGGAAGATATGTGGTTTCAATAAGACAATATTTTACTTATTTTTAAATAATAAAACTAATATGATATATAACTAAAAAATATATTATAATATGATAACATACTTATTCTTAACCATAACAGATCCATAAATCAAAAAATTATACTAAATAATATCATAATAATATAATACCAATAACTAATAAATTCTTTAGCGAAATTTCGTTACACATGTATTTGGTATAGAACCACTAATAAGCATTTTATTCCACATCATTCCATTAAATTTTTAGACTAAAGCAGACGTTTTTGTAGTCATCAAAACTGTCTGTAGGACCCTGTTTTGCGAAAGTTTACGTTCAGCTCACATTATAAAGCAGACTATTTTAAATCAGAAAACTAAATTGTCGAAAAGCTAAATTGCTTATATTTTGAATGCTAACTTTGAATCTGTCAGATTGATAATTGAAGAAAGAAACGTTCATTAAAGAAAGTATTTTTTTGGCAGGTGCTGCACATCAACAGAGTAGGTGAGAGACTTTGTCCTTAATTTTTTTTTTGACTACTATATTAAACAATACTACACAGTTTGCTACTACAGCAGTTATATTGGAGAACGTGAAGTTATAAATTTCAATTAATTAACTTTTATTTTAAATATATATATTATTTTAATATATATAGATTATTTATTTATAATGTCAGTTTAATTGGAGATAAGAATAAGTGGACAACAACAAATATTGATGTTGTCGAATACTGTGTGTCACTTCTAGCCAATTCGTAGCAATGAAGTTGGAATCGACTAGGTATTCACATCTCAATGGAGGCTAATAGATTGATATAAAGCTAAAAATCAATAGTCTAATCCTTTTACCCAGTCAAAGGCGTTTAATAAAAACTTCTAGCAATTGAAACTAATGACGAATGCCAGTACTTTTAGTAATTAAATTTTATAGATGTATTCTGTACTTTGTTATCAAGTATCTATCAAGTAACAAGTTATATCATGTAAGATAAATAAATTAAATATAAATTCACAAAATGAGGTAGAGAATGCATATATATGTTTGCATATTTCTACAAAACGTACTCCATTTTTTCATTCAGTAAGTATAGAATCATAGTTGACACATTAAAAGCGTATCTTTTGGTAGAAATAATATTTTAACAGAAAAAGTTTAATTAACTTAACAATAATTGAAAACATTTATAAGCCCCAAAAATGCCTTTTTTAAGTCATGTTTGAGATAAAGTTCTAAACAATTGAGCAAAGTTCAAATTCTAACATTCCACCAAACAATAAATAAAGTTCCGGAATGAAATAAGTTAATTACTGTCACAATTAAGTAAAATGTGTCGCCCGGCATTACCAGAATGAAAAACCGCCAAATCTGCTGGCATTCAAATTTAACATTTCTACATTTTGGCCTGTCAACAACCGAAATATGGGTTACAACAAAAATGTCAAAAAATATAAAATATAACAAAACGAGAGGAGCTGAAAAAAGGCTGGTGAGGTGAAGTGTGGAGAGAAGGTGAGGGAAAATATTTGAAAAAGCTAAAATAGGAATGTGAACTTCATAAAATCTTCACAAACACATTTCATACATTATCTTCTCACCGAAAACATTGAAGAAAAATGACTAGAACAACATTTCTGAAAGGGTTTTTAGGAATCCAAACAACGATATGAGGCAAGCCGTTATGGCACATTTTGACTTATGACAACAACAACAAGAACAATAACAACCACATATCCCGAACCACTCTTAACATACATAAATGTAGATAAGTACAAGTGAAAGTAGCAATATTGTCGGCTTTTTAATGGGAAACAAGGATATGTGGAGGTTGGGAGTTGGGGGTTCACAGAGTTTTTAGCCACAAGGCTTATTTGCAGAAAAAGAAGCGCTCAAGTGGAAATAAAGAAAACAACTGCTTTTGACTTAATTTTGAGAATTTGCTATATGCACGAATTGGCAAAATAATTGGTACATAATAGCAAAAAACGAAAACAAACTGGAAAAATAAACAAAAGAACATACCAAAAAATGAATAACAAGAAATAGCAAAAAACAAAAATATATATATAAATAAACAGAAAGAAAATTATATTAAAAAACTCAGAAACAAAAGATCAAAATGCCCAATATTTACAAGTCCGAGTCCTTGTTTATTCATATGCGCTGTCAAATTTCAAAACTTTTTTTCGAGCAATAAATATAAAATGTTCGCAAAATGACAGAAACGTTTCAAATTAGAAAGTTTTAAGTATGTCAAAATATAATAAATTTAATATACCGAAATATACGAACCGAAATAGTGTAGGAAGGATGTCGGAATGTGACCAACATTGACATGTCGATTCTCTCCATGACAAAATTAAAATTTACTACATTGAAATATTTTGACCCAACATGCCTTAAATTGGATCCCTCGCAGGAGGGAAGGAAAAGCACTTCAAATACGAGTAAGAAAAAAATTATGAAAATATTTGGATATTTTGGTTTCGGAATATTTTTTGAGTAATTGTGGCTACATTTATATTTATGATATCTGCACAGAAAGAATAAAACTCAGGAATTTGTTTGGACCGCGTAGTGTGTGATTCTAAAATAGACATTATTCTTGCTATCAACTGGAATGAGCGTCCTTTTTGCATAATCCTGCACAAAGCTGAAAAGGGAAATGAACTAACAAACTGAAATGGTGAAATGAAAACGAGAATGAAAATAATAACAAAAGGCATGATTACTTCTGTCATATTTTCTGGGTCGCATTCTTCGGCTTAAGTTTTGATGTGATATGATGAGATGATATGCCAACAAACTTAACAAAAAATATCCTTGAATTATAGTAGAACTGTTGGTAGGTAAATTATTTTCATTTTCATTTTTATAAAATAAAATAAATTATTGAGGCGTGTAATGCAAAGCAAAAGTGAAAAATACATTTTGATTATAGAAATAGGTATGAAATTCTGGCACAAGGTTTATCAACCAACGGTAAAAAAAAAATAAAAAAAAGAAAAGAAAAGAAAGGAAATAAATGGATATGAAAAAATGGGGCTAAAAATATACATTTAAGGTATATTCTAATTTAAAGACTTAAGAAAATGTCTATACTTTAAGGACCTTAAAAAAATTATTTTTCGGAAGATACAATAGTAGTAGTAATATTATCCATACTTTAAAGGTACATTATTTACTTAAAGCTATGACCAAATGTCGTTAGTTTAACCTAGCGATTGCCTACTCTCTTTATCCCTCTAATCTTGTAGCGAGTTTGATATTATAATTAGTAACTAAGTGCATACGTAAGTGTGGTTAAAAGATCTCGTCTATAATATAATACAATATATTAGACTTTTTTTTCAAATTTTGGTTTTTTTTAATATAATTACGGCATATGATATGTAATGGAGAAAAACCCATTACCAAAAATTATACAGATGTCTCTTTAATTTTACATTTCTTATATATATGAATCACTACATTTTATTAAGAAAAGTCAGTGAACAACACCAAATTACGCCCCAGAAAAATAGCCAAATCAATTTAATGATATTGTTTATGTTACATGACTCTTCCAATAAGTGGAAGAGTTATTTTATTTTATTATTTCTATTAATCAAATTTTTTATTATTATTTATTTTTTATTTAATTTATTTTTGTAAATTAAAATCTACATTTGATTTTGAACAAAGTTTAATATATATATTTATTTTCTATGTAATAATTATTATGAATATAAATTATTTTATATATTTCTTCTATATATTATTTTATTTAGTTTCATTTTTGTACAATTTATTGCAGTTTCTTAACAACATTGTAGATGCTCAACAAAGTTTAATACTTATATAAATCAACAGTTTGTTTTTCAGCAATAGCTGGGAATTGAGTCTAAGCAACCAATAATTAAGTTATATATTAATTTCAGTCACTGCAGTAATTCACTTCACTACAATCTTTCCAATTAAAATATTAGACTTCACAAAAATAGAAATATGTTATTACAATCTATGTTAATTATTATAGTATATTCTCAATCCATTCAAAAAATTTCAATACATCTCAAACTATATCTCTTATGTAACAAGAGCCATATACAGCTATTTTAACTATGACGAGTCATTACCTGAAACAACAGAAGAAGGTAGACCTTCTAACCCAAATTAACAATATATTAAACCATTAGGCAATTCTCAATCCTAATAGATAATAGTTTTCCATTTTATATAATAAGATACAGCTCAAATTTTTTTAGTGCTTTAAAAGAGCTTATTTCTGATTCATAATATTAATGTTAAAATCAGAATAAAATTTGTAGTTGAAGGAAAATAAAAACATATACTTGACTTT
>NC_051846.1:141359231-141390885 GCF_002237135.1 Teleopsis dalmanni | reverse complement strand
ATATTGGAAAAATGTTGTAAATACATATTGGAGAAAAATAAGTAGTTCTGAATATTATATCTTATATTTATCATATCTTATATTTATTCTGGCTTATTAAAAATATTTTCCATTCCTTAGAAAAAATCCAGAGATATTGTGGCACAAATATCGAATATTAAATTGTGAAATTCAAAGCACAATGTATATACATAACTTACAGAGCTAACAGAGCTTGTGTACTTCGAAGCTCTGCAATGATTTCTTCAACTATTACAATATCTAAGGAGTATCTTATATTTTCTAAATACAACATATACACTGTAAAGGTGAATTCTGTGAGGTGAAATCAACTTTAAAATAGATCTATATAGTGTATGTACTAGGAAGTTCTCTAAAAACCGCTTTAACTATTATATTGTCCAAGGTGTATCTTACATTTTCTAAGCACAATTCATATGCTGTAGAAAAAGATGAGACAGATAAGACAAATAAACATTTCTAAATTCTATATAATAGAGGTCTGTCAAATAAGTAGTATAGGTTATCTTACATCCAGAACACTTCGTCTAAACTCTCAATCTATGGCTAAATATATTCTCCTTCAAGGAGTGTAGACTTCACACTTAATTGAGTAGTCACAATTGATCATTTTTACTCATAGTAAGTAGCGAAATCACTCACTGATGGATGAAACAGCATCAATTAATTATCTATATTATAGAATCCTCTCTAACACCTTACAACCGATTTACTTGCTTATTACTATTCATTTGTCTCTATCCATGGCCAATGTATTATGAATTTCTTATGTAAAATTTATAAAAACAATTAATATTTTATATCAACATTGTTCAGCAATATATGAACATTATTACTCTGGTCTTATCACCGCTCAAAATTAGAAAACCAACGTATATTATTTAAAATATAATAATATTTTTTAAAAAGATCACAGTATGAGATGGCTCAGGTACTATATACCCTCAAATATATAAAAGGAATAAACAATATACCTATGTATGGAATAAATATGACAAATTACTAAATGCTTTAATTTACTATATATCATCACTTTTAATATTTTCATCCATACAAAGTCCTCGTACCCCTTCGTATTATCGCATAAATGAAGTAGTCTGGTTGTATTACATTAACATTGTAGAGATCCAAATAAATGGTCAGATGTTATAGGATGCGATCGGACTTCAAAATTCGGTCATTTCGATTTATTACTATACATTAATTATGTGACCTTGTGGTGACATTCTATTATCCAATTCTGGTCATTTTGCCTTAAGTTTTTTATTTAAGACGTCGAGGTGTAAGCATTAGTTGACCTAAATAACCATTGGAACCAGTTAGAACAGTTCATAACAGACAGTTCTCTTCCAATTCCACCATATACTAAACATAATCTTATTCATTATCGATTCAAGCTTTAAAGTAGGGAAAGAATCACCGGCTTTTAACCATTATCGCTTGCATGGGATATTATCGTATTCAATCCAATTTTAATCCGCATTTCATCAGTATTTTATTCGATCAATCAAATTTCTTGCGGTAATTTATATAATATCCAAATGTCGAATGCTCTTTTTAAATCTATTCACAAGCTTCCGATGGCTTGAGAATCTGTCTTATCGGTATTTAGTGACAAAAATAGGAGGATACTTTATATATTTATTATTAACTGTATTATAGAAAGTTACTGCTTACATTTGAAATGAAAACAGGTCGGTATTGAGATTTACGTTCAAAGAAACAGATATACCAAATTGGGACAAATACCATCTTGAAGCAATGTTTGATTTCATATCTATGATATAATATAAGAACTAGATTATCAGATTGAACTTTAGTCCAAATTGTGCATGTATTGAGACGAGTATTATAACGACTATGCGTCTGACATTTAGTTCAAATTCTTCAACGCAGCAAACTTTTACTTAGAGGTTATAAAAGTATTCTCTATTGTGGACCTGCATTTTGCAATATTTATTTGTGATATATCCTTTAAAGTATTGTGCCTTGTTCAGATAACTAGACGAAAGCCAGGAGGTCACATCAGCTGCTCGGATTTTATATTTGTTAATTAAAACTTCTAGTATACCTACTATGCCATATTTATGAAGGCATATACGTGAAGTAAGTATATGAGTAATATACTTGAGATTAGCTTTTAGTAAGTAGCTGCGCAAGAATTGGATTGGCAAGCATAACTCAGACTAAAAATTCGAAGACGAAAAGATTGTTTCAGATTAAATATTCTAAAACCTAAATGTTTATATTGTGTAGAACTCCTAATTATGAATAATATTTGCATTCAGATAATTGTTCTGTGAATTGAAAATACATGCGTTTTGAATTTGCAATAACAGTTTATATTCTTATAACATAAATTAACGAAAAAAATTGGAACAAACAATAAAATAAACAATCAATTCTATAGAAAACCATCGAGTTTTACATATTCATATTAGTGCCGCCTGGATATGAAGTTTTTGTACTTAATGACTTCTGAAACGATACTTGCGTATGGTCCTGTAATGATAACCATCGTTGGTGACCTCATGAGCTGGAGCTGGTGGCAGATATTCAGGAGCCGGTTGAGCAGGTGCAGCGTGTGGTGCTGGTGGTAGATATTCTGGCGCTGGTGCTGGAGCTGGAGCTTCATAATGCTGTTCTGGTGGCAAATATGTTTGTTGAGGTGCAATCGGTGCTGGAGCTGGTGGTAGATATTGTTCTTGTGGAGGTGATGGAGGTAAATATTGTTGCTGAGGAGGTGCAGGTGGTAAATATTGTTGCTTCGGTGGTGAAGGAGGAATATATTGCTTTTGTGGCTGAGGAGGTGGTAAATATTGTGGTTGTGGTGCTGCTGGTGGTAGGTATGAGCTTGAAAGATGTGAAACATCTGCGGCAACGAAACCAATAAATGCTAAAAGTACTAGTGTGTATTTCTGGAAATTAAAGTAGAAATCATTTTCAAAATTTGTGGACATTGTATAATACACAAATAACAAAAAAAAAACTTAGTTGAATGCCTACCATGTTGATTTGTTTATATTAAAATACAAATAGTTCGAAAGCAGTTTTGTGTATGTTGTGCTTCCAAAAACGTAAACCACTTTTATATCATTTTTAACTTCATTTCAAAGATAAATTTAACAACATTGAAGAAAAAATTAAATATATAATTTAAGTCTAAAAATAAAGCACCTTTGACCTCCCTTCATAGCAAACCAATAATAGATATAATAGCAGACTAATTGTTTCCAAAACAAGACTCTTGTGTTGTCATATTAAAATATAATAACTTTTTTCTATTTTGTTTCAAAAATCCATTAATCAACAACCAAAAGAAAAATAGATGATAATTTTTCTTTTCGGTTGGTTTTTTCATTTTAATCTATACACGGTCATTATTCATATGAACTACGAACTGGCAGCAGAATCGTCAACATCATCATCATCATCGTCATCACAATCATCACCATCTAAGTCGTCATCACCTTTAACTTCAACACCCAATTTGGGTTGTCTTCCTTCTCAGTTGCTTTCAAAATTAGTTCTCGCACAAATCGCCTCAAGGGGCAGAAAAGAGGAGCATACAAATGGATTTTTTTGTGATAATTGTTGACTGGCCTAGTCTACACACCTCTTCACTCAGCGATATTGCAGGCAGTGCACTTCTGTATCGCTTTAACAAACCAACAATCCAGCCGGTTACTTAGGTCTTTTGTTTTTGGATACTCCAAAGGTCCAATGAGGCCTTAAGCGGTTGTTTCGTATTTTGACAAATGAGTTTGTACCAAATCACGCATGTCTTCATCTTGTTGGTTTCGTGCACAACTGACCTAGGTTTGCGTTCAGATACAGCAATTCCATTCAACAATTAAAGTCGCATTAATTATGCTCAGGTCAATCACTGACAGCGGCAGCAGCACAACAACAACAGCAGCACAAACGCGTAACAAATTTTTCATGATTAATTATTTTATCTATTTTTTTATTAGCAATTTATTCGTATTCATTGTATGCAAATTTTGTTTTTAAGTGTTTATTAAATTTTTATGCGAAATTAATTTTATGTTAATTATCTGCCGTCATGTGCATTTGACATTTCCATTTCGTTGTCGGTTAGTAGCATTTTTTAAATTCAATGCAAACTTAATAAAAAAAAAAGAAAAAATTTTATTACGCTAATGTAACTACACAATCCACTACTTTTAGCGAACAGATAAATATAAATTCTATAAATAATATGTGATTTACCCTGCTATTTTTTATTACATTCCTATAAATTGTGTAAGAGCATGTGCCCAATTACTGGATTTAAGTATTTCTGCTCTTGTTAGGATGAGTAAGTGCCTAGACTTTTTTCTAAATAGTATCTAGTCTTTGGTATCGGCCATATTAAACATATGTCTTCATATGTCCAAGAACTTTCGTTTCTTACTATAAACATAATGCTTCAGTATTAGTTTACAGGTATTCTAATATAGCTTCCCTTTACATTTAGAGGAAGAAAAGTACCGTATCTGTCCAATTCATCAGCTTTATAGTTTCCTTCAATGTCTTTGTTGTCTGGAGTCCTTAGAAAGCGCAGTTTAAAAATGGTGCAGATTTCATTTTAAACCGCCAGTCCATCCTAAGTAACCTTTGATCTTAGTGTTAAGTAATTTGATGACTATCTGATTGCATAGGAATATAATTCTTGTAGTTTAAGATATGTTTACTTATGTAAACATAAAACAGTTACTTCTTTAATTACTAGGTATCTGCTTGCTAAACACAACAGTAGTCTGATTGGCGGACTAGCAGTTCCAATATTCTTCTCTTTTAACTCTTTTTCTTCTGAATAGTCTGAAATCTTTTCTACAGAAGTTCAATTTTACTATTTTAGTCTAGAAGTGTCTAATGGAGTGGTCAATATCTTATATATGATTACGATTGTCGGTAATTCTACAGTGCCATACTTTTTAGTCTTAGCGCGAATCCCGCAGCCACTTACTTTCATTCCTGATCTAATGCAACTAATGCAGCATTTCAACTATGCTTTACTTCTTAAAGACTTAGAGAAACATTTAAGCGATTTACTTAGGCTAGTTCTTAAGGCACTGGCGTTGTAAAATACGACTGTTTTTTGGATCTTTTTTAGAAGCCTCAAATATGTGAGTTTCAATATGAATGACTACTATTATACCGAACAACAAAATAAATATAGAAGGTAAAAGTCAATATATTTTTGAATTTAGTCTCTATCTTACAAGTTTTTTTTGCAAGTGTATAAAGCAACGTTCGCCTTCGTCACTCTACCGATAGTTAGAGTTAATGAATCTTGAGAGTATAGTGCATCGAAATAAATTATTTTAAAAAATATTTCTTCATATTTCGGAACTTGAAAAAGCATAAGATATTTTCTCTGGAAGACTCTATTATAGAATAATAATCGTACATATTTAGGATCCAAACCCTAATATTGTTTTACATAGACGAAATATATGATAACTATGTGAGGAATTAGATTTAGGATCACTGTATTATAAAAATGATATTGAATATTACATTTTCATCCTAAGCACTTTATTTTCTGAAACTATTGTTGTGAAACAACTTAAGTTTGTCATAAACTAAGTATAGCTAGCAAAATTGGTGTAGCGCAATTTTACAAATTACATTTAAAGTTTAAGTTAATAAAAATATATATTTTTTTAATCAACTGACAATTTACATAATAATTGATTTCTGTTACCAATGAGATTAAGTGAAATAAAGATATTGTATTTCATTTTCAACGTTGAAAAGTGTCGATAAATAACTAAGTTAGTATATATTTTATGTACTAGTTTGTTGGCTCTCATTAAATTCAGACTTTTACGTATATCTAGTACGGGGCAAAAAGTTGTTCGGAATTAGTACGTAATTACTTTGGAACGGTTGTTAAAACATTTTGTGTGTTATGGATATAATTCAATTAACTGGAGTAAATGAATGTGCAAAATTGTTATTAATTTTTTTAATCTAAATTAAGTAAAATATAAAAGTTCAAGCAATAATTAATTGCAACAAGAACATTTATTACATATAGTTAATCAATTGTTTAGGTAACCATACATCTGCTTTGAGTAGTCCCATGTACCCATCATCACTGATCATTGAATTTGCTTAGAGTATTTTGTCCAAATTTTTGCATTTCTCTTGCATCTAAATTAAGTAACAAAAACACATTGAAATATCTGTTTAATAGTATATGACATACAGCAGAACTTGAGTGAAATATAAAAATCTTGCAAAATAAAGTTTAAAAATTTATAGACAAATCTTCAAATACAGATACCCTGGAAGAAATTGAAAAAAATTCGTATTAATATCATTATAGCATTAATATCTGTTTGGTTGTACCAAGCGGTGTTGACCTAATCCCTTGGTTTTGGTTGACCTCTCAACTTTTGATCATTTTTTATTACCATCCTTTCATGTTATGTATAACACATATTCATCATATTTTTGTGATATCATCCATTTTTTTGTTTTGTAGAGCTGGGGAACAAAAAATGTCTATACACACCCGCAGAAACGTCTTTCTGTGGGTAGTGCACGGTTCGCGCTAATCGCTGACATGCTAAAAAACTCCCCTTTCCAGGATGAAGTACATGACTCGGAACCACCACTAGGTATTGCTTCAGATCATACACATCCAGATTGTTAGATTTAATCTTATGACGCTGCTGCTGTACCTGCATCCAGGCACTTCTTTTTTGCACGAAGTACTGGCTCCACGTGTCTCGCCATCACAGACTAGTTGCTCTCACTTGCCAGTAGTAAGGGTACTACGTTTTCCGGGGTCCACATGCCACCAATCTGTTCTTCTAGACTGGCTCTTCCAGTTGACCATTTATTGCACTCGAAGAATGTATGTTCTGCATCATCGATTCTGCAACTCTGTTGTTCTCGAATGTTCATACGGTACAGATACTTGCCGAAGTGTCCGTGCCCAGAGAGGAGTTGCGTCAAGTAATAGATGACCTCGCCGAACTTTCTTGTCGTCCAGACCGCTAAATCGGGGATGAGTGATTTGATCCATTAACAGTCTCACCAACTAAAAGGTAAGACATATTTACATAGCTATATCCAAAATGTGATATTAGTAGCAAACCCATTACAGATAAACACATCACTAATATTAAATATTATATCATAATATACATTTATTGGATCCAACAAAAAAAAAATTGTAATTAACAAGTAATAATCGATTCTGTTTTTAAGTGATTTTAACAAATCTAAACTGTGCATTATCTCCAATCTATGGGAATTTTATCATCATTTTAGTTTTCATATATTTTTTTCGAGTATGCTTCTAATATGAGAAGATCATCTTAGAATTGTTTATGTAAATATCAAATAGTCTTTTTCATCTTCTTTATTATACTTCAAACTACAATATAATATATACTTCTTCTCAGTATATACCTTCATTAAGACTCCTTAAGTTAAAATTTAATTACTTTTGTATAACAAAATTTAGAAGAAGGTTCATATACAATGCACATTGAGGCATTATTATTTACATTAGGATAAGAACTATAAATTAATATTATCTTTCAGCAGAAAAAAGATCTCTAAAGTTGATTTGCGTCGAGTAGATAACGACCACATGAAAAGCCTTCGCAATTTTTGTACAATAATGACGTCCGGCGTAGTGCCGTGGACACTTGTTATGAATATTCGGAATGTCGCTTCAGAATACCGAAAACTAACATCAGAAGGAGGAAGACAAAGAGAGAACACATTTCATTATTTATGCATGCTCAGTGAAATTGTTACCAGCCATGAATACAAAAGAATTCTAAAGATTACAGTTCGAAGTAGATCCTTAAAAAGGAGCTGCAAACAGAAAAAGAAATGTATTAAAAAGTGGATATGTAATTTTCAAAACTTAAGTATTCTATTTGCCTTCTGAAGAAAAATTCCCCAAAAATTCGTATAAAAACCAATTTACATATCCTTGAGTAGTGGTAGAATGGAATAAGCAGGGAGAGGAGTCCTGCAATTCAATTGATGAAAATTTATATGATATTTAAGCATAAGAAAGGCTGCTAGGGGTTCGTAAGAAAATTACATGTCTGTATTAGAGTGTCTCAACTCAAAATGATTAATGAACGTGGTAAGGATAATTGCATATTATGCATAAATCAACATGGTTTTGTACACAAGTACGCCGAAACACATTCAACAACATATGTAGATATGTGTTTTATGTATTTTGTGTACAAGTGTGTGTCTAAACTCCTCTTTTGCCACAAGAAATTCAATTTTACTTGATGGTTGAAGAAATTTGAACACAATTGAATGAAAGTAGTACAAGTTGAAAAACAATAATGGTTGCATTCTCATATGCAAATTAATGATTATCCCTGATAAAAAGGATATTTGTAATCTTTATCTTTCAGCATATCATTTGCTCTAACCGCAAGTTGAAAAATGGACACTGGAAAGTTCCTCGTTGACAGGCATCATTTTTCAATAAAAGTAACCTTTATGAGATACATCTTTATATGTACGGATATTGGTAAGCATTTAATTAATTTTAAATTTGGCAGTTTGATGTTGTACAGAGGAAGGATGGAACAGGTTTAATTTATCTTTAAATTGATTTATTGCTTGATGTAGATACAGTAAAATGAATGGACAAAAAAATTAATCAAGGATTTTTAAATCATATGATATTTTAAACAATGCATTCTATTAAAATTCAAATTGAAATCAAGTCTTTAATTTATGCTAACTTTGTGGTCCTAAGTATTTTATTAACCCTCTTCTACTTCAGTGTGAATTCAATGTTTAATGATTTTTCTCAAATCGTAAGGGAAAATAATATTTTGTTTTTATAAAAGTAACTGATCCGTAATATTTATTTCATATAATTCAGGAAACGTCATAACAAATTCTAAAAAATTATATAGGAAAATTGCTTTATGGAACGCAATTGAGGCTGAAACTTTATGATCAATTCTTATTCATAATTCATTGCTAGTTATTAAATAACAGGCTATAAATGCACCCCGACCTAAAAGATCGTTTGTGCGCCTAACTAAAACAATTCTAGACTATTTATAAATCTTGTAATTGCTGTGGGCTTGATTTTACTTAATTTTAATTTTAAATTAAAACCAAGCGTAAGAGTTCCAAAATTCTAATACCGAATTTATAATTGTCTGCAGTCATTTTTGGATACTACAACGTAGGCAGGGGAATTATAGTTCAGCTCTTCTGTGTAATAAAATAGCTGTGCTTTTATTGGTTTATATTATTTATACCATGATAAAGCAAAATTCAGCATGAATAATAAGGCCATACCTAACAATAATTGGAACTTTGAAACAATTCATATATCTTAATCTTATTTAAAAGTTATATAACCATTTATAAAATATAAGCTAACACAACGAATATAGTAAGCACATTCTCCATCATAAATACTCAATAACAAAAGAATCGATAACATCAAGAAACTCCATTACTGCCGTTAAACTTAGCCCTTAAATTAACTATTGTCTCTGCGACAAATGTAGGTCTGTGAACTATTTTGAAATTCTTTAAATAATACTATATCGTAAGTATATCATAGTTACAAGAAAAAAAAGACTTTTCCAACTGTTTGTAACTTAAACTTTTGAATATTTACAAGAAATATGGATATGAAACCTAGATATCTAGAAGACAAATGAGTTACTGGTTTGAATTACTGGTCCCAAACGAGAGTGTACACCCTTATACGAAAAGGAGAAACCTAAAAATTAAAATCTACAAAGAGAAAAAAGATTATATTTTTGTCATATAGTGACGTCATCACTTAATATCACTAAAATATATAAATTTCATTTTTCCCTCCAGTAATGCACTCTAGGGCATCACAATATATTATTTGAAAATTTTGACCATATATTTTTCATGTTTGATTAAAACCGAGAATTGTCACTATATTATTTGCTCTGTAAAGATAATATTGGTACAAAATGCACTTAAATTTAAAATTTCTGTTATCTAAAGTTCCGATCTTTTAATTAACACCTAATTAAACCTAACTGTGAATTTAGAATCAATCGATGTTAAATCTAGACTTATTAAGTAAAGAAAAAATTCTTATAATTAAAGATTGCTTTTAATCCGTATTGTAAGATGTTTACTTCCATATGGAGGCACATTAATATCGCAATATTTATTATAAAATTTGTAATTAATTTCTAATAAATTAAAATGAATAATACATTTTTTTTTACAATTTCATTGCTATTTTTCAGAAACTCAAATTATTAGTATGTATTTTGTATTTAATTTCATATGTGCCGGGCCGCATTACAATTTCATGGCAATTATTTTGTAAAATAAAAATTCAAATTAATTAAATTTTTGCTATAAAATATTTTTTCTTTTTTTTTTGCAATTGTCTGTTTATTTCTAATCTTAACAATTAAATGACCCCATGTGAAGAGCATGAATAAGAATTATGGCTTTTGCAAATTGGCTTAAGATCAACATTTAAGAAAAACAATAAAATCATCACAAAACTTTGTTATTCTATCACTTCTCAGTTATACAAAGCTTTTAATAAACACAACTAAATAAAGATAGTCTAATATAAATTATGATTGGCGGTAATGGCGTTCTAATGCCCTTCGTACACCAGCTGCCTGCATGCGTATTCTGAAATGAGTAATATTTTGCGCTGGTACTATCTTTCACAAATGAGCTATTATAATATCAACCACAGCATTCAATTATTGTTTGGAGTAATCATAACCATTAATCATCATAAAATCATCATAACCATAAACATCCATTATTGTGTTGCTTTCCGTCGACTCTTCGTATTCAACGATCGATGCACAGTATTGTAAAACGATTTTGTTCACAAACTGAATAGATGTGAATAGTTAAGAGTTTTTTCGAAAGATTTGTACTTGCAAATACAGATATACATACATCATGCAGAACGTACCACTTGAATACAGAACCTTTACTCTGTAAACCTATTTGTAGTTATATCATTTAATTAATGAGAATCGAGTTGAAAATAAATGTTGGAAAGCTGAAGAGCACAATTGAGCTTTTTGAAGATAGATACCCTATAGTGCATAAGAAATTATTAAAAATGTTAATATTTTTTGTTGATTGATGTTTTTATAGTCTATTGGTTTTAGTTCTTACCAATTTTTTTGAGTTTTAGACCAAATCATGTATGTGTTGCTAAAAGTTTATTATATTCCTAATAATTTCATCGACTCTCATATAAAACTATACAACAAGAACTAGAATCCAACTGACCAGTCAAGAACATTACGAAGATTATATATGCGTGACATATACATATATATTCTTCCGTGTAGTTAAAAAATGGAATATATATATAAAATAGGCACAGACTATATATGCTGACATGCAAAAGCGATCACACTGTAAAACGTTTTTTTAAACAATAAAAAACTCCACATAAAATAAACATTCTTCTACGTGTTATTTAAAATTCCATGTAGTGATGACAGATTGAATATACTCGTATTTAATAGAAAAGAAAAAAAAAACAAAAAAAACATACGAATACAATATATAAAGTAAGAAAAGAGCTAAGCTAAAGGAACACACATGTGCTAATCACACGCATATACCAAATTTCGATAATGTTAGCATCTTGGTGAGAAAAACAAAGAACACAAGAAAACTGATGTTAGAAATGATCCATCCATACCTCCAGCACATTAAAAACTTAAGTAACAGCAGACTTAAGTTTTCTCAAAAAAATGGTGAATAAAGGATAGTAACATAACGAACTAACAATATATACATGTACATCTGTTTACATTGCTGTCATTTTTAGAATGGAGCCTATAGAATAGTATCAATATTACTTTATGGTACTTTATTGCAACCCGTTTGTGCATGAATATATTCCCACTTTTTTCTATTTTCTTGTGCTCTTCAACCTATAGAAAATAAATAAAGAATAAATTATACAGAGCGATCCTGACGGAGCATAGACTAAAATCGAACTTTTCCAAAATTTGACGATTTTGCACCCAATGCTTGATTTCCAGCCTAGTATCTTTTCCCAGTTCACAAAAAAGTGAACTTTCCTTTACGCCATTTACACTAAATAGTTAATTTCCATTCTCAATACAGATCTGTGTTCTCTCACAACAAGTGCTTTAGAGATAACACAGATCAACACAGAAAATTGTACTCATTGAGAGTAAACTGTGAAGATATTACCGATCTTTACAATTCCTATAACATAATAAATATTAATTAAATTGAAAATCACTGTCTATAAAAATGATGTCTCATAAGTCCCATCTAGTCTAGCGCTTATTTTGTGTTATAATCTTAATTATTTGAGTTTTTTTTTAATATTACATTTTATTTATCTCTCTGGATCTATTAGTGATCAAGCGGCTTCTCTGGCTTGGATGTTTGATTGGGTATCTGCGGCTGGAAAGGTGTTTGAGGACATCCGATGGTCGGTGGTTAGAGGACATTTGGGTCGTCTACTACCAACTGGGGGCAGTAAGCAACTAATCGGGCTGATTGGTGGAGGTTATTCGACGTGGCCAAGGACGACTCACGTCTGTAATGGCTAAATAAGTAAGTAAGTGAGATCCATTATTGAACATTATTCAGATGTCAATAATTAAAAATTAAACTATATACCTCATTTAACAAAAAAACTTTATACCTAGCGATTTATTACTTTTCTTACTAAACTGTTATATTATGCATCACCTAATATATCTTATTTAATAAGAAAAGCTAACGTTTTTATCTACATTTAGTAGTGTCTCAAATGAAGCTCAAAGCTTTAACCCTTCGCTGGCTAATCGGTCATCAGTCTCCCTTATGTTTAGAGTACAAAGTCTTGTTATACAACCAAGTCATTAAGCCAATCTGGATGTATGGCTTATATGGTAGCTATATGGCAATGCCTGTTCGTCAAAAGTAGAAATCCTGCAAAGAGTTCAAGCGAAGATCTTAAGAATGATTACTGGTGCACTCTGGTATATCAGAAATGAAATCATATATTTCGATTTAAGAGTTCCGATGGTTAAAGTCAAATTCGAGAGAATAAGGCAGAAACATATTTCAAATCTTGAAAACCACGTGAATCTGCTGGCCAAGGTCTACTCTTGCTAATATGACTACTTCCCCTAGACTAAAACGGAACGATAGACCCGCCATCCTACTTTCCTAATGATCATCCCGATTAATTCAACTTATACACCGTGATATCTGGTAAATAAGCCCTGGCTACTTATTCAGAGGTTCCTTGAAATAATTTACAAATCATTATATTATAATATCAAATCATTATTATAACATAGTATGTTTATATAAAATAATTTGTAATGTAATGTTATTAGTCTTTAAAACTTATTGTTAGGCTTTAATTTAAAGCGATTCAATAAAGATATATGTTATTGTTAAATAAACAAAAAAAAATTTGGTAGTGTGTATTGACTTGATAGACCTAAATAAAATTAAGAATTAAGAAGAATTAAGAGAAGCAACGTATGTAGGTCAGTCGATAAACAATTTATATTGAATTGTAACACACTTTTTCACTTCAGAAGCCGAATTTCAGAAAACTCAAACTAATACAAATAAATTTTACTTACTTAAACATTCTCTTTTTAAAATGAACAAATAAAGAAAACTCGCAAGTTTTCAGTTCCACTTAGAGTTGCAGTCTTATCTCAACAAATTTAGGACTTTCATGAAATATGTTTTTGCTATCACTCTTAATCATACTTTCCCGTACGTCACTTGGAGCACTAAAAGTATCTTTTATCACAGCATCTCTCTAAGAGCCATAACGATCAACTTTTCTACTTGCTTCAATTTGTGCTTACTGTTTATTTTATAGAATTTTATAGAGTTTTTTGCTTCTGCTTCCACAACTAATACGTATATGAGATTGTCATTTCCGGTTTTCGAAGCGGAAGTGCGAAGAACGTACAGTTGTGCGGTACAAACGCAGCAAGCGGCAAGCAGCAAGCAGCAAAAACAATGAAGGAAGCGAATGCACACTGCATTAGAAGCGCAGTGTTGCGAATTGTTAATCTAATGTTTTATATCTAAGCAAACTTTTTGGCATTTACCATTAAAGCGAAGATGAAAAAATGCATTAGAAATGTGAATAAGAATTTCCATGAATACGAAGTGTTTTATGCACTCGCAAATGTGTGTGCAATTTCTGCTGCTTTTACAAAAGAACCATGCAATATTTAAGTAGCTTTTCAAAATATAAAAAATATACATAAAATTTTATTTAAAAAATATGAGCTTGGTTGATGTGTTCTTAGTGTGCGAGTATTTCCATGTTTTTATAGCAATGCATTTGCTGCATTCGCTCAGGATGTGGAGTCTTGTGCGCTTCAAATTGTGACAACAAAAGAAATGCATTGTCTACTTTTAGGTGCATAACATGCACTTTTATTATTTTTATATTGCATGTTAGCTTCAGGTATTTCCCTACACTAACAGGTTGACTGTCATAAATTGTATGAAAATGTTCTGGAAAATGTCGTGAGCAATTTTGATTGAAGACAAATGTAATAATAAAATTATTATTTTCTCACTTTTAATATATTATATTTTTCTTTTGTTTTCGTATAGTATTTTTTACCTCGTTATACTAAGCCTCAACATGTTTAAATAAATTTTTTGTTTTGTCAATATATCTTTATTAAATCGCTTTTAATTAGAGCCTAACAATAAGTTCAAGAGTCCTACATACTAAAATGATTTGCAAATTATTTTAAGGGGGCTCTGAGTAAGTAGCCAGGGATTACTTACCAGATATCATGATGTTTAAGTAATGCACGATGACATATCTATTATTCAGTTTCAATCTAAAGGCATTTGTCATATTAGCAAGAGGTCCATGCAAAGGTTTATGCCTTATTCTCTTGAACTCGACTGTAATCATCGAAACATGTAAATCAATATGTGTGCCTTTATTTCTGATATACCAGGGTACACCAGTTATAATTCTTAGAATCTTCGCATGAGGTCTTTGCAGAATTTCTACGTTTGACGAACAGGCATTAGCATATAGCTGTAAGCCATACATCCGGATTGGCTTAATGACTTGGTTGCATAACAAAACTTTATACTCTAAACATAAGGGAAACTAATGCCCGATTAGCCAGCGAAGCCTCGAGATTCATTTCTGATTCGATATGTTTCCGCCAAGTTAAGCATTTGTCGAAGTGGTTACCATGGTACGTCACTGTTTTTGGAACTACAATTCTGTTGAGAGTGATAAATAACTATCACCATCTTTCTAGAAAGCTCAAATGATTTTTCAGTTGATTGAAAGCAATTGTGGCATTTCTATGTAGGCACAAAATAGCTGTATCGCTAGCAAATATTGGTGTTATTAAATTGGTATTTGTGGGGATATACAAAGTAAAGATGAGGCACAAGAATGACCTTGTGGGACACTTGCACTTATTGGGAAGTCTTTGGTTGTGTGCGAGTTATACTTTACACTGAAAGATCTGTGTATCAAGTATGATTAAAGTACTGCGTGTATGTTTTGCTGGTGCATCTAAACATCTAAAAAGACACCAGAGCAATAATTTCGATTTTCAAAAGTGCTTCTTATTAAGGACTTCTTATTATATGATATAGGTAATATAGTATTCCTTCTGGGCTTTTGAATCATTATAATTAATGCTTTTTTCCAAACCGTCGCGATATGTCTAAATTTATTATGGCGTTAAAAATCTTTGTAATTAATGAAATTGCCATGAGAGGCAGACTTCAGCATAATTGGACATATAGAATCGTATCCAAGCGCTTTTTTGCATACAAGTTTTTCTTCGGTGTTGACCTCGATATCGCTTGCGAAGATTTGTAAGTTGATAACATTATTGTTGATATGCGGAAGTGGTAAATCCAATTTATTAGAGAGATTTGGTTCAAAAATTTGACTCAGATGATTAGCAAATACATTAACTTTTTCTTCGTCGCTTCGAGCCCTTCACCGCTGGAATTTCTTAACGGAAGTACTGCTTTAACTGCAGTTGTTTAACACATGTTGTCTGTATAGTGAGCTATTATAAAACGGACAGTTAGATTCTTGTTTCACCGCAAAAGGTACACATAAGAAAGTTTTGGATGTCATTGCTTACGCGTGTATAATTATACGTATATTATTTTGAAACTACTAGTATTTATGGAGTTGCATTGGTGTTTATAGGTTGACTATTCCGCTGCTATTGGGTCTTCCACATCACTGCAAAGGCAGCTTGACCTGTTTATTAATTTGTCTTAATTTGCCATTAAATAAATTAATTGATTTTATTTGATTTAATTTTTTGATTTAGATTTTGCTTTTATTATGATTTTTCACAGATCATATTGGGAACTTAGTATCTGTTCATATTCGAAATCTGTAATTTCACGTGATCTGTTGCAAGTTTGATGGCAAGAGCTACAGCTGTATGTATGGAATACAAGTACTACCGCAATGACAGAGTGATTTTGATGCACAAACACAAATGTGGCATGATTTTTATTTGTAGAACTATCAGTGTACAATAGAGTTCCATTATTTTTCATATATCAATTGGTAGTTTTTGTAAGCAGCTACTTATTAATTGCAGTATTTTTATCTTCATTCGAGCAGATTTACAGGTCCATTAAAAGTAGTCATTTTTGGAGAAAGCATAAAAGATCAATTTGGTGCATTCAATAAAAAAAACCTGAGATCAATACATCTATTTCTATTTTAATACATCTATTTAAAATCTATTTAAATCTATTTAAGTTTATATAAATTGTAATTGTGTAATAATATGTAAAATATTAAGATTGTCTATATATATGAATACTGTGCTCAGTTTCACATTACTTCCTTATATCTTATATCGTTACTTGAAAATATGTACGTAAACTTACACTCAAAAATATGAAAATGTTAAAATGCATAGATCTGAAATGTACATATCTGTTTATATGCGTGTTGATCAGAGCCATAGGTCCAAAAAACTGCTACTCTCTTTTTAGATAAATAAAATTTCAACTAAATATGTCATTTAAGATTCAATGGAAGTCACTTCGCGATATTCAGATGTTGATACAGTTAAGCTTACATAGCTTTTATGTATAAACTTTATAAGATGTAGTACACAAAAATCCTCTATATATAAATATTTATCAATAATTATGTAAATATAGTTTAAATAATTTGTGTCGTTGTTGTTAATAGTAAAATATACAGTGGAGTTCATATATATGCGATCTCCTATATCTCTTGTTCTACGTTACAAATATTTTGACAAACTTAGTTTATTCCAAAAAGGCGTTAGTGTGAAGAGTACTAAATCCAAAGAAAACAAGTTTTGTATAAAATATACACAGTATTTTATTAATTTTAAAATTTATGTAATTTAATAGCATTGTGTAAATCAACGTCAATGATTCAATGATTATAAATTGAAAACCACATTACTTAATATGAGTATATTTTAAAATAATAATTGGAAACTAGTTATTCGATGAGTTATAAATATATTTGCTAATAAATAAACCTGACAATATTTATGACAGCACTTGCAAGTAGTGTTCCAACGGCAAATAGAAAAAGTCTGAACCTGCAAATGCTCAGGTACAGAATACAGAATAGAGAATACAGAATTGTGCAATACTCGTACTACCAAATAAGGCGCATAAGCTTCAAATGTTAATCACTAATTTGCTACGTAATGTATTTGATCTCTTACGAATGTATTTAGTAAGAAGCGCACATAAATTTGAGTACTTCAGTAAATGCAACCGAATAAAATAATCTGCTACCTCAGTTATGCAAACATCCTAATGCGCCTTGGATGCAACGGCTTTTAGTGCGGCTGGGATAAGCAGTTTGCATACAAATGCAGCAGAAGACACGCATTAATTTCTGAGATGTGTCACGTGAATTTGTGGCATCCGCTTTAACTGATGGAAATGTTTGAATTACTCCAGCCGAAGTCACTCGCAAGCCACTCTTTGAGTTTAATGCAAACTTCATTTGAGATATGCAAAGTAGCTCCCTAGCATTACAGACAGTTAAGTAACGGATTCATTTAGTCTGTCACATTTGCATTTTGATGCGCAGATTTCCTCCCAAGAATACTCACTTGCACCATTAAAATTCTGCAATTGGATGCATGAAATTTTAGTGGCTTCACGAGTACGTCACGCGGATACTGTACTTTAGCAAAGTGCTTATAAAATGGATTAAAATATTTCGCATTAATACTCAAATCGGGGCATATATATTCGAATTAATAGAAGTCCATACCTACCTTTGTGTGAATTTTGCTTAATTAATTAACTGCACTAATACACCACAAAATCTTAAAAGGTCTTAATATAATACTTATATTAAATGACTTTCTTTTTATAGAGTAAATAATGATACTCTAGTAACACATAATTTAATAATCTAATATTAATCATATTTTTGTGTGATGATGGATAAATAAGTAAAATTAGCCTAATGAATCAAGTTTTTGGGTGTATAACTTCATGCTTTATATTTTCTGATATCTTCAATCTTGATTAATCTTATTTCAATGGAATTATTTTCTATCAATGTTGTATGTTTTTCGACCATCTTTCTGGCGATTTTTAGATTTCATGAAAAAGAATGGATTGTCTTCTGATGCGACTTCCTCATGGAGCAATTTTCGGGCTGTCTGAAGTGTTGGTATTGAAGAGCGCTTTACATTGACCGAAACAAGCAATAATCTGATAACGCACAATGTAGTGTAAAGTAGAATTTCGGATTTAGGTGATTACAACGTATTTTTTGTGCAGTAAAATCATTTTATGTTGTTTCTTGACTGGGCTCGGACTTTTTTTGTAATGCAGGCTTTAAATCTTTCTTATTTAATCTCTCTGGACATCCCATACTGCGCGAACAAAGAGTTATATTTTTCAACAGAGCAATATAAGGTTTTGGAAGAATTAGAAAAGTCTTGTACTGTTTCTTAAAAATTGTCTCTTTTATTATAACAGAAATATTCAACAATTTTTAATAGATTCAATAATAGTAATTTTACTATTATTGAAAGACCAGTCTTCTAAGAAGTGTCACATTTCTTCTTCTAAATACTGTACGCAAGTTAATAAATTTTGATCTACAAATCGTTGTTAATTTTATCAAAAATTCTTTCAAAAATTCTTTCAAATTCTGTACGAAAAGTACTCGAAATCTATTATTTAAAAATGGTTTGTAAAAGTTCCAATCCAAAAATTTTTTCTTTAAGTTGATCAGGATCTGATATTCATAGTGTGTTTATACCAGCAGTTGCTGGAATTTTGTAATGAACCTTTTTCGTCGGGGTCTAACTTGCCGGATCCAAGGCCCCGCTCTACAATACATTTATTTATTAGGAACATTGGAAAAATGAGACGCATTTGACAGAGCTGAGAATGCCGTGAACTAAGTGACGGAAGTGATGCGATGTGATCACGAGCTCGCTGTTTAGCTGACTCTTGTTTAAAGAAAAGTGAATTCCTTTTCTGAAGTATAGGTTTTGCTACAAAATGTGGATTTCTTTAGCCGTGGACGAAGGATTTGTGATAGAGATTTAAATTTCTATCACCCTTGTAAAGAGTTGCCAAAAGTAGAGATGTGAATTTTTGACGCGGCTTTCATACCGAAGAAGTGTAATATACACTATTGTTTTGTTAGTGTAATTATACGTCAATTTTTTTACTACTTTGCAGTAGTAAATTTTTTTATTGTTTTTATTATTATTCTAATTATTGTTATTGTTTAAGTGTAGATTTTTAATAATTTTTTTATTATTTTTTTATTATTGTTAGAATTTTTGTAAACTTGATAACGCGTTTTGTTGATTGATTTATTATTATTATTTTATTAAAATTTTGCCGCTAAAATTTTATATTACACCTGTCCTATAGTAAGACAGTTGTGTAAGATTTTTTCTATGTATAATAATTTCTTACAACACCCGTTTTGTTAACAGGTCCTTATAACACCATTGAATGTTTCCAGTACACAGAATATGTGTGTGGCTTAGGGTAAGAAACGTTTATAAAATTTCAACTTTATTTTGGATTACGTTTATTGTACTCAAATCGAGTAATTATTTCGAAATATTTTTTTTTTCCCAATATGTTGATTCTTTTTTCGAGTCAGCGCAACTGGGCACTTTTACTCTTTGATAGCTAGGGATACTACAGGGTCCCACCCATCATATTGACTAATTTATGTATTCCTTATAAACTTCATGATTATTCAGTGATTGATCTAAGATCTGCGTACCTCCCCGTGCGGAGAGTGATTACTCTAAGATTAGATAGTGGTAAGTAGGATAGCCTGTCAATTTTTCCTTATTAACCAACTAGAAAATGAATACATCCGCACCAGTTTTAGATGTAACAATGTAAGGAAATTAACAATAATACAATTTGAGCAGTTTTGATTAGAGAGACTGAGCATTTGCTTCCTTTCCTAATTTAATGAATAATTTAGCATTACTTTCTGAATTTTCTTATAGCAAATTTGTTTCCTATAGCAATTGTTATTGCAGTTTTTGTTAGTGATAATAAATACAATTCGTAAATAATTCATCAAAACACTAGTGAATCTACTATCCAGCACTTTTTCTTATCAGTCGTAAGTTTTTAAATAAAAATGGGAACTACAAAGTGTCAACTGCAATAGGTTTTGTATGTTTTTACCTGAATTTTATGTTCAAATTCTGTGCAAATGTAAAATCGGGAAACAAATGATGTTGCAGCCATTCATCAATTTTAGAAACACGTACAGCACGATTTCAAGTGAAACGAGTATCTGCAACGCTACAAGTCACCAACTAAAATATTACACAACTGAAAACAATACAAAACCAAAATTAAAAAATCACAAACTACAATGAAAAAAAAAATATTCTACTATAACAAACAAAACTTAAAACAATAACAATATTTCAAATGTCAGAAGTTGCACATTCCAGTATTCTCAAGGACTGCATCGAAGAGAACACAGGAAGTACGGGGCCAGGAATAATGCGCGCGTATGTGAAAAGTTAAATAAAAGTTTTCCTTTTCTGTTGTGTGTGTGTGTGCACATGAGGAAAAAGGCTACAGGACAATGGGTCGAATTTATTACTGCAAGGATTATTATACAAATAGAGCACATAAGCAAAAAATATGATCGATTGTACGGCTGTGCAGAAGTAAAAATCGCATTTTTCATTAGCAAAAATTTCAGCAGAAAAGTGAGCCAAGTATAAATAATATTACAGAATATATAATATTACTTTTCATCTCTCCATTCCGATATTATTACTTTTATTACTGCATAAATAAGTTACAAACATCATGAAACGAAATTGTTTTTCTAAATTGTAGCGCCGAAAAGGAACAACTTTTATTTAAAGTACAAATATGGGCCGAATTGCTATGGCAAGAATAAGCACTGGCAACAAACACAATATCTAAAGTACGTGCAAGTTTGACAAATATAGGGTAACACATACCAACTTCCAATTCTCAAAACAGTCATGCAAACACATCACACCATTGAAGTGACCACAATCACAATAGCTTCCGCTAAAAGTTGCAAGTTTCCAACAAAAACCAAGGATCAAACTCCCATTTCCAGTTCACAATTTCTTTCGTAAGTATCCTGCAAATATTTGTTTCATACGATTGTCTGTGTTGCTGATGCTCTATTACGGCCTTCATTGCAGTTGATAGTCTTACATGTTCACTACATCATAAATTAAAGGAAAACTATCCAGTAAAAACGAACTTTGACACTGCTTCATGTTACCAGCATGGAGCATTACCAAGCAACATGATTTTTTTCTTGCTGTTATTGAAACAAAGCCAACAACAACAACACAACAACAAACGTGCCTCGGCAAGATATCTACAAAATGTACTCGAAATAGTTCCTAAAGACTTTACTGCATTCTTGGAATTATTTATATTCTCCCTCAACTGTTTTTATCTAATTCTATTTGGTTATGGCTTTTTTAATTTAACTTAATCATTCATGGTACGCTATGTTAACACAGACATTGATAACCTAATGCTACTTCATAGTTAAACTAATTATATTAAGTACCTCTTACTACGCTCTTCGAAAGAAGAAGAAACTTAATATTTCAAAGCATGGAGTTATTGTTTAAAATCTGGAAAAAAGTGCAAGTAGAAAACTTATAATTGACATCTATGAGTTACAGATCAGAACCTCGACATATGATACAAAATATTTTGATTATGAACTATACATAACATAATTTGTTGGAGATTCATAAGGAAAGATTATCAAACTTGTATTAAAATCAAGTATTATAGATAAAATCAAAACTACTGTAGACCGATATAAGATATATACTATACTATAATCATAGAACGATAAGCAGCTAAATAAATAAAAATCTTAAGTTCATCTTTATTTTATAGAAATCCTATAATATTTTTTATAACATATATATATTAAGAGAACAACGATAATATATCTAAGTTGAGGTCCCTAATGAAACAAGTAGTGAGCCCAAGGAGGTGTATAATGATAGGTAAAATATTCCGACTCTACTTATATACTTATATTACATATATTACTTATTATAATCAATAAAAATCTGTAAAGTTTGGGTAACTTTTCATAATTATAATAGAAAGCAAATAAATTAATTTACTGATATATATATATATATGATCGAACTCATATATAACTCTATCTATTCATCGTGTTTGATTTCAACATAATATATATTATATAATATATAATTTCAATGTAATTTAATTGGACTTACTGTTGGAAAAATAAACAACTGTTATGTTTCCGAATGGACAATATGAGTTTATAGAATTCAAAATTATCGTATCCTCTATGTATTAATATCAAACAAGCTATATACAAAAATAATACTGATAAGTGATAACAACAGACACATATTTAGCAAATTTATAGGTACATACTGTGTATAAGGCATGTGTTCGAATATAAGGAATACTACTAGAATATATTGAGGTAAAATAACATATAACATAAAAGATACATCTAGAGTAATCAGTGTGTCAGTCTACAGTAAGTAATCCACTCCTTGAACATATCCTTGAAGCTTAGAAGGTTTGTAGTTATAGATCAAAGAAGAAAAAAATTATAAGTAGTCTTAACAATTCTGTTGGATATAGCCACTAACCAATGTCACTTATAAGTAACTAAAGCTAAAAATCATTAGTCATTAAAATTTTACCAACATCATTAATATCGATTATTCTGATATTATATTCGATTGGAAGAAATTTTATTGCAAATGTACTTCACATGTACAAGGTATCATACTTATTGTACATGTGTCAGTTATATCAGTTTGTAATTAGTTTTTAGTTATCTTAAGCGTTCGCAGGAATATAGACTGTAAAGAATTCTTTCCCAACATCGAAGTTCTACAAGATCAGTCGAAGTTCACAGACCACCCAAGATTGTTTTCTGCAATAGTGTGAAGATATGTTTGAGATCTTTTATCTGGATCGAGTTCTGATGATAAGTACTATTCATCAAAAATAGAAACAATAGAAAATCGTGAAAAGCTTATGAATTATTTGCAATTTTGCAATGTGTGAAAACGACAAACCTTCTGGCCTAGAAGGAATGCCAATTCCAAAATCGTGAAACTATTTATGTTACTAAAATAATGCAGTACTATTTGGTTTGGTAAATATATTAACAAACAAAACTGTTACATTCGGTATCTGGGACAGTGAAAATCTAGAAGTAACTGGAGAAAGACTATTTCAAGCACAAAGTATTATTGCAAGGATGGCATACAGTCTGGTGTAAAAGACCTTTGATCACTTCTTTGAAAATGACAAAAGCGTGACACAAACAGCCAATTTTAATTTCTATGTTTGTTAAATCAGTACGATAAGCAATCTTTTTCGGCTTAGTCACCAAAAACATCGATCGATTGCGCAGAACAACATGTTTGTATGCAAACGCGTATCCATCAAGTAATGGCCGAACCACGATATTGCCAACTATGTGCCGATATGTCATCAAAAATTATCTGTGTATAATCTAGTATTTTGGAATATTCTCTGTATAATATTTAAATAATGTTTAATTTCACATTTACTGCCATTATGCAACAATATTTTCAAATCTAAAGTTTTAATCAAAATTTATTTCTGAAACGTTCCGTTTATTTCCGGAACGATCAAATTGATAATTCTGTGCAAGAGATTTGAATAAAATATGCTAAGATCCAAATGTAATATATATAATACGAAAATATATAAACGTTCCTTCAGCAATGTCTCATCACTGATGCGCTTCCCATAGCTGCATAACCAACGAAACTACTATTTTCAATCGTAAGTCTCAAAAATATAATCCAATAAAATAGAATTTGATTATATGAGAAAATGAGCCCCAAAACGTAGACTTACTTTGATATATGGTAAGTCCAAACATGTGAAGTTAAAACACAACAGCAAATAAAACAAAAAGCAAAAAAATAGAAGAAAAAGTAAGCAGAGACAAAATATATACAAACAATTTAAGTAAAAAAGATATATTAATCATGTATCACAAAATTATTACAAGTTATTTAGCTGTTAGTTCCTAACTAGGGTAAGTCCGATATGCCATAAGCAATTTCTTCAGCCAAACAATCCCAATCCAGAGGAGCCTCCAATATGTCCCCCAAGTCCTCCAAAACTACCGCTCAAGCCACCAGAATGATAACCCGATGAAGTAGCTTTACTTCCGCTACCAAGATAAGAAGAACCATAACCAGAACCACTACTTCCACTTAAGCCTCCAACATGACCAGACAACAAACCTGAAGAGCCTACTGAAGATGATCCATAACCACCTCCAATTCCAGCACCAATACCAGCAGAGCCTTTGCCATTACCCGATCCATGATCAGCACCAATACTTCCACTTAAGCCTCCGATATTACCAGATAATGAACCTGATGAACCACTAGAGGCTGAACCATGACCTGCTCCAATTCCAGCACCAACACTGGCAGAACCTTTATCATTACCGGATCCATGATCAGCACCAATACTTCCACTTAAGCCACCAATATGACCAGATAATGAACCTGATGAACCACTAGAGGTTGAACCATGACCTGCTCCAATTCCAGCACCAACACTGGCAGTGCCTTTGCCGTAACCTGAACCATGACCGGATCCAATGCTTCCACTTAAGCCACCAATATTACCAGATAATAAACCTGATGAACCAGCGGATACAGAACCATGACCTGCTCCAATTCCAGCACCAATACCAGCAGAGCCTTTACCATTACCAGAACCATGACCGGATCCAATGCTTCCACTTAAGCCACCAATATTACCGGATAATGATCCTGATGAACCGCCAGAGGCTGAACCATGCCCTGCTCCAATTCCAGCACCAACACTGGCAGTGCCTTTGCCGTAACCTGAACCATGACCAGATCCAATACTTCCACTTATGCCTCCGATATTGCCAGATAATAAACCTGATGAACCACTAGAGGCTGAACCATGACCTGCTCCAATTCCACCACCAATACCAGCAGAGCCTTTACCATTACCGGATCCGTGATCAGCGCCAACACCTCCACTTAAGCCACCAATATGACCAGATAATGATCCTGATAAACCACCAGAGGCTGAACCATGACCTGCTCCAATTCCAGCACCAACACTGGCAGTGCCTTTGCCGTAACCTGAACCATGACCAGATCCAATACTTCCACTTAAGCCTCCGATATTACCAGATAATGAACCTGATGAACCACTAGAGGCTGAACCATGACCTGCTTCAATTCCAGCACCAATACCAGTAGAACCTTTGCCATTACCGGATCCATGATCAGCACCAATACTTCCACTTAAGCCTCCGATATTACCAGATAATGAACCTGATGAACCAGCTGATCCAGAACCATGACCTGCTCCAATTCCAGCACCAATACCAGCAGAGCCTTTACCATTACCGGATCCATGATTAGCGCCAATACTTCCACTTAAGCCACCAATATTACCAGATAATGAACCTGATGAACCACCAGAGGCTGAACCATGACCTGCTCCAATTCCAGCACCAATACCAGCAGTGCCTTTACCATTATCAGAGCCATGATTAGCGCCAATACTTCCACTTAAGCCACCAATATGACCAGATAATGAACCTGATGAACCACCAGAGCCTGAACCATGACCTGCTCCAATTCCAGCACCAATACCAGCAGAGCCTTTACCATTACCAGAACCATGATTAGCGCCAATACTTCCACTTAAGCCTCCGATATTGCCAGATAATGAACCTGATGAACCACCAGAGGCTGAACCATGACCTGCTCCAATTCCAGCACCAATACCAGCAGAACCTTTACCATTACCGGATCCGTGATCAGCGCCAATACTTCCACTTAAGCCACCAATATGACCAGATAATGATCCTGATGAACTACCAGAGGCTGAACCATGACCTGCTCCATTTTCAGCACCAACACTGGCAGTGCCTTTGCCGTAACCTGACCCATGACCAGATCCAATACTTCCACTTAAGCCTCCGATATTACCAGATAATGAACCTGATGAACCACTAGAGGCTGAACCATGACCTGCTCCAATACCAGCACCAATTCCAGCAGTGCCTTTGCCATTACCAGAGCCATGATTAGCGCCAATACTTCCACTTAAGCCACCAATATGACCTGATAATGAACCTGATGAACCACTAGAGGCTGAACCATGACCTTCTCCAATTCCAGCACCAATACCTGCAGAGCCTTTACCATTACCAGAGCCATGATTAGCGCCAATACTTCCACTTAAGCCACCAATATGACCAGTTAATGATCCTGATGAACCACCAGAGGCTGAACCATGACCTGCTCCAATTCCAGCACCAATACCAGGAGTGCCTTTACCATTACCAGAGCCATTATTAGCGCCAATGCTTCCACTTAAGCCTCCGATATTACCAGATAATGAACCTGATGAACCGCTAGAGGCTGAACCATGACCTGCTCCAATTCCAGCACCAATACCAGTAGAGCCTTTGCCAATACCGGATCCATGATCAGCACCAATACTTCCACTTAAGCCACCAATATGACCAGATAATGAACCTGATGAACCAGCGGATCCGGAACCATGACCTGCTCCAATTCCAGCACCAATACCAGCAGAGCCTTTACCATTACCAGATCCGTGATCAGCACCAATACTTCCACTTAAGCCACCAATATGACCAGACAATGAACCTGATGAACCACCAGAGGATGAACCGTGACCTGCTCCAATTCCAGCACCAACACTGGCAGTGCCTTTGCCGTAACCTGAACTATGACCAGATCCAATACTTCCACTTAAGCCTCCGATATGACCAGATAATGAACCTGATGAACCACCAGAGGCTGAACCATGACCTGCTCCATTTCCAGCACCAATACCAGCAGTGCCTTTGCCATTACCAGAGCCATGACCAGATCCAATGCTTCCACTTAAGCCTCCGATATTACCAGATAATGAACCTGATGAACCGCTAGAGGCTGAACCATGACCTGCTCCAATTCCAGCACCAATACCAGCAGAGCCTTTACCATTGCCGGATCCGTGATCAGCGCCAATACTTCCACTTAAGCCACCAATATGACCAGTTAATGATCCTGATGAACCACCAGAGGCTGAACCATGACCTGCTCCAATTCCAGCACCAACACTGGCAGTGCCTTTGCCGTAACCTGAACCATGACCAGATCCAATGCTACCACTTAAGCCTCCGATATTACCAGATAATGAACCTGATGAACTACCAGAGGTTAAACCATGACCTGCTCCAATTCCAGCACCAATACCAGCAGAGCCTTTACCATTACCGGATCCGTGATCAGCGCCAATACTTCCACTTAAGCCACCAATATGACCAGATAATGAACCTGATGAACCAGCGGATGTAGAACCATAACCTGTTCCAATTCCAGCAGCAATACCAGAAGACCCCTTGCTGTAACCTGACCCATGACCAGATCCAATACTACCACTTAAGCCTCCTATTTGACCTGATAATGAACCTATTAAACCACCGGAACCAGATTCAGCTGCGCCATTTGAACCTGTGTGTCCTCCCAGACCGAGACCGAAACCACCACCACCCAGGCCAATACCGTATGCTGTATTAAATAAGCATTATTTAAAGTAATTTGAAGTACATAATTCTTTTAGGAACTTACCATTGCAGAAGGTAATGCCAACCGAAAACAATGCTATTAATGTTATCCCTCTCATGTTTATCACTTATTTAGATGTTAAAATGAACCTGCGCGGGCTTTTATAGAAATCAGTTTTAAGTCACTTGAAAGTGTTTGTTTTTATAATTCCCCACTCTGTGTGCTTAGTTTTGTGATTTTCTAAACAGCTTCAGTAGGAACGGTTTGGTTATTGATGACACACGTATTTAAATTCTAATTGAATCTCAGCTCTTGTGGAGGCGCTATATTAGGATGAGGTGTTGTTGCTTTTCCCACAATTTGGCATCCATTCGCATGTTAAATAATATGATTTCAAGATACTACATCGATAGTATAAAATCTTGAAAATCTCGTAGTGTGCTTCTTGTTCCACTCTGCCTTTAGTTTTGGCTGGAAAGTATTAACATACGCAACTGGTTTTTAAGTTCTTTCGGCGCTTCAGCACATCTCGAAACGGTCGTGTCTCAAACGCTATAATTAATTTTGTAATAACATAGAAAGACAAATTTATTGGTGATTAGTTCATTTGTCAAATGCTAATTTAAGCTAATAAACAAAATTTCATACCCCATAATATTAGAAAAAAATATTAAGCAATTAAAATTGTTTTAATATTGTTTTAATATTGTTCCTAGGAAATTAAACACTACGAATTCTAGGAAAAGTTGACATTGGACCTAGACTATGATGGAGCATTTGCTACGAATAATATGTGTGATAAATATCAGTCGGGTCTCCTTGTGCTTGTCGGTTGTTCTTTCAAATTTTTCAAAAAAGTTATTCTCTTTTTTTTTATATGTTTTGTCAGTGGATTTTGATATCTAAATACGAAATTTTAACTCACATGTGCATTCGAATTGCTAATATAAAGTATTTGAGTAATAAATCAGCTACATTTAAAGCAAATATTTATTATGTCATTATAATTCTGTACACCATCAAGTGAATTTTGTTTCGGAGTTTAAACCACTGGACTAATTTGAAAAGACTCTTCTCTTTAGTTAAGTCTTGTCAGTGTATGTACACTGCTAAAAATATTTTATAGATCCAAATTCTCTGCATTGGTTCAAAAATGTTTGTTGAATTCTAATTGAATAAATGTATTTAAGGTATGATCTTATTCGTCACTATTTCTTAATATTGCAGTTTTTTATATTCTTGTGATCAGTTGTACTGAAAGTACTTCAGAGATGCATCCATATGTAGCAGTGGACATAAAATCAAACTAGATAATTCATTTTACTAACAAAGCACTAAAATTGGTGAAACCAAGATGTGTCGATGTGTTGCCAAAGTAAATGAAGCATTTTATCATTGCATTCATTCAAAAACTAAAAGATAAAGAAATTTAATATTAAACATAATTTTACTTCAGATGCTTCATTCATACTAAGTACATTAAACTTTTGCATATATCATAAGTTTTCTCAGCAGCCGCTAAAGAACAAGTCACGATTTTCAGTTTCGTAGACAAGCGTTGAGAGTTCTTGGAAATCAAAGCACCACAACCAGTTGCGTTTAACTGAAAGACTCAAATTAATATCGATTGAACTCAGCCTTAAAAATTGTGAATAAAATTAATTCATATAAAATATTAATAAAAAAAATTCAAAATAATTCCAAGAATTTAATTTTTCAATTAGCCATGTAAATCTTCAATATGTGAAATCTATGATTTTGACTATTATTTAAGCGTGAACGGTGTAGTCCATATGGTCAACCAGTAGTTTTATAATATATGCAAATAAATATTGTTTCAAAACACAAATCAAAGAAATAAAATATATATTAAATAGTTTCATGTAAAATCAAATTTCCAATTTTAAATTTTGATAGTAATTCTTTTTATATAATATAAAATCTATTAAATAAATATTCAAACATATAAATAATATTCATATTTAGATTAGATTTTTTCTTATAAGTCGAAAATAACGAAAAAAATATAAATCATCCTCAATTACTAAAAATATTAAGTCGAAGATTAAAATTATCTCCACAACAGAATAAACTTTGTTCCTTCAATTTTTTTAAGTAATTCAATTAAGTAGAAAATCTATCTTATGGGTCAGGTTTAAACTTCTAATCGAGTAAAGTTTTATTTTTATTGGTTTAATGTATAAATTATAAAAAAAAATTAATAAATAACACTCTTCTACATACATCAGGTCTTTAATAGTATTTTTTTAATTTTTCAACCATTTTAAGCTAATTTGAAGCCTACAATGAGATTTGAAATTTGTGTTTTCAGCAAACTTGCTACGGCTAAATAAATAAACATTTCTGCGTTAGACGTTCCTCTCCAAAAAACCTCTTTCCGGCTCCAAATGTGCAATTTTTTAAATATTTCTTTAAATCACTCTGTATAAACAAAACTGAAAACCGAGAAAACTATAGTTTTAATTCAAAAGACAATCTTAAAATAGTTGAAGCCACACGGCAATGAAATCCTTTTAGAGCTACTCATTTCCAAAAAAAAAAAACATATATAAAAATTTTTGATATTTCCTCTCGAGTTGCCGATATGAGCTTAGCAGCCTCAAATTAACATATAATAGATGAAAAAACAAAAAATAGAAAATTTAATGTAATTTAATTTAATATGCAATAAATTTTTAAATACTTTAATTGCTTTGTTTCCAAACAGCCTACTTGAGCTCAAATAATTGCCTATTGTGGTACCACAGAAATATCATAGGTACGTATGTTACACCACCATTAGGTAAAGGAAAACCAACCTGACAGTTCAATAAATTTGGTCAGGTTCTTAATATTACATAATGACAGCTCAATCAGTTCGGTGAGAAAAGGGGCCCCGAAGATTTTCAACCTTCTTCTAGCTAAAAAAGGGCACTCACACATGAGATGAAACACGGTCTCCTCCTCATGTTTACAGCCACAGTCTTAACAAAAGTCATTGTAGAGTAGACTACATTGTAGAGTTACATAGCATGCTTTCCTATTTCGCAGTGTCCCGTTAGTACAGACATCGTGGTGCTGAACAAGTTCCGCCTTAGTTGAAGTAACTGCATACTAGACCAAGAGTTAGAGTTAATTGTTATACATATATTGTTATATTATTTGGTATTCTTAAAATTTTTTTTAGTTATTATATTTTATTTTAACCAATTTAACTTTGATAAAAAATATTTTTACAAATTTATTATTTTATCGTTTATTTTACACAGCACACTAGTTATAATGCAAAGAATTTTGGATTATTTACGCCGGTCTAACTCAGTGTAAGTTGTGTAAGTTGCTCACAGATCCCGGCGATCTGTGAGCAGATAAAGATGAAAGGAAACACAAGACGAATACATGGTTAGGGAAGTGGGAAGAAAGTTAGGTGGATGAGAAGGAGGGGGGGTAGGGGG
>NC_051846.1:141347986-141359131 GCF_002237135.1 Teleopsis dalmanni | reverse complement strand
AATACCGAAAACTAACATCACAAAGAGGAAGACAAAGAGAGAACACATTTCATTATTTATGTATGCTCAGTGAAATTGTTACCAGCCATGAATACAAAAGAATTCTAAAGATTACAGTTCGAAGTAGATCCTTAAAAAGGAGCTGCAAACAGAAAAAGAAATGTATTGAGAAGTTGATATGTAATTTTCAAAAACTTAAGTATTCTATTTGCCTTCTGAAGAAAAATTCCCCAAAAATTTGTATAAAAAGCAATTTACATATCCTTAAGTAGTGGTAGAATGGAATAAGCAGGGAGAGGAGTCCTGCAATTCAATTGATGAAAATTTATATGATATTTAAGCATAAGAAAGGCTGCTAGGGGTTTGTAAGAAAATTACATGTCTGTATTAGAGTGTCTCAACTCAAAATGATTAATGAACGTGGTAAGGATAATTGCATATTATGCATAAATCAACATGGTTTTGTACACAAGTACGCCGAAACACATTCAACAACATATGTAGATATGTATTTTGTGTACAATTGTGTGTCTAAACTCCTCTTTTGCCACAAGAAATTCAATTTAACTTGATGGTTGAAGAAATTTTAACACAATTGAATGAAAGTAGTACAAGTTGAAAAACAATAATGGTTGCATTCTCATATGCAAATTAATGATTATCCCTGATAAAAAGGATATTTGTAATCTTTATCTTGCAGCATATCATTTGCTCTAACCGCAAGTTGAAAAATGGACACTGGAAAGTTCCTCGTTGACAGGCATCATTTTTCAATAAAAGTAACCTTTATGAGATACATCTTTATATGTACGGATATTGGTAAGCATTTAATTAATTTTAAATTTGGCAGTTTGATGTTGTACAGAGGAAGGATGTAACAGGTTTAATTTATCTTTAAATTGATTTATTGCTTGATGTAGATACAGTAAAATGAATGGACAAAAAAATTAATCAAGGATTTTTAAATCATATGATATTTTAAACAATGCATTCTATTAAAATTAAAATTGAAATCAAGTCTTTAATTTATGCTAACTTTGTGGTCCTAAGTATTTTATTAACCCACTTCTACTTCAGTGTGAATTCAATGTTTAATGATTTTTCTCAAATCGTAAGGGAAAATAATATTTTGTTTTTATAAAAGTAACTGATCCGTAATATTCATTTCATATAATTCAGGAAACGTCATAACAAATTCTAAAAAATTATTTAGGGAAATTGCTTTATGGAACGCAATTGAGGCTGAAACTTTATGATCAATTCTTATTCATAATTCATTGCTAGTTATTAAATAACAGACTATAAATGCACCCCGACTTAAAAGATCATTTGTGCACCTAACTAAAACAATTCTAGACTATTTATAAATCTTGTAATTGCTGTGGGCTTAATTTTACTTAATTTTAATTTTAAATTAAAACCAAGCGTAAGAGTTCCAAAATTCTAATACCGAATTTATAATTGTCTGCAGTCATTTTTGGATACTACAACGTAGGCAGGGGAATTATAGTTCAGCTCTTCTGTGTAATAAAATAGCTGTGCTATTTTATAGGTTTCTATTATTTATAACACGATAAAGCAAAATTCAGCATGAATAATAAGGCCATACCTAACAATAATTGGAACTTTGAAACAATTCATATATCTTAATCTTATTTAAAAGTTATATAACCATTTATAAAATATAAGCTAACACAACGAATTAGCTACTAACAACGAATATAGTAAGCACATTCTTCACCATAAATACTCAATAACTAAAGAATCGATGACATCAAGAAATTCCACCATTACTGCCGTTAAACTTAGTCCTTAAATCAACTTTTATCTCTGGGACAAATATAGGTCTGCGAACTTTATTTAAATTCTTTAAATAATACTATATCGTAAGTATATCATAGTAAGAAGAAAAAAATAAGATTACAACTGTGTCAACTAAACTTTGAATATTAATCAAGGAAATCAAATAAACCTGGAATCCTAAGAATACCAAATGAGTTACTGGTTAAAATTACTGTCCCAAACAGAGTGTACACCCTAACCCGAAAAGGAGAAACCTAAAAATTAAAATCTACAAAGAGAAAAAATATTATATTTTTATCATATAGTGACGTCATCACTTAATATCACTAAAATATATAAATTTAGTTTTTCCCTCCAGTAATGCACTCTAGTGCATCACAATATCTAAAAGCAAAGATAGTAGCTCTAGAATAAATAATAACGTATATAATATATATAATAATGTATATAATATAATATATATAATAATAATATATAACATATTTACATATTTACGACATCTACGTTATATTATTTGAAAATTTTGACCATATATTTTTCATGTTTGATTAAAACCGAGAATTGTCACTATATTATTTGCTCTGTAAAGATAATATTGGTACAAAATGCACTTAAATTTAAAATTTCTGTTATCTAAAGTTCCGATCTTTTAATTAACACCTAATTAAACCTAACTGTGAATTTAGAATCAATCGATGTTAAATCTAGACTTATTAAGTAAAGAAAAAATTCTTATAATTAAAGATTGCTTTTAATCCGTATTGTAAGATGTTTACTTCCATATGGAGGCACATTAATATCGCAATATTTATTATAAAATTTGTAATTAATTTCTAATAAATTAAAATGAATAATACATTTTTTTTTACAATTTCATTGCTATTTTTCAGAAACTCAAATTATTAGTATGTATTTTGTATTTAATTTCATATGTGCCGGGCCGCATTACAATTTCATGGCAATTATTTTGTAAAATAAAAATTCAAATTAATTAAATTTTTGCTATAAAATATTTTTTCTTTTTTTTTTGCAATTGTCTGTTTATTTCTAATCTTAACAATTAAATGACCCCATGTGAAGAGCATGAATAAGAATTATGGCTTTTGCAAATTGGCTTAAGATCAACATTTAAGAAAAACAATAAAATCATCACAAAACTTTGTTATTCTATCACTTCTCAGTTATACAAAGCTTTTAATAAACACAACTAAATAAAGATAGTCTAATATAAATTATGATTGGCGGTAATGGCGTTCTAATGCCCTTCGTACACCAGCTGCCTGCATGCGTATTCTGAAATGAGTAATATTTTGCGCTGGTACTATCTTTCACAAATGAGCTATTATAATATCAACCACAGCATTCAATTATTGTTTGGAGTAATCATAACCATTAATCATCATAAAATCATCATAACCATAAACATCCATTATTGTGTTGCTTTCCGTCGACTCTTCGTATTCAACGATCGATGCACAGTATTGTAAAACGATTTTGTTCACAAACTGAATAGATGTGAATAGTTAAGAGTTTTTTCGAAAGATTTGTACTTGCAAATACAGATATACATACATCATGCAGAACGTACCACTTGAATACAGAACCTTTACTCTGTAAACCTATTTGTAGTTATATCATTTAATTAATGAGAATCGAGTTGAAAATAAATGTTGGAAAGCTGAAGAGCACAATTGAGCTTTTTGAAGATAGATACCCTATAGTGCATAAGAAATTATTAAAAATGTTAATATTTTTTGTTGATTGATGTTTTTATAGTCTATTGGTTTTAGTTCTTACCAATTTTTTTGAGTTTTAGACCAAATCATGTATGTGTTGCTAAAAGTTTATTATATTCCTAATAATTTCATCGACTCTCATATAAAACTATACAACAAGAACTAGAATCCAACTGACCAGTCAAGAACATTACGAAGATTATATATGCGTGACATATACATATATATTCTTCCGTGTAGTTAAAAAATGGAATATATATATAAAATAGGCACAGACTATATATGCTGACATGCAAAAGCGATCACACTGTAAAACGTTTTTTTAAACAATAAAAAACTCCACATAAAATAAACATTCTTCTACGTGTTATTTAAAATTCCATGTAGTGATGACAGATTGAATATACTCGTATTTAATAGAAAAGAAAAAAAAAACAAAAAAAACATACGAATACAATATATAAAGTAAGAAAAGAGCTAAGCTAAAGGAACACACATGTGCTAATCACACGCATATACCAAATTTCGATAATGTTAGCATCTTGGAGAGAAAAACAAAGAACACAAGAAAACTGATGTTAGAAATGATCCATCCATACCTCCAGCACATTAAAAACTTAAGTAACAGCAGACTTAAGTTTTCTCAAAAAAATGGTGAATAAAGGATAGTAACATAACGAACTAACAATATATACATGTACATCTGTTTACATTGCTGTCATTTTTAGAATGGAGCCTATAGAATAGTATCAATATTACTTTATGGTACGGTATTGCAACCCGTTTGTGCATGAATATATTCCCACTTTTTTCTATTTTCTTGTGCTCTTCAACCTATAGAAAATAAATAAAGAATAAATTATACAGAGCGATCCTGACGGAGCATAGACTAAAATCGAACTCTTTCAAAATTTGACGATTTTGCACCCAATGCTTGATTTCCAGCCTAGTATCTTTCCCCAGTTCACAAAAAAGTGAACTTTCCTTTACGCCATTTACACTAAATCGTTAATTTCCACATTCAAAGCAAATCTGTGTTCTCTCACAACAAGTGTTTTAGAGATAACACAGATCAACACAGAAAATTGTACTCATTGAGAGTAAACTGTGAAGATCTTTACAATTCCTATAACATAATAAATATTAATTAAATTGAAAATCACTATCTATAAAAATGATGTCTCATAAGTCCCATCTAGTCTAGCGCTTGTTTTGTGTTCTAATCTTAATCATTTGAGTTTTTTATTAATATTACATTTCATTTATCTCTCTAGATCTATTATTGATCAAGCGGCTTCTCTGGCTTGGATGTTTGATTCGGTATCAGCAGATGGAAAGTGCGGTAGAGGACATCCGCATCGTCGGTGGTAAGACCAACGATTTAGGGGCGTTCAATGCTACCAACTGGGGGCAGTAAGCCACTAATCGGGCTGACTGGCGAAGGTTATTAGATGTGGCCAAGGACGACTCACGTCTGTAATGGCTAAATAAGTAATTAAGTGAGATCCATTATTGAACACTATTCAGATGTCAATAATTTAAAATTAAACTATATACCTCATTTAACAAAAAAACTTTATACCTAGCGATTTATTACTTTTCTTACTAAACTGTTATATTATGCATCACCTAATATATCTTATTTAATAAGAAAAGCTAACGTTTTTATCTACATTTAGTAGTGTCTCAAATGAAGCTCAAAGCTTTAACCCTTCGCTGGCTAATCGGTCATCAGTCTCCCTTATGTTTAGAGTACAAAGTCTTGTTATACAACCAAGTCATTAAGCCAATCTGGATGTATGGCTTATATGGTAGCTATATGGCAATGCCTGTTCGTCAAAAGTAGAAATCCTGCAAAGAGTTCAAGCGAAGATCTTAAGAATGATTACTGGTGCACTCTGGTATATCAGAAATGAAATCATATATTTCGATTTAAGAGTTCCGATGGTTAAAGTCAAATTCGAGAGAATAAGGCAGAAACATATTTCAAATCTTGAAAACCACGTGAATCTGCTGGCCAAGGTCTACTCTTGCTAATATGACTACTTCCCCTAGACTAAAACGGAACGATAGACCCGCCATCCTACTTTCCTAATGATCATCCCGATTAATTCAACTTATACACCGTGATATCTGGTAAATAAGCCCTGGCTACTTATTCAGAGGTTCCTTGAAATAATTTACAAATCATTATATTATAATATCAAATCATTATTATAACATAGTATGTTTATATAAAATAATTTGTAATGTAATGTTATTAGTCTTTAAAACTTATTGTTAGGCTTTAATTTAAAGCGATTCAATAAAGATATATGTTATTGTTAAATAAACAAAAAAAAATTTGGTAGTGTGTATTGACTTGATAGACCTAAATAAAATTAAGAATTAAGAAGAATTAAGAGAAGCAACGTATGTAGGTCAGTCGATAAACAATTTATATTGAATTGTAACACACTTTTTCACTTCAGAAGCCGAATTTCAGAAAACTCAAACTAATACAAATAAATTTTACTTACTTAAACATTCTCTTTTTAAAATGAACAAATAAAGAAAACTCGCAAGTTTTCAGTTCCACTTAGAGTTGCAGTCTTATCTCAACAAATTTAGGACTTTCATGAAATATGTTTTTGCTATCACTCTTAATCATACTTTCCCGTACGTCACTTGGAGCACTAAAAGTATCTTTTATCACAGCATCTCTCTAAGAGCCATAACGATCAACTTTTCTACTTGCTTCAATTTGTGCTTACTGTTTATTTTATAGAATTTTATAGAGTTTTTTGCTTCTGCTTCCACAACTAATACGTATATGAGATTGTCATTTCCGGTTTTCGAAGCGGAAGTGCGAAGAACGTACAGTTGTGCGGTACAAACGCAGCAAGCGGCAAGCAGCAAGCAGCAAAAACAATGAAGGAAGCGAATGCACACTGCATTAGAAGCGCAGTGTTGCGAATTGTTAATCTAATGTTTTATATCTAAGCAAACTTTTTGGCATTTACCATTAAAGCGAAGATGAAAAAATGCATTAGAAATGTGAATAAGAATTTCCATGAATACGAAGTGTTTTATGCACTCGCAAATGTGTGTGCAATTTCTGCTGCTTTTACAAAAGAACCATGCAATATTTAAGTAGCTTTTCAAAATATAAAAAATATACATAAAATTTTATTTAAAAAATATGAGCTTGGTTGATGTGTTCTTAGTGTGCGAGTATTTCCATGTTTTTATAGCAATGCATTTGCTGCATTCGCTCAGGATGTGGAGTCTTGTGCGCTTCAAATTGTGACAACAAAAGAAATGCATTGTCTACTTTTAGGTGCATAACATGCACTTTTATTATTTTTATATTGCATGTTAGCTTCAGGTATTTCCCTACACTAACAGGTTGACTGTCATAAATTGTATGAAAATGTTCTGGAAAATGTCGTGAGCAATTTTGATTGAAGACAAATGTAATAATAAAATTATTATTTTCTCACTTTTAATATATTATATTTTTCTTTTGTTTTCGTATAGTATTTTTTACCTCGTTATACTAAGCCTCAACATGTTTAAATAAATTTTTTGTTTTGTCAATATATCTTTATTAAATCGCTTTTAATTAGAGCCTAACAATAAGTTCAAGAGTCCTACATACTAAAATGATTTGCAAATTATTTTAAGGGGGCTCTGAGTAAGTAGCCAGGGATTACTTACCAGATATCATGATGTTTAAGTAATGCACGATGACATATCTATTATTCAGTTTCAATCTAAAGGCATTTGTCATATTAGCAAGAGGTCCATGCAAAGGTTTATGCCTTATTCTCTTGAACTCGACTGTAATCATCGAAACATGTAAATCAATATGTGTGCCTTTATTTCTGATATACCAGGGTACACCAGTTATAATTCTTAGAATCTTCGCATGAGGTCTTTGCAGAATTTCTACGTTTGACGAACAGGCATTAGCATATAGCTGTAAGCCATACAACCGGATTGGCTTAATGACTTGGTTGTATAACAAAACTTTATACTCTAAACATAAGGGAAACTAATGCCCGATTAGCCAGCGAAGCTTTGTACCCTCGAGATTCATTTCTGCTTCGATATGTTTCCGCCAAGTTAAGTATTTGTCGAAATGGTTACCACGGTACGTCACTGTTTCTGTTTCCGGAACTATAATTCTGTTGAGAGTGATAAATAACCATCTTTCTACAAAGCACAAATGATTTTTCAGTTGATTGAAAGCGATTGTGGCAGTTCTACGTCGGCACAAAATAGCTGTATCGTCAGATATACAAAGTAAAGATAAGGCACAAGAATGACCTTGTGGAACACTTGCACTTATTGGGAAGTCTTTGGTTGTGTGCGAGTTGTACTTTACACTGAAAGATCTGTATATCAAGTATGATAAAAGTACTGCGTGTATGTTTTGCTGGTGCATCTAAACATCTAAAAAGACACCAGAGCAATAATTTCGATTTTCAAAAGTGCTTCTTATTAAGGATTTCTTATTATATGATACAGGTAATATAGTATTCCTTCTGGGCTTTTGAATCATTATAATTAATGCTTTTTTCCATTCCGTACCGATATGTCTAAATTTTATTATGGCGTTAAAAATCTTTGTAATGAATGAAATTGCCATGAGAGGCAGACTTCAGCATAATCGATATCGCTTGCGCTTCGAGCCCTTCACCGCTGGAATTTCTTAACGGAGGTACTGCTTCAACAGCAGTTGTTTAACACATGTTCTCTGTATAGTGAGCTATTATAAAACGGACAGTTAGATTCTTGATTCACCGCAAAAGGTACACATAAGAAAGTTTTGGATGTCATTGCTGACGCGTGTATAATTATACGTATATTATTTTGAAACTACTGGTATTTATGGACTTGCATCGGTGTTTATAGCTTGACCTGTTTATTGATTTGCCTTAATTTGGCATTAAATAAATTAATTGATTTTATTTGATTTAATTTTTTGATTTAGATTTTGCTATTATTATGATTTTTCACAGATCATATTGCGAACTTAGTTTCTGTTCATATTCAAAATCTGTCATTTCACGTGATCTGTTGCAAGTTTGATGGCAAGAGCTACAGCTGTATGTATGGAATACAAGTACTACCGTAATGACGGAGTAATTTTGATGCATAATCATAAATGTGGCATGATTTTTATTTGTAGAACTATCAGTGTTCAATAGAGTTCCATTATTTTTCATATATCAATTGGTCGTTTTTGTAAGCAGCTACTTATTAATTATAGTATTTTTATCCTCATTCGAGCAGATTTACAGGTCCATTAAAAGCAGTCGTTTTTGGAGAAAGCATAAAAGATCAATTTGGTGCATTCAATAAAAAAAACCTGAGATCAGGTTTTTTAACAAACATAATAAATAAATAAATAAACACTAATTTTAGTTTTTGAGGTTTCAATACATCTATTTATTTAAATCTATTTAAGTTTATAAAAATTGTAATTGTATAATAATATGTAAAATATTAAGATTGTCTATATATATGAATACTGTGCTCAGTTTCACATTACTTCCGCATATCGTAACTTGAAAATATGTACGTAAACTTACACTCAAAAATATGAAAATGTTAAAATGCATAGATCTGAAATGTACATATCTGTTTATATGCGTGTTGATCAGAGCCATAGGTCCAAAAAACTACTACTCTCTTTTTAGATAAATAAAATTTCAACTAAATATGTCATTTAAGATTCAATGGAAGTCACTTCGCGATATGCAGATGTTGACACAGTTAAGCTTACATAGCTTTTATGTATAAACTTTATAAGATATAGTACACAAAAATCCTCTATATATAAATGTATATCAACAATTATGTAAATATAGTTTAAATAATTTGTGTCGTTGGTGTTAATAGTAAAATATACAGTGGAGTTCATATATATGCGATCTCCTATGCCTCTTGTTCTACGTTACAAATATTTTGACAAACTTAGTTTATTCCAAAAAGGCGTTAGTGTGAAGAGTACTAAATCCAAAGAAAACAAGTTTTGTATAAAATATACACAGTATTTTATTAATTTTAAAATTTATGTAATTTAATAGCATTGTGTAAATCAACGTCAATGATTCAATGATTATAAATTGAAAACCACATTACTTAATATGAGTATATTTTAAAATAATAATTGGAAACTAGTTATTCGATGAGTTATAAATATATTTGCTAATAAATAAACCTGACAATATTTATGACAGCACTTGCAAGTAGTGTTCCAACGGCAAATAGAAAAAGTCTGAACCTGCAAATGCTCAGGTACAGAATACAGAATAGAGAATACAGAATTGTGCAATACTTGTACTACCAAATAAGGCGCATAAGCTTCAAATGTTATTCACTAATTTGCTACGTAATGTATTTGATCTCTTACGAATGTATTTAGTAAGAATACAGTAAATTTAGTAAGCGCACATAAATTTGAGTACTTCAGTAAATGCAACCGAATAAAATAATCTGCTACCTCAGTTATGCAAACATCCTAATGCGCCTTGGATGCAACGGCTTTTAGTGCGGCTGGGATAAGCAGTTTGCATACAAATGCAGCAGAAGACACGCATTAATTTCTGAGATGTGTCACGTGAATTTGTGGCATCCGCTTTAACTGATGGAAATCTTTGAATTACTCCAGCCGAAGTCACACTCGCAAGCCACTCTTTGAGTTTAATGCAAACTTCATTTGAGATATGCAAAGTAGCTCCCTAGCATTACAGACAGTTAAGTAACGGATTCATTTAGTCTGTCACATTTGCATTTTGATGCGCAGATTTCCTCCCAAGAATACTCACTCGCACCATTAAAATTCTGCAATTGGATGCATGAAATTTTAGTGGCTTCACGAGTACGTCACGCGGATACTGTACTTTAGCAAAGTGCTTATAAAATGGATTAAAATATTTCGCATTAATACTCAAATCGGGGCATACATATTCGAATTAATAGAAGTCCATACGTACCTTTGTGTACCGAAGTTCGGGTATAAATATAAGTGAATTTTGCGCAATTAATTAACTGCACTAATACACCACAAAATCTTAAAAGGTCTTAATATAATACTTATATTAAATGACTATCTTTTTATAGAGTAAATAATGATACTCTTGTAATACATAATTTAATAATCTAATATTAATCATATTTTTATGTGATGAAGCACTTAAATAAGTAAAATTAGCCTAATGAACCAAGTTTTTGGGTGTATAACTTCATGCTTTGAATTTTCTGATATCTTCAATCTTGATTAATCTTATTTCAATGGAATTATTTTCTATCTATGTTGTATGTTTTTCGACCATCTTTCTGGCGATTTTTAGATTTCATGAAAAAGAATGGATTGTCTTCTGATGCGACCTCTTCATGGAGCAATTTTGGAGCTTTCTGAAGTGCTGGTCTTGAAGAGCGCTTTACATTGACCGAAACAAGCAATAATCTGATAATGCACAATGTAGTTTAAAGTAGAATTTCGGATTTAGGTGATTACAACGTATTTTTTGCTTATCTTGCGATATGTCGGCGAACATTATCGTGCAGTAAAATCATTTTATGTTGTTTGTTGACTGGGCTCGGACTTTTTTTG
>NC_051846.1:141301420-141347886 GCF_002237135.1 Teleopsis dalmanni | reverse complement strand
TAACACAGACATTGATAACCTAATGCTACTTCATAGTTAAACTAATTATATTAAGTACCTCTTACTACCTCTTCGAAAGAACACGAAACTTTATATTTCAAATCATGGAGTTATTGTTTAGAATCTGAAAATAAGTGCAGGTAGGAAACTTATAATTTACATCTAAGAGTTACAGATCAGAGCCTCGACATATGATACAAAATATTTTGATTATGAACTATACATAACACAATTTGTTGGAGATTCATAGGGAAAGATTATCAAACTTGTATTAAAATCAAGTATTATAGATAAAATCAAAACTATTGTAGACCGATATAAGATATATACTATACTATAATCATAGAACGACAAGCAGCCAAATAAATAAAAATCTTAAGTTCATCTTTATAAAAATCCTTTAATATTTTTTATAACATATATGTTATATATTAAGAGAACAATGATAATATATCTAAGTTGAGGTCCCTAATGAAACAAGTAGTGAGCCCAAGGAGGTGTACAATGATGGGTAAAATATTCCGACTCTATTTCTACTTCTACCTATACTTATATTACATATATTACTTATTATAATCACTAAAAATCTGAAAAGTTTGGGTTACTTTTCATAATTATAATAGAAAGCAAATAAATTAATTTACTGATATATATATATATATATGATCGAATTCATATTTAACTCTATCTATTCATCGTGTTTGACTTCAATATAATATATATTATATAATATATAATTTCAATGTAATTTAATTGGACTTACTGTTGGAAAAATAAACAACTGTTATGTTTACGAATGGACAATTTGAGTTTATAGAATTTAAAATTATCGTATCCTCTATGTATTAATATAAAACAAGCTATATACAAAAATAATACTGATAAGTGATAACAACACACACATATTTAGCGAATTTGTAGGTACATACTGTGTATAAGGCATGTGTTCGAATATAAGGAATACTACTAGAATATATTGAGCTAAAATAACATATAATATAAAAGATACATTTAAAGTAATCAGTGTGTCAGTCTACAGTAAGTAACCCACTCGATATATTTATAATAAAGAGCCCAATAACATTTCCTTGAAGCTTCGAAGGTTTGTAGTTGTAGAGCAAAGAAGAAAAAAATTATAAGTAGTCTTAAGAATTCTGTTGGATATAGCCACTAACCAATGTCACTTATAAGTAACCAAAGTTAAAAATCATTAGTCATTAAAATTTTACCAACATCATTAATATCGATTATATTGATATTATATTCGATTGAAAGAGAATTAATTGCTAATGTACTTCACATGTACAAAGTATCATACTTATTGTACATGTGTCAGTTATATCAGTTTGTAATTAGTTTTTAGTTATCTTAAGCGTTCGCAGGAATATAGACTGTAAAGATTTCTTTCCCAACATCGAAGTTCTGCAAGATCAGTCGAAGTTCACCAACCACCCAGGATTGTTTTCTGCAATAGTGTGGAGATATGTTTGAGATCTTTTATCTGGACCGAGTTCTGATGATAAGTGCTATTCATCAAAAATAGAGACAATAGAAAATCGTGAAGAGCTTATGAATTATTAGTGCAAACACTTAGCCAGAAATTTTGCAATGTCTGAAATCGACAAACCTTCTAGCCTAGAAGAAATGCTTTTTAAACAATTCCAAAATCGTGAAACTATTTATGTTACTAAAATAATGCAGTACTATTTGGTTTGGTAAATATATTAACAAACAAAACTGTTACATCCGGTATCTGGGACAGTGAAAATCTAGAAGTAACTGGAGAAAGACTATTTCAAGCAGAAAGTATTATTGCAAGGATGGCATACAGTCTGGTGTAAAAGACCTTTAATCACTTCTTTGAAAATGACAAAAGCGTGACACAAACAGCCAATTTTAATTTCTGTGTTTGCTAAATCAGTACGATAAGCAATCTTTTTCGGCTTAGTCACCAAAAACATCGATCGATTGCGCAGAACAACATCTTTGTATGCAAACGCGTATCCATCAAGTAATGGCCGAACCACGATATTGCCAACTATGAGCCGGTATATCATCGAAAATTATCTCAGTATAATCTAGTATTTTAAGATATTCTCTGCATAATATTTAAATAATGTTTAATTTTATATTTACAGCCATTATGCAACAATATTTTCAAGTCTAAAGTCTTAATCAAAATTTAATTTTTGTGTATTTTATTTACGTTTATTTCCGGAACGATCAAATTGATAATTCTGTGCAAGAGATTTGAATAAAATATGCTAAGATCCAAATGTAATATATATAATACGAAAATATATAAACGTTCCTTCAGCAATGTCTCATCACTGATGCGTTTCCCATAGCTGCATAACCAACAAAACTACTATTTTCAATCGTAAGTCTCAAAAATATAATCCAATAAAATAGAATTTGATTATATGAGAAAATGAGTCCCAAAACGTAGACTTACTTTGATATATGGTAAGTCCAAATATGTGAAGTTAAAACACAACAGCAAATGAAACAACAAGCAAAAAAATAGAAGAAAAAGTAAGCAGAGACAAAATATATACATACAAACAATTTAAGTAAAAAAGATATATTAATCATGTATCACAAAATTATTACAAGTTATTTAGCAGTTAGTTCCTAACTAGGGTAAGTCCGATATGCTATAAGCATTTTCTTTAGCCAAACAATCCCAATCCAGAGGAGCCTCCAATATGTCCCCCAAGTCCTCCAATACTACCGCTCAAGCCACCAGAATGATAACCCGATGAAGTAGCTTTACTTCCGCCACCAAGATAAGAAGAACCATAACCAGAACCACTACTTCCACTTAAGCCGCCAACATGACCAGACAACAATCCTGAAGAGCTTTCTGATGCCGATCCATAACCACCTCCAATTCCAGCACCAATACCAGCAGAGCCTTTATCATTACCGGATCCATGATCAGCACCAATACTTCCACTTAAGCCACCAATATGACCAGATAATGAACCTGATGAACCACCAGAGCCTGAACCATGACCTGCTCCAATTCCAGCACCAATACCAGCAGAGCCTTTACCATTATCAGATCCGTGATCAGCGCCAATACTTCCACTTAAGCCACCAATATGACCAGATAATGATCCTGATGAACTACCAGAGGCTGAACCATGACCTGCTCCAATTCCAGCACCAACACTGGCAGTGCCTTTGCCGTAACCTGAACCATGACCAGATCCAATGCTTCCACTTAAGCCTCCGATATTGCCAGATAATGAACCTGATGAACCACTAGAGGCTGAACCATGACCTGCTCCAATTCCAGCACCAATACCAGCAGAGCCTTTACCATTACCAGATCCGTGATCAGCGCCAATATTTCCACTTAAGCCACCAATATGACCAGATAATGAACCTGATGAACTACCAGAGGTTAAACCATGACCTGCTCCAATTCCAGCACCAATACCAGCAGAGCCTTTACCATTACCGGATCTATGATCAGCGCCAATACTTCCACTTAAGCCACCAATATGACCAGATAATGATCCTGAAGAACTACCAGAGGCTGAGCCATGACCTGCTCCAATTCCAGCACCAACACTGGCAGTGCCTTTGCCGTAACCTGAACCATGACCAGATCCAATGCTTCCACTTAAGCCTCCGATATTGCCAGATAATGAACCTGATGAACCGCTAGAGGCTGAACCATGACCTGCTCCAATTCCAGCACCAATACCAGCAGAGCCTTTACCATTACCGGATCCATGATCAGCGCCAATACCTCCACTTAAGCCACCAATATGACCAGATAATGAACCTGATGAACCAGCGGATCCAGAACCATGACCTGCTCCAATTCCAGCACCAATACCAGCAGAGCCTTTATCATTACCAGAGCCATGATCAGCACCAATACTTCCACTTAAGCCACCAATATGACCAGATAATGATCCTGATGAACTACCAGAGGCTGAACCATGACCTGCTCCAATTCCAGCACCAACACTGGCAGTGCCTTTGCCGTAACCTGAACCATGACCAGATCCAATACTTCCACTTAAGCCTCCGATATTACCAGATAATGAACCTGATGAACCACTAGAGGCTGAACCATGACCTGCTCCAATACCAGCACCAATTCCAGCAGTGCCTTTGCCATTACCAGAGCCATGATTAGCGCCAATACTTCCACTTAAGCCACCAATATGACCTGATAATGAACCTGATGAACCACTAGAGGCTGAACCATGACCTTCTCCAATTCCAGCACCAATACCTGCAGAGCCTTTACCATTACCAGAGCCATGATTAGCGCCAATACTTCCACTTAAGCCACCAATATGACCAGTTAATGATCCTGATGAACCACCAGAGGCTGAACCATGACCTGCTCCAATTCCAGCACCAATACCAGGAGTGCCTTTACCATTACCAGAGCCATTATTAGCGCCAATGCTTCCACTTAAGCCTCCGATATTACCAGATAATGAACCTGATGAACCGCTAGAGGCTGAACCATGACCTGCTCCAATTCCAGCACCAATACCAGTAGAGCCTTTGCCAATACCGGATCCATGATCAGCACCAATACTTCCACTTAAGCCACCAATATGACCAGATAATGAACCTGATGAACCAGCGGATCCGGAACCATGACCTGCTCCAATTCCAGCACCAATACCAGCAGAGCCTTTACCATTACCAGATCCGTGATCAGCACCAATACTTCCACTTAAGCCACCAATATGACCAGACAATGAACCTGATGAACCACCAGAGGATGAACCGTGACCTGCTCCAATTCCAGCACCAACACTGGCAGTGCCTTTGCCGTAACCTGAACTATGACCAGATCCAATACTTCCACTTAAGCCTCCGATATGACCAGATAATGAACCTGATGAACCACCAGAGGCTGAACCATGACCTGCTCCATTTCCAGCACCAATACCAGCAGTGCCTTTGCCATTACCAGAGCCATGACCAGATCCAATGCTTCCACTTAAGCCTCCGATATTACCAGATAATGAACCTGATGAACCGCTAGAGGCTGAACCATGACCTGCTCCAATTCCAGCACCAATACCAGCAGAGCCTTTACCATTGCCGGATCCGTGATCAGCGCCAATACTTCCACTTAAGCCACCAATATGACCAGTTAATGATCCTGATGAACCACCAGAGGCTGAACCATGACCTGCTCCAATTCCAGCACCAACACTGGCAGTGCCTTTGCCGTAACCTGAACCATGACCAGATCCAATGCTACCACTTAAGCCTCCGATATTACCAGATAATGAACCTGATGAACTACCAGAGGTTAAACCATGACCTGCTCCAATTCCAGCACCAATACCAGCAGAGCCTTTGCCGTAACCTGAACCATGACCAGATTCAATACTTCCACTTAAGCCTCCGATATTACCGGATAATGAACTTGATGAACCACTAGAGGCTGAACCATGACCTGCTCCAATTCCAGCACCAATACCAGCAGAGCCTTTACTATTGCCGGATCCGTGATCAGCGCCAATACTTCCACTTAAGCCACCAATATGACCAGTTAATGATCCTGATGAACCACCAGAGGCTGAACCATGACCTGCTCCAATTCCAGCACCAACACTGGCAGTGCCTTTGCCGTAACCTGAACCATGACCAGATCCAATGCTACCACTTAAGCCTCCGATATTACCAGATAATGAACCTGATGAACCAGCTGATCCAGAACCATGACCTGCTCCAATTCCAGCACCAATACCAGCAGAGCCTTTACCATTGCCGGATCCGTGATCAGCGCCAATACTTCCACTTAAGCCACCAATATTACCAGATAATGAACCTGATGAACCACTAGAGGCTGAACTATGACCTGCTCCAATTCCAGCACCAACACCTGCAGAGCCTTTACCATTACCGGATCCATGATCAGCGCCAATACTTCCACTTAAGCCACCAATATTACCTGATAATGAACCTGATGAACCAGCGGATGTAGAACCATAACCTGTTCCAATTCCAGCCCCAATACCAGCAGACCCCTTGCTGTAACCTGACCCATGACCAGATCCAATACTACCACTTAAGCCTCCTATTTGACCAGATAATGAACCTAATAAACCACCAGAACCAGATTCAACTGCTCCATTTGAACCTGTATGTCCTCCTAGACCGAAACCGAAACCACCACCACCCAGGCCAATACCGTATGCTGTATTAAATGAGCATTATTTAAAGTAATTTGAAGTACATAATTCTTTTAAGAACTTACCATTGCAGAAGGTAATGCCAACCGAAAACAATGCTATTAATGTTATCCCTCTCATGTTTATCACTTATTTAGATGTTAAAATGAACCTGCGCGGGCTTTTATAGAAATCAGTTTTAAGTCACTTGAAAGTGTTTGTTTTTATAATTCCCCACTCTGTGTGTTTTGTGATTTTCTGAACAGCTTCAGTAGGAACGGTTTGGTTATTGATGACACACGTATTTAAATTCTAATTGAATCTCAGCTCTTGTGGAGGCGCTATATTAGGATGAGGTGTTGTTGCTTTTCCCACAGTTTGGCGTCCATTCGCATGTTAAATAATATGATTTCAAGATACTACATCGATAGTATAAAATCTTGAAAATCTCGTAGTGTGCTTCTTGTTCCACTCTGCCTTTAGTTTTGGCTGGAAAGTATTAACATACGCAACTGGTTTTTAAGTTCTTTCGGCGCTTTAACACATCTCGAAACGGTCGAGTCTCAAACGCTATAATTAATTTTGTAATAACATAGAAAGACAAATTTATTGGTGATTAGTTCATTTGTCAAATGCTAATTTAAGCTAATAAACAAAATTTCATACCCCGTAATATTAGAAAAAAATATTAAGCAATTAAAATTGTTTTAATATTGTTCCTAGGAAATTAAACGCTACGAATTCTAGGAAAAGTTGACATTGGACCTAGACTATGATGGAGCATTTGCTACGAATAATATGTGTGATAAATATCAGTCGGGTCTCCTTGTGCTTGTCGGTTGTTCTTTCAAATTTTTCAAAAAAGTTATTCTCGTTTATTTTATATGTTTTGTCAGTGGATTTTGATATCTAAATACGAACTTTTAACTCACTTGTGCACTCGAATTGCTAATATAAAGTATTTGAGTAATAACTCAGCTACATTTAACGCAAATATTTATTATGTCATTATAATTCTGTACACCATCAAGTGAATTTTGTTTTGCAGTTTAAACCACTGGACTAATTTGAAAAGACTCTTCTCTTTAGTTAAGTCTTGTCAGTGTATGTACACTGCTAAAAATATTTTATAGATCCAAATTCTCTGCATTTGTTCAAAAATGTTTGTTGAATTCTAATTGAATAAATGTATTTAAGGTATGATCTTATTCGTCACTATTTCTCAATATTGCAGTTTTTTATATTCTTGTGATCAGCAGTACTGAAAGTACTTCAGACATGCATCCATATGTAGCAGTGGACATAAAATCAAACTAGATAATTAATTTTACTAACAAAGCACTAAAATCGGTGAAACCAAAATGTGTCGATGTGTTGCCAAAGTAAATGAAGCATTTTATCATTGCATTCATTCAAAAACTAAAAGATAAAGAAATTTAATATTAAACATAATTTTACTTCTGATACTTCATTCATACTAAGTACATTAAACTTTTGCATATATCAAAAGAAATGATATATATATATCATTTCTCAGCAGCCGCTAAAGAACAAGTCACGATTTTCAGTTTCGTAGACAAGCGTTGAGAGTTCTTGGAAATCAAAGCACCACAACCAGTTGCGTTTAACTGAAAGACTCAAATTAATATCGATTGAACTCAGCCTTAAAAATTGTGAATAAAATTAATTCATATAAAATATTAATAAAAAAAATTCAAAATAATTCCAAGAATTTAATTTTTCAATTAGCCATGCAAATCTTCAATATGTGAAATCTATGATTTTGACTATTATTTAAGCGTGAACGGTGTAGTCCATATGGTCAACCAGTAGTTTTATAATATATGCAAATAAATATTGTTTCAAAACACAAATCAAAGAAATAAAATATATATTAAATAGTTTCATGTAAAATCAAATTTCCAATTTTAAATTTTGATAGTAATTCTTTTTATATAATATAAAATCTATTAAATAAATATTCAAACATATAAATAATATTCATATTTAGATAAGATTTTTTCTTATAAGTCGATATACTTAAACGAAAAAAATATAAATCATCCTCAATTACTAAAAATATTAAGTCGAAGATTAAAATGATCTCCACAACAGAATAGACATTGTTCCTTCCATTTTTTTAAGTAATTTAATTAAATAGAAAATCTATCTTAAGGGTCAGGTTTAAACTTCTAATCGAGTAAAGTTTTATTTTTATTGATTTAATGTATCAATTATAAAAAAAATTAATAAATAACACTCTGCTACATAAATGAGGTCTTTAATAGTATTTTTTTAATTTTTCAACAATTTTAAGCTAATTTGAAGCCTACAATGAGATTTGAAATTTGTATTTTCAGCAAACTTGCTACGGATAAATAAATAAACATTTCTGCGTTAGACGTTCCTCTCCAAAATGTAATCTTTCCTCCTCCAAGGGTGCAATTTTTTAAATATTTCTTTAAATCACTCTGTAAAAACAAAACCGAAAACCGAGAAAACTATAGTTTTGATTTAAAAGACAATCTTAAAATAAATAGTTGAAGCCACACGGCTTCAACCATTTCGAAAAAAAACATATAAAATTTTTTATATTTCCTCTCGAGTTGCCGATATGAGCTTAGCAGCCTCAAATTAACATATAATAGATGAAAAAACAAAAAATGGAAAATTTAATATAATTTAATTTAATATGCAGTAAATTCTTAAATACTTTAATTGGTATAATACTTTAATTGCTTTGTTTCCAAAAAGCCTACTTGAGCTCAAATAATGGCCCATTATGGTACCACAGAAATAGCATTGACACGTACACCACCATTAGGTAAAGGAAAAACAACCTGACAGTTCAATAAATTTGGTCAGGTTCTTAATATTACATAATGACAGCTCAATCAGTTCGGTGAGAAAAGGGGCCCGAAGATTTTTAATTTCTTCTAGCTAAAAAAGAGTACTCACACAGCCTACTTGAGCTCAAATAATAGCCCATTGTGGTACCACAGAAATAGCATTGATACGTACACCACCATTAGGTAAAGGAAAACCAACCTGACAGTTTTATAAATTTGATCAGGTTCCTAATGTTACATAATAACAGCTCAATCAGTTCGGTGAGAAAAGGGGCCCCGAAGATTTTTAATCTTCTTCTAGCTAAAAAAGAGTACTCACACAGCCTACTTGAGCTCAAATAATGAGATGAAACACGGTCTCCTCCTCATGTTTAGAAGCACAGTCTCAACAAAAGTCATTGCAGAGTAGACTCAGTTACATAGCATTCTTTCCTATTCCGCAGTGTCCCGTTAGTACAGACACCGTGGTGCTGAACAAGTTCCACCTTACTTGAAGTAGCTGCATCCTAGGCCAAGAGTTAGAGTTAATTATTATATATTGTTATATTATATTTTACATGCTTTCATACTAAATACATTGGTTTGGAAGATCATTTGTGGATGGTCATGAAGAAAGACTAGAAAGACTAGTACTAACCTCGCCAAGCGATTTTGGTATTCTTCAAATTTTTGTTAGTTATTATATATTATTTTCACCAATTTAACTTTGATGAAAAATATTTTTAGAAATTCATTTTTGTCGTTCATTTTATACGGCGCACCAGTTATAATGCAAAAAATTTTGGATTATTTACGCCGGTCTAACTCAGTGTTAGTTGTTGTTAAAAGGAAACACAAGACGAATACATGGGTAGGGAAGTGGGAGGTAAGTGTGAGGGGTAAGGAGGAGAGGAAGGGGGGAGGGGGGTAAAGATTGGGAAGAATTGGGTAGGAGGTATATGTGAACCGTTATCCTGAATCCAGGTGAAGAAAGCTGGTCACTTCAATGCGATGAGTCCAAAGGTTAATTGGACGAAGGATTGTGTGTGCACTCAGTGTTAGTTGAGCATGCACTGCTATAGATTAAATTAAAAGTGGCAATACGAATATGAAAATAATATATATTTTGTTACCAATAATAAAAACAACAATAAAATTTTTGATTTTTTACCACTTTGAAGATAATCATCTTTGATAGAACAATACTTCTTAAACTTTATACAGACTTCAAAAAAAACTTCATAAAAAAGACCTGGTTTTTAGGGAAAAACTAATAGTCCCTCAGAACAAAACACCTACTCAAACAACTTAAGAAACTAGCTGAAGTCATTAGTCAGTTTAGTTAAAAAAAAAATGAAATTGTTTTATTTATTTAATTGTTTAAGAGTAAAAAAATAAATCACTGTCTCAGATCAGTCTCCATAAGGTAAGTGCAGTGTATAAAAATGCAATTTAACCTCATTTTTTTAGCCAGAAATTTAGTGACTGCACTTGAGAGAAAAAAAAAATTTAAAGAAAATAATTACACCACAAATTGTGGGTGTTCTATTAGCGGAAAAATAACTAACACCATTACTTATATTTCAAATAGTTTTCTTTTTTTTTCATTATTGCAAATAAACTACACGAGCAAGTCAATCGCTTATAACTTAATTATTTTTAAATAATTTATTTGCCTTCATAAAATAATTTCACGAAAACAACTGAGTTCTGCCTCAGATTCCCCGTCTCCAATGTCAATTTTACAAATACTGAAATAAATTAACTAATAAGACTTTATTGTGCATTTTCTAAACAATTAATTTTAAATTATTTTAAATGAATGACTAGCTGACTTTGGAGTGAAAAAACAGAAATTGGAAAATTTTAAAATAATTTTTCGATCAATTTTATTTAATTTCAATAAATTTTAGAAATAATTGCGAATTTAATACTGCAAATTGAATATAAAGTCAAACTTATTTTAATTAAAATTTTTATTCCTAAGTTCATTCATATTCATAGTATCAATTCAATTGGTATTATTATGTGAAATAAGTTAATATATCAACAATACCGATGACTGCTTCAAGTTATAGTGACGTCATCTAATACTCATTGAAAGCATAACTTATCAGGTTTGTTGTTAATTAGTATTCTCAGCATACAAATCTCACACAATCTCAGTTGGCGCTGGAACGTCGTCGCTCAATTAGACATGGACAATACGCCTTTCGGAATATAGCGAATTTCCATTGTCTAATAGCTGAAACGTGAGTTTGATTTGCATTTCGGAACTAAAAATACAAAATTCGGTTAAACCGTTGCACTGAGTCAAGACGGAAACGCAGTATGAATAATATTTAAAACGTATAAAATTCTATAAGAACTTCATTAAGAGTTTAAATTTATGAATAATTTTAAAACATTAATTAAAAATTATATATAACGATACGAAGATATAACCAGAAAATAGATCGAACAAGCACATGCTTCGATTTACTATCAGCTTAAATTGGACGCATTTTATCTTAAGCACATTCAAGTTAAATAAGAACCAGCTGATTTATCAGTTTGCCGCAATGGGTGGTGCACTAAGCCATTATATTCATATATCAAAAGTCAGTATCAAAACCAGTGTCATACTATATATCTTTCTTATATCAAGTAATAAATGAGTTTAAGCATACATAATTAAAAGCATATTTACGTTAAGTATTTAGTGGGACTCTGAAGTAATCAGTGAAAGCATAGCATAATAAATTAGAACACTTCGGCAGTTATCAGTTGAAAGCAATACAGGTTTTTGGATTTTTAACAAATACAAATCAGTTGATATCTCTAGTATATCTCTAATATTTTTCAAATATTATGAAAATCGTCAGTGAAGAGTTTTTAAAGAAATTTTTCATTTAATTTATAAAGCTTTCCTTCCTCATCAATTAAATATTTTTAGAGAAAAAATTTTAGAGTGAATGAATAATTTGTGTGATATTGAACGTTTATAGCTTCTGCTTCAATACATGCACTCGTATGTAGTCTTATGGTTTTTTTAAATTTAATTATTCATATTATTAAGAATACACAATTATGTTTATAAATAAATTTTAATATAACACTACAATGTCTTATTACAGAAATCAAGTAAATAATCTCGTGATACTGATTTAAAGCGACAGAAACAGTTATTTAAATACTTATTGAAATTATCACTTTAACCTAAACATGAAGTAAAAGTATTTATTATTATATTTATTTTTATTATATTTATTATTAAATTTGAAGCACAAGACTTCAAAGTAAACTCAAAGTAAACTCAAAGTAAATGAAAGGTTTTATAGTTATGTTATGTACATACCTTGTACTTTATAATATTTCTAATGATATACCGATAATCACCTTTCTGAATGGAAAACACTATATCTGTTATAATAATAGCATATTAGTTCCCCTGCTCCAGATGTCAACAGATATCTGTAGAACATAATTGACATATGTATATCACATTCAAGATATATAACTTGCAAACAATATGTCACATAATCTAGCTCTCTGGGTAGTACGGTCTACAAACCACAATCCACACACTCAACAACGCAGATGTATGGTAATCCATGTAATTCAACCACAATGAAAAAAAAAATATTACCTCAGTAATACAGCTTGAAGTTTTCAGGGTATAACCTTTGGTGACACCTTAGGAGTACTTTTAACAATTTTTACTGTTCTGTTATTCTTGGTTTGAAATCATACAATTATGATGGCTAATAATCCGTACTTATGAGTATTAGTTAGTTTATTATTTATTAGTACATTTTTTATCTTATTACTTATAAATAATATTTAGGTATTAATAATATTTATTAGTAAATATTTATTATTTTCATCTATTAGATTTAATTTTAAAATTTATTTTATAATTTGTACTAATGTGAGTTACTTGACTAGATATTTCGGTATTACGGACAATCTTTGAAGCATAATCGTCATTTTTATATTGTATTAAGAATGTAAATATTTTACCACCAAATATTCGTCTTTAGATTTGGGGTAGCACTTTCTTGTCATCAAATAATATATATACTATATTGTATTGTAATATTATAGTATACCATATTGTATACTATATATACTACTAATGTATTATACACTTAAGAATATTTAAAAAATGAATGAAAACGCACTGTATAAAGACACTTAAAAAGGAAGGGATGTCATAAAAGATAAAAGTCTTATATACGTTTTTATAGTTCCTAGTCTCTATTTCATTCCATCCCTGACTGATTGTAATCGTATACAAAATAGAGTTCTTGGAAATATTATTTTTTTTCTAACAAAGAGAATTTTTGTTATTATAAAACTATAACAAAAAAATGAGTGGAAGTCATATAATAGCGCTATTCAATTTGTTGTTGTGTGGTCTTATGCAAATTTGTTGAAAAATATATTTCAAATTATACGAAATTTCATAGTCTTATGAGTTGGTCTAAGGTATAGTAAAGTATAAAATATTATACGTTATTTTATATTTATTTTATATAGTTAAATTTTAGCCATCTTTTAGTGAACTAAATATTCTGTACTTTTTCCTTCATGACCACTTTTTTATACATTCTAAGTATATTCTATGTACATAATCAGATAAATATTAATACTGTTGCAAACCGTCAAAAGTAGAAAAATTATTATTCGCAAATATCGTTACAATTATATGATTATAGATATATTACATATATTCAATATTATCCTTTATGTAAAGCAAAGTCTTCACAACTTCGAACATACAGTTCTCAATAGTGGCGTAAGTTCCTGAAAAGAAGATCTCAGTTTTTCTCTTATTTATCACAAGACAAATATTCTTCGTTTTTTTAAGTTGAAAAAACCCGCACTGACGACGTAGGTGTTCAGATCAACAATATCATCGACATACGCGAGCAGCACCACAATTTTGCAAAATATTGTGCCAGTACGGTTTAAATATACTGCTCGGATCATCGTTTCCAACACTACATTGAAGAAATACAACCCAGTCTGAAATCTTGTTTCTTATCAAACAGATCAGAGAATGAAACATAAAGAAAAGAAATTGCTGACATATATTATACAAAAAAAAAAGTTACTAATACACATTTCTAAAAAAAGAAATGAAAATACTATATATTTTATATAGCATTCTTTATATAAAAGAATGTTACTTCTAGTAACATAGCAAATCTTCCAAGGACCGAAACAGCGATTCTGAGACTGGTATACGATGTTCTCAAATCTCTTAGGCTAAATTTTTTAGATATTTATTTTTCTCGACATTATATCTACATACTTTGCTTAAAGTATGTTAAGAAAAGCAAAATATTTCCAATTCAACAACAGATATTACAAGTGAAGAACACATGTAAAAAAAACGTGTGGGTAATATTTTATTTTGAAAAATAGTTGCACGTACTCTTCTCTTGGTATTCTGCATTGGTACTAACTTACATTCAATTTGATCTATTATGTTATAATTTGAATTTTTCTTTAGTTATTTTTCTTTCAAATTGTTTTAGATATCGATACACCTATATTAAAATAGGGTCTGGATTCACGTAGGCTAAAAACTCACATCGATCAGAGTTTTTATTGACACCTCTTTCGGAGCTTCACTTTCTCATATTTTACTTAACAATGTTGCAATAAAAAGAAGTCAGCACCTCATAAAATTTACAAACCAAATACAAAAATATAATAAAATAATAAAATAAAAACAAATATTAGCTTAATTTTATCAAAATAATAAAGTCAGTATTCTATGCAAATATATGGAGGCCTATTTTGTTTCTGCAATAGGTATTTGCAAAAATATTTGTTTTAACAGATATACTTTTAAATATTCTGCAATCTAAGCACATGACCATGTCCTAATACCAGGAGTTCATTCGAGAAATAAAAAAGTATCCATTAATTAAAAAAAAATTCAACAGTACCTATAACCTGCTACTAAAAATAGTCGTCTAGATAAATGTATTTTACAAAAAATCTACTGCGGATCAAAAATAGTCAAACACCGGTAAAGTATTCAGTTTTCCAAAAACCCATAACCATATCTCCAAAAATTAAATCTCGTTCAAATCGAAAATACGGTTTTTTATAGTATTCATGGTGCTGATGGCGCATCACAGACCTGTGAACCAGCGGTTAAAAAACCATAGTCTAGATCAGTGGTTCCCAACCGGTGGTCTGTGAGATGGTTAAAAATGGTCCGTGAATCAAATGTAACAGTTATGAATACATAGCTTGTAGTTTGTCCACTGTGAGCTCACTTAATAGAAAATTGGCACAAAAAATTTCCAAGTAATTATATTTCTATTTTATAGCCTATATTATGCACTTATACTATTTATTATACCATACATTGTACCAGTAAGGCATTAAGTATATTATAATAATCACAAAGTTTGTTATTCTAAAACTTTGTGGTTCCTTATAATAACAAAAATAACATAGTGGTCCTTGGTTAAAAAAATGTCGGGAACCACTGGTCTGGATGGTACATGTAAAAATTACAATATAGCTTTCTACTAGTTATGAATACCCATTAAGAAGGTTAATGCCGCACCATTGATATGTTCATACCTATAAATAAAATTCGGGATATACATATATTTATTTATGTGGAACACTTTAAAACGGTCTGTCCTACTTTGATGGCATTTGAATGGAAAACGATTGAACGAGACCGACAATATAGACCATGTATTTGATGTGACGAAAACAGCAAAAAAGATTAGCTCAAAATTGTTTTTTTTTTAATAATATAATACTAAATTGAATCATCACAAGTAAAAAGTCTGTCAAATTATTATTATTAATATTTATTTATCTAAAACAATAAAAAATATCATTAAATAATTGTGTATTAAAGAAGTAGAGAGATGAGAACAATATAATCAACAATTAAAAATTGAGAGAATTAAGCAGGAAAAAATAAAGTAAATGAAACGTAATGACTGTTTTGAGAGAAGTCATGCTCAAGAGCAGTTTCTGTAGAAAATTAAATAGAAAAGAATGTGTTTATAATAAAACCAGAGCCATGAATTAAATTGAGCTTAAACTAAGTTTAATTCATCATTAAATATCCAATTAATTTTAATTTTTTTTATTCTTTTCATTCAGGTGAATTGAAAAATTTTTAGAACAAAAGTTTCTGTTTTAGATGTAGCGAACCGCCTAAGGCAATACCGGTATATATTCATATATATATATACATATGTATTTAATATATATACTATATTCACACCCGTACGTTAAAATTTTTATTAATAGTTGTTTTGATTACTTTTGACATTATAAAAAAGCTAATAGCTCCCACGAACATCGAAATAAATTATATTTGCATAGAAGACTGTTTTAATATTCTTCATAGTTATTGACAACTACTCCAGCTCATCTGAATTGAATTTTAATTCAACTATACTTTTTACCGCAAAATCCGAAGTTGCTTATACCAGTTTGGCAGCCAATGTTGTTTACTCATCACTTGTTAGATACAAACGGAGGTGTTGAGGGTTTATGTTTTAACGCTAATTACATTGTGGTAACATTCTATTACTGATTAGGTATATATTTGTGTAACTAAAATCCTAATTTTTTTCTATGCTTATTACCGAAAAGCCAAAGCATTTTATTTACAATATGATTTTCTTCTTTTTACATTTACATACATTGCCCCTGCCAGCTACTGTCAGAGGTTGATTTATAGTCAGTTTTTGCGACAAACAAATAGTGGGTGGACCCATACTACCTCAACAGCTAGATCAAGGGATGCATGACCAATTTATTCCAAATGCAGAATCTCTGACTTGATACATAGAAGCAAATCAGAGATATCTATATTAATATATGTTTTTACAGGGCTGGACCATAGAACGGCATGAGGCTAGACTCGACCTGTCCTGTGGTATCTACTGCAATGCATGTCTACCAACACCTGTCATGTCTATGTCCGGGCTTGGTCGGGCTTAACTATTTGGGAGCCCCTTCCTTAACAGTCTAAGTGATATCTCCAGTATTAGCATTGGCTAGACCTTTATGAATGCTTCTGGTTGGAATTGTGGATTAAAAATAGCCTTCTTTGCTTATTGAGGGGGATTCATTCCTCCCTACACTTCAATTAACTAACTATATCATATACGTATGTAATGTGATCGATTATTCATGATCTCCACATTTGTATTTAAATGTATGTTTTCAAAAATTTTTCAACTTTTATAATAGTACAGGTCAGTGTATGTTTGAAAACTATACTATAACTTAGTTATTGACAATTAATAATTATTAATTAGGTCAGTATTTAAATTAATTTTTCTGTTAAGAAAAATCTTATTTCAAAACTTTGAAATAACTCCCATGATCAGCGCCATGAGTGATTGAAATAGAAAGTTTGGTCCTATTCTTTAGAAATAAATTTTTATTGTGCAGTTCACAATTTAAGGTGTTAAATTTGACACAGTGAATAACTACTTTAAATAACCGAAATGTGATATTAGAAATTAATTAACAACTAGCTGAAATCAACAAAAAAAATTACTTATAAAATTACTAAAATAACTATCTGTAAAGTAAACACTGTAAAGTATTATTTTTAGAACTTACGTATGTATATTTAATTTATGATTCAGGCATTCCAGACAGTGTACAGACCCTTTATTATCAATTAATATTAAGCTCTACAAATATCTTCCACCTTTTAGTCTGTGCTCCACTATTCTCCTCTAAGTTTTGGCGATATAGTGGGACTCATAGAGCCTTGCGTGTTTAAGCTCATGCCTGACAAACAGGACACCTATTTCATTCTACGAAAGTATATCCTATTCAGTCCCTTTAGTATTTCTAGATATCTTTAGTAGCTCTAATTTATGAGCCCACAAATCGATACTGAATATTCATTAAGGCCGTAAAACCCGTAAGGTTCAACGATAACATTGGTTTAAAAAATTCACAGCTTTTGGCTAAATTACTGTGATACTTTCACACATATCATTGCATTCATATAAAACTGCATAAAGGTATATTGTGTTATTCAATTACTTTAAAAAAGAAATTGAAAAAAATTTCGATATCCGGCTAAGACTAAAGTGTACCTATATGATAATATTAATATTAATCCATAATGATAATATATATGATAATATTAATGCATAAATCAAACAATAAAATTAGTATATTCTATTTGTGTGTATGTCTGCAAACTGATTTTATTATATATACTATTGCCGGGAAATCTATTGGTAAATCTGCGGTAGGTTTTTCAATCGAGATTCACTTTTAGTGCTAATTTCACTTTGGATTGCTAAATCGCTAGTAAAATGTTTAACACTTGAGATTAGCTTATAACACTCTAAATATTTTTTCAAAGTAGCCAAATTCTCCTAAAATTAACAGCTGTTTTATATAACTTGACAAATAAAGTGTAATTAGACTCGATAGATATGTTCATGAATAATTCAAATGTCTACTAACACTACTACAAAAATGTTAGATTACTCTAAAAATCTGTGATCGGGTAACAAAATTTAACAGATCGAGAGTAAGTCTAGATTTACCAATCGAAAACACCAAATACCATAGACGAAAAAGATACACATATTGTGATTTATTACTCTGAACACAATCTGAACACATAATACACAATCCGGATTATGGAATCAGTGGTCTATGCGTAGTTTACAATTTATTTATTCATTATTTCATTCAATGTTTTTATTTAAAGTTTTACGAGATGCTGTTATTCCATGTATGCGTTCTAAAACCTTTCTAAACAGTTATCACCAATAGAAGTTTTGGTTTGGCTGAGGCCGAAATAGGTTTCCATAAACATTTTAAATAATTATTATAAAAATGTGAACAGTGTTTGCTTAGTGCTTATATTTCATGAAACGGAATATAATTATTGCAAAGCGCAGAATATTAAATTTTTTTCTAATTGTTTATTAACAACATTTCTATATGCATCTTCCTAGATTATTATCAATTAAAAATACTAGTATAATCACTTGGCAAGCTAAGCACTGCCTCCCCACCCAACATCTCTCCCTCATTTTTAATCAAATTAAAATGCACAAATTCGCCAGAGTCAGTCGACCTCAGATATATGACGTTGTTACTCTTGAAGTAAAATGTCTACATGAAATCATTTCTAGCACTCATCGCTTATGACTGCTAGTTAGTGCGCTGCACTTCCAATCCGGCATAGGTTTTCCAAAGAACATGTTTGCAAAGCTTGGAATTTCCCACATTAGAATGCGAATTCTCTGTGCAAATCGTTTTTAAGTAAAAAATTGGAAATTCTCTTTGAAGTTTTGTAAGTTAAGTATAAAATGAAATTATTATTAAGACGAGGAAACAATTGCGATTCGAACATGTTGGAAGCAAGGTTCTACTCAAGCAAGCAATTGCTAACGGCAGCTTTATTGGTCTTGTGTTCACTCGGTTAGAACAATTTTTGTTATTTATTTTCCAGTATATAAATAGTTCTTATTTATACATCAATTAATATTTTAGACGTCATTGTTTGCAGTGGATATGGTGGTAATTATGGTGGTAACTATGGTGGCAACTATGGTGGTGGAGCGTATAGCGGTGCAACGGCAAGTGCAAGTGCTTCGGCTGGTGCAGGCGGTTTTTCTTCGGGAGGTGACGAAGGCGGAGTAGGAGATTTTGGTGGTTTTGGACCAAGCGGTGGCTTTGGTGTTGGAGGTTGGGGACAAAATAAACCTCAAGCAAGCGCGCCAGGTATCAATGCTGGTAATCCATTTTTAACACAAGCTGCAGATGGTGGTGCAGGAGGTAGTGGGCTTAAAGTTTCACTACAAAAACACATTCAAGTTGGTGATGGAGTTACGCCTGTAATTCATGGAATTGTTGGTGGAATACTGGGTGGAGTAGAAAAAGTAAGAGATGCATTAGGTAGAACAGCGCTTGGTGGTGCAGGCAGAGGAAGAGGTGATGCGAGTGGTGTGACTGTAGGCCATAACGGTGTCAATCCAAATGATCTAAGTATTACTGTAGGCGGAACTGGATTACATTCATCTAATGCTGGTAATGGTGGGGGAAGAGGTCCTGTAACTTTTTCCACACTACTGGGTGGTAAACCAAATGGATCACCTACTTCAGCTTTTGCAAATGCTGCTGCAAGTGCTGGGGCTAATGCAGGCTCTGGAGGTGGTGGCTTTGGTGGTGCCGATAGAGATTGTTGTGGTGGCACTGTAATTATTGGAGGAGTTGAAAACAAACAACCTGGTATATATAAATAATTTATGCGTATTTGTTATAATATTTCTCAACTATTAATATTGCCATTTCAGAAAGAAAACCAATATTTCCCAGTGGCAATGTTTCTCCGCAGTATGTTCCACCATTAAATCTGAACGAACCGGCAACTCAACAAGGTCCTTTGGGTCATTCTCGTCCAGGCTCAATTGGCTTTGGAGCAGAAAATAATGTAGGTGCAGCAACTCCTAACGTTCATAAAGGTCCTACCCCTAATCAGCAAGGCGGTGGATTAATATTGAATAATAATCCAGCTACTCCCATAGGCACTGGTGGCAGTAGTGGACCTGTTGTTTTCGGTGGCGCGAGTGGGTTTGCAGGTTCCGGCGCTGATGGAAGTACAGGGTTAGTAGTGGGCCATAGTCCTGGTTTACCAAGTGGTGCAATTAATATAGGTCAACCAAATGTTGGAGGCAGCCCAGATTTTCATGCCACTTTAATTCCTGGAAACGTAATTGGTAGCTATGATATAACCGTTCAGGAAACGTCAGCTGATGGAAATGGTTTACCGAATAATAAAATTCCAACCGCTTCTTCTGGATTTACCGGGCCAGGTTTAACTGGAAATGTTGAAGGTATAGGTGGAGTTGGTGGTTTAGGTGGTGGCTTAAGTGGCGGCTTTGATGGTGGCTTAGGTGGTGGCTTAGGTGGTGGCTTAGGTGGTGGCTTGGGTGGTAGCTTAGGTGGCGGCTTAAGTGGTTCACCTGGATCAACGTCTAATACAGGATCACCAGGATCAAATGATTTCGTAACATCAGTAGACTGTACAGATGGAGTTTGTAAAACTCACAGTGGTGTTGGAGGACCTGCAGGCAGTTTTGCAAGTGCTTTTGCAGGAGCTGGGGCAAGTGCTAGTGCCGGTGCCGGTGGAGGCGGTATTGGTGGTGGTATCATTCCTGGTTCATTTCAAGAATCCCCTGACCAATTAGGCACATCAGCTTGTGGACCAGGAAAGTGTGGCAGTGGAACTCCGTCATTTGGTCCGGGTTCCTATGGAGGTCAAGGGGGTTATGGTGGTCATGGTGGTTTTAATGGGCAGGGAGGCCAAAGCAGTTATAAAACTCATAATACACATTCCAGTTATAGCAGCGCTTATGCCAGTTCTTATGCCACATCCTCAGTGAACAGAAAGAATGGATATTAAAATCATTTATCAGCACACATAACAGTAACCAACATTAGTTTAAGGAAATTTTGTAATATAAGTACTTTATTTAGTGTTTACTTACATGTATGAAATTTAAATCTTTTCTGTACAAATATTAAAAATATATCTAACTTAAGCTAAATATAGAATAAATGTTACTAAATGCCATTTAATTACTACCTATAGAATGCGTTTAAAATTTCAATTTAATATTGCAATCATGTTAGAAACAATGCCAATACATGTAATTAATTGTGTTTACATTGGTCATGTACGATGAAGGTATGTCTAGAACATATGTCATGGAAAACAGTGCCAAGGAAGTCGTGCATTTGCTTATGACATTAGACCACAACTCTTGTTGATTGGATGGGAAAACACAACACAATACAAGGCTGTCAATCGACATTAAGTTACATTTCGCAGTCATGTTTTCGATGGAAGCTTTGTGTTCACATCCATTAGTCGTGATAAATTTTTCTTTAAAAATTTGTAGTAACGAGTTTGTGCAGTCACCATGGACAGAGACATATTTCAATTTTGCAAGTTACCATCTATTAATATTATTAAGCCCCTCAATACAAGGCTACTTAATGTGAAAAAGAATACAATTCGGTCAAATAATATAACAATCGGTGGAAACAAATTATATATAGCCAGCATATATATAGAAAGCTTAGAGATTCCAGTGAAAACATGAACTTCTTAATACAATAATACAAATAACCAATAGAGCAATAGATTTCAGCCATTATGACAGTATTTTACATGCAACTACTTTCGAAATGCATTTTAATCACATAAATGATTTCTTTCATAATCACATTCAAAGCAGTGAAGCTTTTCCTGTTCCTGTTTTGAAATGAACAAATCTGAATGCGTATTTATAATAATGTCTGTTTATCTAACAAACCACCACCAAGTCAGAACATAAGTAGGCACCGGCACTATTTGACAAACCCACTAACGTCAGCATTACTACACATTGCCAGTACCTGAATTTGCAACACCATTACCACCAAGAGTAGCTCTGTCAATACTTAAGCTAGAATCTTGATTAATATCACCTTTTCCAATTAAACCAGTAACACATTGACAGTCATACGTATACTATACTACCTATATGAATGGAGGAATTAGATAATGTAATTTTGTATTTATTTGAACATTTTCTGTAATACTTAATGGAATAAAAATCAAAAACAATCCTGGTATGAAATATATTTTCATATATTAATACTTTACAACAACATAAAATTTCAAATGTAAATTACAATTACGATTGTTTATAATTTTATTTTTTCAAAAAAAAATACACAATAAATGAAAATAAACTTTGACATACTTTATCAAATTAAAAACCCGTACACATTATTACTGCTCATTTGTACATTAATATAACATCCACAATTCAGATGCACTTTATATCATTTTCGACTTAAGATCAAACTTAACAAGTACATGGCGTCTATAGTAAATCGGCTTATACAAACAAAAAAATATTCAGAATATCTTATGTGGCAAATCATACAAACAAGGAAAACGTTATAAACATTTAACCCATTCCGTACAAGGATGCAACCTAAGGGTAAGAGTTGAGTAAGTTCAATACAATCAATACATCATAGTACAGAACTTTGATCTTAAAATACAAGCAGAATATCAGATCACAATTCTAGGCCTATTTTATAATGTTTCCATCTATGATTTCTCAAAATCTAAAAAAAAAAATTACACAAAAAAATATCTGACAAATTCATAAATGTTATATCTTAGAATAACCAAAACCTAGCGGGTAGAACCTTCACAATATACAATGAAAGTTGTGGAAATGAATTACAACCACATTCCATCACACATAATAATAAAATTCCTCGTTCCCACATTGGAAAAATATGGTATAACTGCATCAAGATTAATTTATAAAATTCCCTATATACATAATAGTTTAAGATATGTATATAGATCTGTTAACAGATTAAACGTAGTCAAACATCAGCAATGCTTACACTACGTACTTGTTTAGGACTGTTCAATTAATTATTTTTTTTTTTTTTTTGTTTTTTTTAAACAAACTCTTAAAAATATTTGTAATCTATATACTACTACAGTAACGGTTCTGCGACAATGATATATTTCCCATTATACATACAGGAGGAAAGAGTTTTGCTAACATAGAGAAATAAGAACTTATAAAACTAGTGGAGTTAATCGAGCCAATCAGTAAAGCTAACTCATTACCACTTCTCTGTGATCCGGAGTAACATTTTTGAAATCCTAAATAAAACAGATTTGACAAGAAACCTAGAAGAACATCTTATGAATAGTGATACAAAATCAAAAAGCCACCATATTTGATCAATTTGGCGGCTGTATCTGCCTGGATTCACTAAAAGTTACTGCTAGAAATTGTATTTTATTAGCTTATGTACTGAGAAACCAGTTTGCCAACTAAAACCTACTAAAACATTAATTAGTATTGACTACTTAAGTGACTATTAAGACCGTTACTTCGAAATGAACTGAAAAATTTTACAATCTAAAATGAAAATGCATTTGAAACGACTGTTGCAGTAAAATATTAATCAGTTTTCCTCCAGAACTATGAATTTAAAGAAAATGCTACTGAATTCTGTTATAATGATACGTGATAAATACAGAAATAAAAATGGATTTAAGAAATTACCAACGCTTTTTAGTTATCTTTCAGACTTGGGCTGTACGAAGCACGACCCGCAAATTTCCTTCTGGTGTAAAGGTAAAACTACATTATTTTATTTTTATGGTAGTTGAAATATATGAATTTAAATTGTTAAATTAATGAAACTAAATTTAAAACTATAACCATATTTTTATTTTAGTCGAAAACACTTATGAACGTATCTATTTTTTTCTGCGGCCCATTCAATCGTTTCGCCAGCGATCGCATCTTTATTGCCCTGTTCCAGATCATCTATGTCAAACTACAATAACAGTTTTTACTGAACGTTCAATTAAATTAGAATGAAAAACTTGTTGGATTATTTTTTAAAATTACTTTAGGAATATTTAAACTTAGAGGTAAAGCATCGCGAATGAGTACGATACTCATTCTATTGACTTATCTGCTTTCTTTCTACTTTTAAAGAAGTAGAAAGTCAACAATTGATTGATATAAATGGCAGCAACTTTACTTCATTCTTTCCAAATTTAATATAAAAATTAATTAAAACTATTAAATCAATTCTTTTTCTCTTTAATTTAAGTGAAAGTAGTGACCTTTAGTTTTTGTACTCACAATAAACCTCAATTTTTTATGAACGCATTAGCAAATAGATATAAGGTATAAGGAAGGTACACCTCAGAAATTAGTGGAACTTTAAGGTATGTACAAGTCTTAACCAGACTTGATTTGGTAAATAGGACTCTTCTGGCCGCAGTACCGGCTGTTGGGCAATTTTCACGTCTACACTTTAAATAATAAATAATAATAACCAGTCTTGGTATATACACTCTACACTAATAGAAGTCATTATATACATATATATATATAATAATAATATGTATGTATTTTACAGTCAGTATTGCGGAAAATATTGAATAATTAATGTGCTGTACCGTGACTATTGTAAGAGATACGAAAAATGTTTAAAAATCACTGCAACTGTACTGCGACATTATTTGATTCTTTTCTGCTGCAAATACATTATTCAATTCGGGAGAGATAATTTAAATTATGAAGCTTTCTTTTCTATTAACATGGTTTCTCATTTGCATTGCATCATGCAACGGTAAGAATAAAAATTATTATTAATATAGCTGAATCACAGCATTATTTCTTTCAGTATGGGCTAAAAAGCAGAATTCAAAAGCCATTGGTCGTGTAAACCTTTTTAAGTTTATATTCCGCATTCCGATAAGATTATCACGAAAACCAAGACGCGGATAATTATTTTGAAAGTAACCACAATGCGAACATTCATGATATTGGGCTTAGTGAATGTGCTCCAGTTACTGGTGCAAACTATATTGGGTCAAATTATGCTATCAAATATATGAGAGAATTTATTTTATAATAAAAATTCAATTGCATATTTATCATTTTATTTTCGTTTTCGTTTAAATGATTTATTAGATGATATTGAGTAGTGCAACTGCACCTATATTGGCAAATTTCATATATTTTACAACAGTCAGTGATCAGAGTAGCCTTATTATAGTAGGCATTATTAATAGTAGGTAGGAAGTGCCCTATCTATCACATCCACAGCACTGGTTCTGCTAAAACCGTCGTTAGTTTATGGATACTTTGTGAATAAGTTGTTAGTAATATGTTATGGTTCATATAGTCAAGCAGCAATCAAAGCATTATCCTCCTAGAAGTTTTCCTCAAAGCTTCTATTAGTGTGATATTTCATGCTGCAGCACCTGTCAAGCAAAAACAAAGTGATGCTTTGCTGGGTGCCTGGTCATACAGGAATTAATGGTAATGATTCTGCAAGATCAGGATCTGCCATTCAGATCTGTGAGCCGATGTGGATTAAGTAGGTCTATAACTATGTCTCTGATTTATAAATTGTTGTCAGCCGAGAGAAGTCAGGAGCCAGGAGGAGGTCACTGGATCGAGAACTACTTTGCCCTTCTGACATTAGGAGATCCTCAACGGCCCACATTCTGGGTTTCATTTTGAAGGCGGAATATCTTCTGTTCAGTTGGGAACAGACAATCAACCATTGTCGGAGTACTCCGCTGTGTTGGGAGCCTGTACCCGGTGTATTTCTATTCCCACTCCCAATATGTTATTATGTTAAAAAATAAAAAAAAAAAATATGTTCTCTTTGGGAAAAAATAAAAAGAATTACTAATACAACGTCCAACTTGGTCTCACTGACTTGGTCTCACGTCATATTTTCTAGCTGATTAAAAGTAAAAGTATAAGATTTACTTTAACTTTGATGTCTCTGAAACTATATTCCAATAAACTAATTATGACAGATTTAAACTAGAGTAAAATGATAAAAACTCCTTCCACCAAATATAGGTATATTAATTTTATATTATACACTGAACATTATATAGGTACATACATTTCTTTATTTTGTTGGCTCTTATTTTTATTATCTACTCTTAATTACAAATATCTATTAACATTAATTGTTTTTAAAAGAATAGTTCAATCAAAATTTAAATAAGTTTTTTATGTACAATTTTTTATTAGTTTTATCAACTTTATAATAATTAAATAAAACCAGGTTAGATATTACATCTGATCTCATTTTCATTGCTTTTCAAGTTATGTTGATAAGATCAACAGGTAGTGACCTCTTCAGCCGCTTATGTTGCGACGCTTCTTTTATTGGTAACTGTATCCTTTCTGGATTTAAATGAGTTAATATATTATAATAATGACATTATGCTGTTCAACATATTTCTGTATTTCTTATGTATTAATTAACTTTGTTGGATAAATAAATTTGCTGTTCGCCAAATTTCTATTTTTCAATTCCATATTAGAGTAATGACGTAATTAGAATAATAGTTGAGTAGTTTATTTTCAATGGACACCATATATTTTGGATGAAATCTATATTCGATTTATCGCAATAATGCTTTCTCCGATATCAGTTTTTAGTCTACTGTATTACCGAGACATTTCGCTTTGTGTTGATCGCAATTTCTGTGATAATGCTTTTTATCGGTTGTCGGTCAATAATCTATTTCTGTATGCGATTTGTACAGTTTTCATAATATTTTTTGCTATGTCGCAAAGGTTGAACTAGTCATACACAGAATAAACTAGCAGTTGCAGGCTTTGTTCTGCTCCATCACAATTTGCGTCGGAAGCAAGTAAGGATATCGGTAGTATTGAGCAGAATAAGATCGAGTAGACCACTTTGTGACATTTCCGATTTCATTTTTTCTTAATGCAAAATATGAGTCATACGCTGTCAAAATGTTAAGCAACATCAATATACACCGCCATGGAGTATAGTTCAATCAATCAGAATGCATACAGATTGTTAATTTCTAATAGTAGTGTGTAGTAAAAATTTCTGATATCATCGGCTACGTTGTTGCTAGTGCAAACGTGTATCGGCAGCTACTGAAACTTAATATTATATCTATTTCTAAAAGTTTTTAAAAGAAATTAAATTTCTAATGTTTCTTTCTAGTTCACAGTTCCTTAATCTCTTTAGTGTTTTTAGTTTTCATATTTTTTTAAGTTTAGTTTTTAAAAAGTTGATTTTCTGTTTAAAGTGATTTGTAATATAAAATTAGATTTTAGTTAGGTATTGATTTTTTAATAGCAAATATTTTTTTTTCATTTTAATGGGGAATTTCTTGTTCAAAATGGTTTTCTCTTAAACCCACTTTAAACTTGCTTAAAATATCTTTTAGAGGAAGGTCTTTCAGCGAGAGGTCAAGAACTTTAAAGCAGCTTGACTGTTTAATAGTATGTATACATTCATATAAAAATTATTCGCTTCCAAACAAACTATGGCTTTCCTAACAGCTGGTACCACCACCTGGAAAACAATACAATGAATAGTGCCTATAATAATTAGATTTATTCCATCTTTCGGAGAAAACTGCACTTAGATTCAAAGCAATTTATATGATACTCATTATAGTCTTAATACAGAGTTTAGTCCTACACTGCACTCTGTTGAGTACCATGCAGATTGTACCAATGCTGTAATGCCGTACAACAGTATGTCTTATGACAATCGTGAAATATCATTAAATTATGTGTTGCTGTAATTCCCACTTCTTACCAATGGCGTAATATTACCATTACTAGCGCGCTCGAAGGAATTTTTCTTTTATCTAAACTTTGTGCCGAAAACTATACCTAAAAATAAATGTTTAAAAATTACCAAAAGTTCAACGTCATATATTTAGCCCAAAAAATGCTGAAACTCTATAAAGTGTAGACTATTTAGTTCTAAGGATTTAAAAGGCTTAAAACTAAAAATTACCTGTTTCAGTTTCTGCAGGCTTAACTTGATGAGTTAACCGATTAGAGATTCGAAGAATCAATGGATGCTCCTGCTAAAACAGAGGAACCTGGAGAATGAGTATCGAGAGACAATTCCGAGTTTTTAAGTAACTCATAGAAAGATAAGTTTCTATGCCATCAGGAAGTTTAGGCATAACTAGTAATCTCATCGAAATAATATTGCCAGCTAGTTAGGTAACACTTACAGGAAGGTCTTGTATCTAGACCAGTCATTCTCATTTCTATTAAAATTGACTTTATTCATAAGTCTCCTGCACTGTTTGTAAAAGAATAAGAGCACTATTCTACAGCAGTGGATTACATTTCTTACTAGGCTAAAGTAAAGCCCTTCATTAAGCACTGAGGTAAAATCTTACAGCTGTTTCTACTATTCTTTAGCATCCCTTTGGAGAATCAGGAAAAAAATTTGTTATCAATTCATTCGCTCATATTTGGCAAGACTAAGTCCTAGAATTATATGATATGAGAAGAAATCCCAGGTGGATACTTTCCATTTCTTGACAGAGTCATACAGTCTAACTGTAATAATAGTAATATATAAATAGATTATTATTTATGTTTGATATTTCGTTTATTTTGAGCTGCCACATATCTCATGATGATCGCAAGTATTGTAGCATATTAGTTGCTTTATGTCAAGTTTCCAAACGATGGGTTTGTAAACTAGATCAGAATCCCAGATGACAATGCATCATGATCATGGGCTTATTATCGCCCACTTCCATATAGATATCAAAAGCAATTTGTGGTACAATCATAGAACGCCATACTTTAGATGAGGATGGTTTGTTATTCTTTTTATACACCCCTATGTTGATAGATGATAAATCATAATTTAAGACGCCACCAGACAGCGCTAAAGAACCAGATATACGTTGCCGATGATGAAACTGACCGGTTTGTTGTTCAAATGGCAATACTATACAGATCAAGATAACATAAGCGAATAGTTTCGCTTAGCCCTGAACAATCTACCATCACAACAAGTGTGACCTTTGCCTGCAAATCTGAAAAAACCTTTCAGAATTTCGCTGGAAGATTTAATTTGAGTGGAGTTATCAAAACTCATGCGTTTTGCTTCTGGATTCGAAGCTGATTCATCTAATCAGCAATGGCACTTCAGTGCAGGTTCCAATTTGCCCTCTTTACTGCGACCGCACGGAACTTGAGAGTTTCGGATGTTATAAAGCATTTGATTCCGCTTAGATGGTATTTGAAATCACAAATCTATAAGGATATGTGAACATATATTCAACCATAGAAGCTAACGTTATGTAGATCATTTGTAAGCCACGACTTCAAATTATCAAAAACAGTTGTGAAAATTAGACTTCCAGTACACTCTTTATCAATAATATTTTTAAATTATCTACCAAGTAAAGCAAATTATGCACTTCAACTATTTGCGATCAACACCTTTTGAAAAGGCATATATTTTTTTTTAAGAATTTTTTTTGAAAATACGACATTTGCTGAAACCTTTTAACAAGCAACTATTGATGTTCTTAAAGTTATTTATTCATAAAAATGTCTATAGATCTGAAATGTGTTATTTAAATTTGGTAAACTGTGCAGTGTACATCCAATCAATATATTTTGAATAGTAAAGCATAACATGAAGTTTTAATAAGCAAAAATTATTTATGTAAAATTAAATTAGTTATATTCAAGCCTGCTGAAAGTAATTTAATGTTAACGTCCAGCATATGCAGAAGCATCAGCACTTGCAGAAGCACCTCCGTAACCACCACCACCACCACCAGCGTTAGCATTTGCATTAGCACTAGCACTAGCACTTCCGCCTCCGTACATACCTGAATTAAAAATTACATTAGTAGCAGAACTTCCACAAAACCTACTAGCGGATTCATTGAAACTTATAGGACTATACACATACCTCCACCAGCTCCACCTCCGAAACCACCTCCAAAACCACCTCCAGCACCACCACCAGCACCACCACCAGCACCGCCACTACCACCTCCACCAGCGCCACCGTCGTAACCACCTCCACCTCCAGCACCACCACTACCACCTCCACCAGCGCCACCTCCGAAACCACCTCCGAAACCACCTCCAGCACCGCCACCAGCACCGCCACCAGCACCGCCGCCTCCACTACCATCATAACCACCTCCAGCACCTCCACCACCACCACCACCACCACCACCGCCATAAGCACCAGCATCGGCACTAGCACTTGCACTTGCACCGGCACCTCCATAAGCACCACCCCCACCGCCTCCATAACCACCACCACCACCACCACCACCACCACCACCATAAGCTCCACCACCACCGTAAGCACCACCACCACCACCTCCATAAGCACCAGCGTTAGCATTCGCACTGGCACTTGCACCTATGCTACCACCTATGGAAAAAGCTGAAATGAGTTTCATATATTAGTTGTTGTTATTCTTCAACAATTTTTAAGCGGTTTGTACCAGTGCATACTGCTATGCAAACTGAAAGCAATCCTAAAACGAGAAGACTTTTCATGGCTTGTCTCTGTTGATTTTACTCAATAAAACAATAGAACATACAATCTTAAGTATTTATACCCTTTTTTAGTTCACGCAAAAAGAAAATTATTTAAAACAAACTTTGACACACTTTATCAAATTATAAAAGCTAATTGGTAGAACATCGCTATGATACTAGGTTTACAGAATATAAAAATAATTTATACCGTTCAGTATATTCTCACTATTCTAAAGTGACACTACAACTTATACAACTTCTATAACGGAAGTTCTATATAATAAAGGAAATAAAGGAAAGGAAATAATAAAGGAAAGCAAATAATTCTCCAATGGTTTTGGTCAACACCTTTTTCTTCAGTTATTTTCTATAAATATTTTAATAGTTTAAAAACTTTTAATATTTTTTCTTTTGTAAAGAAGTCAAAAGAATTCTAAAATCAATATTTTTAAAATTATCTTAAATTTCAAAATTCATTCAAGATCCAATACCAAAAACAAACGTAATGGAAATAAGATTTTCTGAATATTCTAATCAAGCCATCAGGGTTTAAAAATTTTTGCAAAATCAGTAGGCCTAACTTTAAAATTTAAACAGATCTTTTATCGCCAGAATTGGTAAATATTTAGTCTCTGCTCGTAATTCGCTGGGATGTGTGGAATGATTGAAAAAATGATGACATTAAAGAATGAAGATATTTTAAGATGAACACTTCTTCTTACAGAAGAAATAAAATTATATTCAATTACTCAACGTTTAAAGTTATCCCTAAAACTGGTTCTTACTTTGGGCAAAAAGAGTTTCAGATCTTTAAGGAATATATATCTTATTTAAAAAAGGATTATGTGAATATTACAATATCAAATACCATATTGTTTAAAAATTATAAATATATGAAATTACTTGGGCATGAATGATTGTAATCTCATTAACAAGTACATCGCTCTAAAGTACCTTATTTCTTATTTCGATCTGTAACTCTCCCGTACTTTTAATGAGAAAAAGATTAAGTTGATATACATTAATCAAGTCCTCGTTAAAAAATATATTTGTACAACATTGGCAAGGTTTAAATTGAAGAGTTCTTAAGCTAATTCTCTAGCTTAAGAACTCTAATTTTCAACAATAATAAAATCATATTCTTATAGTTGGTGAGTAATCTGGTATAAGAAAGCCTCAGTTATTACTGTAAATGCAACTCCGAGTTTTTTACAATGTACACGAGTATTTTAAATTACAATAAACCCAACGCATTGCATTCCAAGGAAAAAGTAGGTGAACGCTTCTAAATCATCATAGAGTAATAATATAATAATCCTCTCACTATCACAACTTAAAGCAAAAATCGATTTTGCGACTTTATCAAAAGCTGTTCAGCATTGTATTATTTTACTCTTCGGCTTTACCTTTCGGAATAAAAAATTATAGACATATGTTTGCCCCTGTGCGAAAGTATCACGTTTTTGGACTAATGTTATTAGTTGATTGAGCGCCGTTGATTAAAAAAAATGAAAGAATCTCCTGCTGAAATGGGAACAAATTTTAATGCGATTTTTTTTTTTTGATAATTTTTTATATATAAATATACTACCGAACCCGACAGATGTTGCCCTGCATGATATACTAAGCGATGAGGATATTAAACAAAGTAAAAAATGAAAGACAAATAATGTAATAATTTTGTTATTCTTTATTCTGAAATAACATCAATTTTTTTAAAAACAATTCGTAATAATCAATAATGTTTGTTTAATTTCATCTTAATGCGAGTTGATAAACGATATTTTTAGTCAATTCTTGAGGAGTATAAATGAATAAACTTGACGGTTTTCCAACGCGAGAACACGCCACATATAATTGGTCATGTGAAAAGACCTGATTTTCTAGATCTATCTCACAAATCGACATTGTTTGACCTTGTGACTTATTAATAGTTGTGGCAAATGCCAAGCGAATTGGAAATTGCAGACGTCTAAATGGAATGGGTGAAGGGTGAAGTCTAAAGGGATCATTGGAATTCGTGGCAGGAGAACAGCTTCACCTTCAAATATTCCATTCAAAATTGTAGCTTCAAGTACATTGCCCATATTTTTTTTTATAACTAATCTCATGCTGTTGCATAGCTTAGGTGCACTTAAATTCCGCAGCATAATTATAGGTGAGCCAATTTTTAATCTTAAGTTATGTGGTGGCATTCCTGGTAAATCCAGCGAATTCAAAAGTTCAACAGGATAGTTAAACGATTTATTTTAGAGACTTTAAATTTTTTAAACAAATCAAAGTAAGCATGAATAAACTTTAAATGTCTAATATAAATGTACATGGGTACCAAAAAACTGTACAATAATTAAAAAATCATTATCCAGTAGACCAAATTGTGAATCTAAACCATCCTCGAATCCACTTGAACATACACAAAAAATTTCATCAAAATCGGTTTAGCCGTTTAGGAGGAGTTCACTGTCAACAAACGTACAGAAGAACAGAAGAATTATATATATAAAGATATATAAATTTATATATTTATAAATATATATATACATATATAAATTAAAATAAATAAACAAATACTGGACTCTACCGGAGAGATGTGAATATAATACGATAGAGCGTTTGAACCGAAACGAAGTAACATAAGTAGTAGCAAATCTGCAAATTATTGCATGATATCTCAATTTTTTGCAGTTCATCATGATGAAAAACTCCTTAAATTGCTGAAAATATTAAGGTATATCTGAAACTCTAAACTTATTTTGCTAATGTTATTTTGCTAACAGTTTGTTTTGTCTGAAACCGAAGAAATCAAGTATGGTTTTATGACCACTACAAAGTATATTCATAAATACCTATACATAAAGTGGGAAAATACTTATATACTATTACTATTTACTTATATACTATTTGTATACTTGTAAAATACTACATATATTACTAAAAAGATATTCCAAATGAAGCTAGTTGATGAACAGAAATGTGAAACATGATTAAATCCCGTTTCAATGCAATCCATTATAATTTTTATTGGACTAGTTGTGAAACCAATTTATCTTGAAACGGGCATATGATCATCTAACGCGATATAAAATGTTGAAAAAAACATAAGCCGACTAGGTCTAGGTTCAGAACAGTAAGCAATTTAGACATCTCATTTGATTCAGCAAAAAATGTGATCAATTTCTCGGTGTAATTAAAACTGAACTCAGATCCATCGTTAGTTCCGCAAATGAACTCCTGTTAACTGTAGCAGTTAACATCTCAACATTTGGAATTTAACATCCCATTCCACAGATGGATTTAAAAGGCCAACACCGGCAGGTTCTGTCCACCTGTTGCCAGAAAATAAGTCAAATATCTCCACTCTACTATTATTAAAATTATGGATCTTGAATTTTAGATCAAGAGATATTGTTACGCTTGTTAATTGCCTTAATATACCCAGGTGAACTTAAAAGATACTCTCCATGAATCTAAGTTAATAAAATAGATTCATAAATCTAATCAAGTATTTATGTCAAGTAAATATTTGATTTAAGGTTAATTTGAAACCACTGAGCTCTGCAATACGCTATCTTTCAAAACGTCTAAGTCTCCAGATTTAACAGATTAAATTTGAGAAATTAGAATTTTAACGATTTGTTAAAAACTATTTCGTGTTTCCAGTATACTTGTTACGAATGAATAGATAAGCATTTTCACTTTAGACATCCTCTCCCAAATTCCCTTCCAACTTTTTCAAAGCTCCATTATCCACCACTTTTTTCTTAACAGTAACATTTTCTTCTTGATATGTCTATCCGTTTTAATCTAACTGATCGAAGCTATTCAATTTGCATTGAGTTAAAGGAATGAAGTCTGCATTGCGTTCCGCGTAACATACTCATAATTTAGTTTTTCTGTCTAATCTGATAATAATCTAGTTTTTCTGTCTAACCTAGTAATAATCAATTTTCTTGAATATTCTAAGGCAGGAATACTTAATAATCCAAATGCTAATTCATGATTGTTAGTCACTTTTTAAGTTTTAGTACAAAAAATCAAGAGTGTGAAAATAGTCACCGATATATAAAGTATCATTCTGTTGAAGTGACATTTCATTACATTTATGCCTAAAATATAGTTAATTTTTTTATAGCCTATTACGTATAGGCCAAGGTATAGGCAAGTGTCAAAATGATATATTAGTCTTCTTAAGATTTTTGTGACGCATTAAGGAAACGTAGATCACATAAAGTATATATATCCTTGATCAGCTCAACGAGCTAAACTCATTTAGTCTTGTCCTTATCCGTCAGTCTCTTACATCATATACTAGTCGTTAAGTTTATGAACTGTTCGAGTAAAATTTTGCACACGTATTGTACTTCTCAGTAGCAGACTCTGATAATTTTTCAAACGACTATTCTATCGTGTAGGTGGAATGTAAACAGAACAATCAGAAATGAGTACTCTCCATGTTTAAAAAAGGTATTTAGAGGTATTGCACATGAGGGAATATAAACAATTTTATTTATACCAGTTCTAATTTAAATATAACTGCTATATAAAATGCAGAGTTAATTGTTTTTGTTAGAAAAACTTTTTTGAGACATACTTCAAATATAGTTGAGGAATATCTGGAGATTGCAACCTGTATAATAAAAATGGTGGTGATCGCTTTAGTTTTAAATATAGTTTGAAAATATACTACCAATTTTGTATATTATATGTATTGTCATATACCTATAAACAATACCTTAATATAGAATCATAATGCTGTGTGAAGGGAATCAATATAAGCTTCAGCTTATTTCAAAACTTGTAGTATATATAACTTACATATATATATACGTGACGAATTTACTTTACTGACTTTATTAATAATAAAACATGCTCATACTGAAAAAAGTTCTTCCTTACCAAGGCATGGAATTAGGAAATCACAAACCTACCATGCACTGGTAGAGGAATATAATCTGGGAGCATTTCTTGATTTTTTCTTTTTTTGAAATAATCTCTAGAAAATTATAAAAAATGCGTAAAAGTTAATGTTTGATATCAAATTATAGATAATGAAATAACTGGTAAAGGAGTAGTATAAATTATTTTTTTATAGAACTGTCTGTCAAAGACAAAAGTATTGAAATAATTACATTATGTCAAAATATTTAATACATAAAAGTAACCAAAATATAGGTATATATAAAACTGCGTAAACTGCATAGGCAAATACCTTCGTCTCTGCGCATTGAAATGTAGTCACCTCTTGATAAAATAAATTAAATTATAAAGCGATGACAATCTATAATCTCAAGTTAGTCTCATATTTAATTAAAAAAATTATGTGAATTATGAAGTGTAATAAGCCCTGAATTTTTCCTACATATACTGTAACACAATGGGCCAAAAAGCCTAAGTGGATCCACCAGGGATCCCCGGTATAACCTTACGTAACCTAACACAAGTGTAATAATTATGAAAATAAAAAATAATTTTTTTAAATAAAGACAATAATATCATTTACAAAATCAGCGACATTGAGGCATCACACACTCAGTTTATTCACGACATAACGTGGGGTTAATGTACCATAGAATTTACGTTCCACAATAACTCGAAATAGCGTTGCGAAGTTTTTAATGAAGTGTGTATTCTTCTCATTAACCGCATTGAAAAAGATTAGAGCAAACCATATAAATACGTAGAGCAACTCTGAAAATGACAGAGGAGTAAACTATTCTTGAACCGTTAACAACTATTTAAATAACAAAACAATGCAACTTAAACAAGTTTTTGTCATAGCATGCATCCTTATTATCAACGCAGTTTGCAGCGGTAAGAAAAAATAATTGTAAAGTTTTGTAACTAAACTAAGAGATGTCCGTGTTTCTAATAGATGCTAACAATGCTGGTGGTGCTGCTGCAGCATATGGAGGTGGTGCCGCTGGATCCTATGGTGGTGGTGCAGCTGGTGCATATGGAGGGGGCGCTGCTGGTGCATATGGAGGCGCTACTGCTTCAGGTTCGTCACAGCTTGGTGTTGGAATTGGAGCAGGTTCTGGAGCGGGCTTGGGAACAGGCGTTGGTCGTTAAGAGAATTAAAATATGATTATAATTTTATATTATTCTTATAAAACTTACATCCTGTACAAGATATGATTGAATGTACACTAAGCGGTTTAATAAAACATTTTCACTGAACTTTAACGTTTTATATATAGCAACATTTCTCGTATTACTGACACCGTATTAACACTGATAATTTGTGTGCTATTCCTTTCAGTATTTCACTGAATATGTTCTCATTATATACAATAGATAGGTGGATCTTGTGATAAAACCTTTATATTAAAAATTATATTGAACGCATTTTATGTTCCATAATATATCCACAATACTTTCAAAGTCCTCATACTGTGCCACATTTCAGGAAAAATTTTTAATTATTTTTATCCATTTTACAATCCCAAAGCTCTCAAATAAGAAGAAAGATTATTATAAAAATAAGAAAACAATTTAGAACAATCTTTTTAAATTTAAGTATTCATAAAATTAGAAGTTAAATAATAAGAAAAACTCCTACATCATAAAAAAAAATTAAAATAAAAATAAACTAAATTTTTAAGTTCAATAGAAGAAAAATAAACCTAAGATACAGACTAAATCCATCCTATCGAATTTATATCATTTAATAGGTCTTTCGTTATTACCGATAAACAGTCTGATAAGCTCTTTAAAAAGTAGTTCCTCTAAAGTATTTCGAGAATGGCACTACTTCCCTTAACGATTTCCAAGTGTACCTTAACCAGGCCCACAAGGATACATCTAGAGAAGTTTAGGAAGTATAATTGGTTTAGTTAACCGTAGATTAATTTTATGAAAAATCTGCTTAAATTTCATATATTTGCTTATTCTTTCCTAACCATTTTGATAGTTTTGAGTTAATCAATTTAATAAAAATTTTTACACTGTACTTATCGAAGTACAGTGTAAAAATTACTCTGCAGTTAACTAAAATATATAGATTAACTCGTTTTAATATCAGAATTGTTAATCTACTTAAGAAATTCTCAAATAAGCCACTAACGTTTGCCCACGACACATAAGAACCCGTAAACGATCTGTTCATGTCTCAGAATGTATTATATTTAATAGAATATATTTTTATAATACAAGTAGTCCCATCTTCGTTTATCACATCCATATATGGAGTAACCAATCAATTACTTTCAAATGATTGGGAAATAGTTGATTCCTAGACGATTTACTTATTTATATATCAACGCGCACAACTTTTATTTAACATTCCAACTCTAGATCTTAAAAAGGAAGTAGTATACTGCATAACCAATCATTTTATTAACTTATTATTAACATGATTTTTAGAGTACGGATTGATCCATGGATCAAAAAATTTTTTGTTTATATAAGTAACTACTTATCAATTTCAACTTAAAGGAGAGAGTGTAGGGAATTTTTCGTATATATTCCGTGACATAAAATATTAATTTTGTTGAATCTGTTAAGAAAACTAAAAGGTTCCGCTACTTAACACTTGTAATGAGCGTATCGAATTGCTCGTGTGTAACGTAAGCATTTGCTAAATGAACTTAAATTTCTGAAAAATATAAATCTGTTTTCGAAAGAGTATATATACCCAAGCACACGGAATCCATCTGTACAATAGTTCGATTTCAACTTGTATAGTTAGTACTAAACGTGAACAAAACTAAAAGTTAAAATGAACACGATTATATCATTAGGATTTTTCCTATTCAGCATAACGTGTTATGGCAAGGATAATATTTCTAATTATGGAATTCAATCAAAACATGTTACCAATTTCAGGCGATGGAGGTGCCACCATAACAGCTGAAAGTAGTGCTTCTGTTTCATTTGGTGGTGGTTCGGCTGATTCATCTGGAGGTGGAAACGCTGATGCTTATGGAGGTAAGGGTAAACAAAAAAGTTTAACTAATCTATAGAAATAATATATGAAAAAAATCTGTTTGACATCAGAATAAATAATGAAAAATGTACTCCGACATTCTTTTCGATTGACAGAAATTATTTTCAGGTATATTTCTATCAATATGGTACTCCAGTATTCCTATATGTATTCCTATATTGGTCGTTTACCAAATCTCCTGAGGTTATATACATTTAACATCATGCTGTTTAATAGGCTCTTTACTTAATTTTTAAATTAGCATAGAGAACTGTGCTGCATATTTGTTTCCAATGAAATTGATAAAACATTTAACAATATTTTATTAGGTCATTTAATTCAATAATGACAATTACTTTAAGAAAACTAAAATGGTTTTAATATGAAATATTATTCTTATTTCTATTAACACAAATTTAGGCAATCGAATTGCTCTTTGTAAACTACAATCACAAAAATTAGAAGCCTTTGTTTCTATTCTTTTCCGTTTTAGCAGATAATTACACTCTACTCAACCCATACCATCCTTAGAAAAAATTTTAATTCTTTTAAGCTTTTTATTAATTTTACAAATGTTTTCAAAATAGATTGTTGTTTTCAAGAGTTAGGAGTTTTGCAACTATATAAATAATAATATTTTTTTATTATAAATAATATATTTATTTCATTTATTGAAATCTTTTTTTAAGAAGATTTACAATAAGTATTAAAATCTTAAAAATCTCAAGCAAACACATTAAATGACAACTATAGTTGGAGTTAATTGATAATAATTAAAGTAAATTAAAGTTTAAATTAAGTTGATCATTTAATAAATATCTGAAGGATAAGAAAAGAAAATCAGTGAGTTGGTACTTCTTTTCTGCGTAATCTTGAAGAAGACCTCGTTATCAGTAGGTTCCTTGCCAGGTGGTTCTAATTATTTCAAATCTTCATGAATTTTATCGCTTCTTATGTACCACTGAGCACCAGTAATTAAGAGAAGGATTTTGGATTGAGTACGCTGATTTAACTTAATGTTGGAGGAATATGCATTGCTCCATAATTCAGCGCCATTTTTCCAAATTGGCTTAAGTAAACATTTTGTGGTTAAGCCGTAACTTGGAATTTTAATTCAATATAATTGCGCCTGTAGCTTTTTTCAGTTCGCTTAGCCTCAAAATGTTTGCACAAAATTAGTCTCCTATCCAAATGAACACCCAGATACGATACGGTGTTTAATTGTGGAATGGTGATACCGTTGAAGGTTACTGGGGGACATGTGTCCTTTCGCAGGGTAAATGTTACATGCGTACTTTTGCTTGGATTTACGCGAATACGCCAGTTGGCTAACCATGTTTCAATGAGTTTAAGGTAATCAATTAAGTCTCTAGATGCCATGACTTTATTTTGATGAGAACTAAGGATAGCAGTGTTATAAGCAAACGTAGAAGTCACAAGACGTGAGTTATTTGGTATGTCCGAAGTAAACAAAATGTAAAATATTGGACCTAGAACACTGCCTTCAGGAACTGCAGCCTTTATGTTGAGACTAGCTGTTGTATAGCTTCCAACTTTTATGTGAAATTTCCTGTCCTGAAGATATAACTCTAGCATTTCGTCAGTGTTATCAGGAGTGTTTTCCTTGATTTTATAAATAAGACCAGCAAGCCAAAACATGTCAAAAGCATGTGCTATATCAAGAAGAATCATAATTTGCGAAATTTTCCAAATTTGAGTAAAGTACCCAAGTCGAAGTATTGCGTTGAATATTTTTGACAATATTTTGATAGCTATTTGAGGTAACTCTATCAGCATTTTTGCTAATGTGTACATATTCCGGGAACTTGTTGATACATAATTGGATTTTTTACAGCATACTGAATAAGTTTGATTTTGAGTTTAATATAAATTTATTACCGAGATTATGAAAAAAATCTATGAACAACAAATCTAGGAGGGCAATAGCCAGCACTTAGCACGACTTCATCTTCAATGAAGTTAATGCTTATTTTCGCAGCTTCAATGTGAGCTGTGAACAGCTGTTCTAGGACGTGGTGATTAATTCCTGAGTTAATTAGAAGTTGGGCATATATACAGAATGATTCGTGAAGTATAAATTGAATCCAGGTACAGAAAAATTGTTCTTGCTAGATAGATGGATTTTAGATATTAGCAGAACATCAATAGTGTGGGACTTGAGAAAGTTTATAACTTCAAGTTTGTGCTGGCGAATGCCATTGGCATTCCAGTGACACATTCTAAGACAGTTTATTTATTAGCTCTAAGAAACTGCATTATTTGATTTTGAAATTTTACTATCTCTTGCACTAAGCTTTGAGTAGATGCCAATAAAGTTTGTCATTAGTTGGGTGAGAATTTTTAGCATTGATTCTAGGTTTTGGTTGATGGTTATTACATTTTCAGGAATTTGTTTAACTAAACCATTTATTATGCCAACAGACAAGATGATTGTAAAGCTTAACTTTACAAAAAACTTCAAAACTGAACTCGGCAATAAAAAGAATTTGGAAGGCTTTTCCAAAACCCAAGTAATAAAAGGAAACATGATATATAGACGGCTCCCTCACCAATGAAGGAAATAGGGCTGGTATTTATAGACCAGGTAAAAGATACTGGGAAGCACTAAGAAATAATGTAACCATCTTTCAGGCGGAAATATACACGATAGACAGATGCGCCAGTTTCAACCTTAAACGTAACTACCGGAACCGTAAAATCGCAATACTGACTGACAGCCCGGCATCTATAAGGGCACTCATATCCTACCATGTAACATCCAAACTGGTATGGGAGTACATTGACAAGCTGAACATACTCAGCTGGAACTATCAGGTGAACCTAATATGAATTTCGGGACATGCTGGTATCCAAGGCAATGAAATGATAGACAAACTTGCAAGAAGAGGCACAGCCTCAAAAATGATAGGCCCAGAACCATTCTGTAGTCTTGGCAAAGAAAATCTACCTACTCTTATTAATAGCGTAGAGGAAAAGGAAAGAGAACTCTATTGGGAAAGGTTACTAGGACTCTCACAATCTAAAATGCTGTTATCGACTTACAACGTAAAACGATACAAAGATTGCAAAGCACAATCAAAAAATAACCTAAGAACTATTACGGGATTCTTGACCGATCACAGTAGATCGAATAATCACCTATCGAAATTACGAATTCAATCCAACTCATACTGCAGATAGTGTAGAAAAAAGAGAGAAATTGCATACCATATGCTTAGGAAATGCTTGGCACTGATGCACAAGCGGAAAAACACCTTGGAGGATGTTTTATGGATCATGAGGATTCAAAAAATTAGACTTGGAGAAACACTTACCCGAGTAAGGGACACAATAGATCTTTCAGGTCGCAGTGTACAATACCTTCTTTTAATAATAATAAACCATTCTTTACGACGGCTAAGTATGAATTAAGTGTATTAACTTCTTTTGAGATTGTTTGGTTCTTATAAACTGGATTTTGTTGAATTATATAACCATGAATGTTATATCTTAGTAAAACTGAAGAAAACCCAAACGATTTCGGAACGACATGAATAAACAAGCAAGAATCCTTCTTTCCTTCTTCACTTTTAATGAAGTTCAGAAAATTTGGTTGGTTGATCGAAGTGGTAGGACAGTGGATAACTTTCCATTGACCTCAATTAACTACTACATTACTAGAACCCATAAGATACTAAATAGATCCATCCTGTCGAATTTAGATTATTTAATAGGTGTTTCGTTACCACAGATAAAGAGTCGTTTAAAATGTTCTTCTCGAAAAACGTTTCTTCTAAACGCAAAATCGAGCATTCGAGGAGAAAATGGTTTATGGTTCTACTTCCTACCGAAAAATACACAATTTTAAACGTTGCAGTATTCACATGATCAATTTCGATAAGTTCCCAAAATCTAGTCTAATTATAATTATAAGCACTTATTATAAGCAAGCTGGAAAAGTATAGGTAACTAATTCTCTTATCGGCCTCCAAGTAAACGTCAACCGGTACCCCTACGGACAAATCTAGAGAAGCTTAGGAGCTTTAATTGATATATTTGACCGTAGATTAATTTTATGAAAAATTTGCTTAAAATTCATATTTATGCTTAGTTTTTGTTAACCATTTTGATGGTTTCTTTAATTCACCAGTTCAATAAATATCTTCCTGCTGTACCAGTAGGAATTTGAAGTCTACAAACAGTTTTGGCGTAGCTAAGATAACGATAGTAGACTTAATAAAGCTCTTTACTTAATCTGAAATACCAAATCAGTCAACAAGGACAACATAAAAAGCCACATAGGCTTTCCAATGTCCCACTGACAATATAAGAGCATCTGATTGAGGAATATTTGTTTCCTAGAGGAAGTGCTTATTTTCATATCAACACGAACGTCTTTTATTTAACATTACAAGTCTAGATCTTAAAAAGGAAGTGGTATACTGCATAACATAGTATTTTATTAACTGATTATTAACATGATTTTAAGAGTACGGATTGAGGCATGGAATCGTAAATCAGTAAAATTTTTTTGTTTATATAAGTAACTACTCATCAATTTCAACTTAAAGGAGAGAGTGTAGGGAGTTTTTAGTAAATATTCTGTGACATAAAATATTAATTTTGTTGAATCTGTTAAGAAAACTAAAAGGTTCCGCTACTTAACACTTGTAATGAGCGTATCGAATTGATCGAGTGTAACGTAAGCATTTGCTAAATGAACTTAAATTTCTGAAAAATATAAATCTGTTTTCGAAAGAGTATATATACTCAAGCACATGGAATCCATCTGTACAATAGTTCGATTTCAACTTGTATAGTTAGTACTAAGCGAGAATAAAACTAAAAGTCAAAACGAACTACATTTTATTATTAGGATTCTTTATATTCAGCATAAAGGATAATATTTCTAATAATGGAATTCAATTGAAACATGTCACCAATTTCAGGCAATGGAGGTCCCAGCATAACAGCCGAAAGTAGTGCTTCTGTTTCATTTGATGGTGGTTCGGCTGATTCCTCTGGAGGTGGAAACGCTGGTGCTAATGGAGGTAAGGGTAAACAAAAAAGTGTAACTACTCTATAGGAACAAAATATGAAAAAAATCTGTTTGACATCAATATATATAATGAAAAATGTACTCCGACATTCTTTTCGATTGACAGAAATTATTTTCAGGTATATTTCTATCAATATGGTACTCCAGTATTCCTATATGTATTCCTATATTGGTCGTTTACCAAATCATCTGGGGTTATATACATTTAACATCACGCTGTTTAATAGGCTCTTTACTTAATTTCTAAATTAACATAGAGAACAGTGCTGCATATTTGTTTCCAATCAAATTAATAAAACATATAACAGTATATTATTAGGTCATATAATTCAATAATTATATGGAAAGATAACTTTCCAGTGACCTTGAAGTGCATTAATAATTTGTATATAGTTGGCAACAAAACCTAAGATACAGACTAAATCCATCCTATCGAATTTAGATCATTTAATAGGTCTTTCGTTATTAGCGATAAACAGTCTGATAAGCTCTTTAAAAAGTACTTCCTCTAAAGTATTTCGAGAATGGCACTACTTCCCTTAACGATTTCCAAGTGTACCTTAGCCGGGCCAACAAGGATACATCTAGAGAAGCTTAGGAAGTGTAATTGGTTTAGTGAACCGTAGATTAATTTTATAAAAAATCTGCTTAAATTTCATATATTTGCTTATTCTTTGCTAACCATTTTGAAAGTTTTGAGTTAATCAATTTAATAAAAATTTTTACACTGTACTTCGATAATAGTATTACTCTGCAGTTAACTAAAATATATAGATTTCCTTACTAACTACTCATCAATTTCAATTTAAAGACCCAAGTATATACATTATATATATATATATATATACTTATATATATATACGTATATATATAAAATATGTTATGGCAAGGATATTTCTAATAATGGGATTTAATTAAAACCTATCATTAATTCCAGGTAATGGAGATGGTGGCTTAACATTTGTTGGTGGCGCACCTGGTCCTTCAGGAGGTGATGCTGCTGGTTCTCCTGGAGGTAAGGATAAAGGATAAGCTTTAACCATTCCATTGAAATTATATATTGAAAATATTTGGTTGACATCAAGGCAAATAATAAAAAATGTACTGGATTGACAGAAATTATTTTAAGGGTATTTCTAATAATATGGTACTCCAGTATTCCTATACGTCCTTAAACGACCAAATCATCTGGGGTTATATACATTTAACATCATGCTATTTAATAGGCTCTTTACTTAACTTTTAATTTAACATAGATAATAACTGTGCTGCATATTTGTTTCCAATCAAATTGATAAAGCATTTAAGAGTATTTTATTAGGTCATATAATTCAATAATTATATGGAAAGATAACTTTCCAGTATTTTATTAACTCATTATTAACATGATTTTAAGAGTACATATTGAGTTATGAAATCTTAAATCAGTAAAAAATTTTTGTTAATTTTACTAACTACTCATCAATTTCAATTTAAAGACGCAAGTATATATACTCAAGCACATGGAATCCATCTGTACAATAGTTCGATTTCAACTTGTATAGTTAGTACTAAACGAGAATAAAACTAAAAGTCAAAACGAACTATATTTTATTATAATGATTCTTCCTATTCAGCATAAAAATATGTTATGCCAAGGATAATATTTCTAATAATGGGATTTAATTAAAACCTATCATTAATTCCAGGTAATGGAGATGGTGGCTTAGCATTTGATGGTGGTGCACCTGGTTCTTCAGGAGGCGATGCTGCTGATCCTTCAGGAGATGATGCTGCTGGTTCTTCAGGAGGTGATGCTGCTAGTTCTTCAGGAAGTGATGCTGCTGGTTCGTCTGGAGGTAAGGATAAAGGATAAGCTTTAACCATTCCATAGAAATAATATATTGAAAATTTTTGGGTGACATCAATGCAAATAATGAAAAATGTACTCCGACATTCTTATCGATTGACAGAAATTCTTTTCAGGTATATTTCTATCAATATGGTACATCAGTATTCCTATGAGTCCTTAAACGACCAAACCTTCTGAGGTTATATACATTTAACATCATGCTGTTTAATAGGCTCATTACTTAATTTTTTAATTAACAAAGAGAACTATGCTGTATATTTTTTGCCAATCAAATTGTTAGAGCATTTAATAATATTTTATTAGATCATTAGATTCTACATCATCTTATCAAACACAATTGCTTTAAGAAAAATAGAAAATTTATAATTTGAAATAAAATTCTTATTGCTTCTAATATAAAATCAGGCAATCAAATTTCTGTCTGCAATCTACAATCACAGAAACATAGTAACTCCCATCATCATAAAAATAATCTGCTAGTTCATAATATTGCAAATCTTTTCAAAATAGATTATTATTTACTTAGTACTTAACGATAACAAAACTAACAGAATGAACAAGATTTTATTATAAGTAGGTATAATGTTTCTGTTATGATACTGTAATAATGCAAGGATATTGTTTCTAGTTATAGGATTCAATTAAATCAAATCACTAATTCCAGGTAATGGAGATTCTAGCTTAACTTATGGAGGTGGCGCTGCTGGTTCATATGGTGG
>NC_051846.1:141294093-141301320 GCF_002237135.1 Teleopsis dalmanni | reverse complement strand
TTCGAAGTTGTGAAGACTTTGCTTTATATAAAGGATAATACTGTATATATGTAATATATCTATAACCATATAATTGTAACGATATTTGCGAATAATAATTTTTCTACTTTTGACGGTTTGCAACAGTATTAATATTTATCTGATTATGTACATAGAATATACTTAGAATGTACTTACAAATATAAAGAAAATGAAAAAAATAAATCATTGGTTAACTCTCATTCAATAAAAAAGTGGTCATAAGGGAAAATTTTACGGATTTTTTAGTTCGCTAAAAGATGGTTAAAATTTAACTATATAAAATATATATAAAATAACATATAATTTTCTATACTTTACTATACCTTAGACCAAGTCATAAGACTATGAAATTTCGTATAATTTGAAATATATTTTTCAACAATTTTGCATAAGACCACACAACAACAAATTGAATAGCGCTATTATATGACTTCCACTCATTTTTTTGTTATAGTTATAGATTTAGTGCTACCCCAAATCTAAAGACGAATATTTGGTGGTAAAATATTTACATTCTTAATACAATATAAAAATGATGATTATGCTTCAAAGATTGTCCATAATACCGACTAATTAATACTAATAAGTATGGATTATTAGCCATCATAATCCGTTACCAAAGGTTATACCATGAAAACTTTAAGCTATATTACTGAGATAATATTTTTTTTTTCATTGTGGTTGAATTACATGGATTACCATACATCTGCGGTGTTGAGTGTGCGGACTGTGGTTGGTAGACCGTAATACCAAGAGAGCTAGATTATGTGACATATTGTTTGCAACTTATATATCTTGAATGTGATATATATATGTCAAATATGTTCTACAGATATCTGTTGATATCTGGAGCAGGGGAACTAATATGATATTATTATAACAGATATAGTGTTTTCCAACAGAAAGGTGATTATCGGTATATCATTAGAAATATTATAAAGTAAAAGGTATGTACATAACATAACTATAAAAGCTTTCATTTTCATTTACTTTGAGTTTACTTTGAAGCCTTGTGCTTCAAATATAATAATAAATATATAATAATAACAGTATATAAAAATAAATATAATAATAAATACTTTTACTTCATGTTTAGGTTAAAGTGATAATTTCAATAAGTATTTAAATAACTGTTTCTGTCGTATTAAATCAGTATCACGTGATGATTTACTTGATTTCTGTAATAAGACATTGTAGTGTTATATTAAAATTTATTTATAAACATAATTGTGTATTCTTAATAATATAAATAATTAAATTTGAAAAGACTATAAGACTACATACGAGTGTATGTATTGAAGCAGAAGCTATAAACGCTCAATATCGCAGAAATTATTTATTCACTTTAAAATTTTTTCTCTAAAAAAATTAAATCGATGAGGAAGAAAAGCTTTATAAATTAATTGAAAAATTTCTTAAAAAACTCTCCACTGACGATTTTCATAATATTTGAAAAATATTAGAGATGCACTAGAGATAACAACTGATTTGTATTTGTTAAAAATCCAAAAACCTGTATTGCTTTCAACTGATAACTGCCGAAGTCTTCTAATTTATTTACTATGTTTTCACTGATTACTTCAGAGTCCCACAAAATACTTAACGTAAGTATGCTTTTAATTATGTATGCTTAAGCACATGTATTACTTGATATAAGAAAGATATATAGTATGACATTGGTACGTACTGATTTTGATATTTGAATATAATGGTTTAGTGCACCACTTATTTCGGCAACTTGATAAATCAGCTGGTACTTATTTAACTTGAATGTGCTTAAGTTAAATTGCGTCCACTTTAAGCTGATAGTAAATCGAAGTATGTGCTTGTTCGATCTATTTTCTGGTTATATCTTCGTATCGTTATATATAATTTTTAATTAATACTCCACCAGTCGCACGGGCGAGACCAATATTTTGTGAATATAAGTTGTAATTTAACGTCAAATTTTCCAGACGAAAGTGACTATTATTTTTAATAGCAAACTTGTTATTATAAAGAGGTTTTTTCGAACAGTAGTGAAATACAACAACAAAAATTTTATTTTTTATATTATTTTAATTAATTGAATTTTTGGCTGACCAAAAAGTATTGTCAAATATCCATCATCAGTGGTCGTGGAAATAATTCTTGTATTTAATTAATCGTAAATAATTATTTTTGAGACTACAAGTACCAGGAATCGAAATCGGGTTCTGCCAAATGTGAAGCTCAGAATCAGCGCACCTTAACCAACTGATCCAAAGCCGTACTTGACTTTTTTGTTCGCATATTTTTCTGGAGTTTTGTTACTATTACTATGAAAGTTTTTTATTAACAATTTTACTTGCTGTGTTTATATTAGAACGAAATCAGAAACCAGCTGTAGAATTTTTAATTAATGTTATAAAATTATTTATAAATTGAAACTCTTAGTGAAGTTCTTGTATGAAATTTATACGTTTTAAATATTATTCATACTGCGTTTCCGTCTTGACTCAGTGCAACGGTTTAACCGAATTTTGTATTTTTAGTTCCGAAATGCAAATCAAACTCACGTTTCAGCTATTAGACAATGGAAATTCGCTATATTCCGAAAGGCGTATTGTCCATGTCTAATTGAGCGACGACGTTCCAGCGCCAACTGAGATTGTGTGAGATTTGTATGCTGAGAATACTAATTAACAACAAACCTGATAAGTTATGCTTTCAATGAGTATTAGATGACGTCACTATAACTTGAAGCAGTCATCGGTATTGTTGATATATTAACTTATTTCACATAATAATACCAATTGAATTGATACTATGAATATGAATGAACTTAGGAATAAAAATTTTAATTAAAATAAGTTTGACTTTATATTCAATTTGCAGTATTAAAATCGCAATTATTTCTAAAATTTATTGAAATTAAATAAAATTGATCGAAAAATTATTTTAAAATTTTCCAATTTCTGTTTTTTCACTCCAAAGTCAGCTAGTCATTCATTTAAAATAATTTAAAATTAATTGTTTAGAAAATGCACAATAAAGTCTTATTAGTTAATTTATTTCAGTATTTGTAAAATTGACATTGGAGACGGGGAATCTGAGGCAGAACTCAGTTGTTTTCGTGAAATTATTTTATGAAGGCAAATAAATTATTTAAAAATAATTAAGTTATAAGCGATTGACTTGCTCGTGTAGTTTATTTGCAATAATGAAAAAAAAAGAAAACTATTTGAAATATAAGTAATGGTGTTAGTTATTTTTCCGCTAATAGAACACCCACAATTTGTGGTGTAATTATTTTCTTTAAATTTTTTTTTTCTCTCAAGTGCAGTCACTAAATTTCTGGCTAAAAAAATGAGGTTAAATTGCATTTTTATACACTGCACTTACCTTATGGAGACTGATCTGAGACAGTGATTTATTTTTTTACTCTTAAACAATTAAATAAATAAAACAATTTCATTTTTTTTTTAACTAAACTGACTAATGACTTCAGCTAGTTTCTTAAGTTGTTTGAGTAGGTGTTTTGTTCTGAGGGACTATTAGTTTTTCCCTAAAAACCAGGTCTTTTTTATGAAGTTTTTTTTGAAGTCTGTATAAAGTTTAAGAAGTATTGTTCTATCAAAGATGATTATCTTCAAAGTGGTAAAAAATCAAAAATTTTATTGTTGTTTTTATTATTGGTAACAAAATATATATTATTTTCATATTCGTATTGCCACTTTTAATTTAATCTATAGCAGTGCATGCTCAACTAACACTGAGTGCACACACAATCCTTCGTCCAATTAACCTTTGGACTCATCGCATTGAAGTGACCAGCTTTCTTCACCTGGATTCAGGATAACGGTTCACATATACCTCCTACCCAATTCTTCCCAATCTTTACCCCCCTCCCCCCTTCCTCTCCTCCTTACCCCTCACACTTACCTCCCACTTCCCTACCCATGTATTCGTCTTGTGTTTCCTTTTAACAACAACTAACACTGAGTTAGACCGGCGTAAATAATCCAAAATTTTTTGCATTATAACTGGTGCGCCGTATAAAATGAACGACAAAAATGAATTTCTAAAAATATTTTTCATCAAAGTTAAATTGGTGAAAATAATATATAATAACTAACAAAAATTTGAAGAATACCAAAATCGCTTGGCGAGGTTAGTACTAGTCTTTCTAGTCTTTCTTCATGACCATCCACAAATGATCTTCCAAACCAATGTATTTAGTATGAAAGCATGTAAAATATAATATAACAATATATAATAATTAACTCTAACTCTTGGCCTAGGATGCAGCTACTTCAAGTAAGGTGGAACTTGTTCAGCACCACGGTGTCTGTACTAACGGGACACTGCGGAATAGGAAAGAATGCTATGTAACTGAGTCTACTCTGCAATGACTTTTGTTGAGACTGTGCTTCTAAACATGAGGAGGAGACCGTGTTTCATCTCATTATTTGAGCTCAAGTAGGCTGTGTGAGTACTCTTTTTTAGCTAGAAGAAATTAAAAATCTTCGGGCCCCTTTTCTCACCGAACTGATTGAGCTGTCATTATGTAATATTAAGAACCTGACCAAATTTATTGAACTGTCAGGTTGTTTTTCCTTTACCTAATGGTGGTGTACGTGTCAATGCTATTTCTGTGGTACCATAATGGGCCATTATTTGAGCTCAAGTAGGCTTTTTGGAAACAAAGCAATTAAAGTATTATACCAATTAAAGTATTTAAGAATTTACTGCATATTAAATTAAATTATATTAAATTTTCCATTTTTTGTTTTTTCATCTATTATATGTTAATTTGAGGCTGCTAAGCTCATATCGGCAACTCGAGAGGAAATATAAAAAATTTTATATGTTTTTTTTCGAAATGGTTGAAGCCGTGTGGCTTCAACTATTTATTTTAAGATTGTCTTTTAAATCAAAACTATAGTTTTCTCGGTTTTCGGTTTTGTTTTTACAGAGTGATTTAAAGAAATATTTAAAAAATTGCACCCTTGGAGGAGGAAAGATTACATTTTGGAGAGGAACGTCTAACGCAGAAATGTTTATTTATTTATCCGTAGCAAGTTTGCTGAAAATACAAATTTCAAATCTCATTGTAGGCTTCAAATTAGCTTAAAATTGTTGAAAAATTAAAAAAATACTATTAAAGACCTCATTTATGTAGCAGAGTGTTATTTATTAATTTTTTTTATAATTGATACATTAAATCAATAAAAATAAAACTTTACTCGATTAGAAGTTTAAACCTGACCCTTAAGATAGATTTTCTATTTAATTAAATTACTTAAAAAAATGGAAGGAACAATGTCTATTCTGTTGTGGAGATCATTTTAATCTTCGACTTAATATTTTTAGTAATTGAGGATGATTTATATTTTTTTCGTTTAAGTATATCGACTTATAAGAAAAAATCTTATCTAAATATGAATATTATTTATATGTTTGAATATTTATTTAATAGATTTTATATTATATAAAAAGAATTACTATCAAAATTTAAAATTGGAAATTTGATTTTACATGAAACTATTTAATATATATTTTATTTCTTTGATTTGTGTTTTGAAACAATATTTATTTGCATATATTATAAAACTACTGGTTGACCATATGGACTACACCGTTCACGCTTAAATAATAGTCAAAATCATAGATTTCACATATTGAAGATTTGCATGGCTAATTGAAAAATTAAATTCTTGGAATTATTTTGAATTTTTTTTATTAATATTTTATATGAATTAATTTTATTCACAATTTTTAAGGCTGAGTTCAATCGATATTAATTTGAGTCTTTCAGTTAAACGCAACTGGTTGTGGTGCTTTGATTTCCAAGAACTCTCAACGCTTGTCTACGAAACTGAAAATCGTGACTTGTTCTTTAGCGGCTGCTGAGAAATGATATATATATATCATTTCTTTTGATATATGCAAAAGTTTAATGTACTTAGTATGAATGAAGTATCAGAAGTAAAATTATGTTTAATATTAAATTTCTTTATCTTTTAGTTTTTGAATGAATGCAATGATAAAATGCTTCATTTACTTTGGCAACACATCGACACATTTTGGTTTCACCGATTTTAGTGCTTTGTTAGTAAAATTAATTATCTAGTTTGATTTTATGTCCACTGCTACATATGGATGCATGTCTGAAGTACTTTCAGTACTGCTGATCACAAGAATATAAAAAACTGCAATATTGAGAAATAGTGACGAATAAGATCATACCTTAAATACATTTATTCAATTAGAATTCAACAAACATTTTTGAACAAATGCAGAGAATTTGGATCTATAAAATATTTTTAGCAGTGTACATACACTGACAAGACTTAACTAAAGAGAAGAGTCTTTTCAAATTAGTCCAGTGGTTTAAACTGCAAAACAAAATTCACTTGATGGTGTACAGAATTATAATGACATAATAAATATTTGCGTTAAATGTAGCTGAGTTATTACTCAAATACTTTATATTAGCAATTCGAGTGCACAAGTGAGTTAAAAGTTCGTATTTAGATATCAAAATCCACTGACAAAACATATAAAATAAACGAGAATAACTTTTTTGAAAAATTTGAAAGAACAACCGACAAGCACAAGGAGACCCGACTGATATTTATCACACATATTATTCGTAGCAAATGCTCCATCATAGTCTAGGTCCAATGTCAACTTTTCCTAGAATTCGTAGCGTTTAATTTCCTAGGAACAATATTAAAACAATTTTAATTGCTTAATATTTTTTTCTAATATTACGGGGTATGAAATTTTGTTTATTAGCTTAAATTAGCATTTGACAAATGAACTAATCACCAATAAATTTGTCTTTCTATGTTATTACAAAATTAATTATAGCGTTTGAGACTCGACCGTTTCGAGATGTGTTAAAGCGCCGAAAGAACTTAAAAACCAGTTGCGTATGTTAATACTTTCCAGCCAAAACTAAAGGCAGAGTGGAACAAGAAGCACACTACGAGATTTTCAAGATTTTATACTATCGATGTAGTATCTTGAAATCATATTATTTAACATGCGAATGGACGCCAAACTGTGGGAAAAGCAACAACACCTCATCCTAATATAGCGCCTCCACAAGAGCTGAGATTCAATTAGAATTTAAATACGTGTGTCATCAATAACCAAACCGTTCCTACTGAAGCTGTTCAGAAAATCACAAAACACACAGAGTGGGGAATTATAAAAACAAACACTTTCAAGTGACTT
>NC_051846.1:141271029-141293993 GCF_002237135.1 Teleopsis dalmanni | reverse complement strand
AAAATTTACTCCATAAACGTATGTATATTTAAAAGTTGGATTACAGAACTGTATAAGTATGAAAAGCTATACTATTAAAAAAGCAAAAATTTACATATATTTAATCACAATATGTTTTATTAAAATATTAAATTTATTTAAGAAGTATTCAGAAATTTTAATGGAATAAATTAAAATTTCCAAGAGTTCGGATGCAGTCTGAGTGTGTAATATAAGATTTAAATAAAAAAATTGCTTTAATACGGAAAACCACGAATTCTAAGTAAATCATAGTCAAATTATTTACAAGTATTTTATATAATGTAACTCTGCTTTAATGAGAATACTTTTTGTTAATGGCAACAGTAAGGAAACCAGAATCCCAAGTAAATTAAACCGCATATGTAAAATACGTACCAGTTGATATGTACATATGTGAGATTTTGGATACAATTGATATAGATATATGTATGGTATACGAGTGTGTGGCATCTATGGTAAAGCAAGAAAAGCGAAAACCAGCATTGTGGCTCAGTTGAAATAACAGTGAAAAAATGGTGAAAGTGATATGTAACACACAAAACCAGCCGACAAGGTCAGATACACTCGCGTGAACTGATGCTTAGATACTTTTAACGAAAGCGCAAAAATAAGAAAAATTCGAGTAGCGCACAACAGCAGGAAGACGTATTGCAGAAAAGGACTAATTAGCGGAAATTATAGACACGCTTTGGAATAACAACAACTTCATACACGCTTGTAATTATACATTTCCGACTGTAATTAAAAGTCAACATGACGAAGCCATAAGGACGATAAAGGAACCACAAGCCAACGAGCAGAAAGTCATTAGGACACAAACACAAATTATTTATTTTTATTTTGTTTCTGGTTTTAGTTTGTTTCACGGTTAAAATTATTTATGTAGAATAGTTTTCGTCTTTACTGCGTTTTGTCCTAGAATTATTACTCAAACCGTCCGGAAATATCATTCGCTATACTTTAATGATAAATATAACTTCTTTTATTTTATTGTTAATATTGATGTATGTATATATTATTAAGAAACAATTCTTTTTGGTAAAAACATTTATTATAAATTAAACGTATTCAAAAGTATCTATTTATGTATATACCTATGCAAAATAAATTATAATTCAAAAGTATCTATTTATGTATATACCTATGCAAAATATTTTATATATCAAATAACATGCACAATAGACTCAGAGTATCTCACGTCATAATTGATTATCAACATATAAGTTAAATTAAATAAATATAAAAAAAATATTTCAATCATTTTTTAATTATTTCAATTATTAATTTAATTAATTTGATTGAGGTTTTTATAAGTCAAAACTGGTGTCTTTATATTCATATATATACATATATCAAACTTACTATATTCTTTATTTATGACTCTCATTTGTCAATGAAGAGTAACAAATGACTTGCTTGTAAAATATTATTATTAGAAAATAAAAATCTAAGTGAGACATATAGGTATCTATTATTTCATTATAAAGTAGTTAAACAATATTTTTTAAATGTTTGAAACGTCTGTAGAATAGCGTTAACCAAACTTTTTTGTAATAAATACCCTCCCCCTAACCTTTTACCACGCACAAAAAAAAAGCTTTACGAGGAGGGTATGAATAAGGGGAGCTGTCTCTAGAATAATTTTAATACTAATACTATTATATAGTTAATACTATTATATATGGCTGAGGTTTATTCTTGCTTTTAATACCATACAAAATGTGATATTCTTGGTGGTCAAGAGCAATGTTGGTTCAGTTATCTAAAACGGAGATAAAACGGATGTTGGTTTAAAATTTGGAAAGGGTTAAGTTCAAACCTTGCAACGCAAAAAATTATATACAAATATTTATGTCTAAGATGGCTATTTGCAATACTTAAAACAACTGAATGGTCAGCCATGGAACCATGAAATTATAAGAGTATATTGGTACCGTTCGGGAGTTTACCCAAATCTGTTGAGGCTTTTTATGCTCATTTTTCAGTATAAACTTAGAAAGGTGACTAAGATGCAAAGATATAGCTACAATGAGTTGATGATTGAATGATTTCTAAAGCTATGAAGCTTTTGTCCTAAAATGTTTACCAACATCCTAAAGGAGTGTAATTTCAAATGTAAGAACTCCGTTTCTATTCGGGGTTAGAAACGTTAGTTCAGTATTTACCAAACATAGGCACAAAACACTGTTTGCTTTTAATCCCTCCTGATGAGTTGTTGGCTTAGGAAAAAGTTTCTATCTTAATGTAATGTTTAGAACATTTAATGTATAACTAACTTGCACTGTACTTACAATATATGTGAATTGAATTATGTAATTTTCACTTTCAATACGACTGGAAGTTAAGACCTTTGCAGAAAAAAATTTTTTCCAATCGCATCTGGAGCTCGATTCTTTTTGTCACTTACTACAGTTGCCCAGACTGATGCGGTTCAAAATATAGTATTATATAGTTTCAAATTTTCTATCTGATTTGTCTCTGAACAATCAATATGAAATCAGGCAGATAGCACCTCAGTGAAAAGCTTATGTGTAGTGATGGTAGGAAAAAGAAGATATAATAAAAGATTGCCTAAAGAGCATGGAGAAGTTTCGTTTGTAATAAAGATGTCTGGAGGGTGATTCTATATTATGATTTAATCTGGCAACAGGTTTATAAGAACCGGCAAGCATGTTAATTAATTTACTCGGATATATGTGAAATTATCCATCGTATCGCACTGCGATTTAATATAGCATGTTACTATATTAACGATGTACGTATTCAATAAAAAAAGTATATATTTGTCATAATAGTATATCAAATTTAGCAGTCAACACAAAACGATATATCTATCTTCAAAAGTACAAAATTTTCAAATGATTTTAATAAAGTTTATCAAATTCAGTAGGTGTCGTATAATGATATCTTTTATGTGCATTTATTATAAAACTTTTAGAAACTTTTATTAAAATCTCTACTGAAAAATTTAAAAATTTTGATAATCAATTATGCAAAAGAAAGAAGATACATAAATTTGATTTACTCTTAATAAATTATAAAAAAAATTTTTCTACTATATTTCTCACGTTGTTGCAGTAAAAATGTAATGATGTTGCATTTAAAAGAATTTAAGTATTGGAAATTTATATTCATTAATCCAAGCATTGAATCACTGCTCTGAAGTGTTGTCGGAATACAGGAATTGCATGGACTTAGCATAATACGCTGTTGGCAATTTCTTATCAAGAAATCAACAAGACGAGAAAAACTGTGTAAAGCATGCTTTTGTCTATTCTTGATGAAAGAATCAACCGTGAAAAGTATCGAAAACCGCCTGCATTCCATACACTTCATTACACTCAATAGAAGAAGCAGCAATGGCAACGGCACTGCCAGCAGTAAAGAAGCTATGATGAGTGCAGAAAACTAGAAAAAAGCAGGATTAAAAAAAGTTGAATATTATACTTGAGAGGATATTGGCAGCCATATTGGCGAATACGTCTCAATGAACATGAATATGCGATTTGTAGAAAAAAAATGAGAATTTCTTGAGGCAGCGGAAAAGGATGCTAAAGTTACAACAGGAAAATTATGTACGTTTTTTTCCTCATTTGTTCCAGTTTTTTTATGAAATTCTCTAAGGATAACAGCGATATATGCAGCACTGAATACGAATGTCATCTGGCTATGTATGTGTTACACATTTATATTCTAAGTTTGCATACACAGATACACAGGCACACACATAATTCGCATATTTCAATTTAAATGCAGGGTATCGAGTGGGGAATTATAATACTAGCTTAGGCCCATTTCCTTCACAAATTTCAGCTTTTATTCGGCATTTATGTGATATTTCGTTTCTACAATTTTCGCCTACGTCTACATATATACTTTTATGGTTCTGCTGTTTTGTTGTTGTCACTTTGGCGTTGATTGTACTAGATTTACCGGAAGCTTAAAATGACGACGACAAAAGTGTGCGCACTGAAAGAAACTAAAGCTCATTTTCTTATTTGGTGCAATAAAGAAATACATATTTTATCAAGGTATTTTCACTTCCCCCTTTCGAATGCGTTATTTTGACAAACTGAATAAGAAAATTTTTGAAGCCTCAATGTACGGATGCAAGCTTCACGATCTAAATTTGAAAACATTTAACCATTTTTATTATAATGGTTTTTTTAAATATTTTTATTGCGGTTGTAGGTCCATTCTTGTTAAATAATAAAACTTTAATATTTTTTATTAAACTCTATATTTCAACTCTCCTTAGAGTCATCATCAGGATTCCGATTATAAGTTACTATAATATAACAAAGCATAAACGTATTCCTCTTTGTTCTATCGTCAATATTATACTATATTTTATATACTATATAGTATATATTTGTATATATGTAGAAATGGTAACGAGCAACATTAATGACGGAAAACCTTTTGTCAGGGCAACACTGACTTAGAGACAACAAAGGCCAACACTGACGGAAAGTGACAACGTGCGAGGGACAGAAAGAACTAGAGAAGCAGTAAGTGTGTGTACGTTTGGTTGCTGAAGTGAAGCAAGAAATCATGTATTGTATCCATATTTTGTTTAAAAAATTATTATCAATACTATTGTTACATTATATGCAAATCTATATAAATCTGGACTAAAGAAAATAATAGTATGTGTGCTGTAATTAATGGAATCGGGGTGTAAAATAACTTTTCTAGGGGCTCAGTGTTATATAGAAAAAGAAAAACTTGAAAATGGCAAATAAAATGGAGACTAAAAGACTAAATGGGAAAATCTGTTTCCTATGGCAATAATAACAGTGAGTTCAGAAGAAATAAATTGATAAAGACAATTAAAAACTGGCTCATATACATAGATAATTGGCAAGTATTAAAATAAAAATGGAAAGGAACGAGATTTTATGAGGATGCCGAGTCATATACCGCAGCAGCGAAGTCGCATGTCCTGATTGATACAAAGATTTCCGTGAAGGTAACTTTTTCGCATAGAGATGTGAATGACGCCAATTCCCACTTCAATGGGGAGAGCGCGAAGAGTATCAACGAGTGAATATAGGAATTTTGAACTTGTGCTACATAGGTTGAATGGAACCTATTTATTCATATATGCAAAGCAATTGCTCAGAGGTGCAGGAAAAATTTTTGTTAGTAGCCAAAGGGGAATCACTAATTAAAATGAAGTGAATAGCAGACTTGGGAGGATCCATTTGCGTCTCTGATATACATAGTAAATTAAATTCTTGACGTCAGAAGGCAAATGAATCCTTTTGACAAGATTTGTACAGTTTAATACAAATGGCATGTCCGATTAATTTTGATAATGGTAACAAAATAACATATTTTATTCAGAGGTTTTCTCTAACAGTAGTGAACTACAACAACAAAAATTTTATTTTTTATATTATTTTAATTAATTGTTTTTTTATCTGACCATACAGCTGTGTCGAGTATTGCCAAATATCCATCATCAGTGGTCGTGGAAATAATTTTTGTATTTAATTATTCGTAAATAAGTATTTTTGAGACTGCAAGTACCAGGAATCGAATTCGGGTCTTGTCAAATGTGAAGCTCAGAATCAGCGCACCTTAACCAACTGATCCAAAGCCGTACTTGACTTTTTATGTTCGCATATACCTATTTCTGGAGTTTTGTTACTTTTGCTATGAAAGTTTATTCAGGGTATATCAGATTCGTCATTAAACAAATATATTTTATACCAAGCATACCAAGCAAATATTGAAGATTTTAAAATCAAACTGGACGCCAACAAATCTATGAAAGATGCATTTATGAATTCTTATGATAAGAGTATTGACAAAGACCACACGTTAAATATACCAGATAATAAAATCTCTAATAAAATAGATGTAAAATAGATGCTACAGAATTAATGAGGTTGGCCATAAATCATTTAAATGTCGTAAAAATATAACTAAAGATGCATCTGACACAAAAAAATTTCACATGTTGTCGAGTAGAGTTTATGGATACAAAAAACAGCAACGGAACAATGGATAAAAAGTGTGAAATAATTGAAAACCCTGAATAAAATGCCAATTTAAATCAGTCTCACAGTATAAATGTGGATGATATGAAAGATTTTATATACATATGTGCAATAGTAATGGAATTATTTGACAATGATTATGAGTACATAATTTCTGCAAATAGCAGAAATAATTAAAAGTTATAAGTCCGAATTTTCAACTTAAAGCTCTTTTGGAATGAAATTAATACTAAAGGATGAAGTACTCGTTTTCCAAAGACCAAGACGTATTTCAATTGCAGATCAAAAGGCAGTGAAACAACAAACCAAATCTGGCAGGAACAAGGAAACATTCAACCAAGCAATTTAATGTATGTATCTTCTATTGTTTTAGTGAAACAAAAAGATGGTACCAAACGTTTATGCTGTGATTTACAAAAGCTAAAAGAAAAAATCATCTGAGATAATTTTTCTATGACGCAAATCAATAACGATGCGCAAAAATTGCAAGAAGCTAAAATTTTTACTTTACCGGATCTAAAATATGGTTTTTTTCATGTGTCAGTATCAGAGAAATCGCAGAAATACTGCATTCTTAACACACGATGGGCAGTCCAGTTTTTATAAGCTACTTTCGGCTTATGAAACTCTCCTGCTATTTTTTGTCGTTATATTTGAACTACTTTTCAAAAATTAATTGCCAATGATGCAGTAATCATTTATATAGATGAAATGATCATACCAGCAGGTGATGAAAATAAAAATTTAATGAAATTAAAAACTGTTGTAAGACTGGCAGCCGAATGTGGTACTTAAATAAATTGGAAAAAATGCGAATTTCATCAAAAAAAGGATATATTCTTGGGATGTATAATTGAGAATTCAATGCTTATGCTTTCATCAGAAGAAACAAAACTTTCTGGTTCCAGTGAATAAAATCGCTCCAACGATTTCTTGGACAGACTTCTGACTGTAGAGAATTTATCTAAAACAATGTTTTAATAACTAAACCTTTATCAGATTTATTTGCTAAAGACACCGAATTTAAATTTTATGAAAACTTTTAGCTCTCAGTAGTTGAAGAATGCTTTAATAACTGCTCCTGTTTTAAAACTGTTTGATCCAAGCACTTATACGAAATTCATACCGACGTTTCAATGCACGGTTGCGGTGGTGTTCTTTTACAAAGTGGCAAAAATGACGATCAACTTCACCCTGTTCAGTTTATGAGTCGCTAATCGGAAGCTCATCAACAAAAATACCATTCGTATAAACTAGAAGTCCTAGCCATTATAGAAGTACTCAAGAAGTGAAGAATCTACATTTTGGGTATAACATTTAAAATTGTGACGGACTGTAAAGAATTTACTATGACGATGAAGAACCACGACGTGCAACTACGAGTAACAAGATGAGCCATGTTTCTTAAGGGATTTGAATATGAGTTAGATCCCAGATCCGGAACTTAAATGAGACATGTAAATGCTCCCACTAGATCGACATGCATGATGATTGAAGATGAAGAAGAAGATGAACGTTTAAAAGCAATTATGAAAGTTCTTGAAATGACATGCTATAATATAAAATATGATATTTTGTTGAAAGATCACTGTTGGAGCACGGTGCTTTGGTAGATCTAGCAAGTTGAGTTTGTAAGCATTTTAACATGTGTACGAATAATGTAGAGCAAGATCAATACCAGTTTTGAGTCATTTCGTTTACTCTTTTGAGCTTTCAGCTCTTGACATTCGCACTCAATTATTCGTACGCATGTTAATTTGCAACTTGAATTCTATTGTAAAAAAGCCGGTTCTGTTCTCTTTAAAAGGTGTGTATAAGAAGACGTTCTGCGCGCTAAAATAAAACATTAATTTTAGTTTTTTAAACAAATAGTGTATTGAAGTAAAACATTTGAAAATAACACCTCATATACTTTCTTTCCACATATATATTTTCTTTTATGCAAATATATGTTTATATAGTTAAAAATGCCTGCGTTTTTTATAAATAATTTCACAACGTGTAAGAAAATTAAGTAAAGAAAAAGACTAATATTTAAAAAATCATAAAAAAGCTTATGATTAAACATTGGCGACCGTGACAGGACACTAATATGAAAATAATATTCGAACGTTTTAAAAAAACGGGCATAAGTACTAATCAAAGATCAACGTTTTAAGTGCCGTGTAACAAATTTTCTAGGAAGAAAGGTTCTTACTTAAAACAACAAATAACAGACATAAAAAAATAAAACACTTCAAGGTGTATAATTAGCAAAGATTAATTTTAGACAAAAAGTGTTAATTTAAATGTTAAAAATAAATTCTAATTTGGTTTATAAATATATCATAAAAAATTATTTAAAAATAATATTGGCAAATTAATAAAATTGCTAATTTCAAACGGAATTTCCAAACTTAACGTTAATTAATGGTCGTGGTTACCGCGTGGTAAAATAAACGTTATTCGAGTGTCGAGGTTCGGTAATATGCGGACAATAACCGCTACTCTATGCACAATTATTTAAGTGCATGTGCTTAGAACTTTCGCTTTCGTTCGCATCATTCGGTCAACCGATTAATTAATCGTTGTCGCACAATTATTTAAGTGCATGTGCTTAGAACTTTCGCTTTCGTTCACATTATTCGGTCAACCGATTAATTAATCGTTGTCGCACAATTATTTAAGTGCATGTGCTTAGAACTTTCGCTTTCGTTCACATTATTCGGTCAACCGATTAATTAATCGTTGTCGCACAATTGTTTAAGTGCATGTGCTTAGAACTTTCGCTTTCGTTCGCATCATTCGGTCAACCGATTAATTAATCGTTGTCGCACAATTATTTAAGTGCATGTGCTTAGAACTTTCGCTTTCGTTCGCATCATTCGGTCAACCGATTAATTAATCGTTGTCGCACAATTATTTAAGTGCATGTGCTTAGAACTTTCGCTTTCGTTCGCATCATTCAGTCAACCGATTAATTATCGTTGTAGCACAACTATTTATGCGCAAGTGCTTAGTGACTTTCGAATTTGTGCACTATTTCGGTATCGTGTCGTGATATAATATCTATTAGACTTTCGGAGAGTGTAATTATTTTGACTCATCAATAATTTATTAAATCGAGATGACAACACCCAACACAAGCCAGACGGCCATGTCAGAATTGGCAGAATTCAAACAGCAAAGGGCCTCATCCAAAGCGAGTATCAGTAGGATTAAAGGGTTGATCGAAACCCACATAAAGGGGACTGGAAATTATTGTCACAGCCGGAATTAAAATGTAGGCAAGGTATCCTAGATTCTTACTTTAAACAGGTCTTATCATTTCAGACATCAATTGAGAAACTAGATGCTACCGATACGTGCAGAGCTGACTTAGAGGAGCTTTATATTTCAACAAAAATTTCCATATCTTCGCAGCTGAATGATGAAGCTAATAATTCTACAATGATGGACAACACAGCATTGATACCTCCTGTGAGTAAGAAGTTGCCGCATTTGAAATTACCCACGTTCAGTGGTAAGTACTCTGAATACAAGAACTTCATCAATTCTTTCGTCCAAATTATTGATCGAGAAGCGTGTTTAACCAACATCGAAAAATTTAACCATTTACGAAATTGTCTAACGGGCCAAGCATTAGAAACAGTGCAGGCATTCCCCATTTGTAATGAAAATTATCCGAAGGCTTTAGAGCGACTTAAAACACGGTATGACAACAGTACGCTGATTTTCTTAGAAAACATTACAGCTTTATTTGATTTGCCAGTGGTTTCGGATCAGTCTAGCCACCAACTTCGCAGCCTAATCGATAATGTGTCTGCACTGTACGGTTCACTCTGCACGTTAGGCTCTGAAAAACAAATATGTGAGGCAATACTCATTTCATTGGTAATGCAGAGGGTGGATGAAACTACACGTAGGAAATGGAAGGAGGCGCTATCTCTCACCACTCTACCTAGTTGGAACGACTGTTCAGCACTGCTTGACAGACATTGTCAGTTTCTAGAATCTCTCGATCACAAGCCATACAACCATCTATCGGTACATCGTAAAGCCAACAATATTAAGGCCAAACCCATCAATCGTCCTAACCAGTATTCGTTCGCTACAGCTACTTCCACCCAGTCCTGCTTACTTTGTTCAAGTCATGAACATTTAGTGCAGAAATGCCCTCGTTTTAAAACTATGGAAGTTAACCAAAGATTTGAGAAGGCGAAATGTTTGAAACTCTGCATTAACTGTCTATCGCCCCGGCATCGAGTGGCCAATTGCACATCATCATTCAAATGCCGAATATGCGCAAAGTCACATCACACACTCTTGCACCAACCCAATAGCAATGACCAGGTTTCGGATTCACTAAATACCACAAGGCAAACTCTGTTGCCCAATAACAATGTTGCCAGTCACTCTCATCTTGATATGTCTTCAAATGAACAAATAATTTTAGCTACGGCGCTGGTTTTGGTGAAAGATTCAGTTGGAGGTTATCAAGTGGGGAGAGCGTTACTCGATTCGTGCTCGCAGGTTAATTTTATAACAGAGGAATTCTCAAAAAATCTTAATTTGGTCAAATACAAGCGACCGGTACATGTGGCAAGTATAGGCAGCACATTTGCTAATATAAAGCATCAAACATCCACTATCGTAAAGTCACGTCATTCAAATCTTGAGCTGGATCTCAACTTCTGCGTTACTCCTCATATTGCTTACCAGCCAAGCTCAGAAATTGATGTATCATCATGGAACCTCCCGCCGAATACTTCACTCGCAGATGAACTATTTTTTAAATCCAAACGTATCGATCTCTTACTAGGCACAGAAAGCTTCTTTGACATTTTATCCATCGGTCAAATTAAATTGGGTGCGAATCTTCCAGTCCTGCAAAAAACATTGTTTGGATGGGTGGTATCCGGTAGATGTCAAGGTGTTCTCGATAATCCCACAGTTGCAAACTGCCTAATGTCACTAGATGATACCGTATCTAAACAACTAGAAATGATGTGGAAGATAGAGGAAGTACAATCAGCTGAAAAATCGTGGTCACCAGAGCAATCGAAGTGCGAGACCTCCTATCAAGAAACAGTTCGACAAGCTATGGACGGAAGAATTGTAGTTCGATTACCATTTAAGGAACCACCAACCACCCTCGGTCTGACACACAGCATTGCCTTGCGTCGACTTCTAGGTATAGAACGACGCTTATCATCCAATCCTGCATTAAAACGCGATTACTGGGAGTTCATGAAACAATATCTGGAGTTAGGGCATATGACGCGCGTCGAAGATCCCAAATTGAACGAACCGCATTACTATATCCCTCACCATTGTGTTCTGAAGCCTTCCAGCACGTCAACAAAGTTGAGAGTAGTTTTTGACGCATCATGTCCAACCTCATCTAGTCGTGCGCTAAATGACATTTTGCTGGTAGGCCCTACCATTCAGCCGGAACTATATCTGCTCCTTCTTCAGTTTCGCTTATACCGTTATGCTCTGACAGCCGACATCGTAAAGATGTTCCGACAAATTTTGGTGGATAAAGGAGATCGACGGTTTCAATATATCCTCTGGAGAGACACAGATGCGGAGCCTGTTAGTACTTACGAACTCAATACTGTCACTTATGGCACAGCATCGGCGCCGTTTTTATCAACTAGAAGTTTACAATATTTGGCCGATAAATATAAAGACAAATACCCATTAGGCTCTCCACTTCTTAAATCGTCATTTTTTGTGGATGATTTTATTGGCGGAGCCGACTTCAGTGAAGAACTTGTCGAAATTAAACATCAACTGACTGCAATTCTGAAGGAAGGTTGTTTTGAATTGGATAAATGGCATTCTAATCATGTGGATTTTGTAAGCGACACTACAACGAAGAGTTGGGATCTGGGTTCGGATACGATCACTAGCGCATTGGGCATCAAATGGCATCAACTTCATGATGTGTTTCTATTCTCGTTCAACGTCCCGATTAGTCGTACGGTAACAAAACGTTCTATTCTATCACTGGCCTCATCACTGTTCGATCCTCTTGGGTTACTCGCTCCACTTGTACTTGTTTCAAAAATTATTATGCAAGAACTCTGGCTGCTTCGTTTGAATTGGGATGAGTCAGTACCTCAAGCTCTTCACTCTGCATGGGAAACGTTCGTTCAAGACCTCCATACACTTTCGTCTATGAAGATACCGCGATTTTGCCTAACAATAGGCCCTCAACAAGTAGACATCCACGGATTTTGTGATGCCTCAATAAGAGCATATGGATGTTGCATTTATCTTCGTTCTCAGGATAAGTCAGGTAACGTGACAGTCAAACTATTTACTGCAAAATCCCGCGTAGCTCCGATAAAGAGGAAATCGTTGCCTAAGTTAGAGTTATGTGGTGCGTTACTACTTGCCAGGTTATTACAAAAAATTCAGCCGACACTCGCTCACCTCGAAGGAGAAACATTTTTTTGGACGGATTCCCAAATAGTTCTGCATTGGTTGAAACAACATTCCTCGACTCTATCTGCCTTTGTAGGCAACCGTGTGGCTGAAATCCAAGATATAACTCGCGCTGGTCAGTGGCAGCACATATCTACAAAAATTAATCCAGCTGATATTGTTTCTCGTGGTTGTACCAATCGCCAACTAACGGAGTCTACGTGGTTCACTGGACCAGAATTTTTATTACGTGAAAGAAAACATTGGCCTCAACCAGAACATAGCAATTTAGATATGGAAGTAGTCAATAAGGAAAGAAGGAAACTTGCGTTTACTCAGGTAACTAAAGAAAATTATTTGCTGACAGTTATATCAAGGTATGGCTCCTATGCTAAAATACTACGAATAGTAGCGCAACTACATCGATTCCATCAGTTAACCAAGTATAAAGAGAAAGCTGACGTAGAGGTCATTCAACCTATGCAATTACAAAAAGCACTGCATTGCATTGTTTGGATTATCCAAAATCATTTTTTTTCTCAGGATATACAAGGCCTACAGCGAGGTAATCCAGTGGAAGGGTCACTCAAGCACCTAAACCCATTCTTGGAGGAAGCGTCAGGTTATCAACTCTTAAAGGTAGGAGGGCGTCTCGCACTTAGTGACATTGCCATGGGTCAGCGACATCCGATTCTACTGCCTAAAGGCTGTTATTTTGTGGAATTGTACGTTCGGCATCTTCATCTGAGCAACTATCATGCAGGAGCCAAGGCATTAATCGCCCTTACTCGACTTAAGTTTTGGATACTAAATATTCGCGATATTGCGCGTCGAACGGTTCGGTCTTGCATTCACTGCGTGCGTTACAAACCGAAATTGCTTGGTCAAATAATGGGTAACCTCCCTATTGAACGCGTCACTCCCAGTAGGCCATTCGCTCGTACAGCAGTAGATTTTTGTGGGCCAGTATTAACGTACCTTGGTATTCGGGGAAAAACCCCATTCAAAACGTATATAGCTATCTTCGTCTGCTTATCAACAAAGGCGGCACACATCGAGGCAGTGTCAGATTTAACTACGGACGCCTTTATCGCAGCACTAAAAAGATTGATCGGCAGAAGGGGACTGCCATCAGATATCTACTGCGATAATGCAACAAATTTTGTTGGTGCTAGCAACAAGCTGGCTGACTTGAAAAACTTTTTATTTAATAAAACTAACCAATCTAATTTGCAGACTTTTTGCACCAACCAATTTATCAACTTCAATTTTATACCGCCTAGGACGCCTCACTTCGGTGGGCTATGGGAGGCGGCTGTGAAAAGTGCTAAGGGCCATCTGAACCGAACCCTTGCAAACACTCGTCTTACGTTTGAGGAACTTGGAACAGTACTAATTGAAATCGAGGCCATACTTAATTCGAGACCAATATCACCGCTGTCTTGCGATCCAAGCGACTATGATGCATTGACACCAGCACATTTTCTTATCGGCGGCCCACTTAAGACATTACCGGAACCAACATCTCAGTATGATAAATTGCCACTAGCAGATAAGTGGGTCCGTGTGAAGGCTGTAAAACATCATTTCTGGCGCCGATGGGCTCGAGATTATCTAAACGAGCTGCAGACACGTACCAAATGGACAAAGGAACAATCAAACGTCAGCAATGGAACATTAGTAATAATCCACGAGGATAATATGCCCCCACAACGTTGGCTGATGGGAAGAATCATTCACTGTGTAAATGGTCCAGATAAGCATATTCGCGTAGTCGATCTGCAGACATCCAAAGGAGTCATCCGTCGACCAATCCACAAACTTGCACTATTGCCAGCTTGAAATCCTTTCAAGGGGGGCGGGATGTTGGAGCACGGTGCTTTGGTAGATCTAGCAAGTTGAGTTTGTAAGCATTTTAACATGTGTACGAATAATGTAGAGCAAGATCAATACCAGTTTTGAGTCATTTCGTTTACTCTTTTGAGCTTTCAGCTCTTGACATTCGCACTCAATTATTCGTACGCATGTTAATTTGCAACTTGAATTCTATTGTAAAAAAGCCGGTTCTGTTCTCTTTAAAAGGTGTGTATAAGAAGACGTTCTGCGCGCTAAAATAAAACATTAATTTTAGTTTTTTAAACAAATAGTGTATTGAAGTAAAACATTTGAAAATAACACCTCATATACTTTCTTTCCACATATATATTTTCTTTTATGCAAATATATGTTTATATAGTTAAAAATGCCTGCGTTTTTTATAAATAATTTCACAACGTGTAAGAAAATTAAGTAAAGAAAAAGACTAATATTTAAAAAATCATAAAAAAGCTTATGATTAAACAATCACTCTGAAGAATTAATTGTGATACCAGCATACCAGGAAAATGCGAAAAATTCTGGAAAAATCAGAATTTAAAAAAAACATCTGATTTGTTTTGACTTATGTTTAGTTTTTTGTTTGAATGTTAAAACGATTTGAATCACAAGCTGGATGATTACAAATAATTAATTTGTATTATTTCAATATTAGATTCCTATTTGGTTGTCATTATTTTTCAATTGTTTTTCTAATTAAATTGTATTGTTTTAAGAAAAGTGTTGTATACACAAACTTTTCGTTTATTAAACATTTAGCTGAATCACACATTTCATAAATCTTTTTAAAGTAGACACCTATGGTTATAAAAAGTATTATTTGTCTTAACGACCTAACCCAATTCCAAGAGTAGCACCAATTCCAATGCCTGAGGATCCCATACCATGATGTCCTCCGTATCCACCTCCATATCCTCCTGGGTATCCTCCTCCATATCCTCCACCGTAGCCTCCTCCGTATCCGCCGTATCCTCCTCCGTATCCTCCGCCGTATCCTCTACCACATGGAGGACAGTAAGCTGCACAAATGACAGTATTATTTAATAGAATTTCATAACTACGAACTATTATATTTACCAGTGCAAACTGCAATCCAAGCCAAAAGCAGACTTACTATGAAAGCCTTGTACATGTTCTCGCTTTGTTTGTTCTGTTAGCGACGATAACAATAACACGAAAATAACTTCAATAGCGTGGCTTTTTTTGTGTCTGGGTATTTATACTATTTTTCCGCAATTCTTCATTTTTCTCAAACCAAAATTAATAGAAGAAAAGTTACGCTTCATTAGCCAATATTTAGTAATGTCTCTTCGTATTAGAAGATAGCGGAACGGTTACCTTAGTTTCACAAAATCTATGCAAAAAATTTGTTGGAGGTATTACAAAAGTGAACGTGGTACATTGAATCATATAGAATTATGTTTGAACTTCAGCTTTGAGATTGGAACTGTTGGAATTTTTTATTCCAACACAGCAAAATTGTACAAATCAGCTATATATTGTCATGATCATTTCATCGTCATTCACATTCTTTTTTACAGGAGGAATAATTGCATATTGCATATTAATTAATAGTACTGATTAAAATATTAATATTTATATATATATTATATATATATATATGTATATGTGGTAATGTACATATTTATTTTATCTATACCTATTTTATTTTTTCAATTTATTTTATCAATGTTTTATTCAATACATAAATATATCTATAACAAAGTATTTGACTATATTCCTCCATCTATCACATAAGCGAATTATTTTATTGTAGTAAAACATGCAGTGGATCATATATAACTCAAGTTGCTCCTGTAGGCAATATAGAATTCAGTCAACAAAATTAAATAACAGAACTTTCTACAAATTTAATTAACTGAGTAATTAGTAAATTAATTGATATTCTTCCATAATTAATACGTAGTAAAGACACATAACTTAAGAGTTCAAGAAAAATATTTATTAACATTATTCGTAGGATATTTAACTGGTGTTTACAGACATTGTTTACATTAAAAGAGTGATTATAGTTAATTAATTATTCAACAGCTTAGCGTCCAACTCCAGTACCAAGACCTGCGCCAGCACCAGCACCAATTCCTACACCAAGTTGTGAGGATCCACTTGCTGAAGCACCTCCATAAGCACCAGCACTTCCACCTCCATAGGCTCCAGCGGCACCACCACCATAGGATCCAGCTGCACCGCCTCCATAAGCCGCTGCACTACCTCCTGCATTATTGCCTGTTGAAAGGGAAGATGCGTTTTAGTTAATTTATAAAACATTTAGACTTATATCCTTACCATAGCAAAGTGACACGCAAATCAAGAGCACTCCCAATAAGATATATAGTTTCATGTTTTCGATTGTTGAGTACGTTTATACCAGCAGAAGAAATTTGAGCTTCTACTTTTTTATTTACTTCTGCTCGTCTATTTATATCGTTTTCAACCTAAGCATTTCATTACGTTTTGTTATAGAAGACTTTATACCATGAAGTCACACTTCATTAACGAAGAACACGACACACTAAATTGAATGATTATATAGTGAAAATTTGTCATCTTTTATTTGTGATAAAAGACCACTATCACAGATTTGATTAAATAGGTTAAATACTTTTTTCTCAATTATATATATAATAATTACAATAAGTAATATCAAATCTTAAAAACTAGGTGGGGATACATATTAAACAGAAAATACTTTAAGGTATTAATCAAAGCAGTTAAGTTTATATTCTACATTTGCTACGGGTTAGATAGCTGTTTCCTATTAAGTCGAAATGCCGGGTTGGTGATAAGCAGTTGTCTGGCTTTGATGATTGAATGTGTATCAAGTTTCAAGTAGTACTTTGCAATACGAGTTCAAATGACATCATATATTTTGAGTATATTGAGATCCCTTTGTATATTGTGTGGAGCTCTTCACATAACACGGGGCTTTTACAATCTATCTGGTGATGTTGTTTTGAAATCTTTGCGGGTTTTCCACTTTTGGATTGCACTTGGTCCCCCAAAGCTCTATATCATACATTCAGATTTTTTTATGATGGCATTGTGCAGCATTACTTTAATTTCGAGACTGAGTGCAGACTTGGGATTCATCAGCCTATATAGTTGTTGCAACTTTAGTGTAAAGTGCGATACTATGTTAGCGTTCTATCAAGATAAATGCTTAAGTATGTGTCTTTGCGTAGAGTTTATAATATATGTACGCTCTTCGCTTCATTTACGTTAATCTGTCATTTAGCTAGATTAAGATTAAGAATTGCAGTATCATTTGCAATGGTTGAGGCCAGATCCTTTCTATACAATGGGAGATCTGGAGGGTAGATTAGATGAAGGATTGGTGCAAAAATGCTTCCTTGAGGAACGTGAGCAACAATTTTATATTCCCTGGTAATAAATGAGTTGTGCGTAACTTTAAATCTACGGTTAGTCGAGTAAGTTCTTAGAAGTGTATGTACGCTTGCTGGGAATGACTTTTTGATCTTGTTTAAAAGGCCTGGGCTACGTATAGGAAACCACTTGCACAATATTTCTTATCTACAAAGCGTACATAATTTATTTTGCTATTTTGTGTACGTACTTTGTTGTGTCAAGTCTTTATCTGAAGAAAACCAACATTTTCAGGATAATTTTGCAGTGAAAGGTTTCTGCTCGCCGATAATGTTGCTTCCGTAATTTTCGCTTTGACTCCGGAGATCGGTGAGTTTGCTATTGTTTAGATATGAAGTAAATTTGACTCTTTCCAAATGAATGCAAATCATGATTTTCGCAACGAAAACATTTTTTTATGTTTTAGGATTTATAATGATCATCTTATAATATAAGCTATATTCTTTTATTATACATGTATAACATATTTTCGTGTGAACAAAATGTTTTATTTGGGTAAAAGAGTCATTAAATTTCTGCTGTATGTGTTCTGAGTAAGTACTCCCCGTGAATACTCCCCGTCAACATATAGATCCATCGATGGACCATACGTGTTCATACCATATGTCTATTCATAATTGCATCATGAAAAGAGTAAATGATTAACGAGAGTACACTCCACTCAGTATGTCATTTAAAAGACCCGAACTTAATTTCCGGGTTTCGACTTTATCATCAGTTTCTTGGTAAGAATTAAGTTTGGTTTTGGTTAAACAAACACAAGGAAATCTACAGAGACATGTAGAAAAAGTTTGTTAGTTGCATAACGTATATAAAGGACTATTTTGGTGGAACTCCCTGAAATGGCTTCAGTCGTGTGTTGTTCAAAGTTTAATGAGTAAGATAAACTAAAGACGCGTATTAATTGTTGAGAAAAAATTGCACGTTATTTGAGAGGTGAAGACTTGTTAGTAGATAACAGCTTTAATGCAGAAATCGTTTTAAATTTAATTATCGTAGGAGTGTTTGTCGTTTGCTCTTGGTATGATGAGAATCTTAAGAAAGAACTCAGCATTATAAAGTTAAATGAAGACGAGTCGTAGTAAATTTATCTTTGAATCTTTTCAGCGATGCATTTAGTCGCCATGTGGTGATCAGATATACCTCAAATATCTATATCTTTGTTTCCATATAAACCATGGCTATGTAACTAAATAACAGATAATATCTACTAGGGCTGCTATATATATTTCTGGCTTAATAATGAAAATGCGAATATTTATCATCAAAAATTGTTTTATTGTTTTTCAAAGTATTCTCCAACCTGATTAATACACTTTTGCATGCGCTCAAACCAATTGTTGAATCACTTTTTCCCCTCCGATTGAGACACCTCCAAAACATGATTTTTGGACGCTTCAACAGCATATTCTGGCGACGAAAAACGTTGACCACGTATTTTTTCTTGATGTGCGGGAATAAAAAGAAGTCATTGGGTGTCAAGTCAGGGTTGTACGGCGGATGACTCCTCAATTCGACGTTTTGGCAGGTCAAAAAGGCACTGGTTTCAGCCGATGTGTGAGAACTCGCGTCGTCATGGTGAACAATGATGCGTCTTCTCTTGTTCGTTTTTTGAATTTCTCCGAAGACTTCAGGCAAACAAATTGTGGTGCACCACTCAGAAGTGACCGTCCTTCGTTGCTCAAGTGCAACAGTCACCACATGACCAGTTTTGCCGAAGAAACATGCGACCATTTGCTTCGAAGTGCTTCTACCACGAACAACTTTCGTTAGATTTGGCTCGTCTTCTAAGACCCACAGCGTCGATTGCTGTTTTGTTTCATAGATTCATAGATTCGTCACCTGTGACGATCTTATAAACGTCTAATGAAGCACCGCGATCGTATTTTTTTTAACATTTCTTTGGACCAATCGACACGAGCCTTTTTTTGAGCGATTGTCAAATTGTGCGGAATCCAATGAGAACAAACCTTTTTAACGGCCAGGTGTTCATGCAATATCGAATGTATGCTGGTGGGAGAAATGCCCAACGATGCTTCTATCTCACGGAATGTCACATGACGATTTTGTATTATCAGTTCACGCACAGCATCAATGTTCTCTGGCACAACGGCCGTTTTTGGACGACCTTCACGGAATTCGTCGTTGAGCGAGCGTCGGCCACGATTGAATTCATTAAACCCGTTTTTCACAGTGCTGTAGGATGGCGCTTTATCGCCATATAAAGATTAAAGTGCATCAATGAACTCTTGTCGTGATAATCCACGTGTTAATTCAATTCTTTGGCCGAGATGAATTTTTCAAGTCTCTGTAAATAAAACAATTCACAATTAAATGACAACACGTTCTGAGTGATGTTATGCTAAAAAATGTCAACCTTTCCAATGAAAATGTCAGATTGCATCTGACAACACTTAGTGTTGCCAAGGCCAGAAATATATATAGCAGCCTCGTATGACAGCACAAAAACTAAAAGAATAATGAATAAAATAAAAAGGTGCTGAAGAAAATGAATGCACTAACAGTATTTATCAAATGTGTTCACTATTCAGAATAAAATAAATTCTCGATTGTGGATATATATCGATATATATATATATTAACAACAATAAGAAATTATGCTATAATTAATAAAAATATTCTCAATACGCAGGTATACTGGAAGGATATGTTATAATAGAATTATTTGTTAAGTTTGCTTCTTCTTTAATTTTTTTTTTTTTTTGATAAAAATACACTTTATTTGTTATATAAGATATTAACTGTGTCAAAGCAATCACTGCTTTCTAAATTAGTGGGCTTAATCCACGAAGGAAGTCATGCAATTTAATTAAATTTTGTTGAAAGAGTTATCCAAAGAGTTAAGTGACAGTCAAAAATCAGAAAGCCTGAAAACTGTTGAAATAACTCAATAAACATTGAAGTGTTAAAGGCACAGTTTGTATATATGTAGTCCAGACCTGGACTGAAACTGCAAACACTGTGCAGATGCCTCCCAATACACACACATCTTGCGATTTGTTACTGGTCACACCCTTAAAGATCAAGCTCGAAGCAATGACATTATGTGGATAAATGGTATGTCAGACATTTTTATATAGAACAGGTGTGGATTACCGAAATAAGTTTTGACTAACAAATTTATAGATATTTTGTGAGCACATATAGAAATAGACTTCTAAGGCGCTGAATTGACTAAAAATTTTTAAGTTTTCTGTAAGACTTACCATAACACGCAAAATACATCTATAACTGTATTACATAATATTTTATATATTGCTCCTGAGATATATATACATTTGATTATAAAGATATAAAAAGAATTTAAGTGATTTAAAAATGTTAGTAAAATATTTATTACTTTGCTTTAATGAACATTCAATTGAATTTCGAAGGGATCGTAAACAGAATGGAAAAATATGTGTATCTACACAGAAAATTATTTCTTCTCTTAACGTCCTACGCCTGCTCCAAGACCTGCTCCGGCACCAGCACCAATGCCAACGCCCAATTTAGCATTATCACTTGATGAAGCACCTCCATAAGAAGCGGCACTTCCACCTCCATAAGCCCCAGCGGCACCACCACCGTAGGAGCCAGCCGCACCACCTCCATACGCCGATGCAGCGCCTCCTGCATATTGGCCTGGTAACACAGAGTACATATTTTAGAAAAATATCACAGAACATCCTCATATTTATCCTTACCGTTACATAAAGAAATGCCTATCAAAAGGATTCCAAATATCAAAGCTACTTTCATTTTGAGAACTAAGTTGATAAATACCAGCGAATCTAGCAATTTCTGTGCATTGTTATGTTCGTTATTGAGTATTTATACCACTTTGATTTTTAATATTTCATTTGAAATTCATAGTACAGAATAACGCTTCATCAATAATGACACACCTGTTGAAATAATTGAGTAGCGGAACTCTGTTCCATTTTCAAAAATCTTATCGCTAATTAAGCGTTAATAATTTGAAGCATGACATAACAGCAGATAATTTTTCTATCTGATTAGTTGTAAATTCACTCTTTAACTGAATTTTAACACAAATTATTCCTTGAAATTTTTTTAACACACTTGTATCAATTTGCAGCTAATATCAATATCAGAAATTAGCAGTTGAAATTTGCATTCGAGACAACCTTTTCAGTGGGCGGCAATAACTCTGACAGAGGCTTATTTTGAAAAAATATATTCATTATATTGAAAAAATGTGACGTGACACTATAGGTGACTGTCTGGATCAAATACTGCCTCGTTCCTATAACTACGAATAGTAATATATTTCTTCTCAGTATAGCAGATCTAATAATGTTGAGATGTAACCCGACGGATCACCATAGCATGCGTTTCTATCCCAACAATATGCGTCTGGATTTGGATTGGGTCTCCTCGGAGGTAGAGTAAACTAGTTAAATTTTTAGCTGTCCGGCTTTGATTTCGATTAGAGGTATAGATTTCTTAGTCGAAAGCTCCTATCTCTGGCAAAAATTAACATACACACAACAGATAACATTTTGTTTGCTATTTAGTTAGGATCAGAAGAGCTTATGTGTAATACCTGCGCCCAGATACTGGAATAACCCTTTAATTGTGTTTCATGAAAAGGAAAGGGGAGGGAAAAACATACAATTTAAACTGTCTAATTATATTTCATCTGGTAAGTTTCCTTCAAGTTGACACACAGCTCTTGTTTGGCTCTCTTTAAATAGCTACAATCGTTCGTGCATTGTGAAATAATGTGTGCAGGAAACTTTTCTTCATCTGTATATGAGGTTATGCGTCCGGCTTGGAACTCACTATATAAAAACATAACATAAACAAATAAAGAAACAAGGAGGCAACATTGTTTAAGGACACTTAATACCATCGACGACATCCGCAAACGTTTTAAGAAACATGATTATAGAATATGCAGTTAGAATGTCCGAACTCTTTACAGAGAAGCTGTATTAATACAACTGGTTTATGTTCTTAAAAAATACAAGACTGTCGTTACCGCTCTCTAGGAAATGCGATAGACGTGCTACTACAGCTGACGTGCAACCAAGCTCGAAATTGGTGGCGTATTTGCGGTAAGCCAAAGGCTACGAAATTTGGTCTCTACCGTCACACCAATAAACAAAGTACTTGTAAAAACAGGCAACATTTTTTTACATCAGTCTAATATGTGCACATACACCGACGGAGGATGACCATAGATAAACAAGTATATTGAAACAAGTATATGAA
>NC_051846.1:141232036-141270929 GCF_002237135.1 Teleopsis dalmanni | reverse complement strand
ATGACGAAGCCATAAGGACGATAAAGGAACCACAAGCCAACGAGCAGAAAGTCATTAGGACACAAACACAAATTATTTATTTTTATTTTGTTTCTGGTTTTAGTTTGTTTCACGGTTAAAATTATTTATGTAGAATAGTTTTCGTCTTTACTGCGTTTTGTACTAGAATTATTACTCAAACCTTCCGGAAATATCATTCGCTATACTTTAATGATAAATATAATTTCCTTTATTTTATTGTTAATATTGATGTATGTATATATTATTAAGAAACAATTCTTTTTGGTAAAAACATTTATTATAAATTAAACGTATTCAAAAGTATCTATTTAGGTATATACCTATGCAAAATAAATTATATATCAAATACACAACAGACTCAGAGTATCTCACGTCATAATTGATTATCAACATTTAAGTTAAATTAAATAAATATACAAAAAAATATTTTAATTATTTTTTAATTATTTCAATTATTAATTTAATTAATTTGATTTGATTAATTTCTCAGTCAAAACTGGTGTCTATATATTGATATAACAATCCGATGCAAAACTGATTTTCTTTCGTGTCTTTGAAGCAAAATTTCACAAGTGTTTTTTCGGTTTTCCATCTGTCTTTCATTTCAATTCTGGGCACCCTTTCCACACTTTTGAATCTTTCCCATAGCTTTTAAACGGTCAGAAATTGTTTGTTGTGCAACATTTAACATTTCTGACATTTGCTTTTGACCCAAAGTGTCATCTCCATCCAATGACCGGTCATTGTAGATTGAATAATCACCTATCGAAGTTAGGAATTCAATCCAACTCAGACTGCAGATACTGCAGGGAAGAGAGAGAAATGGCATACCATGTGCTTGGGGAGTGCCCGGAACTGATGCATAAGCGAAAGAAACATCTAGGAGGGTATTTCATGGATCATAAGGATTCAAGACTGGGAAAGATAGGATCCATACTGTCTTTCATTAAAGAAATCGGACTTGGAGAAATACTCTAACCCGACAAAGGGGCACAATAGATCTTTCAGGTCGCAGTGACGATCCCTTACTCCAATAATAATAAGTTCAAACCTTGCAACGCAAAAAATTATATACAAATATTTATGTCGAAGATGGCTATTTGCAATACTTAAAACAACTGAAACAACTTAGCCATGGAACCATGAAATTATAAGAGTATTTTGGTGTCATTCGGGAGTCTACCCAAATCTGTTGAGGCTTTTTATGTTCATTTTTCAGTATAAACTTAGAAAGGTGACTAAGATGCAAAGATATAGCTACAATGAGTTGATGATTGAATGATTTCTAAAGCTATGAAGCTTTTATCCCAAAATGTTTACCAACATCCTAAAGAAATGTAATTTCAAATGTAAGAACACCGTTTCTATTCGGGGTTAGAAACGTTAGTTCAGTATTTACCAAACATAGGCACAAAACACTTTTTGCTTTTAATCCCTCCTGATGAGTTGTTGGCTTAGGAAAAAGTTTCTATTCTAATGTAATGTTTAGAACATTCAATGTATAGCTAACTTGCTCTGTACTTACAATATATGTGAATTGAATTATGTATTTTTCACTTTCAATACGACTGGAAGTTAAGACCTTTGCAGAACAAATTTCTTTCAAATCGCATCTGTAGCTCGTTTCTTTCTGTCACTTACTACGGTTGCCCAGACTGAGGCGATTCAAAATATAGTATTATATAGTTTCAAATTTTCTATCTGATTTGTCTCTAAACAATCAATATGAAATCAGGCAGATAGCACCTTAGTAAAAAGCTTATGTGTAGTGATGGTAGGAAAAGGAAGATATAATAAAAGATTGCCTAAAGAAGTATTAACAGCAATTTATGTACTAGCATGGAGAAGTTTCGTTTGTAATAAGGATGTCTGGAGCGTGATTCTATATTATGTTTTTATCTGGCAACAGGTTTATAAGAACCGACAAGCATGTTAATTAATTTACTCGGATATATGTGAAATTATCCATCGTATTGCACTGCGATTTAAAATAACATATTACTGTATTAATGATGTACGTATTCAATAAAAAAGTATATATTTGTCATAATAGTATATCAAATTTAGCAGTCAACTCAAAACGATATATCCATCTTCAAATATACAAAATTTTCCAATAATTTTAATAAAGTTTATAAAATTCAGTAGGTGTCGTATAATGATATCTTTTATGTGCATTTATTATTAAGCTTATAGAAACTTTTATTAAAATCTCTACTGAAATATTTAAAAATTTGGATAATCAATTATGCAAAAGAAAGAAGATACATAAATTTGCTTTACTCTTAAATAATTATAAAAAAAATTTTTCTACTATATTTCTCACGTTGTTGCAGTAAGAATGTAATGATGTTGCATTTAAAAGAATTTAAGTATTGGAAATTTATATTCATTAATCCAAGCATTGAATCACTGCTCTGAAGTGTTGTCGGAATACAGGAATTGCATGGACTTAGCATAATACGCTGTTGGCAATTTCTTATCAAGAAATCAACAAGACGAGAAAAACTGTGTAAAGCATGCTTTTGTCTATTCTTGATGAAAGAATCAACCGTGAAAAGTATCGAAAACCGCCTGCATTCCATACACTTCATTACACTCAATAGAAGAAGCAGCAATGGCAACGGCACTGCCAGCAGTAAAGAAGCTGTGATGAGTGCAGAAAACTAGAAAAAAGCAGGATTAAAAAAAGTTGAATATTATACTTGAGAGGATATTGGCAGCCATATTGGCGAATACGTCTCAATGAACATGAATATGCGATTTGTAGAAAAAAAATGAGAATTTCTTGAGGCAGCGGAAAAGGATGCTAAAGTTACAACAGGAAAATTATGTACGTTTTTTTCCTCATTTGTTCCAGTTTTTTTATGAAATTCTCTAAGGATAACAGCGATATATGCAGCACTGAATACGAATGTCATTTGGCTATGTATGTGTTACACATTTATATTCTAAGTTTGCATACACAGATACACAGGCACACACATAATTCGCATATTTCAATTTAAATGCAGGGTATCGAGTGGGGAATTATAATACTAGCTTAGGCCCATTTCCTTCACAAATTTCAGCTTTTATTCGGCATTTATGTGATATTTCGTTTCTACAATTTTCGCCTACGTAGTGGCTCAGTGGTATATAGAAAAAGAAAAACTTGAAAATGGCAAATAAAATGGGGACTAATAGACTAAATGGAAAAATCTGTTTCCTATGGCAATAACAATAGAGAGGTCAGAAGAAATAAATTGATAAAGACAATTAAAAACTGGCTCATATACATAGATAATTGGCAAGTATTAAAATAAAAATGGAAAGGAACGAGATTTTATGAGGATGCCGAGTCAGATACCGCAGCAGCGAAGTCGCATGTCCTAAATGATGCAAAGATTTCCGTGAAGGTAACTTTTTCGCATAGAGATGTGAATGACGCCAGTTCCCACTTCAATTGGGAAAGCGCGAAGAGTATCAACGAGTGAATATAGGAATTTTAAACTTGTGCTACGTAGGTTGAATGGAACCAGCTGCAAAGGTTCATATATGCAAAGTACATTAAGACTGAAAAGTTTTCGGAAATTCTCATTTAAAATTCGCGCGCTGTATATTTTTCGATATTTTAAGTTTATGTAGTTTGGCAGCACTGTCCTTAATTACTATGCCAAAAATGAGCTCGATCTGTCAGACAGTTCGTTTACGGCAGCTGTTGAAACCAGTTCACCTCAGTAGTGCGTTGCGAAATGTCTTCGACGGTCGTACGACCGTCCTGGAAGGCTTTGTACCACTCATAAACTTGAGTTTTCGATAAAACTGATTCCCCATAAGCCTTTTGTAGCATTCGCAACGATTCTGCACACGAAATTTCGTTCGAAACACAAAATTTGATGCAAACTCTTTGTTCAATATTTTTTTCCATTGTTTTTTTCGCAACGCACTACTGAGGTGAACTGGTTTCAACAGCTGCCGTAAACGAACTGTCTGACAGATCGCGCTCATTTTTGGCATAGTAATTGTCCTTAATTGCTGCCAAACTACATAAACTTAAAATATCGAAAAATATACAGCGCGCGAATTTTAAATGAGAATTTCCGAAAACTTTTCGGTCTAAATGTAATTGCTCAGAGGTGCTGGAAAATTTTTTGTAAGTAGCCAAAGGGGAATCACTAATTAAAATGAAGTGAATAGCAGACTTGGGAGAATCCATTTGCGCCTCTGATATACCTACATAGTAAATTGAATTCTCGACGTCAGAAGACAAATGAATCCCTTCGACAAGATTTGTACAGTTTAATAGAAATGGCATGTCCAATTAATTTTAATAATGGTAACAAAATAACATATTTTATTCAGAGGTTTTCTCGAACAGTAGTGAACTACAACAACAAAAATTTTATTTTTTATATTATTTTAAGTAATTGCTTTTATGGCTGACCATACAGCTGTTTCGAGTATTGCCAAATATCCATCATCAGTGGTCGTGGAAATAATTTTTGTATTTAATTATTCGTAAATAATTATTTTTGAGACTGCAAGTACCAGGAATCGACTTCGGGTCTTGTCAAATGTGAAGCTCAGAATCAGCGCACCTTAACTAACTGATCTAAAGCCGTACTTGACTTTTTATGTTCGCATATACCTATTTCTGGAGTTTTGTTACTTTTGCTATGAAAGTTTATTCAGGGTATATCAGATTCGTCATTAAACAAATATATTTCATACCAAGCATACCAAACAAATATTGAAAATTTCAAAATCAAAATAGAGGCCAACAAATCTATGAAAGATGCATTTATGAACTCTTATGATAAGAGTATTGACAAAGACCAGAAGTTAAATATACCAGATAATACAATATCTAATAAAATAGTTGTAAAATAGAGGCTATATAATTAATGAGGTTGGTCATAAATCATTTGAATGTCGTAAAAATATAACTAAAGATGCATCTGACACAAAAAAATTTCACATGTTGTCGAGTCGAGTTTATGGATACAAAAAACAGCAACGGAACAATGGATAAAAAGTGTGAAATAATTGAAAACCCTGAATAAAATGCCAATTTAAATCAGTCTCGCAGTATGAATGTGGATGATATGGAAGATTTTAAATACATATGTGCAATAGTTACGGAATTATTTGACAATAATTATGAGTATGATTTCACCGGTATAAAGAATGAAAATAAGAAGCAAATAGCAGAAATAATTAAAAGTTATAAGCCCAAAAATTCAACTAAATGCTCTTTTGAAATAAAATTAATACTAAAGGGTGAAGTACTCGTTTTCCAAAGACCAAGACGTATTTCAATTGCAGATCAAAAGGTAGTGAAACAACAAACCAAATCTGGCAAGAACAAGGAAACATTCAACCGAGCAATTCAATGTATGTATCTTCTATTGTTTTAGTGAAACAAAAAGATGGTACCAAATGTTTGTGCCGTGATTTACAAAAGCTTAAAGAAAAAATTATCTGAGATAATTTTTCTATGACGCAAATCAATAACGATGAGCAAAAATTGCATGAAGCCAAAATTTTTACTTCACCGGATCTAAAAAATGGTTCTTTTCATGTGTCAGTATCAGAGGAATCGCAGAAGTTTTATACTGTATTCGTAACACACGATGGGCAGTCCAGTTTTTATAAGCTACTTTCGGCTTATCAAACTCTCCTGCTATTTTTTGTAGTTATATTTGTACTATTTTTCAAAAATTTATTGCCAATGATGCAGTAATCATTTATATGAATTATGTGATCATACCAGCAGGTGACGAAAATAAAAATTTAATGAAATTAAAAACTGTTGTAAGACTGGCGAAAATGGTACTCAGATAAATTGGAAAAAATGCGAATTTCATCAAAAAAAGGATATATTCTTGGGATTTTCTAGTTCCAGTGAATAAAATCGCTCCAATGATTTCTTGGACAGACTTCTGACTCTTGAGAATTTATCTGAAACTACGTTTTAATAACTAAACCTTTATCAGATTTATTTGCTAAAGACACCAAATTTAAATTTTATGAAAACGAACTTTTAGCTTTCAGCTGTTGAAGAATGCTTTAATAACTGCTCCTGTTTTAAAACTGTTTGATCCAAGCACTTATACGAAATTCATACCGACATTTCAATGGACGGTTGCTGTGGTGTTCTTTTATAAAGTGCCAAAAATGACAATCAACTTCACCCTGTTCAGTTTATGAGTCGCAAATCGCAAGCTCATCAACAAAAATACCATTCGTATAAACTAGAAGTCCTACCCATTATAGAAGTACTCCAGAAGTAGAGAATCTACGTTTTGGGCATAACATTTAAAATTGTGATGGACTGTAAAGAATTTACTACGACGATGAAAAATCAACTACGAGTAACGAGATGAGCCATGTTTCTTCAGAAACTTGAATATGAGTTAGATCACAGATTCGGAACTTAAATGAGACATGTAAATGCTCCCACTAGAACGACATGCATGATGATTGAAGATGAAGAAGAAGATGAACGTTTAAAAGCAATTATGAAAGTTCTTGAAATGACATGCTATAATATAAAATATGATATTTTGTTGAAAGATCACTCTGAAGAATTAATTGTGATACCAGCATACATGGAAAATGAAATAATATTAAAGGCACATTGTCAAGAACATTTCGCAGCCAGGAAAATGCGAAAAATTCTGGAAAAATCAGAATTTAAAAAAACATCTGATTTGTTTTTACTTATGTTTAGTTTTTTGTTTGAATGTTATAACGATTTGAAGCACAAGCTGGATGATTACAAATAATTAATTTGTATTATGTCAACATTTGTTTCCTATTTGGTTGTCATTATTTTTCAATTGTTTTTCTAATTAAAATGTATTTTTTTAAGAAAAGTGTTGTATACACAAACTTTTCGTTTATTAAACATTTAGCTGAATCACACATTTCATAAATCTTTTTAAAGTAGACACCTATGGTTATAAAAAGTATTATTTGGCTTAACGACCTAACCCAATTCCAAGAGTAGCACCAATTCCAATGCCTGAGGATCCCATACCATGATGTCCTCCGTATCCACTCCATATCCTCCTGGGTATCCTCCTCCATATCCTCCACCGTAGCCTCCTCCGTATCCGCCGATCCTCCTCCGTATCCTCCGCCGTAATCCTCTACCACATGGAGGACAGAAGCTGCACAAATGACAGTATTATTTAATAGAATTTCATAACTACGAAATATTTATCTACCAGTGCAAACTGCAATCCAAGCCAAAAGCAGACTTACTATGAAAGCCTTGTACATGTTCTCGCTTTGTTTGTTCTGTTAGCGACGATAACAATAACACGAAAAAACTTCAATAGCGTGGCTTTTTTTGTGTCTGGGTATTTATACTATTTTTTCCGCAATTCTTCATTTCTCTCAAACCAAAATTTAATAGAAGGAAAGTTACGCTTCATTAGCCCAATATTTAGTAATGTCTCTTCGTATTAGAAGATAGCGGAACGGTTACCTTAGTTTCACAAAATCTATGCAAAAAATTTGTTAGAGGTATTACAAAAGTGAACGTGGTACATTGAATCATATAGAATCATGTTTGAACTTCAGCTTTGAGATTGGAACTGTTGGAATTTTTTATTCCAACACAGCAAAATTGTACAAATCAGCTATATATTGTCATGATCATTTCATCGTCATTCACATTCTTTTTTACAGGAGAAATAATTGCATATTGCACATTAATTAATAGTACTGATTAAAATATTAATATTTATATATATATTATATATATATATATATGTATATGTATATGTGGTAATGTACATATTTATTTTATCTATACCTATTTTATTTTTTCAATTTATTTTATCAATGTTTTATTCAATACATAAATATATATATAACAAAGTATTTGACTATACTCCTCCATCTATCACATAAGCGAATTATTTTATTGTAGTAAAACATGCAGTGGATCATATATAACTCAAGTTGCTCCTGTAGGCAATATAGAATTCAGTCAACAAAATTATATAACAGAACTATCTACAAATTTAATTAACTGAGTAATTAGTAAATTTATTGATATTCTTCCATAATTAATACGTAGTAAAGACACATAACTTAAGAGTTCAAGAAAAATATTTATTAACGTTATTCGTAGGATATTTAACTGGTGTTTACAGACATTGTTTACATTAAAAGAGTGATTATAGTTAATTATTTATTCAACAGCTTAGCGTCCAACTCCAGTACCAAGACCTGCGCCAGCGCCAGCACCAATTCCTACACCAAGTTGTGAGGATCCACTTGCTGAAGCACCTCCATAAGCACCAGCACTTCCACCTCCGTAAGCTCCAGCGGCACCACCACCATAGGATCCAGCTGCACCGCCTCCATAAGCCGCTGCACTACCTCCTGCATTATTGCCTGTTCAAAGGGAAGCGTTTTAGTTAATTTATAAAACATTTAGACTTATATCCTTACCATAGCAAAGTGACACGCAAATCAAGAGCACTCCCAATAAGATATATAGTTTCATGTTTTCGATTGTTGAGTACGTTTATACCAGCAGAAGAAATTTGAGCTTCTACTTTTTTATTTACTTCTGCTCGTCTATTTATATCGTTTTCAACCTAAGCATTTCATTACGTTTTGTTATAGAAGACTTTATACCATGAAGTCACACTTCATTAACGAAGAACACGACACACTAAATTGAATGATTATATAGTGAAAATTTGTCATCTTTTATTTGTGATAAAAGACCACTATCACAGATTTGATTAAACAGGTTAAATACTTTTTTCTCAATTATATATATAATAATTACAATAAGTAATATCAAATCTTAAAAACTAGGCGGGGATACATATTAAACAGAAAATACTTTAAGGTATTAATCAAAGCAGTTAAGTTTATATTCTACATTTGCTACGGGTTAAGTAGCTCTTTCCTATTAAGTCGAAATGCCGGGTTGGTGATAAGCAGTTGTCTGGCTTTGATGATTGAATGCGTATCTAGTTTCAAGTAGTACTTCGCAATAGGAGTTCAAATGACATCATATATTTTGAGTATATTGAGATCCCTTTGTATATTGTGTGGAGTTCTTCACATAACACGGGGCTTTTACAATCTATCTGGTGATGTTGTTTTGAAATCTTTGCGGGTTTTCCACTTTTGGATTGCACTTGGTCCCCCAAAGCTCTATATCATACATTCAGATTTTTTTATGATGGCATTGTGTAGCATTACTTTAATTTCGAGGCTGAGTGCAGACTTGGGATTCATCAGCGTATATAGTTGTTGCAACTTTAGTGTTCTATCAAGATAAATGCTTAAGTATGTGTCTTTGCGTAGAGTTTATAATATATGTGCGCTCTTCGCTTCATTTACGTTAATCAGCTAGATTAAGATTAAGAATGGCAGTATCATTTGCAATGGTTGAGGCCAGATCCTTTCCATACAATGGGAGATCTGGAGGGTAGATTAGATGAAGGATTGGTGCAAAAATGCTTCGTTGAGAAACGTGAGTAACAATTTTATACTCCCTGGTAAAAAATGAGCTGTGCGTAACTTTAAATCTACGGTTAGTTAAGTAAGTTTTTAAAAGGTTATGTACGTTTGCTGGAAAGGACTTTTTGATCTTGTTTAACAGGCCTGGGCTACGTATAGGAAACCACTTGCACAATATTTCTTATCTACAAAGCGTACATAATTTATTTTGCTATTTTGTTTACGTACTTCGTTGTATCAGGTCTTTATCTGAAGAAAACCAACATTTTCAGGATAGTTGTGCAGTGAAAGGTTTCTCCTCGCAGATAATGTTGCTTCCGTAATTTTCGCTTTGACTCTGGAGATCGGTGAGTTTGCTATTGTTCAGATATGAAGTAAATTACACTCTTTCCAAATGAATGCAAATCATGATTTTCACAACGAAAACATTTTTTTATGTTTTAGGATTTATAATGATCATCTTATAATATAAGCTATATTCTTTTATTACACATGTATAACAAATTTTCGTGTGAACAAAATGTTTTATTTTGGTAAAAGAGTCATTAAACTTGTGCTGTATGTGTTCTGAGTAATCTGAGAATGCCAAATACATGTAGTCTATTTCTATGCTGAAACTTTCCTGGTATATAAAAACTGCACTATAAGCGAAGAAACTAAGGAGTTCTATAGATCTCATCGTACATATTGATAGGCACGAAAAAACATTTTAAATCATAAGTGATCATATTGTTGATCCAGATGATAGTTGTTGTTATCAAAATTATTATAACAGTAATCTACGGCTCTGTAATCGATATTTTTGAGATTTTGAACAATGAGGTAATCGCTACACAGAATTCAACTGTATTCTGTACTTCATAATTCGGACAATTAATACAAATTTTATGTCCCTTTAACAATTCTATGTCTGAATAGTTTTATATTTATTTTTTTATTTTTTTTTATTATTGATTGTCTTGTAATGCAATATGATATGGTGATATACAGCGAAGATACCAGTTACCAGAAGGGCTTGACCGCTGAAGTTTATACTCCCTTTCAACATATAGATCCATCGATGGACCTTACGTGTTCATACCATATGTCTATTCATAATTGCATCATGAAAAGAGTACACTCAACTCAGTATGTCATTTAAAATACTCGAACTTAATTTCTGTGTTTCGACTTTGGCATCAGTCTCTTCGTAAGAATTAAGTTTGGTTTTGGTTAAACAAACACAAGGAGGTCTACAGAGACATGTAGAAAAAGTTTGTTAGTTGCATAATGTATATAAAGGACTATTTTGGTGGAACTCTCTGAAATGACTTCAGTCGTGAGTTGTTCAAAGTTTAATGAGTAAGATAAACTAAAGACGCGTATTATTTGTTGAGAGAAAATCGCACGTTATTTTAGAGGTGAAGACTTGTTAGTAGATAACAGCTTTAATGCAGAAATCGTTTTCTAAAATTGGAAAATTGGTTTTTGTATTCCCTTATTCCTGATCTTATTTCTTATTCGTTAGAAAAAGTAATGATTTTTATAATGCACTCTTGGTGTTGAATATCGAAACTTAAGCTTTATTATAGCTGAGAATGTTGAAAAAACTTTTATTTGTTTATTTTTTTTCTCAACCGTATGTTAAATGTACAACGAATCGACCAAAATTTCATTCGAAGTTTTAAATTTAATTATCGTAGGAGTGTTTGTCATTTGCTCTTTGTATGATGAGAATCTTAAGAAAGAAAATTTTGTCTTCACGAGATTGCATTTGCTACTGCTCATACTGAGAACTCAGTATCATCAAGTTAAATTAAGACGAGTCGTAGTCTATTTATCTTTGAATCTTTTCAGCGACGCCTTTAGTCGCCATGTGGTGATCAGATATATATCCTTAAATATCCTTATCCTTGTTTCCAAATGAACCATGGCCTTGTAACTAAAAAATTGATAATATCTACTAGGGCTGTTATATATATTTCGGGCCTAATAATGAAAATGCGAATATTTATCATCAAAAATTGTTTTATTGTTTTTCAAAGTATTCTGTAGCCTGATTAATACACTTTTGCATGCGCTCAAACCAATTATCGAAGCACTTTTTCCACTTCGATTGAGACACCTCCAAAACATGGTTTTTGAACGCTTCAACAGCATATTCTGGCTACGAAAATCGTTGACCACGTATTTTTTCTTGATGTGCGGGAATAAAAAGAAGTCATTGGGTGTCAAGTCAGGGCTGTACGGCGGATGACCCTCAATTCGACGTTTTGGCAGGTCAAAAAGGCACTGGTTTCTCCCCGATGTGTAAGAGCTCGCGTCGTCATGGTGAACAATGATTCGTCTTCTCTTGTTCGTTTTTCGAATTTCTCCGAAGACTTCAGGCAAAAAAATTGTGGTTGCTCAAGTGCAACAGTCACCACATGACCAGTTTTGCCGAAGAAACAGGCGACCATTTGCTTCGAAGTGCTTCTACCACGAACAACTTTCGTTAGAGAACAAACCTTTTTAACGGCCAGGTGTTTATGCAATATCGAATATATGCTGGTAGAAGAAATGCCCAACAATGCTTCTATCTCACGGTATGTTACATGACGATCTTATATTATCAGTTCACGCACAACATCAGTGTTCTCTGGCACAACGTCCGTTTTTGGACGACCTTCACGGAATTCGTTGCTGAGCGAGCGTCGGCCACGATTGAATTCATTAAACCAGTTTTTCACAGTACTGTAGGATGGCGCTTCATCGCCATACAAAGATTTAAGTTCATCAATGCACTCTTGTCGTGATAATCCACGTGTTAATTCAATTCTTTGATCGAGATGAATTTTTCAGGTCTCTGCAAATAAAACAATTCACAATTAAATGACAACACGTTCTGAGTTATGCTGAAAAATGTTAACCTTTCCAATGAAAATGTCAGATTGGTACTTAGTGTTGCATAATGAATAAAATAAAAAGGTGCTGAATAAAATGAATGCACTAACAGTATTTATCAAATGTGTTCACTATTCAGAATAAAATAAATTCTCGATTGTGGATATATATCGATATATATTAAATTTAACAACAATAAGAAATTATGCTATAATTAATAAAAATAATCTCAATACGCAGGTATACTGGAAGGATATGTTATAATAGAATTATTTGTTAAGTTTGCTTCTTCTTTAATTTTTTTTTTTTTTTTTGATAAAAATACACTTTATTTGTTATATAAGATATTAACTATGTCAAAGCAATCACTGCTTTCTAAATTAGTGGGCTTAATCCACGAAGGAAGTCATGCGAAAGAGTTATGTCGAAAGAGTTATCCAAAGAGTTAAGTGGCAGTCAAAAATCAGAAAGCCTGAAAACTGTTGAAATAACGCAATAAACATTGAAGTGTTAAAGGCACAGTTTGTATATATGTAGTCTAGACCTGGACTGAAACTGCAAACACTGTGCAGATGCCTCCCAATACATACACATCTTGCGATTTGTTACTGGTCACACCCTTAAAGATCAAGTTTGAAACAATGACATTATGTGAATAAATGGTATGTCAGACATTTTTATATAGAACAGGTGTGGATTACCGAAATAAGTTTTGACTAACAAATTTATAGATATTTTGTGGGCACATATAGAAATAGACTTCTAAGGCGCTGAATCGACTAAAAATTTTTGTTTTCTGTAAGACTTACCATAACACGCAAAATACATCTATAATTGTATTATATAATATTTTATATATTGCTCCTGAGATATATATACATTTGATTATAAAAATATAAAAAGAATTTAAGTGATTTAAAAATGTTAGTAAAATATTTATTACTTTGCTTTAATGAACATTCAATTGAATTTCGAAGGGATCGTAAACAGAATGGAAAAATATGTGTATCTACACAGAAAATTATTTCTTCTCTTAACGTCCTACGCCTGCACCAAGACCTGCTCCGGCACCAGCACCAATGCCAACGCCCAATTTAGCATTATCACTTGATGAAGCACCTCCATAAGAAGCGGCACTTCCACCTCCATAAGCCCCAGCGGCACCACCACCGTAGGAGCCAGCCGCACCACCTCCATACGCCGATGCAGCGCCTCCTGCATATTGGCCTGGTAACACAGAGTACATATTTTAGAAAAATATCACAGAACATCCTCATATTTATCCTTACCGTTACATAAAGAAATGCCTATCAAAAGGATTCCAAATATCAAAGCTACTTTCATTTTGAGAACTATGTTAAGTTGATAATACCAGAATCTAGCAATTTCTGTGCATTGTTATGTTCGTTATTGAGTATTTATACCACTTTGATTTTTTATATTTCATTTGAAATTGATAGTACAGAATTACGCTTCATCAATAATGACACACCTGTTGAAATAATTGAGTAGCGGAACTCTGTTCCATTTTCAAAAATCTTATCGCTAATTAAGCGTTAATAATTTGAAGCATGACATAACAGCAGATAATTTTTCTATCTGATTAGTTGTAAATTCACTCTTTAACTGAATTTTAACACAAATTATTCCTTGAAATTTTTTTAACACACTTGTATCAATTTGCAGCTAATATCAATATCAGAAATTAGCAGTTGAAATTTGCATTCGAGACAACCTTTTCAGTGGGCGGCAATAACTCTGACAGAGGCTTATTTTGAAAAAAAATATTCCTTATATTGGAAAAAAGTGACGTGACACTATAGGTGACCGTTTGGATCAAATACTGCCTCGTTCCTATAACTATGAATAGTAATATATTTCTTCTCAGTTTAGCAGATCAAATAATGTTGAGATGTAACTCGACGGATCACCATAGCGTGCGTTTAAATCCCAACAATATGCGTCTGCATTTGGATTGGGTCTCCGCGGAGGTAGAGTAAACTAGTTAAATTTTTTAGCTGTCCGGCTTTGATTTCGATTAAAGGTATAGATTTCTTAGTCGAAAGCTTCTATCTCTGGCAAAAATTAACATACACACAACAGATAACATTTTGTGTGCTATTTAGTTAGGATCAGAAGAGCTTATGTGGAATACCTGCGCCCAGATACTGGAATAACCCTTTAATTGTGTTTCATGAAAAGGAAGGGGGAGGGAAAAACATACAATTTAAACTGTCTAATTATATTTCATCTGGTAAATTTCCTTCAAGTTGACACACAGCTCTTGTATGGCTCTCTTTAAATACCTACAATCGTTCGTGCATTGTGAAATAATGTGTGCAGAAAAATTTTCTTTATGTGTATATGAGGTTATGCGAACGGCTTGGAACTCACTATATAAAAACATAACATAAAAAAATAAAAAAACAAGGAGGAAACATTGTTTAAGGACATCCGCAAACGTGATTATAGAATATGCACCTAGAATGTCCGAACTCTTTACAGGGAAGGTGTATTAATACAACTGGCTTATGTCCTTAAAAAATACAAGACTGACGTTACCGCTCTCCAGAAAATGCGATGGACGTGAATAGTATGCTTTAAAAGAGAATATTGTGACATCTACTACAGCTGACTTGCAATCAAGCTCGAAATCGGTGTCGTACTTGCGGAAAGCCAAAGGCTACGAAATTTGGTCTCTACCGTCACACCAATAAACAAAGTACTTGTAAAAATAGGCAACATTTTTTTACATCAGTCTAATATGTGCACATAACCCGATGAAGGATAAAGATGACGATAGATAAAGATGGCTTTTATAAACAGTTGAAACAAGTATATGAACGCTGTCCCCATTATAACATCAAAATCGTTGTAGGAGACTTTAACGCAAGAGTGACTAAAGAAGATGTTTTGGGTGCCATGGTCAGGAAGTTCAGTGATTTGCAATCACCGTTGGCAAGGAATCAACTGGTGCAATTAAGAGTGCGATGACGCCACCGCGCAGAAAGATGCACCATATAATGCCACTATGCGGTCAGTTTTAAAGCACGTTGCTAAATAAGATAGATCCAAGAAAAGAGAAGAGAAATGTCTTTTTAGGCGAAAAAAGAAGAAAGCAGAAAGACGTGAGTATGAAGAACTTAAAAAGATGGGTGACACTAAAGCACTACCTTTCGGGACTATTCTTTGTGCTATAACTTTTATGTTTTATATTACAGAATTGCTATCGTGAGTTTCTTTACAGATTTGCTAATTCATAGACTCAGAAATGCTACTTTACTGTAGTTGATAATGTCTATGGCGTTTTTTAAATCAAACGTGTTAGGAAATAATTTTCGTAAACGACGACTTTGCTTATTTTAAATGTGGGTACAATTATTCATGGTTTTAATTAGTATCATGGTATGGTATCATCTCTCTTAATTTATGTGAACACGTATTGAGATTTTCATGCCTGAGGTTCATATATTTTTTAAATTTTCTGCAGTTACTTTATCTTCGAATCAAATTATTATTCTACATTCTTTTGACTGCCAATTAGATATCATTTATATTAGGCGTAAGGTATGACATTGTTAATTTGATTGTAATAAATTCAAATTTAATGTTTCGACTGGATCTTAGTATAAAGTTTTTGTAAACAATACAATTGAATTAACTCAGATACATACTGAGTGATATTATGCAGAGGGCTTTAGTTAGGATAAGTACTTGGGTTATAAGCTGTGGACTAGCTGTTAACCCAGGAAAAGTCAAAATCATGCTATTTACCACTAAAACCGAAATACCGGCTTTCAGGTTGCCTTCATAAAATGGGCAACAGTTGGAACTATCGAAAAAAGCCAAATATCTAGGAATTCTGTTGAATAGTAAGCTAAACTGAAAATACAATGATGTTGTTCGAATCAAGAAGGCTTATGTAGCTTTCTACTCTCACAAAGAAGAGTTTGGAAAAAAATGGGGGATTCGTCCCGATATTACACACTGGATGTACATGGCCAATTTTCACGTATGGCGCTTGTAATGAACCTAATTTTCCTAGCCGGGGTAGTTCTCAGCCTAGTCCAAGGTCTTACAAGAAAATTTCTATTCACGGGGACCCAGCGTTCAACTACTGTCGTTTCTACCGTTGACGTAAGATGCCGTACAACAAAGTAATTATTTTGAATTCAAGTTTTTTTCTCTTTATTGAACAATTTGTAATATATGTATAACAATAAATGTATTTTAAATAAAAACAATTTATCAAATAATATCTTTACAATTACTCGTAGATAATAATAAGCAAATAATATTTAACTGATTTCAATTTTTAAAAAAAATAATATTAATTAATCATATTTTAAGTTTAAAGTTTTATAAATGCATTTTTGTGTTCACTTAAATACAACAAAATTTATAAAAAAAACTCATAAAATGTTTTTAAATAAAAATATAAGGGAAGAAGAATTTCTATTAAGCGTAGTCGTGTGAAGATTACTTTGGTATTTCACTTAGAATTTTATGTAATATTTTTACATTCCTTAAATGTGGATTAAGTAATTAAATTTTTAATGTTACACTTTATAATTAATTAAGATTATGTTTGCATATTACAGAATCCATTTTTTTCACAAATATCTTGTTTTCAGTTTAATTTCGATTTTTATACATATTATTTGTTGACTTCTGTATTTCATACATATATAAGCCTTACCCTCTCTGGTACATCAGGGCAGCTTACAATGTCCAGCGTTGATTATCAGGAATCGCCAATCCACTTAAACTTTGCCACGTATCGGAGACAAAGAGACACCAAAGCCGCGCCACGTCTTTTGCTTGTGGTGTCAACACGTTTATATGTTCGAACGAGCACCAGTACAAAATCTTTTAGTTGACCACTGTTAAAGCCGTCAACTATTTCTTTTATACTGTGGCTATTAACACTATTATCCCGAGATGCAAAAGTTGGCTAAGAAAATAGCACCAAAGTAAATTTTATTTAATAAAATCAAAGTTTTATTTGACACTTTATGCTCTTAAGCAATTTTTAATTTTACAAAAAAAAATAACTAAAGTTAAAAAAAATCTAAATTTAGTATATAAATAATTTTTGAATAAATTATTTCTATATATGGACAAATAAAAAACTAAGTAATTCACACCACCGGTACGATGCGTTGCGTTCAACATAACCACGAGCCAAGAGACAGAAACTCCTCCGCTTGCGCCTTTTATTCTCCTTTTTTCTAACTGCGTCGAGCGGACTTTTTTGCTAGCCGTTGTTCGGTCAATGCCCTCAACATTTCCCCTCATCAGGTATTCTGTTGGTTTCTTTTCAGGCTTCTGAAAGCTTTAAACTGCACTCACAGCTTTTTTCCCTTTTATTATCCGCTGCAACATTTTTACGATCAACCGAAATGCACAAAACAAATTAAAAAATGACATTTCTCATTTTTTCTATTTTTGTTTTGATCATGCTTTGTTTTTTTGCCTTTTAATACAATGTGTTTCATGCGGTTCGCGAAAAGTAATTTAAATTTATTTTAATTAATATTGTTCGAATTATATTAATTAAAATAAATATTCACAAGGGTATTTCAAGGTATGTATAGCATTCTTTTGATATGTTAGCTTACACAACATCAAATTTTATTTCGTTATAGGTAACTTTGACGTCATCATTTTTAAATACGTGTGAAGTGCGTATTGTGGCAAGACTAAAATTTATTCAAAAAAATTTAGTCGTCACAAATTTAGTCGTTTGGTGGCCAGATCTGAATAACAGCTGTAATATTGATAAACTGAACAGAGTTCAGAGGATGGAATGCCTTGGCGTCACAGGAGCTTTTAGGACGACACCCTCGGACGCCCTAAATGTGATGCTACTCCTGTACGCTATCGATCTACACATAAGTTTGTGACAGCTCTGTTAAACTGAAAGCAACAAACGTTTGTGCGGTACGAATATATTCACATAATCGGATTGTCGATACAGTTCCAAACTATCTGTATAGGATGACATCGGATTATCTGAATACGTGCCTGAATTTGAAAAAAATGTTCAGATAATATTCTCTTCAATAAATGAATGGAAAAGAAAAAATTTCGCAGCAAATTACGATATCTTAATCCATATGGATGGCTCGAAATAAAACTGCGGGGCAGGAGCAGGGATCTTTGCGCCATCTGAAAATATAAACAATTCTCTTAGGCTACATAATGAGACCACGGTTTCTCAGGCTGAAATTTTCGCAATTAGAGAAGCTTGTCGACAAATTCCAAGTCACATCAAGAACAGATGTAGTGTTGCCATTTTCATTGACAGCCAGGCAGGAATCAAAATTCTTGAATCTTTCACAACATTATCGAAAATAGTAAAAAAAAGGAGAGAGGTAATCGACGAGCTAATTCGTCGGACTGACATCACCCTCATCAGGGTTTCTGGACATAGGAACATCGAAGGGAGCGAGAAAGCTGACAGTTTAACACGCTTTGGTGCTTCTCTGGATGTGTCACTGGCGGTACCGGTGTATGTTACCCTAGAGGCAGATGGAAAACACTCAAGTCATGTGCAAAAGGTTAACATAGTCCACCTATAATAAAATTATATCGTCGTGACTCAACACAAGAGACCGTGTGAAAACTGTAAGGATCACTGCAGTTCTTTTTAGTCATTGGTGTATAAATTTGTGTTGTTATGTACGTAATAAGTGTATTTATTCGAATAAGTGTAAAAAGTATTTTTTAACGATAACGAACGATTCCTTGAAAAAGTTGGTATGTATGTATTATAATGTTGGTAGTGCACATCAAAATTCAACTTTCTACCTCGCATAACTTTCGAGGAACTAGGGACATGACAAAATAATCATCGTTTAGCTCGACACATTTAGTCCAGTGTTTTTCTAATTTTCTTATTCTCTCCAAATAATAGGTTTTCTCAAAGCTTTAAAATACGCGTTTGTTTCGGTTATGACTTCTTCATTTGACTCAAATCTCTCACCGCCAGAGGCGAGGCGTCGAATGGTTCAGAGTGTTCACTGAACACTTTAACAAAGCATCCTTTTTAGATTTTTTTTTATTAGTTAAATAATTTTGCTATGTTGCTACTTAACATTTTTTATAATAGCTTTTCCAAACAGATTAACATAAACACAAAACGTACAATACAAACAAAATCGCACATATGTTAGTTACACCCAACATTACTTATAATTAATAAAAGAGAAAACACATTCCTCTTGAAATATACTAAGGTGCAGAATAAAAACTGCACCGCGTTGCTTACAAAGCATGCAAATGAAATAACATTCACATTGGGATTATGTTCAATATTGAATACACAACACAAAACATACAAACAAATATAAAAATAAAAGAAAAAACAAGCCCCGCAAAATATGTACGGAAAATAATCGTAACAAGCGGTTAATGCGTGCAAGCGGTTCAATAAAAAAAAGTGCACTTCCAATATTTACTTTGCACTTATGCAAAGTAAATACAAAAGAGAAAAGAAATGACTGAGCGAAAATCGCTTTACATTTGACGAGAGGATCATACCACTAAACTGAACCAAAAGTTTATACAAAGCGTGCAAATACAATCAAAGTCACGGTTGCTGTTTTATATGGGGAAATGGTTCAGTATAAAAACTGAACCGGGCATTGTAAATACAAAGTAAAAGAGTAAATGAATGCATGAGAGTTTCTTACTCTTATATAGAGGTTGGAAATAAATCAAAACAAAGTCATTATTGCAATTTTATACCAGCAAATGGTAAAAGTAAAAAAAGAGATTAAAGAAATTTGAAGTGAAAAATAATATTTAGAAATGGATGAATGTGTGATTAAAGATTTGATTCAATGTCTTTTTTTAAACGATCTTCTGAAAAAAGATTTTAATTCATAAAACGAATAGACCATTTGGTCTATTCATTTGAATTTGGTACGTGATGTAAAAATGTCGAAATCTGTGGTAAGTCGCCGTTTTTCTACAGCTATTTACCATAAAAACCAGTGGATCACAGGCTGCGAACATTTAAATAAATTGTTTTGTTGGTCTTGTACGCTATTTGCTTGTGGAAAGGACAAAACTTAGAAGTAGGGGAAATACGTTATAGTCGGAATTCTGTTTTGATGAAATTGTGAACACCTTGTCAAAAAGCTGACGCCTCGCTACTGAAACTAAGTATTTATGAAGTAAAAGAAGCAACTCAAACAAATTCAAATCCTAAGAAGGCACCAGGTCTTTATCATATTACAGGCAAAATGATAAAATTTCTCCCTGATAAGGTAGTTTTATTTTTAACCATAATATTTAATAATATTCTTGCTACAGGCTATTATCCAAAGCAATGGAAAGTTTCTCTGATAAAAATGATTCCAAAACCAGGAAAGGACCCAACAATGGCTACCTCTTACAGGCCAATAAGTCTTCTTCCTCATTTATCGAAGATCTTCGAAAGAATAATTTTAGCTAAATTGGAAATATAATGCATCATAAAATAACACCTAATCACCAATTTAGTTTCAGACAAAATCACGGAACAATAGAACAAGTCCACAGATTTGCAAGTGAAATCCACACTGCTTTCCAGGAAAAAATTATTGCACCGCCATTTTTCTGGACGTTGCTCAAGCTTTCGACAAGGTTTGGCATGAATGCTTACTTGCGAAAATTAAATTAAAATTCCTTGAAAACATGCATCGGTTATTTCTTTCTTACTTAACTTCTAGAAAATTTCGTTTGAAACATAACTCTTTTACTTCAAGAGAAGTTGAAATAATGGCAGGTATTCCTCAGGAAAGTGTTTTTGGGCTGTTTTTATATTAACTATACACCGCCGATCTTCCTCTCTTTTCTAACCATAAAATCTCAACTTTTGCAGGCGATACTGCAATCCTTAGTGTACATAGAAACCCCAAAATGGCCTCTCAGAATTTGCCACTTCATCTGTGTCTTATTGAGGAGTGGTTGGCAAATGGAGGATAAAAGTAAATGAATTAAAAGGTGTTCAAATAACGTTTGCACTACGAAAAGAGACTTGTCCACAAGTTACGCTGAACAACATTCCAATTCCGCAAGCAAACGACGTAAAGTATCTTGGCATTCATCTTGATAGAAGGTTGACTTGGAGCAAACACATAGATAGTAAGAAAACACAAATGAAATTAAAGTTTAATTAGCTCTATTGGCTTATGAACCCAAATAGTAAACTAAGCTTTGAAAACAGAGTCTTTCTATACAACTGTGTTATTAAACCTATATGGACTTGTGGAATTAATTTATGGTGTTCAGCTTGCTCTACAAATATTGAAAAGATTCAAAGACTGAAAAACTTCATCACACGTAAAATAACAGGAGCCCCGTGGTACGTAAAAACAATATCTATAAGGATTTAAACATCCCATTAGTAAAGGATGTTACCCGAGCATACATAGGCAAATATCTTACGAAGCTTAGTGTACATCCCAAGCCACAAGCCAGACAGTTGCTTCCAACACGTAGAACTTTACGTTTGAAAAAAAAACAACTACTGACCAGAATTCAATAAAAAATGAAATAAAAAAAAAAAGTGTGAAATCTCTTCGTATTTCCTTTCAAGCACGTAACATCTTTATGGCCATTCAATTTTACTGTCATTGGTTTATCTAATGAAATATATATTAAAATAAGAAATATATATTATATAGAAGATCATTCCGACTGTAATAGTCCAGTTTTCTTGATTTGCATAACATTGGAAGTGCACTTTTTTTATTGAACCGCTTGCACGCATTAATTTAAGAGTTACGATTATTTTCCGTACATATTTTGCGGGGCTTGTTTTTTCTTTTATTTTTATATTTGTTTGCATGTTTTGTGTTGTGTATTCAATATTGAACATAATCCCAATGTGAATGTTATTTCATTTGCATGCTTTGTAAGCAACGCGGTGCAGTTTTTATTCTGCACCTTAGTATATTTCAAGAGGAATGTGTTTTCTCTTTTATTAATTATAAGCAATGTTGGGTGTATCTAATATATGTGTGATTTTGTTTCTATTGTACGTTTTGTGTTTATGTTAATCTGTTTGGAAAAGCTATTATAAAAAATGTTAAGTAGCAATATAGCGAGATTATTTACCTAATAAAAAAAATCTAAAAAGGAAGCTTTGTTAAGGTGTTCAGTGAACACTCTGAACCATTCGACGCCTCGCCTCTGCTTAGTTTAATTGGAGCTTTCACCTTTACTGGAAAATGAACTCTAGGGTGGAAGTTGACTACTTCTGGATTTGGTTGAAATACTGTTTTTAAGTAATTAACTAGAACAGATCCCTTTTCTTCATTACTTTTAGCCCATGATCCGTCTAGTTTTCGGATGCGAGTAACATTTTGAATAGGAATTTTCAATTTTTTGAATGCTTTCCACAAAGCATAATTGTTTTCTTTATTAGGTCCAATATTCACTAAATAGTGCCGTACTGCCAAATTTCTATGATTGTTGAGTGTTTCTTTAAGTAATTTAGTGAATTCATTACGTCTTTGTTTAGCGTTAGGAGAACGAAACTTTTGCCATTCACGTCTCAATTTCATTGTGAGAAACAACTTCCGAACGAGCGATTTTTCTGTAAGTTGAGGTATCTTTTATCGCATGGTTATTGTTTTGTTCAGTAATTTCAGAGCTTTATCAATACTTGAATGACATCTAAGATCTGTAATTTGAGGTATGCGATTCTGCATTATGTTAGTATAATATGACCAGTTGATAATTTTTTTTTGCTGATCTGACATTCTGTATCGTTTCTATATAGTTTTAACAAAGTTGAAATAACCAGAGAGAGTCTGAGGATAGATCAAATGATGGTACTGAAGTTAAATCTTTTCTACTTAGTCCTTTAATAACACTAAAGTCAATCAAGTCAGGTATTTTATGTTGATCAGTTGGCCAATACGTTGGTTGACCTGAGGAAATAATATCAAGATCATTCTTAAATGCCATGTAAAGCTGTCTGACTCTTGGTGAGATTAGTCTCGAACCCCAAAAAGTGTGTTTCGCCAGCAGCTACATATTTGGGACCTAACATATTAAAAAATGTACGAAATTGGGCTGTAGTTACAGTAAGCCGTGGAGTTTAGTAAACAGCAGAAAAAACTATTTTATTCGGACCAGTTTTTACACAAATTGAGGTAGCTTGCATGTGTTTTTCACTATATTGCTCTAATTCAAAGTGGTGAACAGTTTTCTTGATTAATACGCCGGTGCCTCTCTGAGCTTTTTTATCTGGATGTTTGGTGTCATAAAATTTGTAACCATTTATCCGAAAACAATTTTTTTGCTTTAAGTGAGTCTCTGATAACAGCATAATATCTATGTCATTTCTATATAGATAATCTTGAATTTTAAGTGAGTGTTGGCAGAGTTTGATTTTGAATCATACTTTGCATAATGTTAATCATCAGTTTTTGCATCCAATCCATAAAATTGTCCATGTTATGAATAAAGGATGAAAGTATAGATTCAGTATTTGAAGACATATTGGTGATTTCAGAGTTATTGTTGATAGTTGGAGTATTCTTAACAACGTCTGCATAAGATTGTAAATTTGATTTGTTATTTGAAGAAGTTGTTGCATTTTTAATTATATTAATAAATTGATTGGGCAAAATATTCGCAGAATTTGTTGTATTCACTTAAGTTTTACTTACATTATTTTTAATTCTTTGTTTTAGTTCAATGTATACTGGGCAACCTCTATAATTCGCTGTATGGTTTCCACCGCAATTTGAGCAACATTTATCTTTGTAATCAACTTTGTTCTTCGGACATTTTGCAGAACATATCACGCCTATACTTTCTAGTTCGCAATATGTTCTTGAGTGTCCATATTCCTGACAATTTAGACATTGAATAGGCTCTCAGCGTTTATGTGGTTCTTCAACCACAATTTTCCTGTGAAGTAAATACCTTAAAGAATATATAGGATGTATCTCCCCTTTTTTAAGTTTTTTACAATCAGGCTTTAGCTCAATTTTGTATATGGGCTGAGGTATGCGATCTCTATTTAATATGTTATGTACGCTGTTTACGTTAAAATTAAGTTCTTCAAGAGCTTCTTGAATTTTAATTGGGTCTACTTCAGGATCTATTCCATTGATTATTACAATAAGACCTTTACTAGATTTTAGTTGATAAGAGTAGAATTTCTTGTTGCGTTTCGCAAAATCATTAAATACTTGTCGGAAGTGGTCTTCTTTGTATACGTGGAGCTTTTACTCATCAACAATGAAGAGCTTTTATTTGATATAGTGCTTTCGTGAGGAAGAGTCTGTGTTACTATATATGAGTTTTTTACCGATTCGAATATCGATTTACTCATTGGAGTATGTAAAGTGTTTATTTGCGCGGGAATTAAGGGGGTTTTAATTATTGTCCTTTATTTTCAAAAAATTAGTATTCTCACTTTTGTTGAGTTCACTTGATTTTAAATTTAAATCACTAGAATTAAATGGCATTAACAAATCATTATTAAAAACATTATTTTTGTTCTGGGCTTGCTTTGATTCTGGAAGGGAATGAGCTACGCTCATTGAGCTTTGAAACTCAGAAAACTTTTTTGTTTGTTTACAATTTCAGAGGGAAAGTCCAGCAATTAAATTATGATTAGTAAATAAGAAAATACACTTTTAATGAATTTAAAACATAAAAAAATCTTGGAATCACTTTTTGTTTCTAACTTAGAATTTGGAATAATTTTACACTTGATTTCCATCGCTGATTATTAAAAACTGCTTTACATTTCAAATGTCCTTAGCAGTTTTCAACCGAGCCAAAATGAAGCAGTAAATTAATTAAAACCAAGACACTGAGGATCGAATAATATCTGATAGTCGTGCTCAATGCACTGAAAAGCGCGAAGTTGTCTATTAGTTTCCCAATGAGTATGTAAAATCTATTGATTGGTTTGAGGATCAGTCTACTGTGAAGCGTTCATTTTGCTTAAACCGACACACCATAAGTCAAGTTAAGAAAATTAATTATATCTTCTTAGGTATACATAGACAGTAGTTTTGTTTGTTTAGAGGTCTATGAAACAATGTTAATAGAGATAAAATAAATATCCATCATCTTAAAGCAAAATCATAATTAATGAGAGTTATAAAAAAATTTATTAATTAATTTGCTGTTGTGTTCAAATAATTAATGTATATACAGACATAATAAAACAATGAACAAATTTCGATTCAATGTGGATCAGCGTGCAACTGAGGCACTGGCACTGGCACTGGCACTGGCTTCAGCGACAACACCTAGTTGCGCGTCTCCCTGAGCTGAAGCATCTCCAGTAGAACCAGCCGCACCACCGCCATATGAACCAGCAGCACCACCTCCATATGTTGAGCCAGCATCTCCATTACCTGGAATTAGTGAAATGTTTTAATTGAATCCCATATTTAGAAATATTATCCTTATCCTAACATGTCGTTATGCTGAATAGGAAGAATCCTAATAATAAAATCTTGTTCATTTTGATTTTTAGTTTCGTTCTCGTTTAGTACTAACTATACAAAATAAAATCGAACTATTGTACAGATAGATCACGTTTGCTCGGGTATATATACTATTCGGAAAACAGATTTATAGTTTTCAGAAATTGAAGGTCACTTAGCAAACGCTTACGTTACACACGAGCAATTCGATACGCTCATTACAAGTGTTAAGTAGCGGAACCTTTTAGTTTTCTTAACAGATTTAACAAATTTGTTATTTTATATCACAAAAAATTGACTAAAAGTTCTCTAGACTTTCTTCTATAAATTGAAGTTAATGAATAGTTAGTGCAAGACTAACAAAAGGGTTAGCAAAGAATAAGCAGATAGATGAATTTTAGATAGCTTTTTTATAAAATTAATCTACGGTCAACTAATCAATTAAACTTCCTAAGCTTCTTTACATGTGCCCCTAGGGGTACCGGTTTTCGTTTACGTGAAGACCGTTAAAAGAAGCAGTTACCTACACTTTTTTAGCCTGTTTATAGTAAGTGGAAAACACTTAGGTCATGTGCTATTTCTCGGTTAACATGGCCCACTTCTAATTAGACTATATTTTGGGAACTTATCAAAAGCGATCGTGCGAATACTGCAACGCTTACTGTAGTATTGTCTAGTCATTGGTGTCTATGAAATTATACATAGAAACTGTGTATTTTTTTAATACCTATTGCAGAATAAATCATTTTCTCTCTGAATGCTCTGAATGATGAATTTAGTCTGCGTATTAAGGTTTCTTGCCAGTAATATAGTAGCAATACGGTGAAAATCCGGTAATTCAAGTCAACGGAAAGTTAATTACTGATCCACCACTTTAACCAGCCAACCAAACTTTCCGAGCTCAATCAAAACTGGAGAAGAAAAGAAAGATTTATGCTTGTTCGTTAATTTCGTACCGAAATCGTTTCGGTTTACTTCAGCTTCATAAAGACATAACATTCATGTATTCTTTATATAGGTGAAAAATTCCCAACTCTTGCAAATAACAATCTATTTTGAAAAGATTTGTAAAATTAAGAACAAGCAAAGAAGAATGAAAATTTTTTCTTATGAATGTGTCGGTTGAGGAGATAATAACTTATTTGCTAAAAGGAATAGGATAGAAACAAATTCTCCTAATTTTTTGATTGCAGTTTGCAGAGAGCAATTCAATTGCCTTAATTTATATTAAAAGAAATAAGAATTATATTTAAAATTAAAAAGGATGTAACGGGCAAAAAAGTGTGCCCTAATGGAGAAGTGATGCGAATATATAGCCTAGCCTGTTCAAATGTCAACCTCACCTACACGTGGCGCATCCTGTTTTTTGCATACGAGGCTCTGGCGACCGAGTACAGGCGGTAAAACCTGAAAAAAATATAAGTGAGCGGAAATTCTCTAACTATTTAACACCAATCCTATCTCCGGGTTAGCGAGGAGATCTGGCCATCCAAGTTGGGGGTTGATCGCAAGGCCAGCAACCCTGCATCGGAAAAATTTTACCACTACGCAACCCTTAGACATACCTCGGAACAATGGAAGGATACACGTTGACGGACTATGGCGACGAAATTTGGACTTAAGATTTGAAACATGGAACGTATTAACGATGTTAACATCAGGAAAAATGATGGAAATAGCTGATAAAATGCGCAGGTATAGCCTCAAAATACTCGCAGTTCAAGAAGTAAGATGGGCGGAATATGAAAAAATCGACAAGAAAACATTTTCATTTTACTATAATGGAGTTAAGGGCAACACAGGAAGAAAAGGAACCGGTTTCTTTATTGACAAAAAAATTAAGGGTAGTATTATGAGTTTTGAACCTATAGATGAAAGAATATGCAAGCTTCGAGTACAAGGTAAGTTTAATAACATCACTTTCATAAACTGATACGCCCCTACAGAAGATAGTGAAGATGAAGAAAAGGAACATTTCTATGATACTCTGATTAAGGCAAGCAAAAATGTGAATAAGTATGATACAAAAATAATACTAGGCGACTTTAACGCGAAACTAGGTAAGGAACCATTCCTTAATGAAATATGCGGAAAAAATTTACTATTCGAAGTAACCAGTCCTAATGGGTTACAACTTGCTCAGCTTACACAAAAACTAAATTTCAGAATAATGGGCACCTTTTTGAACACAAACGAATACATAGGGCTACGTGGAGAGTGCCGGGAAATACAGGCTCAAATCAAATTGATCATATTCTTGTCGATGGCAGGCATTTTTCGTCAATCCTCGATGTTAAAGTTTGCAGAGGAGCTAACTTCGACTCAAATCACTGTTTGGTAAAATCTATAATAAGACAGAGAGTATCTAAGATAGAACAACAAAATATAAGAAAAGTTTGCAAATGGGATGTAGATAAACTGAAAATAGCGAGTAATCTGGATAGGCATCGCAGCGTGATACAAAATTAATTCCAAGAAGACATCTCAAAGCGAATTCAATTGAAGAGAAATGGCTCAATAGAAATCGTAATACTCGACTCGGCAAAAGAAACAATTGGTGAGATGAGAGCTATACGAAGTGTGGAATGTTACGATAATGAATACAGGGAAGCAATTGCACCAAGAAATACAGTGAGAATGAATATGATAAATAGAGGCACAAAAGCAGCTATTCTGTGCTACCGTGAAAAAAGAAAAACTGCGTATAAGCTTTGTAGAAAGAAAAAAAGGGAGTTTTACAAGACAAAAATTAAACAAATAGATGAAGAAAGAATGAGAAACAATACAAGGGATTTCTATAGTCAAATAAATTGTATTAGTAGCAAATATGAACCAAGACCTTTTGCATGCAAGGATAAAAATGGGATAGTACGCACTGAAACAAACCAAGCCATAGAGAGATGGAAGGAGCATTTCACCGACTCATTAAGCTTCAACAGCATAAATGAAGCGATATCGGTAAAAACTGCAATACCGCAACTGATGGCAAGTTACGATCTTCCGAGCCTAGGCGACGTGAAAAATTCGGTGAAAAGGTTAAAGTTAAAGAAAGCGCTAGGAGAGAACAATATTACATAGAAACCGAAATGCACTCCTTGATATGTGGAATATGGCACAGCGAACAACTGCCAGAAGCATTGTAAAGCAGTTTAATCTTCCCAGTCTATAAGAAAGGCAACAAACTTGAATGCGGCAACTGCAGACCAATCTCGCTGCCCGATGTTGGCTATAAAATTTTCTCTAATATTTTAAAAGATAAGCTTCATGAAGCAATTGGTGAAACTATAGGCGAGTATCAATGCGGTTTTAGACCTGGTAGGTCAACAATTGATCAAATATTTGTGCTACGTCAATCGATGGAAAAGTGCTATAAGCCTCCAAGGATCAGAAATCATAAACGGTCTGGCGTGGGCGAGCGCCCCGCAAAAACTTACTCGATTGGTCGCAATGATTCTTGCGAACTCATCAGGCAAGGTTATTATCAATGGACACTTCTCAGTCGTTTTCAATAAGCTTTGGAGTTCAACAGGGTGACAGCCTTTCAGCATTCTTGTTTATATTAACATTACACTACGCCATTCACTCCATTGAAAATCTCGTCATATTAAACAAATACCTCAAGCTAGCAAGAGGGAACGAGGGTACGGGTATCACATATCAATTGGTGAATACAATTTTAAGGTTGTTAGCAACTTTACATACCTCGGTGCGCCGATTAGCAACAATAATGATTGCAGAATCGCAATAAGAAATAGAATACAAGCAGCAAATAGATGTTTTTACAAATATTTAGACTTAATGAAATCAAGACTACTATCCAAGGAAAGTAAGCTACGAATGTACATGAAAATAATAAGACCGGTAGTTACATATGGGTCAGAAACATGGACAATGACGAAGGCGGACGAAGAAGCTTTAAAAATTTTGAAAGAAAAATAGTTCGCCAAATTTACTGACCAATCCAAATTGATGCAGTAACTTTTCAAAGACGATCAAATAATAAAATTGAAGAACTGCTTAGAAACGAAAATATAGTGAGATACATTAAGTTGCAAAGGTTACAATGGGCTGCTCATGTAACAAGAATGGGGTCGGAGAGAAAGCCGAACAGCATATTCAACGCAAAGCCGATGACAACCAGGCACAGAGGTAGGCCAAGAACAAGATGGGATGAGAACGTGTATGATGATGCAAGAACGATTGGAGTACTGAACTGGAAGAGAGTAGCAGAAGATAGGGACAGGTGGAGGCAGATCGTGAGGGAGGCCAAGGTTCATACTGGACTGTAGTTCCAAATAAGAAGACGAAGATTTCAAATTAAAAATATTCTGTTTTTCTTAAAGCAATAGTGTTTGATAAGAAGATGTGGAACCTTTATTGTCATTATTGAATTTAATGACCTAATAAAACATCATTAAATGTTTTATCAATTTGATTAGTAAAAAATGTATACAATACTTCTCTTTGTAAATTTAAAAATTATGTACAGAGAATATTAAACATCATGATGCCAAATGTTTATAGCCTCAGATGATGTGGTCGTTTAATAGGAACACTGGGGTGCCATATTGACAAAAATATGCCTGAAATTGATTCCTATCGATCGATAAGAATGATGGAGTGCATTTTTCATTATTTATATTGATGTCAAACAGATCTTTTCAATATAATATTTCTATGGAATGGTTAAAGCTTATTCTTTATCCTTACCACCAAGAGAACCAGCAGCACCACCTCCAGAAGAACCAACCGCACCACCACCTCCACCAACTTCACCACCTCCACCACCTCCAGCAGAACCACTCGAACCACCACCAAATGAAGCAGCAAGATTGCCTCCGAACGAAAAGCCAGCGTCTCCATTACCTGGAATAAGTCACATGTTTTAATTGAATCCCATATTGAGAAATAATATCCTTGTCGTTACAAGTCATTATGCTGAATAGGAAGAATCCTAATAATAAAATCTTGTTCATTTTGACTTTTAGTTTTGTTTTTGTTTAGTACTAACTATGCAAAATAAAATCGAACTATTGTACAGATAGATCACGTTTGCTTGGGTATATATACTATTCGGAAAACAGATTTATAGTTTTTAGAAATTGAAGGTCACTTAGCAAACGCTTACGTTACACACGAGCAATTCGATACGCTCATTACAAATGTTAACTAGCGGAACCTTTTAGTTTTCTTAACAGATTTAACAAATTTGTTATTTTATATCACAAAAAATTGACTAAAAGTTCTCTAGACTCTCTTCTTTAAATTGAAGTTGATGAATAGTTAGTTATATAAACCAAAAATTGTTTACTGATTTACGATTCCATAACTCAATCTATAGTCTCAAAATTATGTTAGTACTGAATTAATGATATAAAAATAATCAATTTCTCTAAGAGACAAATATACGTCAATCAGTTGCTTTTTAATTGGCAGTGGGACGCGAGCTGAACTTACAATATTCCATATGCGGCTTTTTATGTTGTCCCTGTTCAATGATTTGGTATTTCAGATTAAGTGAAGAAGATTCGTGTAGTCTACAATCGTTATCTCTGCTAGGTCAATAAAGAAACTGTTTAATATATATAAATATATGAATACTTTTTGCATTCGCATTTCCAAGAAGAAACATAGAAAATGATTGATTGGTTACTCTCTTTATATGGAAGTGATAAACGGAAATGGGACTACTTGTATTATATAAATATATTGTAATAATCGTATTCATTTATATTTAAATATTCTCATAAATATAATTTATTCTGAGTGATTAATGGATCCTTTACGAGTTCTTACAAGTCGGGGTAAGCCTTAATAACTAATTTGAGAATTTCTCAAGAAGATTAACAATTCCAATAGTAAGAAGAGTTAATCCTCATATTTTAGCTAACTGCAGGGTAATATTACTATCGAAGTACAGTGTGAGGATATTTATTGGACTGGTTAGTTCAAGACTAACAAAATGGGTAGCAAAGAATACACAGATGGATGATTAGTCAGATGGAAATTAGTCTACGGTCAACTAAATTCTAACTCGCTGAGGGTACTGGTTTACGTTTCTCTTGTGATCGTTATATGTAATTTCTAAATCTACATTATTCTTCAGTTGTATTAGGTTGAAACTCTCTAGAATGATACACTTAATGACAGAAAAGAAGAAGCCAGAAGAAATTCACCTTTAAAATAGATATCACCACCACCAGCATCGTAGGAAGCAGTACCTGTGTTGGCATCAGTAGAAATAGTGTTTGTAAGATGCAGGTACGTCATTTCCATGACCAACAGTAACATATACATCGACTTAGACTGAAATGCCAACTTTATTCAAGCCCAAAATATGATTTTTCTCATTTTGCTTACGTTTTCGTTTTTGTTAGGTACTGACTACATAATATGTACTGACTACATAGATTTTTTTTCTTTAAGTTAGCTACAATTCTTATTTCATTGCTTCAACTAATATTTTGGAGGTCACAACGGACTTCACTGCTTAGAGTTTCATTATTAAAGAACGACTTTAAGCAGTAAAGTTGGTTAAAAACTCGACTATTCTTATAAAATAAATTTGATAGTAGGTAACATATATACCATATTATTTTTTAGTTGGTCTTTTAAACAAAAATGTCTTTATTTTGTTAATAAAAATGTTTATCGAAATTCTACTTATATTATGCACTTGTAATATGTATGGGTAGTAATTTAAGATATTGCAGAACAAATCTTTTAAAGTTTTAAGTCGTCCATAATAATGACTTTTATTCATCAGAGATCGAGCCTTTTTTGCAGTTTGTTGAGGTGATCTTGAACAGATTATGTGGCTGTGAATGGATCGTCGCTATGGCTGAGAATGGCAGTGTTGTCCGCAAATGTTGATGATGTTGTATAATCACTGTTTGGCATATCTGCTGTGAAAATCAGTTAGAGCAAAGGGCCCAGTCACTACCTTGGGGTACATCGGCCTTAATGGGGAATGTATTGGAGACAAAAAATTTTGTTTTATAACAAATCTTCTTTTTGAGAGGTAGATTATGATAAGTGAGGATATATTGTATGGTTTTAAGTTTCGATATGAGGTGACTTGAGTGGAGTCCTTTTTGGGCTTGGGTGTCATCATAATTCAAGATAGCTTTCAGTTGTTTCGAAAATACGGATTCCTTAGAATAGCATTATAAATGAAAAGATGCTGGTCTTTGCCGATTTGTGGGATCTCTTTCAGCATTTTCGCTGTTATTAGGTCGTAGCCTGGGGCTTTTTTGGTATATAAATTTTTGATTTCGTTTTTTAGTGGTTTTTTATTGAAGCAAATCGTCGTTTTGTCGTTTTGTGTGAGGGAAGCCAGAGGGTGTAGTTTTGTTAATATAGAGTTTGGGATGAATACATATTCAAGGTGATCTGCAAAAGCAGTGCCCAACAAATTGTGCTGGTGAAAAGTGTGGAATAAAATTTTTGTGTTCTATGCGATTTTTTTCTTTAAGTAGTCTCTGCAGTGCTTTCGTAAGATTCTTAAGTTGTCTTTTAATTCGGGTGGATCTTTGTTGTTGTTATTGGGGTCGTACTTGTCGTTTCACCTGTATAAGGGCTGCATTTTCGTTCAACGTGTCATAGTTTATAGGTTTGTGAGGTATTAGGTCTGGGGTTGATATTCGAGCGGCTTGCTGTAGTAGAGCTGTGAAGTCCTGCATGGCCTTGTCTCTTTGATTTTAGGGACGTGTCGGTGTTAATATGTGAGCTAATTTATTTTTTAAATTTTAGCCAATTTGTGTGTTGGTTTGTAAGTTTTTCTTCGAATTTTGGGTTGACTATTGTTGTATTTTTAATCAGAATAAAAGTCGGTGTGTGATCAGAGGAGAGTTTTAAGGATGGCTCTGTAGCAATTTGTTTTTTTGTTTAATGTAGGTGAGTGTGCCAGTGGAGGTTATGTCAAGGTCGAGTTTAGATACCATGTTCATCAGGGATTTTTCTTTTAGTGGTATAAGTCTTGAGGTCCAGAATGTATGTTTGGTATTCAAGTACTCGGTCGCTATGAATTAGGGTCCTAGCTTTGTAAAATATTCTTCAAATTGCGGTTCCGTTATTTCATACCTTGGTGGACAATAAATTGAGGTTATAGTCAGATCTTTTATGTACTTTTCTAGGCATATGCTTGTCCCCTGCATATATTCTGCCCGCAACTTGCCCGTCCATTGGGGTGTTTCGTATCGTAGAGTATGTAACCAGGTTTCTTAAAGTAGCTCTTTTCGTTAAAATGGGTTTCTGAGATAAACATTACGTCAACTTGATGTAATTGTAAAAACAATACAAGTTCCTTTTTATGTTGGCTTAAGCCGTTAGCATTCCAGAAGCAAAATTTTGATTGCATTCATGCTTTAGATAGGTTTGAAAGTAGGATTTTTTGATGTTGAATCATTCTCTGCATCATATTTTGGTGGTCATAAATTGTTTCATATCTTACATAAACAGTTGGATCATGTTTTTGATATTTGAAGATGGCTTAGTAGAGATTTCATTTTGGGTGTTGTTTGAGCCAGCGAATCCTGTAACAGCGTTTGCATATGACATTCGGGAACATGTATTGTTGGACTACTGACTGAGAGCGGAGACCCAATGCTGGAAACATTCTCTGTTTTTTGGTAATATATACTATATATTCTTTGTAATTTGCAGTGTTGTTACCATTGTTACTAACAATTTCTGTATTTTTATGTATTTTTTTTTATGTTCAGTTCTTAGTGGGGTGAAAGTCACCACATGCAACGCAAATACTGCGGAGTGTGCAATAGGACTTCAAATATCCATATTCCTGGCAATTAGTACATTGCACTGGATTTTTACGCTTGTGCGGTTCTTCTACTGATATTTTTGTGTGGATTAGGAATTTTCTTTCAAACTCTTTTTCTGCGAGCGCTTCTTTAATTTCTGATGTGTTCAGACCCAGTTCTATTCCTCTTATAAACACTGTTAATCCTACGGCACTTTTTAGTTGGTATGTGTAAACTTTTTACCATTTTTTTTGAGGTTATTTACAACTGTTCTGTATTGTTTTTCTTCGTTGATCGAAATTTTTGTTTCATCGACATTTCCTTTACGAAGAGGCACAACGTGAAATGAATCTTTTCCATTACTTTGTGTTAGGGAGTATATGGGAGCGTTTGTTTTTTTTTCACGCAGAAATATAGGTCGGGTATTTTTATCATCTTCGGTTAGAACGGCAAATTGATTCGCTGTTGAAATATTTTCAATTTTTCGCGATTTTGTTGAATTTGCATTATTAGGATTTTCTGGTTTCGGGCTACGTTTTCCTTTCATAATAATAATGACAGATTCTTTTGAATTGATGAAGTAAAAGTTGAACGACCTGTAGTGAAAGTCATCATGATAATTAAGGAGACATGTGAATTGCAGCAGCTACAACAACATATGCACAAAATTTGCACCCAGCAGTTCTATAGGAGACTGTTGAAGTTAAATCCTACCACAATGTTAATAACATTACACATATATAGATATTTTGTCAAGCTTTAATAAGCTTTTATTTAGTCCTACATAATTTAATTTAATAAAAACCGACAGTTGTGATTATACACTCGAAAAGCAAACAACGCGTTTTATTGAAAAGGTGTGTTCTACATTTGATAAATTCCAACAGGTTATGGGCCCAGGCTTAACTCAAGTAATATGAATTCTATGTATAATATTGATAAACTGGATGAAAATAATTACGACTCATGGAGTATCCAGATGAGGAGTGTCCTCATACACCAAGGGCTCTGGTGTGTCATAAGTGAAAAAATGCCTGAAATGACCAAGGATGGAAAATATGTGGATATATGTGAAAAGTGGAGACTGAACGATGAAAAGGCGTTGGCGGTAATAACTTTGTCAATAAAAACTTCAGAAATTGGACATATAAAAAAATGTAATACCGCAAAATCCGCTTGGACTGCATTAAGAGAAATTCATCAGCCCACTGGACCGATAAGAAAGGTATCTTTGTTTAAGAAAATGATATATATGCGCATGAGTGAGGGTGATTCCATGCAGCGAGCTTCGAAAAGGTCATTGAACAACTTTCAGAAATTGGCCTTGAATTGCAAGAAGAATTGTTTGTAATAATAATTTTAGCAAGTTTGCCAAAAAGTTATGAAAACTTTGTTGTTGCGTTAGAAACAAGAGATCAGCTTCCAAAGCTTAGTGCTTTGAAAACAAAATTATTTGAAGGAAGTGAGCGGAGAAAACATAATGAAACAGTCGAAGCAGATGGTACTGTACAAGCATTAGTTGCTACATCAAGCCATAAATATTCCAACAACGAGCACACCAAAAGATATAGCGGAGGTAAAGGAGATAAAAATTTTAGAAAAAAGAGTAACTTTAAATGTTACAAATGTGGGAAGAAAGGCCATTTCGCTGCAGAATGCAGATCAAGAGAAACTTCTGTTAAGAGAACTGAAAAAGTTTCTGGAGAATATTCAAAATCATTTTTTTTCTGTTTTTGGAGTTAGTCAAAACACGGTACTAGATGCTTGGATAGTGGCGCAACTTCTCATTTGTGCGCGCATCGTGAAATGTTTGAAGATTTTGAGCAGTGTAGTGAAAAAATAATGCTTGCAGGTAATAAATTTCTCAAAGCTATAGGACGTGGTAACGTGAGAATAAAAAGTCACATGGGTGAACTTATATTAAAAAATGTGTTGTATATTCCGGTATTGCAATGTAATTTTGTTTCTGTAAGCAAGGCAGCAAACAATGGTTACAAAGTGACATTCGATAAAAATAACGCGTATATTTATGATCAAAACGGTGAAACTGTGTTAAAAGCAAAGCAAATAAAACAATTATTTTTTTGTGAAATATTAAACAAAACAATCGATTTGAAAACGCAATTGTTTTTTAATAATAATGCAAATGATAATTTAGTTCTGTGGCATAGACGGTACGGACATTTAAATATTAATAGTTTAATCGAATTAAAAAATAAACAACTAGTGCTGGGTTTAAAATTTGATTCAGATCAAAAACATATAAACTGCACAGTGTGCCTTAAATGCAAATGCAACATTAAACCGTTTCAATCGTCTCAAAGTAAAACGAAAAATATTTTAGACTTAGTCCATAGTGATGTTTGTGGACCAATAAATGTTAATTCAATCGGAGGATCCAGATACTTTGTTACTTTCGTAGACGACAACTCGCGGTATATTTTTGTTTATTTTATAAGGCAAAAATCAGAAGTTTTAAATGTTTTCAAATCATTTAAAAGCATGGTTGAATGCCAAACAGGTAAAAAAATTAAAACGTTACGTAGTGATAATGGCACTGAATACGTAAATACAGAATTTAATAATTATTTAAATGAAAAGGGTATTCTTAGACAATTGACTGTGCCTCATACTCCACAACAGAATGGCGTTGCTGAAAGAGTCAACAGAACTTTAGTAGAGATGACACGAAGTATGATCTTAAACGCAGGTGTCGACGAGAACTTCTGGGGTGAAGCAATTAACACTGCAGCATATATAAGAAACCGATCACCAACAAGAACAATAAAGAACTTGACTCCATATGAAATTTGGTGGGAAAAGAAACCTGTGGTAAGTCATTTGCGAGTATTTGGTTGCTTGGCGATAGCTCTTGATAAAACTGAGAAAAAGAAATTTCGACCAAAGGGCAAAGAAATGATTATGGTTGGCTATGCAGAAAAATCGAAAGCATATCGGCTATATGACAAAATAAATAAAAGGCTTGTTGTAAGTCGCGATGTGTATTTCGTTGAAAATTTAAACGATAATAGCAATATTGATCTCCTACCTTTATTAAGTGCAAGTAATCTTAACCGCTATATTCCAGATAATGAATTTGAAATTCCAACTAAAAATCTCAAAAACAGTGAGGAGAAAGGAACTGCCAACAAAGAAAGTAGTCAAATGAATACACCACAGGAAGATGATATACCTGATGTTCCAGAATCCGAAGACTATACTGGTACAAGAGTTGGTTATAATTTAAGACCAAGGCCACAATGTGATATTGTAAACTTAGTAGCTCCAGTCAAGATGTCAACTGATATAGTAGTCCCAGAAACAGTCTTCGAAGCTCTACAGAGCGAACAGTCCGCTTACTGGAGACGCGCTATGCAGGAGGAGTATGATATATTGGTAAAAAATAATACATGGGACGCGGTGAAGCTACCAACAGGACAAAAAGCTATCGGCTGTAAATGGGTTTTTGCAGTGAAATTCGATGCAACTGGAAACATCGAGTGGTACAAAGCACGATTGGTCGCTAAGGGCTGTAGTCAAAAGTACGGTGTTAATTATACTGAAATATTTTCACCGGTAGTGAGATACGAAACCATAAGAATGATTTTAGCTATAGCAGTAGAATATGAACTTCATGTTCATCACCTTGACGTTTCATCAGCATATTTGAATGGTAATCTCGAAGAAACAATTTTTATGGAGCAACCGAAATTATTCGAGAAAGACGATAATAAAGTGCTTCAGCTCAAAAAATCTCTATATGGACTTAAACAGTCAGGCCGAATGTGGCATTCCAGATGGAATGAGGAATTGGAGAAAATAGGATTTGTCTCATGCCGAAGCGAACCATGTGTATACACAAAAAATAACAATAAATGTTTGAATATCATCGCAGTGTATGTGGATGATTTGTTACTTGTGTGTACAGACCTAGGTGAGTTGGGCGCAATAATAAAGAAAATCTCTAATATTTTTCAGATAGTAAATAAGGGTCCTATAAATCATTTTCTGGGTATGGAAGTGGAGCGTGAAAATCCAACTGGTGCTTTGACTATTAGTCAAAAACAACTTGTATTGCAGCTCTTAAAGAAAAATCGTATGAGTGTGTGTCGCCCAGTCTCTACCCCTCTTGAGACAAACTTTCAGGTACATTACATAAATGAAAGTTGTAATAAAGTTGATATAACGGAATACCAGTCATTGATTGGCTCACTAATGTATATTGCTATCAATACAAGACCTGATATATTGCACTCAGTATGCAAGCTAGCCCAGAGAAATTGTAATCCCCACTCTGAGCATTTAACGGCAGCAAAG